>NC_051246.2:71692385-72319885 GCF_015237465.2 Chelonia mydas
CTATCTTCCATAAATCTATGTCTAAAAAGTTCAGTCATCGCATTGTAATGTTTCTCTGAATGCAACTGAAATAGGATGAATGTCGGTTTCTTCCTCTTCATCTTTATGCACATCTAGTTTCACATCTAGTCTAACCTGTATAACAAAAGCCACCGACACAGCCCTAGGAATGTAATGTACAGATGAGCGTAATTATTTATGGCTCTTCATTATGTGCCGTTTGTTTCCTTTCGTTTACAGTTTTGTATCTAAATGCTATGCTGAAATAAAATATTTCACGAATGGCTCTCTCTTCTTACATTAGGGAGATTTGTTTTCATTATATCTCAAAACTGTCTGGTTGTACAATTTAAAATTGCCAAGGCACACCAGCAGTTACTTTCCAGAGTTAAATTCACAACCCTAAAATTTTGCTCTTGAATGAATCCATTTCTCCCCATTGTGAAATGACTACATTCAGGTGAACAGAATTTCTACACTCACCACTAAAATATTTTTCATATTACTACATTGTTTCTCAAAGACCTGATGTCAGTTTGCCCCACTTTAAAGGTATTTTTCTCCATATGAGCTTGGGCTGTAAAATGCCTACCTGTTTGAGGATGTAGCACTTGGAGACCTTGGGAAGGCTATGCAGTCCCAGAGCTCTTTTCAGCTTTTCAAAAAGATCCCTCATTTCATTGCGACGTCGGCGTTCATTTGCTGTGTGTGTTTGGCGGTAATGAGCAAAGGCCTCTGCCTCATTCTTCTGCTTTCTGTTCCAGAATTGGGGTTTCTGTTGGAAAAGAAACAAGGAGAAAAAATGCAAGCCTGATTTACAGAGTCATTAAGACACATTTCTACGCAAGTCACATCACTACTGGATAAAACTCTGCTGTTTAGCTACAAGGTCTTAATGAAATCTGAATATTCTTGAAAGCATAACACACTACAGGATATGTGGAATATAATGAAAGGGGGCCAGAATATCAGAGTCACCAATGAAGGTGAAGGTCCAACAACCTTTCCACTCAAAGGCATTCGGAAGATAACAGCTTTTCATGTATGGATACATTATATATCTTCAAATAAGACAGACACTATGCAATACAAGGCTTGACTCTAATATTATATAAAAACCACTTGTAACCTCCTCTCCCCAAAACCTAACCTTTGTCTAACCTCTCAAAAAACCAGTAAATCTTGAAAACCATCAAATCGAACAAAACATATTAATTTTCCTTGCAGTTAAGCCAATTTCATTCATATTTAGGTGAGTGACTATGGAAAGATGGGGACAAGAAGGCACCTCAGATAAGACTGTGGGGGGAAGTTAATAAGCAAATTAAATTTAAGATACTAATTACTTCATTCTATGATTAAAACTAAATTAAAAATGTATCACAAAGCAGTCTCTGATTAAGTCAGCTGCCGCAAAGGCAGATATCCATCATGCTCAGGCATGAATTACTCCTCTCTCCACTCTAGGCTGGTAGGTCTGTTATTTTATTGTTACTCTGACAGGTGCAGTATGTGTTCTATTACTTTACCTTGTGAAGCAGTACTGTACTCCTTACAGGCCTCTTCAAGCAATAGGAAGTTAGTCTAAATTTCTGAGGTCATTTTGAGTCTACGGAAAGACTCTTTTTGAGTTCAATGGTCTTTGGATCAAAAGATCTTTGTGAGATCACTTTAATTTTGCCGAAGTGTAGGCCATTTAAACTAAGCTATCATTTTCAGCAATCCAGTTTCCTTTTGACAAGCAGCAGTCGTGTTTATAAGTCCTATACTCCCTTCCTAGTCACAAAAAACATAATTCTCAATTTGGTACATAATATGCATTTTCACTGCAAATTACACATGCCAGAAACAGAAAATTGTAAGACATCTTAAGAGTTAATAAGACACAATGGCAGTGAAGGCAATTATTTCTTACTGTTCAAATTTAAGCCCTGATCCAAAGGCCATTGAAGTCAATGGCAGTCTCTCTTTTAATATTACTGGGCTTTGGAATTAGGCTCCTACCCAGTATTTAACCATAAATATATACAGAAGATAGAGAAACTTAACAAATGTTGTTTATGTATGGAAGTTTATCTTTAAAAATGTGATACTAAGAGGAAAAAGAAGAGTAAATATATACCTTAGTAGACTTGTCTGCCACCTTCTCATCCGAAGGATTATGAATACGGTGCCTGGAAGAGATGCAAGTTTTCCCCAACATTACTCTAGTCTCATTAACTACATTCCCAACAGCCTTAGAATTATCCATGTTTCTCCCTTGAAATGAATTTTCCTTGCAACTAGGTGGAGGTGGTATACTGCTGCCAGTGCTGCTCCAAGAGAGTGGGCTCCATCTTTAGACAAATCTGTTTCAAAACTGTAAAATTACCTTGTAGGGCAAAATGGCAAACTTATGCTTCTCTATGTGTCAACAAAGATAATAAAATCTGCTGACGTTTGCCAGTAGCAATCTCAGTAATGCACAGGCTACAGGTGTACTATAGAGCAAAAACAGTATTTCTGGTTTATTACTACTATCTTATGTCATAAAAATAGAGACCCTAAATCTTAAGATTTTTTTTAAACATTAGAAATATTCACATTTAGTAATACCATATCTTCACTTCCCCATTTTTACTGAAAGATTTTGGCAATGTTTAGAGAATGGTCACGTCACCGTCTGAGGCTGAAACATAAGCCGTATCTCTCTAAGGAGGAAAGGAAATGTTTTGAGATGTGCGATACCACCATCCAGGTTCTTCAAAGATCTTGCCAAAATCCTTCAGCAAACAGAGGGAATTCAGGATCTGATATTCCTAATGTAGCAAACCAAAAGAAATAAAGGAAAACATCTGAGGCCACCTTTATACACCGTAAATGAGCTTTTTTTGGACTGTGCTTTGTATTTAAAAGTAACAGCAGCAACAAATAATGAACAAACCAAGGTGGATTTTAAAAGCAGATAAAAACAGTTTGTTCACTAAGGTTCTGGTCTCCCAACAAAGTCAACAATGCCCTGCTCTGTTCTTTCTGTAGAAATGGAGCCTAAGACAACAAAATGCCACAGCCTGAAACTATCTGGCAATTCCTCAGCTACAGCAGCATATCTACTAGTGAAGCCAGAGGATCAGCAGAAAGGGGGCTGAAAAAAACAAACTAAAAATCTCAGACTTTTCTGCTTATTTTCAGTAACTAATTAGACAGACCGTTGGCCCTGTTAAGATAAAGTGTTCATAAGACAGATATCCCTAATGGCCATATTGATTAAAATGAAAAACAAACAGAGAGGCCTCAATTCTTCAATCAGATCTGAATGGACCCCTGAGTCAGTCAATGCGGAGTCCCACTGCACTGCGGGATCTGACTGTAGGATTGGGGCCTCACTTTGTCTTACAATTTCTTAAAACCTCTCATTTAACCAGTTCATTTTCATGCCAATTCATTGGTAAAACAGAACTTTAGTTCTCTTGGCTGGTACAAAAGATGCTTACTTCTGTTTGGAAGATCCGATACTGGAAGCTGTAGCCTTCAGACGGGCAATGTTAATCTTCTCTGAAAGCTCCTCCACGGTCTCAATGTCCACAGGCTCATCATTCTCACTGTACTCACAGTCATTCTGAAATAGTTAATTTTTTAAAAAGCAAACATGAATTCCGCATCTTAGCTCAGGCCAGACATTTTGTTTTACTCCAAACTCAAGATTGTTTCCTAATGTTATATTGCAATCTAAGTCACCAGCTGCATCTGCCAATAAACAGATATATTAAGCAGGTGGTTTATGACAGACCCTTAACCATAAGGGTCCCATTTGGTGATTTCCCCCCCACTACTAAGTCTTCACATTGGATTGGAGCTATCAGGAATACCTACTTCTGCCATTGACACTTTTATTGTGAATTACACAAAGCCTTTAAGAGGCAGAGTCCTCCAGCTTGCATTTTCAAATGAGCTATGATTACATTATCCTTAACACTAAAAGCAACTCTCTGGACTTCTGCCACTGACTAACACTAATCTGATTCCAGTTAAAATGACACCATCAATTTGAAGATTGTTGGAAATACCAAGATTACTGTAACTGGCAGAGATTAGGGAGACTGTGTTTGTCTGTTTACTTTGTGAATTTAACAGCACTTAATGCATAGCCAGTTTTACTCATTGTTGATCCACTGCTCTTCCTTCTCATGCCACTAGCATGTTATCACCAATCTTGTACACTACTGCAGAAACAGCTTGTGCCCGTGGTCTTCTCCATGCCAGGCAAGAGGATGTTTAACCAGTGAAAGAGGCAGTAAAAATGAAACCGAATAGTTAGCAGGCAGGCACATTAAGAAAAGAGGGAGGGTAGGAACATGGGTGGGCTCCAACTATGTCTGGTACAGTTGCTCTTGGATGTACCAGAGGACCCTCCAAAAATAAATATCAACACTGAAAACAAAGAGACATAATAATTTTTTTTAAAACGACATACTATTTGAAAGGTGCTTTGTCAGAAAATTTGAATTTTTTGAAATTTGTCTATTTAAAAAATTCAAATTGCCAGTGTCCTTTTAAAATGTGCTAGGATGAAAATTAAAGGACACAGAAGTCTGCTGGTGCTGTCAGGCACAGAGAAGCTCACTACTGAAGGATTGTGGAAGTAAATGCGTAGCAGGGTCACCCTTCACTCTCCAAGAAGAGACTGTGCTCATGTTATAGGTAAAAGTTCTCAAAGCACCTAAGTGTCTAAATTGCTTAAGTCCCACTGAAAAATCAATCAGGTTCACTTTAAAATGTTTTCCTACAGCTGTTTTTAATAAGCACAATTCTCATGGATGATGCAATTTTAAAAAATACTCCCAAGAATATAGTCATCTCCAAATTTCCTCAGTGACCTTAAAAAAAACCCCAAGACCACCAGCTGCAGAGATGAAAATCTTTGGCCCAATGGCTAAAGGGGCTGGAATAGTGAAGTTTGATGTGGGAGCCATGGAATTAGTGACATATAAAAACAAACAAACAATTTGCAAAAAAAAAAAAAAAAAAGTCTTTATTTTTTGTATTTATGACCAATAGTCTACTTATACACTATAACACTCTTTCTCTTAATGGGATAAACTATAATCATGCCTCCATTCTAAACTATTTCACTCAAATACACTGAACCACCCCTATCTCGCTCTCTCTTCCTGCTCTTCTCTTCTGTCTCTTTCCTTCTGTCTCTCCTTTCCTTCTTTATGATGAGCTGCTTCGTCTCTTCTGTGAATTGTATACTTACCTGAAACCAATGCAGACATTTAATCACAAAAAATAGCAGTCCACAGATGGAATAAAAGAGGTAATGCGCACTTATTACAACAGAAAAGTGAGGCCTGTAATAACTAGTTCTCACTTTTTACTTCACCATCATAACTTGCTAATTATTATTCACTTATTACTCAGAGCTATAAATCTGCTTTAAGAAATTCTTGCTACTGATAGGTAGGAAAGAAAATTAAAATGTTGTATTAAATCTCAAGATATTGGCAATTGGCCATGGATGAAGCTAAACTACGCATTAATCAGCAAACTTGAGATGCTGCAGCACAAAGCAACCACACCATCATTTATTAATTACACTACCCCTTGATGCTTGCAGTGCAGTACTTCCAATTGTCAATCATAGAATTTATGTCAATGAAACCTCAGATTATGTAGATTTAAAAAGTGATTCAATTTATAAAAGGAAAAAAAAAAAGAATTTCTTAGCTGATAATTTTCCTTCTACTAGCAGCATCTCCCACAGTTCTGTGATGCATGGGTTTTGCCTCCTTTCTGCAGACACCGGAGGCTGTTCAGCACTATTTCTAGGCTATGGTACTTGGACATGCCCCCTCATGCAGTCCCACCACAAGTGTTGTCTCAAAGCTGAATAAAAAACTCCCAGTGGGACGTTACTGACCAAGGAGGATAGAACTGTAGGAGACATTTAGGGTAGAAAGGAAGGTATTAACAATTTTTCCCCCCTTCTGCAGCCCAGCTTCTCCCACAATTGTGAGACACATGGGAAGCACCAAGCAGTTAAACTATGGAGTAGGGAGGAAAGAAGGGAAAAAAACAACAACCAGAAGAAACAGAACCCCCGTATCTCCCCTCCAGTACAAAGATGTGTCTGAACGGGAGATCACAATATGCAACACCCTCCTACCAATGGATGCCCTCCACAGAAGACCAGAAACATACTTTGTAGAGTTTGATAAATGTATTCTATTAAGACCAAGATGATGCTCTGCACATTTTCTCAGTTGCTTTCTACTCACAATGCCATTAGGAACCTTGTAGAGGGAGCCTGGATTCTCCCTGGGATTATGTCCTCAATGCCTAGTATGCCAACAAGCAAACTATTTTAATGTCTTACCTGCAGCAATTTTGGGGTCCTAAACATGTAATGAACCTAACAAGATTGTGATG
Source organism: Chelonia mydas (assembly GCF_015237465.2). NCBI lineage: Eukaryota > Metazoa > Chordata > Testudines > Cheloniidae > Chelonia > Chelonia mydas. The sequence continues at coordinate 71,698,797 of NC_051246.2, forward strand.
GAGTGTCCAACTCATAAAAGGCCTAAGTAGGTTAAAAAGGGCCAATTAACCCCATGAAAGGCTGCACCTGGAGGACAGTCAGGGCTGATAAGGCCTAATGGATGAAGCAGCCCAGCTGGGCAGGGGCAAGCTGACTTAGTACCAGGAAACAGAGCAACAGGGGCTGCAGGAAGGAACTCTGCAGTCACTCCGTAGAGAGGAGGGGAGGTGGCAAGAGACAAGGAGGAGTTCTAGGGTGGAGTAAACCCTGGATCCTGCCTGGGAATACAGACTGGCAAGAACCAGGGTGAAGGAGCTGCAGGGAGCAGAGGAAGTTTCAGTGGTAACCCAGAGGGAGGCCAGATAATAGGGAAGAAAGCAGGAAGGAGCCCAGGGAAACAGTAACATGGTCTGACATTGGGTAGACTATGGTTACTAAAGATAGGGTCCCCCTGGGCTGGAACCCACAGACCCGGGTTCCCCATCAACCTCTGGGGAAGTGGCACAGTTTGGGCAGTGGCTCAGAAGGCTGCCTGAGACAATTAATCCAGTGGGACTTTGATATCCTGGACGGAGAAAACCAAACTGGCCTGGTGAGAGGGCCATGCTGCGAAGAAGGAGCACCTTAAGCCATGAAGAGGGAATAACCTGACTCCAAAGAGACAGAGTGCAAGACAATGGGGAGAGAAACTGAAGGAGGAGACACCTAACTGGTCGAGAGCTAATCTCCACATGAGTCACAGTGTCAAAGCCCTGTGCCCTGGCAGAGCAAGGGCTGGCTGGTAGCAGCCTCTGACACCCTTGAAAAGCTGTAATCACCCCTTAGACTTGGCTCAATACTTGCAGGGTTTCTCTGATGCTGTGGTGGGGCCCACAAGAGACCTTTGTAGAAGTACTCAACTGGGAGGACCCAGAAAGCTACAGCCTCAATGCTCCAGTGATTCCCCAACTAGGGAGAGGTGATTTAAATTGAAATGAACTCACTACTGTGTGAAAAATGAATAAAAATTAAAGTTAAAAAAATGGGGTTAAGAGATACTGAACCACCAACTTGGTCCACTTGCCAGATAAAGAATTTCTGATGGGCTTCACAAGAAGATATTGCTAAGTGCCATAGCTTACCAACAATGCTGAACCACCTATGGTATCTTCAGAGAGGAGGTACAGCCCATCTGGAACAGAACTGTGGGAGACCCTGGGCTGCAGAAAAGAAAAAAAGAAAACTAACCCTATTTAACATACACAGTTATTAAAAGACACACTGGTAGTGAACTGATATTTTTTGCACATGAAACAAAAGGTCCAAAATAATCTAGGTATAAACAAGTCAGGGAAGAAAAAAAACTTATTTCCCATAATGGAGCTGCAATTAATGCTATAGATGGCACTCTACTCCCTCATCCCTTCTCCTGACATGTCTGGTGAATCCAAACTGACCATTTTCTACAGCTTTCCCAATTTCTACAGAACGAACATCATTGTGATTCTAGATGCCAAGGAGACAGGTGGGTTCTCCAAAGCAAGCAGCACGGATGTATTTAGGCACAACTGTTATGCTGCAAAGAAATGTCTTCAAAAAGGGATGCGAGGATCCAGAAAACCAGAACAAGAAACTTAACCTTTGTAGCAGGGATACTATCTTACAGAATGTGGTGCAAGAAAATCTCAACTTGCAGTTTGATTAAGGATAGCCAGAATGGTTCAAGACATCTGAATCCAATCTAATGATAGTCTTAACAGATATTAATGCGGTGACAGATAATGAAAGTTTACCTTATGTACTGAACTGTTTTTCAAAAATCATCTGATTAATGCACCTTGGCAGAGATTAATGGTTACAGTAAAGAATCATGAAATTAAGATGGGAAACGAATACAAAACAGGTTTAACAGGCTGAACACTGGCCAGTTCTGATGTGTTTTAAACCTCCAGGACTGACCAGCTTCCCCGCAGGGGGGAGGGGGGAAGAAAAAAAAAAAAAAGGAGTGTCTGGGGTACTATATCAGAGAAGAACAAGTCTCTGTGGCCACTAGGAAGTACAGTCAGATAGGAATTCTTGGGTTTAGTTAGTCACAGCATACAACAGCACCATCACCAGGGGAACCTCCATCCCTCATCCCATTTTCTGCCCTCCTTATTTTGCTGCTACATCCTCCTACCTGAGTCACATGGAGAAGAGGCTGAACAGAGATGCCCTGGCATGAAGCCCAAAAGCTGCTCCACACTAGGAGAAACAGAACAGGAGCACCCTGACAGTCACTGACTGCTGAGGTTTCTGATGGTGGAGATAGGGAAGGAGTACAAGAGAGCTCTCTCATTTGAGAGGGAGACAGTAAAAAAAAAGAGTAGAGAGAGGGGTTAGATTGTTGAGGGAGAGCACTTGAGAGAGTATGGAGAAGGAAAGAGAGAGAGAGACAGCCCAGTTTTATCTGCTTTGGCCTCTCACTTTAGAATTTTAAAAGACAAATACACTCAGTCTAAGAACTAAGAACAAAAAGAAAGTGTAGCCATAGACTGAAGTTTTTCAAGTTGGAACAGAGTAATAAACAGAACACCCTGATTATGTTCTGCTTTTTTCCCCCACAGACACAGCGAAAGTTATAGCAAGTATCCAAAACATTGGAGCCTCCTATCTCACAAAAAGCCCACCACCAAAAAAACATGAAGGTGAGTGAAGAGTGCAGACACATATCAATTGGCTGACTGCATGCTACTTTTCAATAAAGTTAAAAAGAATTAAACTACTTTAATTCTACCCTTCATTACCATCTTAGCAATATCTGTCTCTGCAAAAACATGCACTATGTAACACACTGGTTCTATCATTGGTTTCATACACTGATTCTCCCCTATCATGTGTGATTATCTATAACCACATAACTTTTGCTCTTTTCATGTACATGTTCTGACAGCTTGATCTGAGCATATGAAGTTTATATATGGAAACACACTAGTTCTGTGTTTGACTGGATGCTACATGAAATAATATGGCCCTATTCTATGAAGTCCTAAGCATCTTTCCATGAGGAGCGGGATACTCAGCATCTGGCAGGACTGGGCTTTTACTGAATAGTGGGAAATGAATGCTTTCAGTATGCTATTTGTATAATCAAGAATTTGTAACGTGTGTGTGCATGGCCATAAATAGGGCCTTACCAAATTCGTGGCCATGAAAAACTTGTCACAGACTGTGCAATCTGGTCTTTCCCCCATGAAATCTGTATAGGATAAAAGCACAGATTTCACAGGGGAGACCAGAGTTTCTCAAATTGGGGGTCCTGACCCATATGGGAGTTGCAGGGAGGCCACAAAGTTATTTTAAGGGGGTCGTGGTATTGCCACCCTTACTTCTGCGCTGCCTTCAGAGCTGACCTGGTGGAGAACAGTAGCTGTTGGCCGGGTGCTCAGCTCTGAAGGCAGTGCCCTGCCAGCAGCAGCGCAGAAATAAAGGTGGCAATACCATACCATGCCATCCTTACTTCTGCACTGCTGTCTTCAATGCTGGGTAGCTGGATTGTGGCAGCTGCTGACTGAGGGCCCAGCTCTGCAGGCAGCAGCACAGAAGTAAGGGTAGCAATACCATACCACGCCATCCTTACTTCTGCGCTGCTGCTGGTGGCGGCTCTGCCTTCACAGCTGGGCTCCTGGCCAGCAGCTGCCGCTCTCCAGCTGCCCAGCTCTGAAGGCAATGCCACTGCAGCAGCATCAGCATAAAAGTATGGGTAGCAGTACCAGAACCCCCCTACAATAACCTTGCAAACCCCCTCCCCCCCCAACTCATTTTTGGTCAGGAGCCCTACAATTACAACACCATAACATTTCAGATTTAAATAGCTGAAATCATGAAATTTACGATTTTTAAAATCCTATGACCATGAAATTGACCAAAATGGGCCGGTGAATTTGGTAGGGCCCTAGCCATAAAGCAGTCCAACCAGGGTGGATAAAAATTAAATAAATCCAATTTTTTTTTAATTTAAATTGGATTTTTTTGATAAAAAGCTTTTTGAGGGAAAAAAAACCTATCTGAAGACTGTTTTAATTAAGATACATTATAGCTCAAAGATATCTCATCATGGAATAGGGATTGTAAATTCTAATTCTATACTATGAGACAATATATTCATGTAATGTTTAAGAAAAGTTGAAAATGAGTTCCAATAGTTCATGGATTAAGGACCCAATTTTATGGGGTTCCAAGGGCTTCTGTATAGATTATTTAGGTTAATCTTTCTATCTACCCTATGGGACTCAGTGCTCAGTCTAGAAGATACCATCAGAGAAGCTTAGTTTTGCAGTTCTCAAACAAGGCTTGGTTGCCTGAATGAAACAACATCACGAGAAGTGTTCCTTCTCAGGAGGAAGCTGCGTTGAAGATGATGAAAGGAACATGTCTCAACATGCAGGATCTTCAGGTTGGTACACTTTTTTATTTCATACTTCTTTCTTAAGGACTGCCTATCTTCCTTCTGGACTATTCTTGAATTCTCATGTTTGAGCAAAAAATATAGTTGTTACTCTATGGTACTATCATTTTAGATGCAGTTGTGATAAAAAATAAATAGAGGAAATAGGCAGATCTTCCTTTTACAATTTCACCTTTAAAGTAGTACTGAGCAATGAAAGCAATGAGTAACACTAAATGAACAGTATGGTAATAATAATTAAATAATTACATTGACTTATTTTGTTTAGGAGAATCCATCCTCAACATACAGGATTCTGAAGACTATCCACCTTCAAGATCACCATTATTTTCTATATTTTCAGAGTTATCTGCCAGTGATAGTGTTTCTGTCACATAGCCACAGTATATCACCTGTAGCAAAAAAGAAAAGAAAAAAAATCTCCATCCAGAAACATAGATAAGTTTGTGACAAGAACCAGAAGATTACAAAAAGAGGTAATTGGTGAAAAAATTGCCCCGTTTGTTTATGTAACAAACTCTCCTTTCTGTATGATTGAGAACATGGTTTAGTCATTAAGACCAGGATACAGTCCACCCAACAGAGCAGATGTCGCTTGCAAATTGCTGGATAAAGTGTATGAAAGAGAAATTGAACAGTGTGCAAAAGGTCTAAAGCAGGGGTCGGCAACCTTTGAGAAGTGGTGTGCCAAGTCTTCATTTATTTACTGTAATTTAAGGTTTCGTGTGCCAGGGGCCGACGGCCGGAACCCCAGACTGGCAGCAGGCTGAGCGGGGCCGGCGGCGGGGACCCTGGCTGGCAGGGGCCAGTGGACGGAACCCCAGACCAGCAGCGAGGGCAGCAGACGGAAACCAGACCGACAGCGGACTGAGCCACTCAGCCCGCTGCCAGTCTGGGATTCCGTCCGCCAGCCCCTGCCAGCCGGAGTCCCGGCTGCCGGCCGTGCTCAGCCCGATGCTGGCCCTGGGTTCCGTCCATCCAGGCCGGCAGCGGGCTGAGTGGGGCTGGTGGCCGGAACCCCAGATGGCAGCAGAGTGCCACTAAAAATCAGCTCGCATGCCACCTTTGGCACGTGCCGCAGGTTGCCGACCCCTGGTCTGGAGGGTGAAATTGTTAACCTGAGTCTTGATGGGTGGTGCAATGTCCACAATAATCCTGTTGTATGTGCTTGTGTGACAATAGAAGACGGGAATGTCTTCCTTACAGAAACAATTGATACATCAGGAAATGCGCACACAGCAGAATACTCACAAGAAGTAGCAGTAAAAGCTATAACTGTGAAAAAAATTCAAATGTGTAGTATGTAGCTTGGTCACAGACAATGCTGCAAATGTATCCAAGATGAGAAGAAATTATTTAGAAGAGAGTCCCAAGCTAATAACATACGGTTGCAGTGCTCATTTGATGCACCTCCTAGCCAAAGACTTAAGTGTTCCAGAAATAAAGGCTAATGTTGTTGAAATTGCAAAATACTTCCGTTAACAACCACTTTGCAGCAGCTGCTCTGAAAAAAGTGGGAGGAACCAACTAACTCTCCCACAAGACGTGCGATGGAACTCAGTAGTGGACTGTGTTGAGCACTAGATCAAGAACTGGCCTAATCTGATGACAGTTTGTGAACAAAATCATGAAAAAATAGATGGCACTGTCACAGCCAAAGTTCTCAACACTGGGCTTAAGAGAAATGTTGAACATATGCTGAGTACCCTGAAGCCTATTTACGTAGCCTTGAACACAATGCAGGGAAATAGCTTTTTTATTGCTGACACTATAGAAATTTGGAAGGAACTGAGAGAGATCTTAAAAAGAGAAATATGCAATGACAGAGTTAAATTACAAGCGTTAAAAAAAAGAATGGGACAAGCACTATCTCCAGCTCATTTTCTTGAAAACATTCTCAATACTCGGTACAGGGTCAAACCTTAACTGCTGAAGAAGAGGAGCTGGCTATGACATGGACATCCAGCAATCATCCCTCCATAATGCCAACTATAATAAACTTCAGAGCTAAGGGTGAACCATTCAAGAAATATATGTTTGATGATGATATTTTAAAGAAAGTCACACCAGTGAAGTGGTGGAAGTCACTTAAGCACTTGTCGTCAGAGACTTTTGAAGTGATAATCTCACTTTTAACAGCAGTAGCTTCTTCTGCCGGTGTAGAAATATATTCTCTCTTTGGACTAATTCATTCCAAATTGAGAAATCGTTTGGGACCTGAAAAAGTAGGAAAGCTTGTACTTTCTTTTCCAGATTATGAACAGACAGGAAAATGAAGGTGACGATGACTGTTAGCTGCAGAAGCCAATATTTTCAGCTTCTCATGTTGACCTGGCTGACATGGTTGATGAAATATTAAAAAAAAAAAAAAAAAAAAAAAATTAAATGTAACTATTTTAGTTAAAAACAATTTTAACAAAACCAAACCTGATTTTTAAAAAACTTGAATGTTTAAATTCAAAAATTCATATGCTTGTTTTGTTAAAATATTATATGTTTGCTGTTGAAGAAAAAAATCCAGAACACATAATGTTGTTTTAGTTAAATAAAGCAATTTAGATATCTGTCTGGTGATGTTCTCCTCCTAATACAGCATGGCAAGAAAATCCTCCAAATATTAATGATTAACCTGTTGAATTGGAGATAGATATTTATGAAGTCTTTGGAAGGTGAACTGCTTCAATTATCTTTGGTAAATGAAATAACCAACAAATCATTAATTTTCTGATATAGCTGTAAAACTAATCTGAAAAGTTTTCAAAATAATCACTTAAAAATGTATTGTGTGTACCTTCTAAAAATGAAATCTACATTTATCACTGAGCTGTGAAGAATATGTATTAAGGTTATAGCAAGCAACAGGAATGCACTTTTATGTAGAAATCCATGATTAAATAGAGTTTTCCTGACTAGTAATTTAAATCAAATACACCCTGATCCAACAACTATGCAATTAAACTGGGATTCTAGTTTTTGTGGCCTCTGATAAAAATGAAAGGTCTTCATTACGGACAGATAAGGTAGTATGTTTATATGATTTTTTTCCCAAGATGTTGCTATAGGAGTACAGTTAAGGTAGTTTGGGTACCTTGTTCATGAAGTGCAACTTTAACTCTGCATTTCATAGATTTCCAGTATCTGAGGTTTATTAACATTCTTGAAAGGTAATATTCCTGCAAACCACCCATGTGGATATGCCTGCAACCTTAACTTCCCTTCAATACATTGTGTATGAAACTTTCCTTAAAAGAAAAATAATAGTTGTACCAGAGAACTACGCAGCAAAGGAAGCTTGGGGATGGGAGGCCTTCCCTCCCTTTTTCCTGACCTCTGCAGAAAGGAGGCCTCACTAATGCACACCTCCTAAAGACTTCAGGAGGGGAGTTTATTACCTGTGAGCATTAGGAGTTGCACAAGAGAAGGGTTCCATCTGGATAAACATATCAATCCTTTGGTGAGGCTTGTCAAGGGCTCAAAAGAGCTTGTTGAAGACACTCCTAATGCCATCCTCCCCAGGGGATCCCCGCCCCCCAAGAAGCCTAGGAACTTGAAAGGCAGGATATGTGGGGGGAAAGGGAGTGCAAGGACCAGAAGAGAAGCTCAGAACTGCAAGGAAAGGTGGTGAGGAAGTTGGGGGGAGTATTAATGCTTCCCTAACTCTCCCAAACACTTCAAACCTTTTACTAAGCACACTCTAATAATGTGGATCCCCCTGCTCCTGGCAGCCCATCCATGCCAACAGCAAAAAGAACAGCTATTGTAACTGTGCTTCTTTGAGATGCTGTCATTAGTATGGATTCCACTGAGAGACATTAGCACCTCATGCGCACAAGAATGGAGTATTTTGTATAGTAGTGTCTGGGGCTGTACATGTACCTTCTGCCTCACTGTGCTCCCATGCGATGGCACAAAGCACAGGGCGTCTGACCCTCCTTCAGTTCCTTCACAATTTAAGATGCATGTTAGCAGAGAACTCCAAAAAGCAAGGATGATGGGTGGATTGTGGACATCATCTCAAAGAACTAGTTACTGTAGGGTAAGTAACTGCTCTTTCTTTCTCCAATATGTTTGGGTGGGTGTCTCCCTCTAAATGACTGACAGGCAGTATCCACTCCGGTTAGTGGGAAGGAGGAGCATCAGCTCCTATTTTATCAGTCAAACAATAACAGAGCAAGACTCTGGAAATGTCCACACTAGATAGCTTCTTCTCTCTCAGCACTGAGTGTTGTTTCAAGAATGTCATGGGTGGGTTTGATTGACTGGATTTAGGCATAACTGTGAGACCATTTTAAGGTCGAATTCAGAGTGTGGTCTCAGGACTACCTTATGCCTATGAAAATATGCATGAGGTCGAACTCAGGGTGTGGTCTCAGGACTACCTTATTCCTATGAAAATGTGCACGAGGAGGTCTGGCCATAAGGTCTTGGAGCTCACTGATATTCTGTGCTGAGGAAACAGCTACCAGGAAAACCATCGTAACCATCTGAAGTGGTGTATCGAACAGTCAGAAGCTCCATGAATTTCAAGAGGATGATGCTGATCCCAAGTAGGGGTCAGATCTCCGAGAGGAAGGTAAGTATACAGGAAACCCTTGAGTAACCGGGATCCTGTGGGATGTGAAAAGATAGAGCCATAGGTGAAATCTAGCAAGCAGCATCAAGTGTGTGCATACCAACATATGCGTAGTCGCAGATGTGCGCACACAGTTGTTGCGCTTGAGTTTAGGTCCTCTACTATCAACTGAAGGGACCAGAACCTGTCCTCTGGCAGGTAGGCTCTCGCCAACCAGGAGTCCTAGGAACTCTATCTTCTGCAATGATGTTAGACAATTTCTTGTAATTCACTAGAAATCCTTGTTGGGAGAACAGGGAGAGGATGCACTCTGCTGCGGGGACCTGCATCTCATTAGCCAGTCATCCATGTACAGACAGATGTAGATTCCTTTTCTCCTTAAATGTGCTGCCATTAGTGTCAGGCATTTTGTAAACACCTTCAGTACCAGGGAGAGACCGAAGCACAGAACCCTGTACTGGTAATGAGTGGGCCCCATCATGAATCTTAGGTACCTCCTCAGGGCTGGATGAATAGCTATACAAAAGCATGCTTCCTTTAAGTAAGAGCCACAAACTTAGAGAAATTGAATGATGGGGGGAAAATGTTAGTAATCTAAAACTGAGATGGAGTGTGTATTTGTTGAAACTTCTTCAGATAGGATGAAGACCCTTTTGTTTCTTTGGAATGTGGAAATACTGGGAACAGAAGCACCTTCCCCGATGTCTGATGGCAACTCTTCTATGGTTACTAGATGAAGCAATAAAGTTAGTTTTGCAAGATGATCTTGTCAGAAGGGTCCCTGAAGGGGGATGGAGAGGGGAGGTGGATAGGGGATAAAGCAGGGGGTTCTCAAACTGGGGGTCGGGACCCCTCAGCGGGTCATAAGGTTCTTACATGGAGGGTCACGAGCTGTCAGCCTCCACCCCAAACCCCGCTTCGCCTCCAGCATTTATAATGGTGTTAAATATATAAAAAGTGTTTTTAATTTATAAGGAGGGATCGCACTCAGAGGCTTTCTATGCAAAAGGGGTCACCAGTACAAAAGTTTGAGAACCACTGGGGTAAAGAGTGGAACTGGATGGGGTAGCCCTGGGTGATTATCTCCAGATAATCTCATTCATCTGTCCAATGTTATGGCAGATGGAACCAAGTGGAACAGGGTGAAGCAGCTTTCGAAGGTCATGCTCTTTGGATTGGATTTTATGTGGCTTGTGACAGTCCTGTAAAATTTGTCGACTTGTCACGGGAGTGGTTTGTATGTATTGCTGTCCAAGAGGAAGGCTGGTGACCCCTGCTGTAGCTTGACGTGATACTCAGGCTGCCTGGAATGGTAGGATGATGTCTCTTGTCTTGACTGGGATTAAGGATGATACAGCTTGTGGTACAAGCCTGGCTTGTAAAACTTTAGGGAGCATGGGGTGGCTTCAGATTCTTTTAAGGAGCACAGTGCTGTCAGTTCACTTTCTCAATTAAGAAGTGCAGGTCCTTGATCAACTCCCTATGTATGACCAATGCTTCGAGACAATACTCTGTGCATGTTTACTGCTGTGGGCCATGGATCTGGCTGCAGTGTCAAAGGCAACCACTGCCGTCTGTAAGATCATCTTGAGCATGAACTTACCACGCTTAACTATTTCTCTGAGCTCCTCCCTGTTGTCATGTGCGAGCTTCAATTCAAAAGATGTCACCCTGTCCCAGGTTAAAGAGTCATACTTGGCCAGTAGGACCTGGCAATTTGCCTCTCACAGTTGTAGGGAAACACAGGAATAAGATTTCCGTCCAAATAGGTTGAGTCTTTTGGGTTTCCTGTCTTTAGAGGTACTCTTGTTCAATTTAGATTTTTCCTGTACTACCAACACAACCAAGGAGCCCAGTCTTGGGTTGAGCAAAGAACTCAAAGCTAGTTCAAGGGTACCATTTTTCTACCCGTTTTACCATAGGTGGTATAGTGGCTGATGTCTGCCAGGAGGCTTTAACTGAGTCCAAGAAGTCCCTGATTTATGGGAAAAGTGATTCTAGACAGACCAACAATTGTCAAAATATTGAACAACTTATGACATTTCTCAGATATTACTAGAGTTTCTGCTGTTCTCATAAGGTGCTTCCAGAATGACTAGTAGTCACCCGGTGCCAGTATCGGTGCCAAGGACACAGCTTCATCAGCCAACAACGAGAGTTCCTTTGGTGGAGAAGTAGAATGCTGGTGTGGCTCAGCCCCCATGTCTGGTTCTTCCTGGTGGTCCTCCCTGTCTAGCATAGGTGATCTGACCAGAGAAGCTGATGGGGAAAGTGATCTCTTTCTTAAATGGGAGACCTGCTCCTAGCAGCATGAGATTACAGACCCAGTAAGCCCAACATGTGGCCACAGTGACATGCCTTAGCAAGCTAGCTGGCTAGCATGATATTGACTAGTCCAATGCTGTTGCTGTAAGAATGGTGGTCAGATTGTGTAGGGAGGCATGACATTGATCACAGATAATAGAGGAGAGTATATCTGCTAAGATGGTGAGAACATATGCCCCAGTGATGAAGAGGAGGAGTAAGACCTCCCCTAGGGACACCACTGAAATCTAGCTATTGGAGAGTGGGAGCAGGGCTGGGGGTGCCCACCATTCACCAGGCTCCAGCTGCTAGTCTGCTGGGCTAGGGAGGGACAGGACTTCCTCTTCCTCTGCAAGGCCACTCTGGCGGGGGGGAGGGAGGAGAGAGAGAGATCTCAGACCCACCTTCGGGTACCTCCCCGCAGCTGCAGGAAGCTCCGTGGCTGCTGCCAGCTCTGAAGGCTCCCAGCAGCACAGGGGAGATCAGACCCACCTCCACCTCTGGGAATCTCCCCTGGCTGCAGGAAGTGCCGTGGCTGCTGCCTTCAGAGCCTGGCTCAGTGCAGCACAGAAAGACAGTGGCAATCCCGTGACCCCCCTACATAAGCTTTGTGACCCCCCCATGACCTCCTTTTGGATCAGGACCCCCACAATTACAACACTGACATTTCAGATGTAAACATATGAAAATGCTAAATTCACCAATTTTAAAATCCTCTGGCCATGAAATTGATCAAAATGGACTGTGAATTTGGTAGGGTCCTACCAATGAGTAATACTCATACTAGAGCTCTGCCAATTCATCTCAATCCTTATCTGTGAAACAGACAACTCTATTTCCAGTCTTGTGAATTTCTCAAACAGCAGAAATGTCACTAATAGTGCCAAGTTGTGTCTGGAGTTTGTATAACTAGAATGAAACCAAAAATATATTCACTTGAGACCCGTATCCAGGTCTTCTGAAGTAACAGAAGACCAGTGCATTAACTACCAGAGAGCATTCTAGGCGCCTATTGTGTCTGGACACACGATTAGTTTGTTGATTTTTTAAGTTATCTTTCAAAAATCAGAGGATTTTTAGTTTTAAAAAGAGATACTCACCAATTTTTCCACATCCACTTCCTCTTCACTCTGGAAATCAGAAGCTCCATCCAGCATCTCATCAGCAGAATCATCAGTCTTTTCATCATCATCTTCCTCCTCCTCTTCCACATCATCAATGGTAATATCAACAGTAGGAGTATAACCCTTTTTGTGGTGTTTGGGTTCTTGTGATCTCTGTTCTGGGGTCAGGATATAACCTTTAACAGATTTCTCAACTTTGTTCTCTCTCTCACTGTTACTTTTGTTGTCTAAATCAGTTGTCTTACTAGATATTGTGTTCCAAGAACTATTGACATGAATTGAGTTATCCTTAGCATTTTCACTTGCTTTCTGAAAACCAGTGGTGCCTTGTTCTTGGTTAGGAGAGTTAAGTTTTTCCTGGACATCTAGATTTCTTTTACACTCATCTGTACTTTCCACAAGCATCTCCCCTGAATTATTATCATGTTCCTTTGTATAAATGATCTCCGATTTATTTTCCCGTTCCTCCATTATGTTCTCGGTCTCTATAGAGTCCTCACATTCCTTCCTTTTGACCTCTGACTGAGCACTGCTGTCCTGGAGCTCTTTTTGGTTCTGAAGTGGTTGAGTCCCTTCCTGCTGCTCGTCTTTGCTTTCCAGCTGTGCATAAATCTCTTGCTTTTCCTGTGGACTCTGTGACTGTGCAGCATTCCCCTTCTCTTCCCCTTTTTTCTGTGGCTCTGCATTTCCCTCCTGTTCAGTATCTGGAGACTCTGCTTGTACAGTGCTCGTGTACTCCTCCACATGGCTCTTTAACACTGCAGTCTCCTCCTGCTCCCTGGGACTCTCTGGATATACAGTATTTGCAGGAGCAACTACTGCTTGACCTAGTAATTCTGAAATAGTCTCTGAGTTATCTGAAACTTCCTCCAATACTTCTTCAGAATGTACAGAGTCCCCTTTCTTTTCAGTGATCACTTTGTTTTTCTCACTGATTGGCTTCTCACTGATGTATGAGTGGTCTGATGATATCACATCTGCAGAAACATCATGCTGGAAGGTGGGAATGTCATCTGAGTAATCCTCCAGCATCTCCGGATCCTTCTCAGCCATCTCTGAGACAGTGGAGTTTCTGTCAGATATGATCACATCAGCTGCAGACTCATCAGTACTATTTGACTGATTTGCTGGCAACTCATTTTCCTCTTGTTTGCTATCTGACACTGTGACCTCTGACTCCATGACTTCTACATCTTCTGAATGTGAAGACTTCTCAGGCTCTTGCTGCTTAGTAGGACTAGACTCATCCTTTTGGCTTACATTCTGGGAATCTTTTTTTATCTGGAGGGATGCAACATGATGAAGAATAGAGTTTGGGACAGACTTCTGTCCTGGGAGCTGAAGCAAGGCAAAACTGCCAGACTGAAGGGGTATGAGACTGGCAGCATTAGTTGGTTGACCACCTGAGCTACACGTTATTTTAGATTCAGAGCCTGTCTGACCTGCAATGCTGCTTGCTCCTGGAGGAGAGATCCGCAGAGTCAGGGTGCCTGCTTGTGACACAAAACTGGGTACCGACGGAAGGATGGATGATGCTTGAGTGACCAAATTAGCTGTAGGTGCAGACTTGGATCCAACCGTTTGTACTGCTGGGTTTTTGACAGGGGAAACTGAAGGAACAGAAATGGAGGACGTAGGTGATACAGGTGTCTCAGGAGGCTTAGAAGGCCCAGGCAACCGGATTCCTACAACAGAACCTATGAGAGAGATGAAACACTAATCACTATTTCCTAGAATCACTCCTCCTGATTCTAGTATTTGATGTCATATAAATTAAAGCAGAAAGATCTTCTTCCAAGGATTATAATATAATTAAGTACTAAACCACAGAATTACAATATAACAACTAGTGCTGCATAAGAGGCATGCTACCATAAGATTTCCACGAAGGACACTCTTTTCCATATTTTGTCAGTTAATGCACAAGTTTCATCAATGTGTTGAAAAGGTGGTCATTAGATCCAGTGAGAAAAAAGTTTTCATAAAAACAATTCAAAATAAATGAACTCTCTCTCCTTTACAAATTTTGTCAGAATATTTCAAAAATTCAAATTTAAAATATTTCATTTCATTTTGGTGGTGATGGGAAGGAACACTCGCTTTTTTCTTTACTTGTCCCTCTTTCTCTTCTTTAAAATGTAAAATAGTGTAATTTTCCTCACCAAAACAAAATGAACAGTTCTGAAATTTGATGAAAATTAATTTTTCACAAAATTTTTCATTTAATCTAAAAAGCCATTATTTGTCAAAACAATTTGGCTAGTGGCAAATGGTCAGATTTATACTCACCGAAGTGATCAATCCAATTTCTTTAAAATAGTGCTGAGATAGCACATTGACCCTTTGCTAGACATAAAAAAGTCTTTACCTAGCTCATAAAATTCCTAAATTTTGTGAAAAGGAAGTACTGACACAACATTTTTTCAGTTGAAGACAAGTGATATTTTATCCAATATCACATCATATCTGAATGATTATACTTTACTCTCCCAACCTACACAAGCAAGACACATTATGGTCATTTTTTTCTTGGCAGTGTGGTGGTGAAATCTCAAAACACAAATAATCCTAGTGTCCTGTACTAGTTCCACGCAATTACTTTGACTTTCAGTGGAAAAAGGGCACGTGACAAAGGAAAGCTCATCTGCTACAAGATTTACCGCAAACAATACGCTGAAGATTCAGGAAAGAATGGCAAAGACTTTGTACCTGGATTGCGGAACATTACTGGCTGAATGTTGGATTGGGTGCCAGCAGCTCGGAGCTGATGCAGTGGAACAAGCTGGATGATCTGTCCGTTGGGATGTCTAAATAGGTTTACCCCACCAGGGCTCCTGAGAGGCTGCAGGATCATCCTATGCCCCTGAGCAAGCTGCATATTATGGAGGGGTCGTAAAGCAGGAGAACCTTGATGCACTGGAATCAGCAGTAATCGAGGTCCTACACGCTTCTCTGTTCCAGAAGACAGCCCTTGGGTGCTTGCAGTTGTAGTCTGAGAAGAACCATCTTCTGAAAAGTTAGTACAAAAATAGAATTCATAATATGATTCACAATACTCCTTGACAGAAACAATCACAAATTATTTGGCTTTACTTGTCACAAAAGTAGGTAAGATGTTTTCAGACAGAAGTGTCATTTTTCAACTAACAATATCCCTTTAAAAACTATTTTATAAGAGGTAATTTCAACATCCTCCATTTATCCACAAAACACATATAGCATGGACCAGGGCAGTACAATCTTCTCCACTCTACTCTGTCAATAATCTCCTCAACCATGTGAAAGAATCATGGACTGAGAGGGTAATTATCTGCTTTCGTGCCTAGTTCTTAGCCTTTGTGGTAGTGATGGTTTTGTGATAAGACATTTATCAGCTAGGAAATAGTCTGAAACCACCAACTCATTTCATATTACACAGCGAACAATCACATGGCTACAGTTTCTGTTTACTAACAGCCTGACCTGAATTCAAAGCAGAAACTTTAGAGGTGAAGGCTCCATACCCCATTCCACTGAGCAGCCTCGTCCCACTATTTTCTCTCTGATGGAACTGTACAGTTGCAGACTTATTCCAATTCTGATGCAACCAGTGTTTCCAGCAACAAATTAGCCAGTAGTGCCTGAACCTTACCTGGTCTTGGATTCAGTGAAGGACTTGTATTAATTCCAGAAAGTATAATAGGAACAGAACCAACAGACGAGGTTGGAGTGGTCACCATGGATGTGACTGTAGTTGTTGTCACCACAACTGGGGATGAGGTGGTGGTAAGAACAGGATGATTAATGGTTGGTGTAGTTACTACAGATTTAGGGAATGATATGGTAGCTACTGGTGTAGTCATTCCAGTTGCTTTTGTTATGTTCACAGTGGCTGTAGGGGTAGTGGGTGAGACAGCAGTACAGGCGCTGGTTTCAGATGTTCCAGGAGCACCAGTAATGGCAATGCCAGGAGGAGAGTGGGTAGATTCATTAGCTCTTGTATGGCCGGTAGTGGTCACAGTAGATGATGCCACAGTGGTAACACTTTCTAAAGTAACTGGAGAGGTGGTGGTAGCTGCAGTGATGGGAGAAGAGACAGTGCAGTAAACTGGAGATGACCTTGAGGGAACCACTGGAGTGACGACCATTACTGGTGTAGGCCTGACATTGAACTTCTGTGGCCCTGTCAGGGGTTGGGGTGTGCTAACTCCAGGAATCTTCTGCTGCAGAGCTCCAACTTTACTCATCACAAACTGTGTGAACACACCACCAGGTGAGGGTCGAGCAGCTGCAAATAAAAACTTGCAGGTCAAAATCTCAACAGGTTCCCTCTTTGCCCTGCATGAGGTGCTGCAGTAGTCAATTTAGCAAAAATTAGGGCCCCAATGTTGTTAAAGAGCACCTTGTATATGAACTGAAACATTTCAAAACATGGCCATTCACTTTATTATAGTCATGAACAGGCTTTACATTATTAAAAATTTATGTTTTATTCAAGATTTACAACTTTCTGCTGCATTTCTTCCTAGCCATGCAAAAGAATCAGGCTCTATGACACTACGATCTTTATTGTGACACTACAAATAGAGAATTACAATTTCAGTACATGAAGAAAGGAACAGGAAATAATTGGCTCATAAGGGATTCTCTAATTCTTAAACTCTTCCCATAAAAGCTTCTCTGTGAGGTCTTCCTCCTTTCACTGCTTCTTGGTCTCCATCCCCTTAACACTGCATCCACTTGTTACGCCAGCCACTTATTTTTAAGTTGGGGTAGGGTTTGCCATGCCCTTCACATTGAAATCATCACCCTTCCAGCTGAGGACTGGATGGGACTCCCTTTTGACACAATGTTCAAGCAAGCAGAGGGAGTCACTATGGAGAAGCTCCCTCCCCTCCATCCCTTGCTCTCCAGGGTTCAGAATGCTGTCTCCATAGCACCCCAGACCCTTATCAGCTGGGGAACAGAATCTGGTTATCTAGTGTGACAGCACAGAGGATTACCACAAGGCAAGCCTAACTCTTAATAAAAAATATCATACTCTTTCATGTATGTAGCACCTTTAGTCCAGAAGGATTCCAAAACAGTTTTTATACATTAGATATGCAAAAATTACTTCACCCACCACTGAAATGCAGCCACCTCTTCAAAATTGCATAGAAATACAATGCAAAAGTTTACTACAGGAAGGAGAAAACAGCACATCCAGTTTACACTGCAGGGGGTATTTAGGTAGGAAGAACACAATTAACCACAAATCAGAATTTTGCCAAAACACAAATTAACACCCCCTTCTGTTGCCCAGAGCTTCTTGGAATTGTTAATGACCAAGTTGTTGGGCCCCTGGATTTCACATCTTACCCAAAAGATAGCACTTCCTATAGCACAGTATCCCATCACGCCATGCTGAAGTTCTATTTCAGTACTGACTCAGATAAAAGAGTGCCACACATGTCTTTCAGACGAAGTAGTTACTCACATTGTGCAGTAATGACTGTTCTTCGAGATGTGTGTTGCTATGGGTGCTCCACTGAAGGAGTGCTTGCGTCCCTGTGCTGCTGATCGGAAAACTTCAGTAGCAGTGTCCATTTGGCCCACACATGCATCGCCTATCCTTGTGCCCTGCCACGAGGTTAACCAGCACAGGCAGGCTAACCCTCCTCAGTTCCTTCTCTACCGCAAAGTCATAGACAAGAACTATGAAGTAGAGGAGAGGAGGGTGGCTTGTGGAGCACCCATAGGGGGACACATCTCAAAAAACCATCGTTACTGCACAAGGTGAGTAACTTCTTTTTCCAGTAATGTCCCTACAGGTGCTCCACTGTAGGTGCCTCCTGAGCAATATCCCTAATGGAGGGCTGGGGCTTTGGAGTTGGGTCAGTTAAAAAATGGCAGTACTGTGGAGCCGAAGATGGCGTCGGAGGTGGAGTCCCCAGCAATCACAGTGTTCTGCGAAGGCGTGGACTGACGCCTATCTCACCACTTTACAAATTTCTGAGATAGGGACATTCTTGAAGAAGGCAAAGGATGAGGAGACTGACCTCATGGAGTGTGCGTGGATACTACCTGGAGAGGTCATGTTGCAAACCAGATAATTGTCCTAGCCTGGTAAAAGGCTAAGGCTCTCCTGACATTTAGTGTATGCAATATAGCCTTCCTGTTGTCACAGTGAGGCTTGGGGTAAAAAATTGGAAGGTGAATCAACTGGTTCATGTGGTGCTGGAAGGTTACCTTAGGGATGAATTTTGTATTTGGCCTGAGCTTAACCTTGTTCCAAAAGAATACTGTATAGGGGGAATGTGCCATCAGAGCCACTATTTCTCCTCTTCTCCTAGCCGAGAGGATTGCTATCAGGAAGGCCATTTTCATTGAGAGGTATGTAAGTGAACAGGTGGCTATGGGTTCCAAAGGAGGTCTAGTTAGGCCTTTCAACACCAGGATTAGGTCCCATGTAGGGTTGGGATGTCAGGGTTATGAGAAAAGGTTTGCTATACCCCAGAGCAATCGGTTAGTGGTTGGGTGTGATAGCACTGAGTATCCCTCTACTTTTCAGTGGAAGGCTGCTATAGCCACTAAGTGGACCCGAAGAGAACTGAGAGATAGTCCCAGTATTTTTTTGGAGTCAATACATAGTCTCGGATCTTTGGAAAAGCTGCAGATGTTGGGGAGATTTTTTGGGAAGTACACCAAATCCGGAACCTGGACCATTTCTGCAGGTAAGTACGGCATGTCAAGGACTTTCTACTGTGTAGCAATGCCTCTTGTACCTCCTTCGAGCAGGAGCTCTCTATGCACTAGAACCATGAAGGAGCCACGCCCTGAGGCGAAGAATCCCAGGTTGGGATGTAGAGTGCGTCCTTCGTTCTGCGAGAGGAGGTTAGGAGTGGCATGGAGAGAGTTCAGTGGGCAAGTCACGAGTTGTGACAGGTAAGGGCACCAAGTTGATCTTGGCCAAGTGGGAGTGATCAGTAGGACATGTGCTCCTTCTCTTTTTATTTTTAATAGGACTTTTGACAGCAGGGGAAACAGAGGAAAGGCATAGAGAACTTCCCTGTCCCAGGGAAGGAGAGCATCGCTCAGGTAGTGTTGCCCTATCCCTACTCTAAAGCGGTAACGTGTACATTTTCTTGTTCAGGTGAATGGCAAACAGGTCTGTGGTTGGTGTTCCCCACTGCCTGAATAGCTTCTGGAGTACTGCTGGGTTTATCTCCCATTTGTGGTTGTGTGGGAACATGCAACTGAGACTGTCCGCCATCGAGTTGTGTGCACCCTGAAGGTAAGCCTCTGATAATGTAACATTGCGGGAGATACACCAATTCCATACTCTTACTGCTTCTGCCCACAGGGAGGGTGATCTAGCTCCCCCTTGTCGGTTTATGTAGTACATGAACGCTATGTTGTCTATTAGGACTCTTGTGTGCGATACCTTAATCAGCGGGAGGAAATGGGCGCAGGCATTCCTGACCACCCTGAGCTCAAGGAGGTTGATGTGAATGGATATTTTCATGGATGACCACTTGTCTTGTATTGTGAGGTCGTTTAGATGCGCGCCTCATCCTATGAGGGATGCATTGGTGGTGAGAAACAATGACAGGGGATGGGGTGAGGTTTGTGAAAAGGGGATCTCTTGGCAAACATTTCTGCAGGTAAGTACCAGCCCAAGGAGTTTTTGATCCTGGTGGGTAGTGACAGGGGTTTGTCTAGTTGGTCTCCAAACCACATCTGGAGACATCACATATGAAGCCTGGCATGTGGTATTACCACTGTGCCCACTGCCATATGCCCCAAAAGTTGTAGGCAGTGTCTTGCTGAAATTTGTGGGTTGTTTTGAATGGTCTCTCTAAGTGTGGCCAAAAAGAGGAATCTGTGTTGAGGCAGGAGGGCTCTGGCCTGTAACAAGTTGAGGTCGGTGCCTATGAATTCCAGGCGTTGCACTGGAGTGAGGTTGACTTCTGGCCATTGATCTGTAGGCCCAGTTCCGTGAACAAGTCCATTGTGTATTTGGTGACATGGTGAGCCTCTTGGAAGGACCGGGCTCTGAGGAGACAATTGTCTAGGTAAGGGCAAATCATGATCCCTTGGGAGCACAGGTGCATGGCCACTACTGAGAGAACCTCGGAGAATACTCTTTAGCTGATAATAGCCCAAATGAGGGGTACTCTGTACTGTTAGTGGTTTTGTCCCAGGGTAAATCTGAGGAACAGTCTGTGGGACGGAAGGACTGTGATATGGAAGTACGTGTCCTGAAGGTCAAGGGCCAAAAACTAGTCTCCCTGTTCCAAGGCTGGAATAATCATAGCTTGAGTGACCATCTTGAATTTTTGAGCTTTGATAAACTTGTTGAGTGCTCTGAGGGGTCTGACGTATGGGTCTCCAACGTCCCTTCCTCTTGGGTATTAGAAAATAGCGAGAGTAAAAACCTTTGCCTCGTAGATGCCGAGGTACTGGTTCTATGTCTCCTAACTGGAGGAGACAAATCTATCTTGTTGTAGTTAACTCTCATGAGAAGGGTCCCTGAAAAGGGCCATAGGGTAGGGTGCTGCAGAATAGGGAGGGAGATAAAGTAGATGGAATACCCATTGTGAACAATTTCCAGGACCCATTGATCCAACGTTATACGTTCCCAGGTGCTGCAGAACATTGCAAGACGAGCCAAATGGGTAGGAAATGTTGGTCAGCTGTTGGGGGGGGGGGGGAGTGGTCTGTCGATGCCTTGACCAACACATCAAAACTGGTGTTTGGAGGTGAATGGTTGTGATGTGGAAGGCTGCGGGCTAGATGGTTTACGCCTGGGGAACCTAGATTTCTTCTTCTGAGGTCTGTAATAGCACTGACTTGCGTACTGGGAGTTGCATGGTTTGTGCTGGGGCTGTGGACTGAATTTTCTCTTTTGTCCAGGATGTAGATCCCTAACGATCAGAGAGTGGCCGTAGAATCTTTAAGGATATGAAGAGAGATGTCCATCTTCACTACAAAGCGCTTGGTGCCTTCAAAGGGAAGGTCTTCAACAGTCAACTTCACCTCTTTAGGGAAGTCCAAAAGGTGTAACCATAATGCATGTTGCATAACCACTGCTGTGGAGATGGACCGGGCCACTGTATCAGCTGCATCGAGGGCAGACTGTAGCGCTGTTTTGGCTACTAGCTGTCCCTCCTGGATGATAGCATTGAATTGGTCACGCTGTGACTCGGGAAACTGATCAATAAAGTTGCTACGTTTCGAATAGTTGACAAGGATGGCTTGATAATAAGCAATTTGGAACTACAGGGTGGCCTAGGAATAGGCTTTACTCCCGAAGAAGTCCAAGCGTTTCCAATCCTTGTCGTAGGGAGTGGACCTCATTTGGTGCTGACGGCCCCAAGAATTTACAGCATCCACGATGATGGAGTTGGTGGGAGAAGAGGAATTCCGTCTCCCTAACCAGGACATATTTTTTTATCAGCCCACTTACAAGTAGGCATCACCAATGCTGGGTCTGCCATATGTTTTTTGCGGGGTCCAGGAGAGCCTCATTAATGGGGTGGACTATTTTAGAGGATGAGTGTACTGTGTCAACTAGTTTGTAATGGGTGTCCTTGACTTCCAAGGGTATCTGCAAAGTATCTGTAATTTTTTCTGCCAAGTCCTGGAAAAGCCGGAAGTCATCAGCTAAGGACAGTGGTGGAGGCATGATGGCCTCATCTGGGTGGGGAGGAAGATATGTTGGTCTTCGGAGTCACCTCTTCCTCAGTGCCGCCCTCCTGTTCCTCCACAATCTCCTCCAGAGATTTCGAAGTTCTGGATGCCATGGCCGAGGGGGAATATCTTGGGGGTTCACGGGTAAAGCTGGAAACCCGAGAAGCGTGGGGATGATATGCAACCCAAGGATCCCAGTACAGCCACTGGGGAGGTGGAATAGAGCCCGGTGGTAGTGCCTATGGTTAGTGTACCAAGGTGGTGGTGGTGGGGCCATCTGTGGGTGTGCTCAGGAGACCTCTTGATAGTGGGCACCATAGGGAGCACAAGAGGAACAGGGGGAAATGGCCTTTTCTGGCTCGCTGTCTGAGTCCACAGTAGAGAGTGGAAGTGTGTGGCAGGGTAGCAGAGAAGAACTGGTGTCGAGATCCCAGTGCCAAGAAAAGGAGCCTCCGGTACATCAGATACTAGAGGTCTCTCGAGTGCGGGAATTCCAGTGGTTCTGACCAACCTGGTGCCACTGGTGGTACTGAGGGCATCTGGGATCTTGCCTGTACCAACCACGCTGGTGCTGGATGGGGCATTGATGACAGCACCAATGGTACAGCGTGTACCGGCAGCATCTTCTTACTGGAGTGCTGGCTCCTACCTTTGTTTGTCGATACCGCTGACCCTGTGCCAGTGCCTTAAGCAAGTTAATGGTACCTGCCATTCCAGATCTTTCTGAGCTATGGGTACCAGGCTGGGATTATCTCAGTGCAGACAATATTGATAATACCTAACATCCCTCTTGGGGCTCACTTCCCAGTCTCTTTTTTGATGAATTACAAGAGGGGTTTGCGACTGATTTCTTCGACCCACAGTCCTTGGATGTTGAGGGCTGTGGGGAAGACTCACATCTGCCAGGTGACTCGTGCTGCAGGTTTGGGGGGGTGGGGAGGGAGTTTGAGGGCTGCCTCCATGATGATGATCTTTTGTCTCAGCTTCCTGACCATTCAAGACATGGGTCTGAGTTGCTGGTAGACACCACACTTCTGTGGAATGTGGCCTTCCCTGAGGCAATGTATGCACCGGGGAGTGCTTGTCTGCTACAGGGACAGCTTCTTTGCAAGAGAGGCACTTCCTGAAGCCCAGTGAACCGGGCACGCCCTGTTGGGGGAAGGGTCCCCAACAAAAAAAGGGGGAAAATAGTCTTTTTTGTTCAGAAAGAGAAAAAAAAACTACAGCTACGACTGGGGAGGCTAACTATAGAAATGTTAAAGAAGCTAATGGTCACAAACACACTGCTAATGGCTCCATCTCCAGCCAGGGGCAATTGAGAAGGAACTGAGGGCAAGTTAGCTCACACACGCTGGCTAGCCTCGTATTGGGACACAAGGAAAGACTGCACATGTGCGGGCCCAACAGACACTACTACCGAAATTCTCCAATCAGCAGTGCAAGGAGGCAAGCACACACATAGTGGAGCATCCATAGGGACACTACTCGAAGAACCTTTCATTTACACTTTGGAAGGTCTCCCATCCAAGAACTGACTAGGACCAACCCTGCTTAGCTTGTGAAACCTAATGAAATTAGAGACCAGTGTGATATGGCTGCTCACATGTTGTTCTCTTAATCCAGATTTGACCATCTTGCTTTTCATTACATCTCTTCATGTGTCTTTGCTGTTTTCATACCTTACACTGACATGACACCTGAAGTTCAAGTGAAATACCACCATTAGAAAAATAAAAATACAAGTGAAGAACAACAGACTAGACTCATCCTAATTCTTTTAACCCTGGGGTTTAAGAAAGTCTCACCAATAAAGGCCGATGACAAAGATAAGAAGGTTCAAATCAGAAACATCCAGTCAGAACAAAAAGCCAACTTTAAACACTTAATTTGTGCTTTTCCACTCAACCTCCTTTGTCCTGACTTTTTATTTAATCAATACTACCACAGCACATCTTCAACCTTTGCAAACATAATTCTAACCTAAGACAAAATTTAGTGTTTTAGGTAAAGAAGTTATTTATTGCAGAGGCAGTTTAGGTAGGCAACTATAAGAGCCAAAGGCAGTGTGCGCTCTTGGACAGAAATCAACAGCAATGCTGTACACTCATTCTCTATTTTATGCTTCAGGCAATTTAAAATACAGTAATTAAGTTCCAACCTACCTATCTGTCTCTGTGCTGGGACATGAGCTTTCAGAGTCGTCACAGTGGGGGCTGAAGTAGTGCTGATGGAGAATGTAGTTTGGGGAGTTGATGTGGTGGGCACCTGGACTGATGGTGTCCCGGAAGCAGCTGCCTTAGCATTGGATGCTACCTTGGAGATCACAGTACTGAGGGTTGAGAGATCAAGTACTGTGGGTCGCAGCCTGCCTGTGATATAAGCAGCTAGCCGATTGGCTGGATGTAATGCCCCCATCAGTCCCAAAAGGAGTTTGGCCTGAGGATAACTTTTACCATTAACCTGAAAGAAGTGGAAAAGGGAAATTCTGTGAAGGAAAAAAAAAAAACTTGCTAACTTACCACCTTTGGACAAGGTGTTTCATTCCATGGGATTTCCAGAAGTGCTTTTCAGAGTAACATTGCAATTCAGAATGGGCATTATTAATCTGCTTTCTGCTCAGGATAACTCCAAGAAATTATTTCACATCTCTACATAACCCATAGATTTTAGATGCCATTCAGACTCTAGGAGGAAAGATACTCAAAGAACCATAGAGTCTAAAGATACTGAAATGAAGTAGAATGAAGCTGGCACATATCTTTTTTGCACTTCGGCTTATGTCTCAGTCTTGACTAAAGATGGATATTCATACTTGGTGAGGATGAAGCTTTGAATGTATCACTCTTTAACTAAACTAATTGCCTTTGGTGGCTGTCCGGAGACACAGAAGAAAGAATACTTAGAGTGCCAGGCACATTGGGACAAGTCTTTGAAACGAGACTGCAAAACAATTTACTTTGGCAATATTTTTCATTATTACTCTTGCTATTATTTGTTATTCTGATAGGATGTAGGACGCCACTTGGTCCCATTTGAATAAGGGGTTAGCTCCAGCTCAGCTTCTCCCTCCCATTGCACAGGAGTTAAAAGGAAGGTCTACAAGAGTGGTTGTTTGGGAGACAGATGGAGTAGAACATCTTCAAGAAGAATGGACTACACACCTGTGGTCACTGCACTGTGAAACTCTAAGCTGTAGAGCTTTATTTTGTTTATTTTCTGGCTATATTAAACTATTTTAATTTTCATCATGTCAACAGCACCCTCTAAGCTTCCAAAATAAATCTAGAAGAGGCCCTACTGACTAAAGTCAATATTTTAAAAAACAGACTGGTTATTTTCGATGCCCAACTTGAGACACATTAAAGGGGACTGATTTTCAGAGAGATGAACATTCACCTTCTGAAAATCAGGTCTACTTAAGGTGTCCCAAAAATGGAGGTACCCTAGATCACTAGTCACTCTTGAAAATCTTGGTCTAAGACTGTTTTTGCTGATGAATTATTCAGTCAAGTTAAATATGTATATATTTGTTCGGCTTCTCCTTATGCTGGCACTGTATTTGTATAACTTCACGCAAACACAGTTTGCTCTTTTTTCATTCATATGCTTTTCCTAACATGTTCTCACTGCTTTCTCTATCAAAGATATCTATATTTAACAAGAGGCTTCACCTGACTTCACAGTTTATCCCCTCCTACTTGATCCTACAGTTAATTCATAATGCTGAATTTGTGATACCAATAATTTCCAAGAAACCAACTGATTTCAGATTCAGGATTATGACATCACTTCAAGATCAAAAACCTTGTCTGAAAGGGATAAGCAGACAGATAAGGATGATAAGTTATTGCACAAAGCAATTAAGTTTGTTCAGTCTCCTTTTAAAGATCTTCCCCAGCGTGCATCTCTCTCTAAGTATATTTCTTCTGTGGCCCTGGGCACTCATTGATTAAAGACAGAGCCAACTGCATCTGTTGTAAGTTTTCCAAATACAGTATCAGAAAGACCCTGATAAAGTTTTTGCACCTTGGCTACCCAACCCACAAAACAAGCAACGGGACAATCTAAATGACTATGCTTCAGACTTCTAATCTGCATACAGAATGTTACGACTGACTGACTCCTAAAAGTGACAAGCCTGTGTAACTGACTGCAGACTTAACCGCAACATCTCCCAGATAGCATGAAAGTCTATTTGACAGACAAAGGGCCAGGCAGTCAGTAAGTTCTTGTACCATGAAGGAGTTCAGGAACACTGGAGGAAATGGAATCTAATCTCCACAGTAAAGGCAGAAGGACCCACCTGAATCAAGCCTGAGGGGCTCAAATTAGCTTTGCGTTTGTAGGCGACCAGCTTTCCTGCAGGAGAAAGCCCTGTATAAAAAGGCAAGCCTTTTCCCCCCTGCAACTTCTCCTGTAGTTTGTCCAAGGTATCTGCCCGCAAGAACTTTATGTTTTCTGATATTTTGCATGATGACACTGCACTATCAGGAGTCTCCAAGACAGGCATCTCAGGCTTCTCACCCTTGTCCTGGCAGGAAGGCATTGAGATTTTCACTCTGGAGGAATAGACGGGAGGATTCTTCTCATCCCGGGACTTGTGCTCTGAAGCCAATTCAATAATGAAGCTACCCACTTTGAGGGACTGTGGCATGTTACTGTTGATGTGTTGTGATAGGATGCTTAAGATCTTATTGCGATCCTCCTCCCAGTTGCAGTCAGAGATAATCTCGATAAGTTTGGTTGGCCCACCTGGAGTAGTGTGACGAACATAGGAGGTGGAGGAGGATTCCCCCTCACTACGGGAAGACCACCAGCTTTCCTCTGAGAAAGAATTGAAATAGGTTTCTGCAATACTATGGAATTTTAATACCTGGACATTCAATATAGTTTTATTCTCCCCACCTCCACCCTTGTATTAGCAGCAGGGAAACAGAAGTCAAATAATAGCTCAGAGTACCACTCCCCACTTCACAGTGATACAAAAACCGATAAAATCTCAATGGAGAACTAACAATTCCATCCTCCTTATGGTTCATTCCATGCAGCCATACCACCTTGTACTGCAATCCCATCACATCTCACAAGCTAAACAAGGCTGGGTCAGTTCAGCACAGAGAGGCAAGAACTCCAAGGAACACTAACATGCAGCAGAGAGTGGTGTTGGTGATTCAGTAGGTGGCACTTTCCCTGGGAGTCAGAAAAGAACCAATGTCCCATAATGGCATTAGGGAGCAAGCACGGTGCTATTTTATGTCTCCTACAAAAGATAGAGGCTTGACCTTTTGTTGTCATTAGCGATTCAATGGCACTTTTTGAAAATGGTAAGGCTGTTGAGCCCTATGTCCTGGCCAAGTTTAAATCTGGTAATTAATTTCTGCCTACCTAAATTCACCGGCATTTTCAAATGGATGTATTTTTTCCACTTCCCATCCTTAACTGTAGAGTGTTGCTATGCACTGTAAACAGTTGCCACATTTCACCTCAAAGGCAGCTTATTCAGTGGTGGATGATGTGTTCTCTTTAGTCTGTATAACATTTTTAAAGCTCGTAGCACCCTATGGGACACTCTGAGTTGAAAAATAACGTATAAATGCAAGATATTATTCCAGATACTTATTTAATCTATTTCTTTATGGACTGGAAGTTTCAAATTCAGTTTTATATTATGCACTGAGAAAAGTCAGTTTATCTTAACCTTTCAATTCAAACTAATGGAGGTTGCTGCAAAACAGTGCCAAGCATAATGGTGAAGGCACTCCCTTGCCCCACATAACTCTAGCTGGAATATTCTACGAAGGACTCCACAAGCCTGACAGTGTAACGTGGGTATCTGAGCCTTCTGTAAAGAGCGTGTATTAATAAATACCCCAAGCATCTTATGGTCACTTGCGAACACAAGTCTACTCTGCAACAAAGCCTTGTACCACTAACCAAGCCATCATAATAACTGTCATTTTAAATTTTAGAGCAGCACTTGGTCTAGACATTTAACCTGTTTTGCTTCCCACTGTACTCGTATACACTTCCTGACAAATCAGGAGACTGAATCAAGAACATAAGAATTTTATTACTAACTGCAATAACACAAGACCTGAAGTGTTGAAAATTACAAATAGAGTACTTTGGTATACCATTTAAAGGTACCATACCCGGTTAAATGGGTCTCAGATTGCCTTATGAAAGTTCTAGGCATATCACCTTCTTGGACTCTCCCTGCATGGCTGCCCTTGGTTTCACCAATATCTACAATATTTTTACCAGAAACTTACAGGTAGCAGGCAGTTAAGTTAAGCTCAAAACTCAAATCTTACCTCCTGATTTATCAGTGTCTTTCTCCATCTCACAAAGTTCTTTTTTAAGGGTCTGGTGCTCAGGATCATGCTCCTGGGAGAAGGAGAAAGAATAAGTTGGGGCGGGGAAGGTGAAGAAAGAGAAAAATTTTATTTTAAACATGACATGACATTTTCTTCAACATTAAGACATGTTTTAAAATAGACTAGTTCACCACTCTAATGTCCAGAGCTTAACAGAGTAAAGAAACATATACACCAGCATTTCCAAAAATACAGTTCCAACCTCAGGATGGCTCTATGAATGAATGGACATTTAAAGCACTACACATAATCCTACATCTGGCTTCAGGAAGATTCCAGATAAGACAAATTTCACACTGAATCTGTGGATAAATTTTTCAAAAACATTTAAGTGATTTAGGAGCCTAAGTCCCATCTTCAAAAATGACTTGGGTGCTTCTGAAAATATCGTCCAACATCTTAACGCATGAAATAGTCAATAGAGGAGTTTGTGGTCAAAAGGTGACATCTCACCTTTCTGGTACAATTATTTGAATTACAGATGTATGGGTCCTTCTGCTGCTTTTTTTCCTCCCTTTTGCATTCATACGCTCGGACCCGGGCACAAGTCATCATCCTCTCAAAGTACAAGTAAACAGGATCCTTGTCCTCATCCCGAATCTGCAACTCAAACAGAACCACTTCATTCGAGATACATATCCGAGCTGTGAAACAGCTACACATTCTAGTGTCCCTTACCTCCAGCAGTGCTTCAATAAACAGAAAAAATAGCAAGGAGTGCTCCTGCTTTCAAAGGTGCAGTTTCCTTCCTAGTACCAGACCTCCATCTAGGTTTTACTTCTGAATTAGGTTTTATTTTAAGTAAAAAATCTAGGTGCAAAGACAACTATTCTGCTTAACCTGGCAGATGATAAAGAGAGAGATTCTGCTTTGAGGAAACCTGCTGAATTCTGGTCACATCTCTACATGCTTCTCTATCAGTATCCCTGTGGAAGGTTTTACTTTTCACATTTTCATGGGCTAAAACACAAAGCAGACTTTTCAATGCTTTGGCACTGGAAATCAAATGTCTTCATGGTCTAAAACAAAAAATCCATTAGTTTTAAAATATATTTCCTCATTTGTCTTGCACGTCATTCATTAATTAGATAAGCTACATTGAATAGCTCAAGTATTTAAGGAAATGGAATGTTCTATATTTTGCAAAATAGCATGCATTATTGCTAGAAATTCACAACCCCTTTTGTACATACTTGTACTCGTGCAATAATGTGTTTATAAAAGACAAACGGATTTTAAAATTGGGAAGAAAAAAAAAAATCAACCCCACCTCACCAAAATTCTATTTACAAAAGTATCCAATTATGGACTTAAATCTCATATCAACCTACTTCAGATACTGATTTGTACAGATTTTTAGTGAAGGCTGGTTTGTTTTTTTAAACACACAAGGAGGTTTTGCCCTCTTCCTTTGAAAATAAAGCATCTTCCTTTCCTTGCTTACCACTGGGTTGGGTTTGGGAGTATACACTCTCCCTGGTTTGACTCCATTGGAAGATTTGTTCTTACTGGAAGGCAAGAGCTCTGGGGTAGGCAGCACCAAAGGTTTCACTGGTTCAATGACAGATGGTGTTGGGATGTAAATTGGTTCTGGATCTATCTCTCCTTCTACTTTTATCCACAATGGGCAGTTCCTAATAGGCTGCTCTGGCTCTGTATCACAGATAGCTGAAAAATGAAAGAGGAAAAAACGTTTTTTAAAACAGCATATTTTTGCAGTGAAAATGTCTCGTCTAATGCTACAGTAATTACAGAAATATCCATCTAAGTCTAAGCACTGCCTCCTATTAGTTAACCACTCACATTCCCAGGAAATAGCACTGGTTATCTTTCTGGGCTCAAGCTCTAGGCAAGAGTGGCTGGTGCTTGTCCACACCAAGGGGAAAGGGAAAGGAACCAAGGTAAAAATTACATTAAACTTCATCTTCATTTACCAAATGTCAAAAGTAGTAGAGAATGCTGTCACTATTTAAATATTAAACAAAAATAAAGAAAGTAGTTCTACACATTGTGCAATCTTCTTCTGTATTGTGTAATAAAATCAAGACACCCAAGACTTTGTGATGTTTCTCTGTACATGAGAATCTTATTCATTTCATAAATCAAACTGACTGGAACATGATGAGACAATGCCATCAATATTTAAGTGTAGGAACAAAGTATAGTCCACATCAATTTCAACCTCTCTTTGGTGTTTAATACATTACTGACAGCTGCCATCTTATTTCCCCAATACACATTAGGGGACAGCCCCTCAGCTGGTATAGAAGTCAGCATAGCTTCATTGAAGTTAGTGAAGCTAAGACAATTAACATCAGCTGAAGATATGGCCCTAGATGTTCAGTTGTTGTGAGAGGGACTAATGAAATACTGGGCAAAGCAAACAAAGGAGTGAATAATACTGAAGTCCCAAATTACATAATGATCAATGTGTTGTGACTCACATCCTGGGCCTCTGAACTGATTTATGATGATAATCAAGTGACAGACTTTTTACAAGTACCCTGAATGATACCTGGCTATGTTACAAGTCATAAACCCATAAAAAGTTCCAAAAAATGTCAACCATGCAGCTAAATGAAAGGCAGATTTCTAAAATATCAATAAAGTAAGAAACAAGATTTGCTTCTAGTTAGTTTCTGGCAAAATAGGTGGAAGTTGCATGTACAGAAATCTCTTAGAACTCACCCTACTTTCTTGATTCAGCAAGGTGTTTGCTATAAATTCAGCATAAAAATCTCATGAAAAAGCACATGGCTTTGAAATTGCTTTGAGTGATCACTCTGCCCCTAGTAATACTCACTGTATTCCACCTTCTTTCTCCTTCTCCTATCTTTCTGTTTCAGCTCATCATCTTCCCCATCACCCTCTTCTTCCAACTCCTCCTCTTCCTGCTGCTCTTCCCCTTGTGGCCCATAGAATACAAGGCTTCCACGCACAGCTTTCTTCAGGATTTTCTTGTGTTTGGATCCTCCCTTTACTACTAACACCCTTCTTTTCAAGCAAGTGCAGCCAAACATACAGTCAGGCCTGCGACAATGGGTAGGCTGACGCTTTTCCAGTGCTAGACTAGCACAGACACAACCCAGACGGCAGAAATCATTGTTGCACGGTGGTGCTCGCCTTCTGATTATTTTGTGGATAGGTTTATTTTTAAGAGAAGCCTAAAGTTTAAAAAAAAATATATATATATATATATATACACATTTGAAATTCTACTGAGATAAAAAACATGCATGCATACAAGATCTGCACAATCAATGCCACCACACAATTTACATCAGGTACAGGATTTGCAATTTAAACTGAATGACAGGACACAGAATGGTGTCTTCAAGGGGATGGTCATGCCCACCCCACCCTGATTGACAGGTCTGGTTCTGCCTCTGAGCAAGCTGCAGTCAGCAGAAGACCAACTATAAGGAAGCTGAGGACTTGCCCTGGGCAGAAGAAACTGCAAATTACACTGAATGACAGGATAGAGAACAGTTGCACTAAAAGTTGCCGTGAGGTCATGTCACCTGATGTTCTACAGTGGGTAATCCAAGAAGCAGAAGAGCTGAGATTCATACTTAATGAGTAGGGCCCTACCAAATTCACGGTCCATTTTGGTCAATTTCACAGTCAGAGGATTTTAAAAATCATAAATTTCATGATGTCAGCTATTTAAATCTAAGATTTCACAGTGTTCTAATTGTAGGGGTCCTGATCCCAAAAAGGAGTTGTGGTGTGGGAGGGTCGCAAGGTTATTGTAGGGAGGGTTGAGGTACTGCTATGCTTACTTCTGCGCTACTGCTGGTGGTGGTGCTGCCTTTAGAGCTGGGCAGCTGGAGAGTGATCGCTGCTGCCGGGATCCCAGCTCTGAAAACAGAGCCGCTGCCAGCAGCAGCGCAGAAGGGGGTTGTTGGCATGATATGGTATTGCCACCCTTACCTCTGCACTGCTGCCTGCAGAGCGGGGCCCTCAGTCAGCAGCCATCACTCTCTAGCTGCTCAGCTCTGAAGGGAGCAGTGCAGAAGTAAGAGTGGCAATACTGTGACACTTTTAAAATAACCTTGTGACCCCCTTGCAACTCCCTTTTGGGTCGTGACTCCCAATTTGAGAAACACTGGTCTCCCCCCGTGAAATCTGGTCTTTTGTATGCTTTTACCCTATACTATACAGATTTCACGGGAGGAGACCAGATTTCACAATCCATGAAGCATTTTTCATGGTTGTGAACTTGGTAGGGCCGTATCAATGATACACCTAGGAATTGACATAAGCAGGACTTATTTTCAATTAAATACATTAAAGCAATGTCAATTTTGTGCAAAGTTAAAAAAAAAAAAAATCAGGAAATGCCAAGTTACCATGTATGTACCTGTATGTTTTATGGTACACAGTTAACAAAATTAACAGACTATATTAAGATACATATCAAAATTCTATGTTAATATAACATTTTGTACACTTACAATTCCAGGATGTACAAAGGTTATGATTACTAGAGCAACATTAATTCTTGCACTTATCTAGTATTTTCTATTCCTCTTTTCTTTCTTATATATGTATCTTTTCCCATGCTAGGGGTCTTGCAACTGTCACTTCTACTGGGAAGACAGTAGGCTTTCACTCTGTCCCAGGTGGGTAGTGCCTCTTGCCAATGACACTGGCATATCCAACACCACTATTGGCAATGTAGCTCCCAGAATAGCAGAAATACTATTAAACAAAAAAAGATGGCTTCTCTGGGTTAGAAATTCTTCTTGAAGTTGACAAAAGCATCTCCACTGGGGAGTTCTGATTAAGAAAATTATATTGTATCAACAATTTTTAACTCAAATAATAGCTGTTGCTACAATAGAAACATGAGTCCAAGACAAGAAGTTGATTTAGTGTGGACAAGGGTGGGGACTGCCAATACAACTATACACTTTTCCTGGTTAACTGTTCTTCTGAAATGGCAAACCCCTTCCTTCTTTACAGTACAAGTGAGTGAATTTAGTCAGAAGCTCAACTGTACTATCTCCAACTGTCTAAATTGCTGGTACAGATAGACAAATTAAGAAAACATTTTCTTGACTTTTTCTACAGAGCAATACATCTAACCGGTAAGAAAAGGTGACCCTGCACCCTGTATATTTTTATTAGCATCATTATCTCTTTGTTAAACCCTAGCTACGAAGCACTGGAGTGCAGAAGTAGTAGGTTTGATAGGGAAGGGAAGGGAGGTAATTACAGTAGCTTACCTGAGCAGTGAGCAGAGTTGCCAGGGATATGTCTGCTCGTTCTTCTGTGATGTAGGTCCGTGGTTTCCCATCCCACAATGCACAGTCCTCTAAGTCCATCAACTTCACCTGAGATTTAGACAAACCTGGTGGGCGAGTAGCCTGTTGCTGCTGGTGTGCCTGACGCAGACTGATCTGCTTTGGCAACATGTTTTCTTCTAGAGCTGGCACCATAAAATTATCCACCTGATTAGCCATGTTGCTACTTGGCAGAGACTTAGTAACCTTCTCCCCTGCGACTGAAAAGCTGTGTTTCTGCTTTAATACAACAGGTGAAGGAAGTATGGGTTTGTAGGATGGTTTTACTCGGCTCTTTGAAGCTGTCTGTTTATTCTGAGTTTTCATCTTCCTAGAGGCAGAAGACACAGCGAGAGGCTTGAAAGTATAAGAGGTGGATGGAGTGCTGGTGGATTGCTTCTTTAGAACACTGTCTAGTGTTCGTACATAGCTAGTGCTCTTGGTTGGCAGCTGATAAACCACAGGAGAAGTGGAAGTGCTAGAAGAAAATCCCATGCTTGTTTCCATCAGCTTCCCTTCATTTTCCAGGTATTCATCCAGCTTGTCACTGCAGAAAGCGGAGCGATTCTTCAAAGACCCCTCTGAACCACTACCTGAATAAATATGGAATCCAAATACACAGGAAATAACTCCAGAGAAAGTACACTGCCAGTTCTCCTAATAGGTAGAGTCAACAGAGAACAGTAATTTCTTTAACTTTCCAAAGCTTTTATACAACATCTGGGTATGAAATGGGTGATCATAGCACAGCACGCATGCATGCCAAATATGGCCACTCAGTTCAACAATGCACCTAGCAGCCACTGGAATCTTTGATATGGGTGGGTGGCTCATGGCAGTTACAAGACTCAGGGTGCAGTGTTCCATCTCGCTCTGAATGGGTAACTATGAAGACCTATCTGGAGCACTACAAACTAGGATATGTAGTCTCTCCAAGGTACACCTTTGCATTAAAAAACTATTACAGTGGTTGCAATCTAACTACAGTTTATTTAAATTCAGTGTAGCCTTCTGGCTCCTGGCAAGTTGCCAAAAACAGCCTCCCATTAGGCAAAGGTTGGGTTTCCTCAACCTATGAAGTATCTACTCCCATTATAATTTTAAACATATATACCCAAGAAATTGCAGATTCTTCCCCAAAGAACAGTCTAAAGCAACACTGAAGATAAGAGTTCCCACACTTCTCTAAACAAGGGTTGTTTATATAGAGTCCAAAACGGATCAGTAATAACAAACCTATTTCAGTTAGCTTTTTGCCTTTTCTCAGCAGTCATTTGTACAAAATAAAAATCACACTTTTATCCTATTTCAAAGTAGAATAAATCACAATGGGAAAATAAAATCTCCCTGATTCCACAAAACCCCATTCAGACCTTTGAAATCTGTATCAGTGAAATCACAGTAACCAGGGGATTCTTTACTCATGACCATTTCTGCTCCAAAAATTTCACTAAAAATTAAAATAAAGCATTAAGTAAACTGAAAGGATCTGTTCCTAGGACAGAAAAAGGGCCACATGTATCACATGGAAACACTCTTTTCAACCTCTTACCTTCATTTCTAGAAGCACCGTGAAACTTCCCTCGCCAGCCCTTGATCTTGGTAAAATCATTCGTTTTCCCTGTCCTGGAAACAAAGGGAAACCCAGCATCTGGAAAGAAAACAAGCCAGCCTCACCTTATCAACCAGGTGCAAAAACATTACACATGAATGAATAATGATCCTCTACATGTGGAACAATACCACTTCTAACTCAGCCCCCTAACAACATGGAAGTCTAACTGACTGTGACTACAGCACCCTAAAGCAAAGTAACAGAAAAAAAGGCTTAGAATCGACATTTGGGGCCTCAATTTCAGCAGTCCGGTCTATATGAAATATCACCACCAATACCATACACACAAATGACTCCATGCATACATGCAAACTGGAAATTTTCTTTGAGCTCATGGCTAGACAGGCAATCTATGTGTGTCCATTAGGGAAAACCCAATTTTATACACATACATGCGTGCCTGCACTAAGCAGGTGTACAGCTGCATGACAATGCCATTACTGAAAATCAGAGCCTGACCGTCACATGGTAGACCACTTGGCCAAGAAGTTCATAGTAATTTAACAGCAAGTTTATGATATATGGCTTTCGTATAAAGATTCCTCATTAAAAACAAAAAATTCCTATGCGATACCTTCTCATCACTGGCATTCAACTTTATTTAAAAGTCCTATTCCACATACACAACTAACCCCAACCCCTCAAGCCCTCAAGAATAATGCTGAAAGAATAGATAATGTATTTTGAAAGCATGGTTTACCTACCCGAACAGCCAGGATTGATTCTTGGGTAGTTCCACAAAGAGTAGTTTTTTGAGTAGGAGAGCGGGAGCTGCACACCCAAATATTTCAGGTCAATGCTCATTGTTGGGTCCACAGAGTTCAACTTTAGTCCCACTGCAAGAAGCAAATACCAGTGAAAATCACACAGCCATGCAAACTATTAACAAAAAGAAGCAGCAAATCTTTTAAGAACATACATTTCTCAGTTTATACAAGTAATAAAAAGTTACTTTAGAAGAGTTTGCATTCATTCTGTGTTTCAACAAACTTGAAAATAGAAAAAAGAATGGCCAGGGGTTCCAGTTTCCCACCAGACTTCAACTCCTTTGCAGTTTAGATACTACAGTATCTGAGATCATACCACCCTATCAAGATGTGCTTGGGATGAGATAAAAAGGAAAAATCACTTTCATCTCTCTCTGTCCAGGGAAGAATGTAAAGATCCCATTGCACTTTTTGAAAAAGAAGAAAGGGTCAACCTCTGTTCTCCTGGGCAACATTCCTTATCTCAAAACAGGTGCTAACATCCACAAGCTGGGTGTAAGATATTGCTTAAGTTTTAACTGGATATAGTATTCCTTACTTCTTATCTTAAAACTGTTACCTACTGTTGTTGTCGACCGCTGAACAGTTGTGCCAACAGTTGTAATGGGTGAAGTGATTCCTGAATATTTATATCAATTTACATACAAACACTAATGTGTTTTTTGGAAGAAAAGTGCTATAAAATGGAATTAATTATGATTATGGCTATTGTGTTTACATATTCAGTCACTGCACAATCAGTAAGATACTGATGGAATTCTCATTCTTTTGCAAAGTATTATGGAATACCATTAGTATGAGAAGCACTATATAAAAATAAATTTTCTTAGTAATTGAATAGAAAAACAAAGTGAAAGAAGTAACAATTGCATAGAATAATTCAACAGAGCAAGCTGCTAGGTACAAAGGAATTTCCAGACTCTTATCCCCTTCCAAGTCCCCACGTGCTTTTCCTCTAAGGAAACTTGCAATGGGTGGGGTAAAATAAAGGTATACCAATCATAATAGTCACTTTCCCTCACTTTAAGCAGCACTAGAAGGGGGATACTAAGTGAACAAGTCGATCAATAAAATGGTTCATCTGGAGATGTACAGCTGAACAATCTAGGATCTAGGTAATAAAAGTGACCTTTCGTATGTGCATGATCATTTAAATTTAAATGTGTACATACTGTGCTGTGGAATTTTTTTTTCTGAGAAGCCCCAGACTGAACAAGCTTGGGGAAAAGTCCCTATCTCATCCCAGAATACATCAATTCATGTCAAGATTAAAAATGACAAGAGATGAATTTCACAACAACAACAACAAAAAACAGAACAGAGTTCTCTTGAAGCCTCCAAATTAAGGAATCCCAAGCAAGATCTTTTCTTTATTTCATGTGTAACATTCATTTCCTCACAACCATGAAACTGATAATCTGCATGAATCCTGAAGATTATTTTTATTGGTGGGATTGAGGTAATACCCAGAGAAAGAACAGTTACTGTACAGTAACTGTGGTTCTTTGAGATGTTGTAGTCAAGTGTGAATCCCACTGTAGTTGCACGTGTACCACATGCACACTACCTGAGTCCTTTGAGTAGCAGCGTCCTTTAGGGCCACGAGTGTGCCTGTGCCTTGTTGCATGCCTGTGTGAAGACATAAAAGGCAGTGGCCACCACCTTTCCTGAGTTCCCTCGCAACTCGAAGCCAGTGACAGCTGAGGATTCCAAAAAGCAGGGATGAAGGATGGGTCATGGGATCCACACTGACTACAACATCTCAAAGAACCACAGTTGCAGTAGGGGAAGTAACCTTTCTTTTGGAGTATGTGTGAGTGGATCCCACTATAGGTGACCAGCAAGCAATATCCTTTCAGGATGGTGGGAAGAAGGCGTTTCAGCTGCATCCATTAATATAGTAACTGAAGAACTGCTCTCCCAAGCTTGGCATCAGACTTGACTGCTAAGCCCAAAGTAAAACGCTTGACAAGGTCAGTGGTCCACAGTGCTGTTTTGCAGATTTCTGATATCAGCACATTACTGAAGCAGGAGAAAGATGTTGCTTGCGATCTGGTGGAGGGAGCCTTAATGTTGGCTAGGAGAAGTACATCAGCTACCTGGTAACACAGTGAGTTGCATTGTGTTATCCATTTCTTATTCTATGTGAAGAGGTGGCCTGACCTTTAGAATGCCTGGCTAGTGCCAGAAATACACTGGGAGACCGTCTGAACAGTCTGGTCCTGTCAATGTAATAAAGCAAGGACCTGGACACATCTAGCATATGCAACTTCTCTTCTCCCAGTGTGGAGTGCGGCTTTGGGAAGAAAACTGGTTTAGATTAAATTCTAAGACCACCTTGAGGATGAATTTTGGATGAAGTTTTAGCACCACAATATCCCTATGCAATGTTGTATATAGAGGTTCAGCCATAAGTGCTTGGCACTAACTCACTCCTCTAGCCACAGTGATAGCCACTATGAAGCCTGTCTTTGGAGTGAGGAAATATAGGGAGCATTCTGAAGGAGGTTCAAAGGGAGGCTTCATAAATCTAAGGAGGATGATGCTGAAGTCCCAGGCAGGAGTAGGTTCTGAGACTGGTTGGTAGGTACGTAACAGCCTTCTGAAAAACTTTGATAATGTTCAGTGAGAAAAGACCAAGCAAAACAGTTCAGGTAAATGGCAAGCTGAAAATGCTGCAAGGTGGATCTTAATAGAACTGAATGTTTAAGTGCGATAGTCAAGGATCATCAATACTGAGGTCTGGACCAGGTCCAGGCCATACTGGACTGCCCATATAGAGAGTCTCTTCAATTGAGATGAGTAAGTCTTCCTGGGCAGTCTCTTCCTGCTCTATGGTTCCTGGGCAGTCTCTTCCTGCTCAGGATTTCCTATACCTGTAGGGAGCAGTCTCTGTCTGCAATACTCAACCAGGCAACTACCACACTGCAGGCACAATGACTTTGCATCTGAATGGACTATCTGGCCATGGTGCTGGGAAATCAGATCTGGCCAATCTGGGAGCTGGATAGGCAGCAGAATGGATATTTGTAAGAGGTCTGTCAACCAAAACCATCTCAGCTACTAGGGCAACACAAAGACAGTTTTGTCTTGTTTGATTTTGGCTGTTACCCTGGGATACAGAAGTCCTTGGGATCATTGCAGAAAGAAAGCATGCAGAAGCAACCCCAGGCTTGTGCCCGGTCTGGAACAAATCATCTGGCACTTGATGTTGGTGGCAAACAAGCCTATCATAGTGATCCCCCAACAAAGGAATATCAGCTCTCTGAAGGACCTCCGCAGTGATCACTCACGTGTGGTACACAGATTATCTGCCAGGTTGTTGATGACACCCAAGAGGTGAAGAATGAATGGTTTATCATATGTTGGAGCTACCAGAACTTAATAGTTTTCAGAGAGAGGGGAGGCCAAGTGTGCACTCCCTTGGTTGTTTACACAGTGCATCACATACGTGTAATCTACCAAGGTCTGCACTGTGTAATTTTGAAGGAGAGACAGGAAGGCCATGCAGATAGGAAGGCCATGCCTGATGGCTCTAAGCTCCAGGACACTGATGTAGTGCCCCATGTCTTCAGGGATCAGGTCCCTTGTATTTGTGGACAGCCCAGGTGGACTCTCCAACCTGTCCCTGATGCATCTGTGGTTAAAGTCATTGTCAGGGAGCAAAGAACAGTACCCTTCCATGCACTTTTTTGGGTTCCTTCCACTATCTCAGTTCTGAGATGACACGGTGAAATTACAACCTTCTTGTTCATCTGGGGTATTGTTGAGAAATAGATTCACCAGAGACAGAGCTGAAGGGACTACTGGTGAAGTCTGGCAAGCAGCAACACATACATGCTTGCTACATAGGGCCTAGCAGACCCAGACACACCCATACCATAGCAGACTGACTCCCTCAGGGAACTGATGGGCAAGATCCCCTGGGAGAATAACATGAGGGGGAAAGGAGTCCAGGAGAGCTGGCTGTATTTTAAAGAATCCTTATTGACGTTACGGGGCAAACCATCCTGATGTGTAGAAAGAATAGTAAATATGGCAGGTGGCCAGCTTGGCTTAACAGTGAAATCCTTGCTGATCTTAAACACAAAAAAGCTTACAAGAAGTGGAAGATTGGACAAATGACCAAGGAGGAGTACAAAAATATTGCTCAGGCATGCAGGAGTGAAATCAGGAAGGCCAAATCACACCTGGAGTTGCAGCTAGCAAGAGATGTTAAGAGTAACAAGAAGGGTTTCTTCAGGTATGTTGGCAACAAGAAGAAAGTCAAGGAAAGTGTGGGCCCCTTACTGAATGATGGAGGCAACCTAGTGACAGAGGATGTGGAAAAAGCTAATGTACTCAATGCTTTTTTTGCCTCTGTCTTTACAAACAAGGTCAGCTCCCAGACTACTGCACTGGGCAGCACAGCATGGGGAGGAGGTGACCAGCCCTCTGTGGAGAAAGAAGTAGTTCGGGACTATTTAGAAAAGCTGGACATGCACAAGTCCATGGGGCCAGATGCATTGCATCCAAGAGTGCTAAAGGAGTTGGCGGATGTGATTGCAGAGCCATTGGCCATTATCTTTGAAAACTCATGGCGATCCGGGGAAGTCCTGGATGACTGGAAAAAGGCTAATGTAGTGCCCATCTTTAAAAAAGGGAAGAAGGAGGATCCTGGGAACTACAGGCCAGTCAGCCTCACCTCAGTCCCTGGAAAAATCATGGAGCAGGTCCTCAAGGAATCAATTCTGAAGCACTTAGAAGAGAGGAAAGTGATCAGGAACAGTCAGCATGGATTCACCAAGGGCAAGTCATGCCTGACTAATCTAATTGCCTTCTATGACGAGATAACTGGTTCTGAAAATGAAAGGAAAGCAGTGGACGTGTTGTTCCTTGAGTTTAGCAAAGCTTTTAACACTGTCTCCCACAGTATTCTTGTCAGCAAGTTAAAGAAGTATGGGCTGGATGAATGGACTATAAGGTGGGTAGAAAACTGGTTAGATTGTCGGGCTCAACAAGTAGTGATCAATGGCTCCATGTCTAGTTGGCAGCCGGTATCAAGTGGAGTGCCCCAAGGGTCAGTCCTGGGGCCGGTTTTGTTCAATATCTTCATAAATGATCTGGAGGATGGTGTGGATTGCACCCTCAGCAAGTTTGCAGACGACACTAAACTGGGAGGAGTGGTAGATACGCTGGAGGGTAGGGATAGGACACAGAGGGACCTAGACAAATTGGAGGATTGGGCCAAAAGAAATCTGATGAGGTTCAACAAGGACAAGTGCAGAGTCCTGCACTTAGGACGGAAGAATCCAATGCACCGCTACAGACTAGGGACCGAATGGCTAAGCAGCAGTTCTGCAGAAAAGGACCTAGGGGTTACAGTGGACGAGAAGCTGGATATGAGTCAACAGTGTGCCATTGTTACCAAGAAGGCCAATGGCATTTTGGGATGTATAAGTAGGGGCATTGCCAGCAGATGGAGGGACGTGATCGTTCCCCTCTATTCGACATTGGTGAGGCCTCATCTGGAGTACTGTGTCCAGTTTTGGGCCCCAGCGGAGGGCAACAAAAACGATTAGGGGACTGGAACACATGACTTACGAGGAGAGGCTGAGGGAACTGGGATTGTTTAGTCTACAGAAGAGAAGAACGAGGGGAGATTTGATAGCTGCTTTCAACTACCTGAAAGGGGGTTCCAAAGAGGATGGCTCTAGACTATTCTCAGTGGTAGCGGATGACAGGACAAGGAGTAATGGTCTCAAGTTGCAGTAGGGGAGATTTAGGTTGGATATTAGGAAAAACTTTTTCTCTAGGAGGGTGGTGAAACACTGGAATGTGTTACCTAGGGAGGTGGTGGAACCTCCTTCCTTAGAAGTTTTTAAGGTAAGGCTTGACAAAGCCCTGGCTGGGATGATTTAATTGGGGATCAGTCCTGCTTTGAGCAGGGGGATGGACTAGATGACCTCCTGAGGTCCCTTCCAACCCTGATATTCTATGATTCTATGATTCACTGCAATCAGGAATAATTCTAACCTAAGTAATAGCAACTGCATCGACAGGAACCTGTCCTTTGGAAGGTATGCTCTTGCTAACCCAAGTTGATCAATGCTCTTATGAACTCATTCTGTGATGGGATAAGATGATTTTTTGTAGTTCTCTATGAGACCTGGCTGAGAGAACAGAGAGAACATATTTCAGGCTTGCCGCCATGTCCTGCTGGGATCTGCCCTCCCACAACCGATCATCCAGGTAAGGGTATACATGAACGTCTTTCCTTCTAAGATGTGCTGCTACTACCTTTGGACATCTCATGAAGATTCTTGGTGCCGTGGAGAGTTTGAATGGCAGTACTTTCTACTTGTAATGATTTGGCCCACCATGAATCTGAACTATTTATTGTCAGCTGGGTGGATGATTATATGGAAGTACGTGTCCTGTACGTAAAAGTTAAGAGTTAGAAACCAGTCATGGGCCTGAAGATGTGGGATAACAGAGGCAAGCGTTATCCTGAATCTGAGGTGATACATGTATTTGTTCAATCTCCTCGTATCTAGGATAGGATGAAGACCCGCTTCTTCAGGATAAGGAAGTGACAGGAGTAGAAGCCTCTTCCCTTGTACTACCCCATCTACCTAAATGATGTAACAAGGCTGCTTGTATTTGTAACATGCAGTGCTGTAGCTGTGTCAGTCCCAGGGTATTAGAGAGAGAAGGTGGGTGAGCTAATATCTTTTACTGGACTCACTTCTGTTGTTGATCGAGAAAAGCTTTTGAGCTTACACTGAGCTCTTCAGGTGACCTCTCACCAATAGAAGATGGTCCAATATAAGATATTACCTCGTTGTCTGTTTGTAACAGGCTTTTGTGAGAAGGGAAAGGGTATGGAGTGGGAAAGTACAGAAGAGCCTTAGGATACAATGTCTAATGCCCATTTGTCAGTTGTCCCAGTCGAAAGGGGCCAGGCAGTTGCTGAAGGTGGAGAGAGGCTCCAGAATGAACGCAGTGCAACTCTTGATGCTTCTATCAAATCTGCGGCCTCTGAGAAGGAAGTGGGTTAGCCAAAGAGGTGGGAAATGGGCATCCCCTGGAGCACCTTGTCCTCTTTCTTTGTGATTACTCTGGTCGTTAACTCAAGGAGTAAGATAATGTCCTCGGTCTCTGCTGGGGCTGGTACCTGTATGTTTTTCTATAGGGTGTCAGTATATGGTCATTGAGGGAATTGAATACCGTTCTCTGGCTGAAGTGCTCCATCACTGTCTGCTCCCTTCTGGTTTTGGAATAAATGAATCTCACTACCACAGACAGTAAAGGGAAATTGAAGGAGGGTTGCTGCAGCTCTGCCATTTATGCCCTCACACAGGCGCAAGAGGAAGCATCAGTGGCCACATCACACACTTCTGTTCAAACGTCTCTGATTCCATTCACATGAGCACCTACAGTGGGATCCACAGTGAAAGATACTTGAAGAACCACCCAAACTCAGATCCCCACTGTGGTAAGCACAGTATTAAAACACAGTAGGAAACAATTCCTGCTCCAGAGAGCTTTACATATATACCTTCCTGGAGACTAGGATGTATCACTTGCTTATGCCGCAAGGACTTCAAATCTTCCAAGAGTTCTTTTTCCAGCAAGCATATTCTTGCTCGACAACCTGCTCAGAGAATGAAAGATATTATTGTGTATGCAATGAGATTGCACATGCTATGCAAAACTCTGATACACTGTTCATTAAAATACTTATCTCCCACTGTATGCATACACCTTCTTTTATCAAGGCCAAACCACCCAAATTCCATCCCTTTTTTTTTTTTTTAAATTATTATTAAAGGTTATTGAGTGTTACCTGGATCACTTGTAACTAGCAAGGAAGTCTGCAGATTCTGTGATTCTTCTCCTCCAACTCTATCAACAGTGTGAATGTCAAGAGCTTCCTACATGCAAAAAGAGCCTCAAATAAATGTAAAGTGCTTTAAAATCAAATGCTCATCTCGACATAAGCTAGGACAGCCATATCATTAAAACAGGTTATTAGAGTGGCCTAATAATAGTGCTTTGCATT
Source organism: Chelonia mydas (assembly GCF_015237465.2). Lineage (NCBI taxonomy): Eukaryota > Metazoa > Chordata > Testudines > Cheloniidae > Chelonia > Chelonia mydas. The sequence continues at coordinate 71,742,949 of NC_051246.2, forward strand.
ACTATGCACCAAACTCCAGATTCTAATCACTCATTCTCGCTGAGCCAGTGATAACCAAGAGTGCTATGAAGGTAGAAAACGCAGACAGTGCTACAAATACAAATTTTTTAAATAACGTTTTCAGGGATCCCAAAGGAGAAATTTATTATTTCCAGCTTATGACCACTGAGAAGCTAAGTTAAGCCACTGCTCCTTTTGAGCATATTAAGTTTTATTGAGGACACTGAAGGAAGAGTGATTTACCTTGGATGCAAAGGACACAAAGAGGACTCCATCCACATCCTCAAGATCTGGCTTAACATCTGGAAGGATACTTCCTGATCCCAAGGAGGCATTCTTGCTTGTCACTGCATTCTTCCCTATGTTTTTAGGGGGTCGTCCAGCCTTGGAGATCTTTAGCTTTCGTGGCCTTCCCCTTCTACTTGGGCCGGATGACATAGGATTTTGATTAGTACCAGTACCCTTCTGGGACATGGGATTCCTTAGTACACCTGCTTTTTTTCTTCCAGCAACGTCTTTGGCTGAAAAAAGGCCACCTATAGAGCTCCCAAGCTTGAAACTAGATGATTTAGATATGGTCCATGGTGCCTCTTTGATGGAACAGTATTTTTGTGGCACTTTGTTTCCAGAGTACTGTTTTTTCACAGCTACTTCCTCAGTTTCCATGACTGTGTGTAAGCAAGAGTCCTTATGATTTTCAAAACAAATAGGTAAGGAGTCCAATATTGCACTCACTGGGGATTTATCCTTCTTACAAGAGGAGAGCATGGTCTGTGGCAGCTCAGAGATCTTTACCGTGCTCTTGGTGACTGCACAGGGCTCTAAATAGACTACAGGCATCTTCCCACTATCCAATTTTAACATTTTGGCTTTGGCAACACCTGAAGGGTTGGCCAGCATTCGTTTGGTGGACCTGATTCCTGCATCTTTTCTGTCCATCTCACTGTGTTTTCTCAGTTGTTTCTCTAGTATGGGATCATTATCACTATTGGAATATTCATCTGTTTCCTCATCTGTGTCTTCCTGCTTCACAGTTATCCCTTCAACGCACACACTTGACCCATAATCATAGTCATCTACCGGCTCCTCTTTAATGACTACATTGAAGTGTCCATTTGGGTCCAATGGGGATGCTACCCGGGAGCTGCTTTCATAACTGCTAGCGATGGGACTGGAGAAAGTAAACAAGAACTTTACCACACAGATGAAAAATACAAAATTAAAAAAATATCCTGTCATATCAATTATATTTTCCTTCCCTAAAACAGATTCCTCAGTACTGCACAATAAATGGTCATCACAGTAGGAAGATACTACTTGAGCAGGACACTGCTCCCTGTAAGGAGCAACACTTAGGTCAGCTGAGCTTGATATTGACTTTAGGGCAACTGCTGCTAGTTAGGACAAGCTTTCATTTTTAGTATACTAGTTAGCATTCAAGAAACATTATTATGCCATCTCATATGTTTTTTCATCATACAGACTCCAGAGAATATAGCGATTTCTTATTTTAGATAGCAGGACTCTCTCCTCTGCTCTTATACAAGAATCATATTTAAAAGTAACTGGTATTCTAACCCGTCCCATATGAAATCACCCCATCCATTTGGAAGCCACTGAGCCAGATTCTGCTCTCAATTACTCCAGCGTAAATTCAGAGTAACTCCACTGAAGTCAACTGACTTAGTCTGAATTGAAATGGATATCAGTGAAAACAGAACTTCGCCAGACATTAGAGAACTCCAACTGTAGATGCAATTTCATTCTTATAAATAGTTCTGGGAGGTATTGGTTGCTTCCCATCAGTTTTGCTAACGTTATCAAAATATGGCAGCCAGCCATGGAGAAGAAACGCACCTGAAAAATATAATTCCCCCCCCCCACACAATACAGCTCAGAGAATGATAGTTGAAATTTCAGAAGCAAGCCTATAGGTAGGGCCCTACCAAATTCATGGTCCATTTTGGTAAATTTCATGGCCTTAGGATTTAAAAAATCATAAATTTCAAGATTTCAGCTATTTAAATCTGAAATGTCATGGTGTTGTAATTGTAGGGGTCCTGACCCAAAAAGGAGTTATGTGTGTGTGTGGGGGGGGGTTTACAAGGTTATTGTAGGGGGGGGTTACAGTACTGCGACCCTTACTTCTGCACTGCTGCTGGCGGTGGCGCTGCCTTCAGAGCTGGGCAGCTGGAGAGCGGCTGCCACTGGCCAGGAGCCCAGCTCTGATGGCAGAGCCACCACCAGCAGCAGCGCAGAAGTAAAGGGTGGCATGGTATGGTATTGCCACCCTTACTTCTGTGCTATTGCTAGCGGGGCGCTGCCTTCAGAGGTGGGGGCCTGGCCAACAGCCACCGCTCTCCAGCCACCCAGCTCTGAAGGCAGCGCAGAGTAACGGTGGCAATACCGCAACACCCCTAAAATAACTTTGTGACCCCCCTTTTGGGTCAGGACCCCCAATTTGAGAAACACTGGTCTCCCCTATGAACTCTGTATAGTATACGGTAAAAGAACACAAAAGACCAAATTTCACGCTCTGTGACATGTTTTTCACGGCTGGACCACTTAATGATCTTTCCAAATGTTATTTGTACCATTACTAACGATTGTAAAGCGCTTTGGATAAAAGTGCTAATCAAAAAAAGGTTTTTTTTTCTACAAATAAAAGCACACAACTCATATTTTAATATCAGTACTCTCTCCCCCGCCACGGCAGCCACCGAGATGGGCTGGGAAGGAGAGGGTTCTCTCCCTGGCAGCCACCGCCCTGGAGATGGAGAAAGTCGGTCTCTCTCTGGCTGCTGTTGCCCTGCACATATTCCCTCTACCCACTCTTCTCACCCTACTGCCCCTCCCACCTACCCCCTATTCCCCCCCAAGGCCATCACCTCACTTTACATGTGCATCTCCTCCAGGGTTCAGGCACCTAATTAATGGAGCCACGCCTACGCGGCTCCACTAATTAGGTGGGTGACCCTTTATTCTCTTATGTGTGGCTGCCCAGGCGCGCACCTTAGAAGGAACTATCCGCAGACCACCTGAATGGAGCTCGCAGACCAAGTTTGAGAACCTCTGGTCTAGCAGATTTTCAGGTTTCCCATACTAATATGGGAAAGAGCACAATGCTAAACTTTAATTGGGATGGTAAAACCATTGCAAAGGAAAATTATGGTTAACTGTTCCTTAAGATATTTAGGAGTAGTTGCTGCCCATAAAATTTATGAGTTACAAAAACTGAATTAGATAAACCTCTGTCTTTTTAGAGAAGGAGAGAGAAAGGAATAAAATGGAAGGATTACATTTTTAAAAAGGGAGAGAGATATTTATGGACAAAGAAAATCAGAAAAATCTAAAGTAAAAGATATAAAAAAACCCCACAATGCAGAGAAACAGAGGAAAAGATTTCAGGGGATGGAAGCAGAGAGAAGCAAAAACATACTTTCTGGACAATGCAAAAAGAGATACAACATAATCCAAAACAGGAATGGCAGAGGGCAGTAAAGCCACAAAGTAAAGAGAAAGTACATCAAAAGTGCAGGACACAGAGTAAATTACATTTTTAAGCTTATTAGATGAAATGTTGATTGGCAATACAGTTATGTATGGTAAAATACCTCTATATTATTGCTTTATTTCTTTAAAATTCATGGCCATGGTTTTGGGGGGGGGAGGGTTTTTTGGGGGGAAAGGGAGGTATGGTGGCATCTGGGCTCATAGACTTAGTACTTTAGTTAGGTGCTCTTGTGTAAATTTTTCAAGTCTTGAACACTTCATTCATGAAGATCTGAATATACACCACTTTTAACTGAGTAAAATTCTTCTTCTTCCTAAAACACACTTGATATAACTAAATTTTTTACTAATTATAATACTTTAAATTACCATCATATTGATACAATATCAAATCATAAAGCAGTGGTCCCCAAACTTTTCAGGGTCGCTCACCCCCCCGTTGCCCCTGTCATAGAATCATAGAATATCAGGGTTTGAAGGGACCTCAGAAGGTCAGCTAGTCCAACCCCCTGCTCAAAGCAGGACCAATCCCCAATTTTCGCCCCAGATCCCTAAATGGCCCCCTCAAGGATTGATCTCACAACCCTGGGTTTAGCAGGCCAATGCTCAAACCACTCAGCTATCCCTCTCCTCCCTACCAGAGCTGGGCCGGGTGAGGCCAGAGCTGTGGGCAGAGAGGAGGTTGGGTGGCGTTCCCTCCCCACCCCTTCTGGGGACTGGCCTGGGCCGCAACATGGCCCGCACCCAAATATTCCTCCGTTCCCCCCCGAGGGGGGCATGCCCCATAGTTTGGAGACCATTTCCATAAAGAAATGTATGGGACACATATTTGAGACTCCCAATGCCTTGGAAGAATGAGAGAATTCTCGTGCAAACATGAAATGCAGCAATAAATGAACTTCAAAAACATGATCAAAATTCTCCATAAGGATGGTTCATTATGGTAACCTTCTAAAATAGGATTCCGATTCTTCTCAGAACCAAAAATGTCTGCAAATATTTTCTTCTTGCAATTTTTTTATATATCACACAGCAAAGAAAGTTAAAAGGGTACTGATGGTATCTGAATAGACTTCAAACATTTTACAATGTATCACCAGTCAGAGACTGATTCGAAAACCAAAGCCTTATCTATACTAAATCGCTTTGTAAACTGATTTCAACCCATCTTAACATAAAAAACAGATACTAGGCCAACCACAAGAAAGGAAATCAGTATTCTCTCCACCGCAAAACAAAAGATGTTGAGATGGTCAAGCCGTTTATTTAAAAAAAAAAAAAAAAAAGTAATGTGGTTGTAAGGAGCCTAATCCGGGTGCTCCAAATGAAAACCAGTTGATGGAGACTAGGCTACCTTAGAATAGTCATATCCAGCAGAGACCTGAGAGATGTATTAGGAGGATGGCTTTTGGAATGACTGTGGACAGAGGACAACCAAGAGGTAGACCAAGGACTCGGTATGTGGGCTGGATATCAACGGACCTCCAAGAGACCAATCTGCACAACAGCCTGGCATATGATCATGAGTTTTGGAAGAAAGCTATAAAGTCACCGACCCTGAATAGGGAAGTGGCAAGAAAGAAAAAGCTTTTGAAACTGATTTAAGTAAATTAGTGGTAACACCCTGTGGTACACTATATCAATTTAAGTGTACCTTATATCAATTTAGCTTATGTTGCTATGGAATTTAAATCGCAGTAAGGCATTCTTAAAACGAAATAAGAATATCCATAAGGGGGGCTGCACTGATTTAACTGAATCAGTTTCTAAGCAGATTTAATTAAGTTTGTACAACTTTCTCATGTAGACAAGGCCTGAGAAACAAGAAGTTGCAAAAAAAAGTGGAATTAATAGCTAGTTACAATGTTGTAAAATAGATCCTTCCTTACAGTGTACTTCCTTTAGTTGTGAAATTAAGACCCCGCTGGATTTAGCAAAATATGATACTCCTTGTATACTCTAGTCCAGGGGTTGGCAAACCTTTTGTCCCGAGGGCCACATCAGGATTGCAAACTGTATGGAGGGCCGGGTAGGGAAGGCTGTGCTTCCACAAACAGCACGGCCCCTACCCTCTATCCGACCCCTCCCACTTCCTGCTCCCTGACTGCCCTCCTCAGAACCCCCGACCCATCCAACCCCTCTCTGCTCCTTGTCCCCTGACTGCCCCCTCCTGAGACCCCCTGACCCTAACCGCCCCGCCGGGACCCCACCACCTATCCAACCTGCCCCAAACCCCCGCCCCCAACAGGTCCTCCAGGACTCCCATGCTTATCCGCCTCCCCCCACCCCGTTCCCCATCCCCTGACCACCCCCAGAACCTCCGCCTCATCCAACCACCCCCTGCTCCCTGTCCCGACTGCTCTCCAGGACCCTTATCCCCCCCGACCTCCCCCTTACCATGTCGCTCAGAGCAGCATGTCTGGCACCATAGTTAAGACTGAATTACATTTCACAATTAAAAGCAAATATTCAACCTTTGTTATGTATTTTAAAAAAAAAAACAACACACACCCTTTCCTTCCGAAATCACTCACATTTTTAAGTACTGAAGGAATTTTTCGAAAATTTACAAGGATATCCATTAATTAGTTTATGAGTTAAAATTATGTCTTTTAAGAAATGCAACATCTTGGAATATATATATTACACACGCACATAAAGTCCTGATCAGCCATAACACGTGCCATTTCTGCACAGCCAACAATAAACTATGAAAAATGATAGACCGTGATTGATCGACAGTGTTTCCCCTTAACTGCAGGTCATGAGAATGATGAACAGATTTAATGGAAAAGGGAATGCAAGATTCTTGATACCTACAGAACATAAAAAAGATAGAGTGCAGCCATTTCTTGAATGAGTCATGGAATATTTCCAGTTCTAAATTTTTTTTTTCCATAAGTGAGAGAGTGAATGAAGATTATCATTCCTGCGTAGAAGGCAGATACTAAAAAACTAAAGAAAATGCCGGACAACGTTCTGAGAGTAGCACTAGGACTATGGTTACAAAAATATTATATAGCTATACATATATAGTGTCTTTAGTTTTTAATAGAAATGTACTAGCACAGAAGATAGAAGAAAGAAGAGGAAAACGCTGTATATCCTAGTACAGTATCCACTTTTGTATGAATTTTTAGTATGTTTTTGGTCTGAGGTGACAACTGTTCTGAAGAAAAGGAAAGTGTTTAATTTTCTCTTAAGACTTAAGATGTCCTAAGTCAGCAAATCTACATTATCTGTCATTGAAGAAGTACCTGTGTTGCTCTCTGTCCCGCAGAGCTGGAAAAAAAAAAAAAAAAATTCCTGACTCCAAAATAACAAAATACCTGGAAGAATTGCTTGTTGTTCATCTGTACATTTGATACAAGGGTTTTTTTAATCCCCAAAGAAACAGCTGGATTGACGAAGCAAATTTTTCAGTTTGAACAAATCCTTTGAGAATATCTCCACATCACTTGCTAACTGATTTTTGTCAATGACAGAACCATGAGAAAGATCGTGCTGGCTTTAGGGAACTTAAATTTGAGAGAGAGAGAGAGAGAGAGAGAGAGAGAGACACACACACACACACACACACACACCATTTAGACCAGATAAAGTAGTTTTGCCTACAATTATGCAGGACATTCTTACAGCCCAAAAGAGAGAGAACTCAATAAAACCACTTGTGCCTGAATGCGTCCAGCTGCAAGATTGGGGTTTCTTATAAACTTATAACATTTTTCCAAAGACACCTCCTCCATGTTCTAATCAAAATCTTTTGGGACTTATGGTGGCCTGGGCTAAAGAGGAAGGATCACTTTTGAGAAAATTTCTCACAATCTTAGTTTGATTATTTCTTTTTAATCTGAAAGGTGATATTGAAAATAAAGAAGCAAAAATACTGCAATAAGAAACACAATTGACCAACTCCTTTCCATTTTGGTCATAGGTGCTCTTAAAAATTAGAATGCTCTTACTCTAAAAAATTAGTTTGGATACAAGTCTTTTGACCTAGAGGTTCTCCTTAGGAGACTTCTGCCTTCTGTTTACGAATACACGAGAAATTTAGGAGAAACTCTTATTTGTCCTGCCTCAAAACTGGAAAAAGTTGCAAAATAAATATAGTAATAATTCCCTTGGTCCCCACGTGATTCCAATATTCTCATGAGGTATTACTGCTGCAGGGTTCCGGTGGCCTTATGGGGTGAGAAAACTACCACTTCTACAATTATTCATTGCTGCCCAGATCAATGACTACCTTGAAGGGACTGAGGAACATCTTCTGCAGAAGCAAAAGCTGAAATTAGGGAAGGAGCACTGATGTTTGGGAACCATTCTTGGTTCTAAAAGGCACTGTGTGTAGTAGTCTCTGCTTCAGTGGCTTTACAGCTATGCCACATGTGGGACAATTTTTTCCTTAATAGTGACCTTTCACTATTATTTTGATTGTTCACTGGTAAACCAGTGATATGAGCTATTGGCTACTCTTTGCTGCACTGACTGGCAGAGAACTAGCAGCAAGCCCAGTAAGGTGGCAGCCTAGGCTCTGGCACATATGCCAAGGAATCTGAGAGGAGAGAAAATCAGATATACCTCATTCTGTAGGTGCCAGCTATGTCAATAATATGCTGGCACAAGCAGATTGACAGAATGTGTAGACCGTTCTGCTGCTTTACTTAGCGAAACCAGTGAAAAGTGCGGTAAAATGCAGGACTTGACTAGGCTGCACTAACACACGCACACATAATGGGTACTGTTAGGAACACAGAGGTCCACTTGGTACAGATCATCTGAGAGTATGGGCTAAACTGCTCTGCTACATTGCTGAGAGAAGCCAGTGGAAAACGTCAGAGGGTGGTATGCCTAGGTAAGACCACATGAATACATATGCTTTATGGGAGTTGGAAGAAGAGTAGATTCAGCATACAGGTGCCTCAAAGGAAGATGAGTAGGCTCTGATTACTAAAAATCTGATCTATTTGAAATTCCTGGCAGTTTATGAGATGAAATTTTCTTCCTCTAAATCTCTTTGTTGCGGGGAACAGTAATCCCCCAGCTTCTCTCTCAAATAGTCACAGTAAATGAGTCAGAGTACAGTACTGCAGAAGTCCAGCAGAACGAAGATGAAATATCCAGATCAATGGATACCCATGTATGAGAAAAAAGACCTTCTGTAAATCCAAAATGTTCTGGAACATCAGTTCAACCAAACTTTGCTTGTAAATCCATCTTCCCTCCCACCCCTCACTGCCAAAAAACACACCATTTGACATTTTACTGGGAGTCCAGCCCAACCCAGCCCCCACTAGCCAAAAAATGAAATGTAGTCCTACCTTTCAGATACCTCTTGTTTTAACCTAGGCATATCACTAAGAGGCAGGTCTGCATCCAGGAAATCCAGGAAGTCCCGTTCTGCATTAAAGGATTCTTTCTCCAGATCAATGTCTGATGGATTCTGACCACTAAATGAAGAATCTAGATCTCTCTGCTGTGACTCTAATCCATCGGTTTCAGTATGGCGGCCACGATTGCTGGGAGAACTGGAAACACTACCTCCTTCATGTTCCGAGCTACTATTTTGCTTCAGATCACGCTGAGGTCTACTGTTCAGTCCATCATCTCTGAATCCTTTAGCAAAAGGGTTGTAATCTATCTTTAACTGGGTAATCTGGATGTTCTGATAGGCTGTCACTGCAAAGAATTCTGTCTGTGGGAAGGTGAAGGTGTGTACATCAGGACCATTCAGCTGGATAACCTCTGTGGCTTTGTCTGCAGGTACCAGGTGAAGCCGTGGCAGATAGCGGTGCATAGAGTGCAATATGATATGACCTTCTTGGTCCAGAGTATTGTTGGTAAGCTTGAGTTTGTAGAAGGATACCGGCTGATGCATCCAGTACTGACCAGTGGAGGGTGATTCCGGATGAATAAACACCCGTCCCAGAACATGGGGTTCTGCCTTCCCACTGGGCTCCCACCAACGACCATTCCATTTATAGCGATGATTGTCCACAGGAGAGATGTCCATGACTAGGATGTATTTCAGATTGGAGTCTAGGCCTGTAATCCAGTACCGACAGTATGGGAACATACGCCTCCCCTGTTTGGTCAGAATCATCTCTGTGCTGCGATGGTAGAACTCATTCCACATACTGTTGTTGTCCAGGGTGACGGTGATGCTACCTGAGGTACAATCAGCTGGAAGGCAAGTCTTTACTTTGGATTTTACTGGAGTTGGCACGCTACTGGTGAGAGTACAGGCATCCCGGTTTGCTACTAGAATTCCTTGATCGGCTTTACCATTTCCCTGCTGCTGTTTCAGGATGACAAAAAAAGCGGGTGCTGCACCAGACACTGTCCCACTGTCCCGGTTACCCAACACAATTTGTTGTTTCTCCATGATGATAATGGGCACTTCTGTAAATTCTTTTAAATTAAATGCAAATTCGAAACGGTTCCGACAGCATTTCCCCTGCGTTCACCATCCTGGAAACAAACAAGCAGACCCAATTAGCACTAATCAAACGCAATATACCAAAAAATACTCCTCCCTTTACTTGAAGGAACCGGGTCACTACACACAAAAAACTACACTAAAAGGACATGAAGGTTGCAAAGTCAAGCATCTAAAGTTAGGAAATGCCAGAATTAGTGTTGCGTGGGAAACTAATTTGCTCCCCTTTTGCATATGTACAGTTGTTAATTACATGATCACACACTATTTTTTCCACAGGACCCAAAGCCTCATGCAATGCACAGGATGGACTGTACGCCTAGGATGAATCAGGGTTATGCAGTGGAGGAGACAGTTGTCTGTAAGATCCTGGCCTCAGTTTCTTGCAGAAATTGGAATATGTGTAGTGAATGATGCAGGGAATTGCAGGAAGAAAAAGAATGGTCTCTTGGTAAAAAGGGGATTCTATGCCGGCCTCTACCAGAGAGTTCCTATGTAATGCTGGACAAGTAATTTAAATCAGACTTTTCAAGGATGGTCATTAACTATGTTTCTCCTTTTCTAGGAGCTCAGTGTGAGTCCCTGTTCTGTCTGAGTTGCAGAAGTGCTGAGCATTCACAGCTCCAACTGAAGTCAATGGGAGCAGTGCTTTGACTATATAAAGTGGTTTTAGTGCTAACTATTCTCAAATATCAGGCACTAATCATCTCGAATTGATCATCCAAAATTAGTAGACACTTTAAATCTTACTCTCTGTGTGCCTCAATTCTCTATCTGCTACATGGGGATAATACCATCCCTCACCTCACAAGAGTTTTCTGAAAATAGATTCATTAATGTTTGTGAAATCATATACTACTGTGATAAGTGCCAGAGAAAAGCCAATGAGAAAATAAAAAAATTGGTCTTCAGAGCAGGGTTGGAAAAGTGTGCAGTCAATAAGGCATTGTTGTGTGTCAGAATTAATGACAACTCAAGATTGTGGAATTAGAATAGCATGCAGTAAATAAGGCATGGAGCCACCTACTGACAATAAGAATAAAACAAAACATTGGGTATCTACTCATTAAGCGAGCATCATCTATCTTGTGCACTGAATGAGGTAGCATCCTATAAAAAAAAATACTATGTGTTCATGTAACTACAGATTGTACCATAATGCATATGTAGAAAGGGGGCAAATTAAGGTCACAAAGGCAACCTTAAAACTGACACTTCCTAATCTCCAAGTGCTTGATCTTGCAACATTAATGTTCTTTTCACATAAGAAATTACACACAAAAAACTAAGATTTTTAAAAAAGCAAACTAAGGAAAAAAAACAAACAGAAATATCGTTATGTGGAATCATACTGATTCCTACACATGGATTAGCAGCCAGTTGGAAACATTTAGATTCACCACACAGACCTCTGCTACTAGTGGTGGTGAACAGATAACAACAGTAGGTTAACATCCTCTGGGTAGAACAGCCACTAAAGGGGGATGAGACACACTTTGCCAGTGCATTGCACAGATATCTGAAGACAATAGAGGAATGGGGAATGTCAGGAATCTTGGGTTTCATTCTAGGTTCTGAGGGAGAGTTTTGCCTAGTGGTAACAGATCCTTCTTCCCTGATCATCCATGCTTGACCCCTTCTTGCTCTGTCCTTTTACCTCCCTCCCCTCAGCTCCTTGTCTGATCTCATTCTCCCCTCTTCACTAACTCCCAGCTCAATCTACTCCCTCTGCCCTGTTGGTTCAGACACTCTCTCCTCTTCTTTTCAAGTCAAGATGAAAGCCTAAGTGCCAGCAAAAAGGATACTGAGAGAACAAGAGAGAGTCTACCTGCTCTCACTTAGAGCCCATTGCCACAGAAGTCCACAGCAGCCAGGAGTACACCTAGTGTAAACAGAATCTTCAGAGAACTTAGCTGCCAAACTCTAACATGTTGCTACTAAGTATATGCAAGCTGAGATTGGGGAGGGTTATAACTTTGCCAAATTTGGATATTTTTCTACACAAAAACAGCAAGAGGCACATCCCTCCACAAAGGCAAGTCCATGGCCAAACCTCAAGTCTCTGCTCCAAAGCAGAGAGGTGCATGCTAGGTCTTCTGAACAAAAGATTTTTTTTTTATTTTTTTGAAGTCTGGGGAAAATGTTGGGGTTTTGCCTAACCTCATTCTTGGAAATGGCAGAACCACTTCTGCTGAAACTTTCCACAAAAATTCAGCCAAAGCAGGCAACCGGCATGGAAATTTTCAGCCAAAACTATTAAAGAGTGGCAAAGTTATAAGCAACTAAAAACAGAGGTCTTATGGTGGCAAGCATCAGGCTACCTCAACTATAAGGAAGTGCTATCAGTTCTGCCTATAACAGTGTCACTGTAAGATTATGAGATAGTTATGCAAATAACGAAAATAAGGAGCCATTGTCCTGCTGTAATTACTCCCACAGTTATACATATATAGGGAATGCAAGAGACCCTATCTGCATATTCAAAGTTTTACCTTTCTACTCGCCCACTACTCAAATGTCTTACCACTTTGAAAAACATTTTTTTTTAAATCGAAAATCCACAAGCGAGCTTGTCAAATTGTATGGTCATTTCCACCCTATCATCACTTTGTAGATGCCAATGGAGTTTTTTAAACTTTATTACAGAACAAACACTGAACTTCATCTTGATATGGTGTCATTCCTATACTTTTAGTTCAGCTCATCTGCTTTTCATATTCTAGAAAACACATATTTGCAACTTTCATAGTCCACACTAAATATCAGGGTTTTTCACCCTTACATTAAATATGTAAGAAATGTAGTGTGATAAAATACAATACTAACTCAAAATTCATTCCATTATGTACATGCATAGTCTGAAGGAACCAGAACAAGGGAGTGGAGTTGAGTTCACTAGCACTAGTTCACTTGGGGAAAGTGATGTCTCTGCCAGACACTTGCCTCAAATCCAAACATGCTTTATATAAATTAGATATTTAAGAGCAGTTTCTTTAACTGGTATAACACTGATAACTGTTGTTTGTGATCTGATTTCAAGGGTGGCAAAGGCCAGAAAAGTGATTAAGTTAGATCTTTCCATATAACAGATCACCTCCTGGTGTTTCTGCTAGTGGAACTTTATAATACAGAGTAACTCAGTGTGTCCTGACTCTTCAACAAACCCCACTCCAACGAATGCAGGGACGCAGTCTCCCTGCAAGAATAACCAGCAGCAGACCTCAATCCAGAGTAGGTGCATGAAATTGCATCAATTCCACTGTTTTTGAAGACGGATGAACTTGTACAAGGGGGAGCAAGACTCGTCATATGCAATATAATAGGAAATGTCTCATTAATTGGGATGGCTGTGCCTGTGTTTCAAAAAGGGATTAACGAACTACAATAAGTTCCAACAAACTAAAAAAAGAGAGAACTAAGTGTACTACTTCCAACTTGTGTTATTCATATTTATCAGAAAATATTCAAAACTATTCTCAGCTTCTGATTTAGCAAGCAATCTCCCCCTCTCCACCCACACATATTTAAATAATTATATACACAAAAGCTAAATTGCTGAACTACTGGACTATAAATTTCCATTTCTCCTACACAATCTACTAAAATGAAAACAGCAGATTTCATGTATGGTGTATTTCCCAAACTGCAAGGGTCCCAGACTTTTCATGGATAATCAGCATGCCCATGCCAATCATGTGAAGAAGCAGAGCGAGAAAAAAAAAAGACAGTCAACCCCAAATTGTTCATATTCTCCTTTCATAAAAGGAATTTGTTTTATTTACAAATGCAGTAGTAACAAAGTTACATTTAAGTTTGAGGATACATTTTCATCCTGGGTATGTTTTCAGATACTTAAGTTTCAAGTTCTTGTGGTTTTATGTTTGGTTTTCAAAGGCACAGGGAGATGAAGAATGGATAGTGTAGGGGTTTTTCATGCATTAAAAATTTTTCAGATCCTTTCGGGGGCTTGAATAATACAAAACCTAATTGCTTTTCAAGTTTTGCGCAATTGTGTTGTGAAAATTTTGCTCTGATTCTGCAATAAGATATGTGATGGCTGACCCCCGTGAACACACAAAAAAGGATAGGGACCATTGTAAAGTGGATTAAGATTTTTATACAGAAGATACTAGAGAAGTGCTAAGTGTTAAGGCCACACATATTTGAAAATCACATGCCAAATAAATAGTTTACTAATCTACAAACAGACAACAGGTGCTAAGACCCAGAATTCCCTATATATGACCTTGTACATGTGTTCAATCCATGCCACCCGTTTTAGGACACTTCTCACATGCACATTCACAGAACACATTCATAATAATATTGAGCATGCAGATAAAATGCACGCTCAATCACAAATCTCTCCCAGTGTCCACAAAAGCAAATGAGAGTGGGAGACTGGCAACGAGCCGGACGTCACAGCCCCTGTAATGGCAGGAGCTGAGAGTATTTATCGCCAGCTGCCAATGAGAGCCAGAGAGATGAGCCCAACGACAGCAAGAGATGTGCGCAGAGCGCTGCTGTTGAAGTCAGCGGGAACATTTGTTCCTGGCTGCCGCAGGGTGGCTGTGTCGGACGGCGCCGCGCTGCAGCCCGGCACACTCGGCAGCACCTCGCTCTGCGAGCCCGCGGCTGGCAGGACTGGCGCAACAGGTGCCGGCCCCGCACGGAGCTCAGCGGGAGCAGGTGGCTTCTCGGTCAGGAGCTGGTTGAGCAGAAGCTGCTTTCTGGGGCGGAGACGGAATGCCGGGAGGCCTCGGGTCGGCGAGGATGGGTTTCCCGGCGGGCGGGCGCTCATCGGCTTCTACCAGGAGTCGCCGCGGCCAGCGAAGGCGCAGCGGCCCTAACCCGGGTTTTCGGGACGGGGAAGATCCGCAAGCTCCGCCTCACTGAAGCCCAGCGCACAAGCGGGGCCCGGCAGACACCCCGCGCTGACCTCTACAGCCGCCGCCTATTGACCCCGTCATCAGCGGGGCCTGGAGGTCCTGCCCACTGGGTAGGAGGAGGCCACAGGATGGGAGGCGCATCGCGCTGCAGCTGAGGCCGCAGCAGTGGCGCGAGCGGGCAGCTGGAGCCAGGCCCGGTGCTAGCGCGCAGGGCCTGGCCCACCCCCAGGCACTCGAAGGCGCTTCGCGCCTTGCAGCCCCCGCCTCCCGGCCGCGCTGCACCGAAGAGGACACGGTGCGAGGAGCCGCGCCACGTGCCCGCTACAGCACAGGGCCGGCCGGCGCTTCGCGCTGTCACTGGGGTCTGAGGCAGATGCCTGCGCACGGGCCCTGCAGCCTCGTGGCTGCGCCTGGTGTTAATTTTCGCAGCTGGCACGGCCAGCAGGAGGCGCATGAGAACCTGCGTGCACCACCTCGAAGGCGGGGCCCGGCAGTCCCGGTCCTGGCACCCCCACCCCCTCCCATTCCCCGCAGTTACCGTGCGCCGGAGAGAGAGGGCTCCCCCCCTTCTCTTCACACGGACCGTGTGTCCACCAGCTGGGGGGAACGTGCGTGCGCACCCGCATGACGTCACGACGCTGCACTCCGCGCAGGCGCAATGGTGGCTTGCGTTTCCCCTCCCTCCCGCCTGGCCGCCCACCCGTCACATGCCAGGGTCGGGCCCCCTCCAGACATTGGGCCCGGGCCTATCCCGCCCACAGGCGAGGAAAGGGGAAGATTCTCGAAGAGAAGCCGTCGTCTGCACGCGCTGCGCCGCCCCCGGGGAGACGCTGCCATCGAAGCCCCGGCCAGCTCCCGTGCCCCCCGCCGCCGGAATCATCGCGCCACTCGAGGCTCCGGAGCTCGCTGCTCCCCGCACCAGAGAGCGGCCGCAGGTCGGCCCCCATCCCCTGGGCGCGCTCCGACAGCGAGGGGCCGCCTCTGCAGACGGAGCTGCCCCTCCCCATACACAGGGTCTAAATCTAACCCCGGCTGGCCCCCTTGCAGAGCTCAGCCCGCTGGGCGCCCCACTTGTCTCCTGAGCATTCACTGGGCGCAGAACTACTGTCAAGTGAGGCAAACATGCAACAGAGACAACTATCAAACACTGCAAGGTCACAGAATCATAGAATAGCAGGGTTGGAAGGGACTTCAGGTGGTCATCTAGTCCAACCCCCTGCTCAAAGCAGGGCCAATCCCCAATTTTCACCCCAGATCGCTAAATGGCCCCCTCAAGAATTGAACTCACAACCCTGGGTTTAGCAGGCAAATGCTCAAACCACTGAACTATCCCTCCCTCTCTTCTGTATGTATTGAAACACTGCTCCTGTACAGGTCAATACAAATTTGTGTTAGGCTGTTTTGTACGGCTCTCCAACAACGTATTTCTTCTAGGGATCACTTCTCTTAAAAAGTATATTTAAAAAGGGGTGAGGGGCCAGCATAGCCCTTGCTGCATGCCCCAGAGCATTCTTTTCTAACAAAGAGCTTGTAAACCATGTTTTAAATTAAAAATCATTAGCAGTTAACTATTAATCTGATGGCAAATATCTCACAATGTCTACTTTTGTATTTTAATCTGTATTTGCATGACATACAATTGCACATTACACACTGTAGGCATTAAAATTCCAGTCTATATTATATTATCTATATTTTATATTATCTAAAAATTCTCCTAGGCCACCTCAAGGGTGGAAGTGCTTGGGCATCTAGAAGAAACCAACATCAAATTTTGTGATCAAGAACAAGCCAAGTGCTTTTGAGTATAAAGCCAGCAAAGGAAAATTCTAATAGGTGAAAACCTGTTTAATGTCTGAAAAAAAATTCTTAGCTTTAAAAACCAGGGTTAATAAAATACACCTTGATATATTTTATTTTATCTGCAAAACTTGAACAGCCCTAAAAAAAAAAAAAAAAAAAGGAGCGTCAACTTGGTCATTTAACCTTAAAAACACTATGCTCGCAGCATCGGAGAAACAGGGTTATTTATTATAGGGTGCCAAAAAAAGAAAGTTGAGGGAACCTAACGGATAGTTCAATGTCAAGCTACCAAAGCACCAGCAACCTAGACATTTGCATTGAATAGATGACCAATCATAACAAGTAATGTTATCAAAGCATCTATTTCAGTTCTGTTAGCATTATTTTCTTTTTGCCATTCAAATCCAATTTTCAATACTGAGAATTGGCAAGCCGAATATAACATTGGGGAAGGCCAGCCCTCCCATGACTGTTTCTAGGCAACAGAAGCTTATTCATATGCATTTGGGATAATCTCTCATAGTTTGGATTCCAAGAGCATCACAAAGAAACTGCACAAACCAATCCATTTTTTCAGGCACAATAGACACATATGCATCAGATTTAAAAACCTGGATAGTTATCATTCTCTCCAGAGCAGACAAAATATTTTCCCTTTGCCCTTTTAGATCAAAAAGGCAGGAACGGTGAAGTAAGACTTGAAAGTAAAATGCTAGGAGACAGCAGGCTAAAGATTAAATCTATCACCACTGTACAAAAACTGTTTAAATACCTAACGTCATTGCAAAAGTCAATGTGAAATACCGGTTCTACTACTAAAACGGAGCCCCCTTATTCTACAATACTAAATTATTAACATATCTTCACCAGAAAGACACGCTGGGTTTTTCCCTTTTTTTATTTCTAACATTACAAGAATCATGCAAATCACAAGAGGCTGCTGTTATTTATTTAGCATGGGTGTGGTGTCACTGTCTTTGGAAAGGCTTCAAATAGTATTCTTAGAAGTTACTAGAACTTCTCTGCACAGAAGACCATTTTCATCTAGTAAGCAGTGAAATGCATCAGCGGTTGTTTTCCAAATATCAAGTGGAAGTAGAATGAAAAACTGGAAAGTCAAGCAAGTATTCCAGTAGCCTTAATGTAGAAGACATTTATTTAAACCATATGTAAGTTTAAAACCTATCACTGGGTTAAGAGTCTTGTATGCCTCCTCTTGGTTTTGATTCTTTTGCAGTCTTTTGTTTTTTTACTCTTTTTCCTCTTTGTTTTTTTCCTTGTGTTTATTCTTCTATTTTCTCTGAAGCTATAAAATTGCTTAAATAAATGTATGTAGTTATAGTGTACCTTCCTAGGCAGCAAAAAGATGTACCCAATCTAGTATAAAGGCTCTACTTAGTTGTAAATCAACATGACTTAAATGGATACATTAACCAATGAGAAGGCACCTTTCTTTAGCAGATAACTGAAGTACAAATGGAAAAGTTGATCAAAATTCATGATTTAAATGAATGATTTAAATCAATACATGCCCTTTGATCCTCATATCTTATATGTCTGTTTCTTGGCTGTTTCACTCTTCTTTGTCTCACCTCTGCTCCTATCCTCCTGTAGTTTTCCCACTTCTTTCCTCTTTAAATACGTCTACTCCCCTAAGAAGTTGTACCACACAGCTCTTACTCTATATGCCACAGCATAAATCTAAGGCCTTATCTACACTGGCAAATTTTTTAGTCTTAGGACTTTGTTGGTGTAACTCCACTGGTGGTACCTACATTGGGAGCACTAGCCCAGACATGTCTAAGGGGTTTTTACCACCGTCATCTAACCTTTCTCTGTACTAAAGCTTCCATCATTGCTAACTCCAGTGGTGAATTATGGCTACAAAGTTTGCTAGCCTAGAGGAAGTATCAGGGTCATGCTATTCTAGTCAGATTCAGTTTGCTTCCAGCACTACTAGACACCTCCTTTCAAAGAAATGTTTTGTGGCACTATTCTGCTTCCTGGCACTGGAGAAAGAGAAAGAACCATCCCCTTGGTATAGTGTTAGGGCTTGTCTACATGGGGAAATTGACTAGGATAGCTATTCTGGAATATCTACAGCAGAACAACTCCCCATATGGACATTTTTCCAAAATAAAAAGTGACTTTATTCCAGAATCATTACTCCACACTTACAAAGCAGAATAATTATACCAGAATTAAGTGACTTTATTACAGAATCCACATGGGAGAGGTATTTCAGAATACCTTAGCGGAATAGTGATGCTGGTCTATTTCCGCAAACAGACAAGGCCTTACTGTAGAAGACAACCCAACTGTTGTAACTGATTACAGGCAGGGGTGGCCAACCTGCGGCTCCGGAGCCACATGCAGCTGTTCAGAGGTTAATATGCGGCTCCTTGCATATGCGCTGACTCCGAGGCTGGAGCTACAGATGCTAACTTTCCAGTGTGCTGCTCACTGCTCAACCCCCTTCTCTGCCCCAGGTCCTGCCACCACTCCATCCCTTCCCCCAAGCCTGCCATGCCCTCCCTCCTCCCCACCAGAGCCCACTGTGAAACAGCTAATTGCAGCAGGCAGGAGGCATGGGGAGGGGGAGGTGCTGACCAGCGATGGGTGGGAGGTGCTGGGAGCTGGATGGGGGGTAGCGGATGGGGGGCTGCTGACATAGTACTGTGGCTCTTTGACAATGTTCACTGGTGAATTCTGGCTCCTTCTCGGGCTCAGGTTGGCCATCCCTGGATTACAGGATACTACTATTTTGGAAATTTACAGAATAAACTTTAAAATGAATACAGAGTTGCTGGAGATGCTACGGTGAAATTAGACCACCTTTCAATCAGGGTGGATGGATTTACATCAGGGGTCTCAAACTCAAATGACCATGAGGGCCACATGAGGACTAGTGCATTGGCCCGAGGACCGCATCACTGCCCCACCCCACCCCCACTCCACCCCTTCCATGAGGCCCCGCCCCTGCCCCACCTCTTCCCTGCCCCCATTCCAACCCCTTCCCCGAACCACGGCCAATAGGATCTTCGGGGGAGGTACCTGGAGGCATGGCTAGGGCAACACTGTGCCCCTCCTTCCCCAGGTCCCAGCCGCTTCCTGGAGCCGTGCGGGGGCAAGGCAGGCAGGGAGCCTGCCCTGCCCCCAGTACGCGCCGGGCTGGAGCCACTCTAGGTAAACGCCGCTGGGTGCCGCGGGGAGCTGGTGGGCTGCAGAAAAAGTGAGCCGTGTGTTTGCGACCTCTGATTTACATCAAGGTGATCTAAATCATGGATTTTGATCAACTTTTCCATTTGTACTTCAGTTATCTGCTAAAGAAAGGTGCCTTCTCATTGGTTAATATAACCATTTAAACATGTTGATTTACAACTAAATAGAGCCTTTACACTAGATTGGGTACAGCTTTTTGCTACCTAGGAGGGTATACTATAACTACATACATTTATTTAAACAATTATATAGCTTTAATATTTTCAGATTCTTATTAATTGTGCATTAGTATATTAAAAATGGCGATGGATATATTGCTTATTTGCTAGATAATTACCTTTGTACTCATGACTTGTGTCAAGCTGCATTAGGGTGGTAATTGAAATTTAATTAAAAACAAAACAGTACATAATTTTGTATTAAACAAAACAAGACTTAATGTAGTACATGACCTATTATAAAGCATGACCTCAAAAGTTAGAATTGGAGGAAAAAACATCTTTCTTTATATAGAAAGGAAGCCTTTAACACAAAGAGAAGAACATGGAATGGAGTCTTACTTGGCAATCCATACTGCAGTACTAGCTGAAGAACTGTATGGCACAAGCGGACATATGCTACAAGGTCATTTCTGAGGAGGGAGATACTCTGACCATACTACTGAAAGGGGCACGGTGGCACCAGGGGTGGCAGATTTGTAGGAATTTTGGTGGTGCCCAGAACCCACCCCCCCCCAAACTCCGTCCCCCACCTGCCTAAGGCTCTGGCAGGGAGTTTGGGTGGGGGGAGGAGGTCTGGGGTGCAGGACCTGGGCTGGGGATTAGGGTGCAGGAGGGGTGCAGGCTCTGGGAGGAGGTCTGGGGTGCAGGCTCTGGGATGAAGTTTGGGTGCTGGGTGTAGGCTCTGGGCTGGGGCAGGGGTGCAGGAGGGGATGGGGTGCAGGCTCTGGGACAGAGTTTGGGTGTAGGCTCTGGGCTGGGGCAAGGAGTGGGGGTGCAGGCTCTGGGAGGGAGTTTGGGTGGGGGAGGGGGTCTGGGGTACAGGCTTCAGGCTGGGGTAGGAGTGCAGGAGGGGAAGAGGGGTGCAGGGTCTGGGACGGAGTTTGAGTGTAGGCTCTGGGCTGGGGCAAGCAGTGGGGGTGCAGGAGGGAATTTGGGTGCAGGCTCTGGGCTAGGGTGGGGGTGCAGGCTCTGGGAGGGAGTTTAGGGGCAGGAGGGGGTGTGTGGGAAGGGGTGTGGGCTGTGGGGCTGAGGAGAGGTTTGGGAGGGGGCTCAGGGTTGGGACAGAGGATTAGGGTACGGGGGGGGATGAGGGCTCTGTCTGGGGTTGGGGTTGAGGGGTTTGGGGCGTTGGAGAGGCTCAGGACTAGGGCAGAAGGGCAGGGTAAGGGCAGCCTGTCCTGCCATTAGTGAGAGGGGGGCACTAGGACCCTGCAGCAGCAGTTGATGCAGGGAGCCAGCAGAGCAGAGTCAGCATGAGCAGCAGGCTCCGGGGGACCTGAGCACGGGGCAGCAAGAGGGGGCTGGGAAACATTCGGGGGAGGTGCGGAGGGCAGTAGACGGGGCCAGGGGAGAGACCCGGCCCCAAACATTAGTGGAGCCAGGCCCCTGGGCCATGAATATTGCTGGAGCCCGGGCACGAGTGTATATAACTCACCGCCCCTGGGTGGCACTGAAGCAGAAGAGAGACCTTCAATTAAGGAGATTCAAATGACTACACTTATTGTATCAGTGCGATGCCTCCGCAATGGCAATCGCTTGAATCTCAGTCAGTTGAAGATTTACCTCTTCAAGTTGTTAGGTAACTTCAATCAATTATTGCATTCCTGATAATCAAATGAAGCACTCCTGTGTGAATTCAGAGTGGATTTGAGGTATATTACAGTATATTGATCTCTTTAATGCAGACCAGAACTAAGAGTGTTCCATCCTATATAAGCACTAAAAAAATTATGTAACCCAAATAGCTACATTCATTAATCTTTTGCCACTTTGGAGAACCTGTAACAAACATATTACAAGTAAGTTTGTCACCTCTGGAACCCAGATATATTAACATAAGAATGGCATACTGGGTCAGACCAATGGTTCATCTAGCCCAGTATCCTGTCTTCCAACAGTGGCTAATGCCAGGTGTTTAAAAGGGAATGAATGCAACAGGCAATCATCGCGTAATCCATCTGGTCGTCCACTGAAACTTTTGGCAAACACAGGCTAAGGACACAGAGCATGGAGTTGCATCCCTGACCATCTTGGCTAATAGCTGTTGATGGACTTATCCTCTATGAACTCATCTAGGTTTTTTTTTTTTTTTTTTTTTTTACTGTTATAGTTTTGGCCTTCACAACATCCCCTGACAATGAGTTCCAAAGGTTGACTATGCGTTGTGTAAAGCAGTACTTATTTTTGTTCGTTTTAAATGTGCTGCCTATTAATTTCATTGGGTGACCCATGGTTCTTGTGTTATCTAAAGGAGTAAACAACTCATTCTATTCACTAATGTTTGGAGATATTATATTTGAAACAAACTGATCTAAATTCATCCTTTGGTTATGCTCACAAAGCCACATGGACTTTGACAGGGTTGTAGAGGCATAACTTAGGGCACATCTTGCCCTATCATCGTTATATGCTGAATCATATCAGAAACTGGCATAAGTAAGGGATTATTGTATAGAAATTAGAGCAGGCAATCACCAAAGTATAAACCATCTTTCTTTATACAGAAACTAAGGCGTTAACACAAAGAGAAGAGCATGGACTGGAGTGTTAGTTGGCAATCCACACTGCAGTACTGGCTGAAGAACTGTGCAGGTATCTACTGGGCATTGCAGGATTAGGGCTTACAACAAACCAGTGTGCACAAACGAGTGGAAAAAATGGTAAGAAGTTAGTTTTCACTCAAAAGTGGTGATTATTTTTACGTATATAGATAAATAGAATGCTCTTTTAGTTGTGTTTTTTAAAAGATATATCATTGTATATTATTTTCAGCAAATTTTATCATAAAGTCTTTTGTACACTCTCTATTCAGGGGGTCACCATAAGCTTGCTATATTTTTAACCACTCCTTACCCTCTTCATTCTGAAAGTTATAGAACAGAGGAATAAAGCAGGGGAAGATCATGTTTGTGCTTCCTGTCATAGCAACTGTGGCAGAAGGAAAATGAAACAGACAAGAATCAGGCAGTTCTCATCAGTTACACTTTCTTACTACAAGCATTATCAAAAATGTACTATCTGCAGGGGGCACTCACCCAAAGGCATAAATGAAACTGAAAGAACAAGCCAGGAGCGAAAGAGAAACAACAAAAACAAGTGAGGAGATAAGACACAGACATCAGCAACCTCAGGAACAACTCTGACATCATAATCAAAAAGGCTGACAAAGGAGGTGCTGTCGTCATCATGAATAAGTTGGAATATGAACAAGAGGCTGCTAGGCAGCTCTCTACCTCCACATTCTACAGGCCATTATCCTCTGATCCCACTGAGGATTACCAAAAGAAACTACACCATCTGCTCAAGAAACTCCCTGAAAAAGCACTGGAATAGATCTGTGCAGACACATGCCTAGAACCCCGACCAGGGATATTCTATCTGCTTCCCAAGATCCATAAACCTGGGAATCCTGGACACCCCATCATCTCATGCATTGGCACCCTGACAGCAGGATTGTCTAGCTATGTGGACTCCCTCCTCACGCCCTACGCTACCAGCACTCTCAGCTATCTTCGAGACACCACTGACTTCCTGAAGAAACTACAATCCATCGGTGATCTTCCAGAAAACACCATCCTGGCCACTATGGATGTAGAAGCCCTCTACACCAACATTCCACACAAAGATGGACTACAAGCCATCAGGAACAGTATCCCTGATAATGTCACGGCAAACCTGGTGGCTGAACTTTGCGACTTTGTCCTCACCCACAACTATTTCACATTTGGGGACAATATATACCTTCAAGTCAGCGGCACTGCTATGGGTACCCGCATGGCCCCACAGTATGCCAGCATTTTTATGGCTGACTTAGAACAACTCTTCCTTAGCTCTCATCCCCTAGCACCCCTACTCTACTTGCGCTACATTGATGACATCTTCATCATCTGGACCCATGGAAAAGAAGTCCTTGAGGAATTCCACCATGATTTCAAAAATTTCCATCCCACCATCAACCTCAGCCTGGAACAGTCCACACAAGCGGTCCATTTCCTGGACATTACTGTGCTAAGAAGCGATGGTCACATAAACACCACCCTATACCGGAAACCTACTGACCGCTATACTTACCTACATGCCTCCAGCTTCCATCCAGGACACACCACACGATCCACTGTCTACAGCCAAGCTCTAAGATACAACCGCATTTGCTCCAATCCCTCAGACACCTACAAGATCTCTAGCAAGCATTCTTAAAACTACAATACCCACCTGCTGAAGTGAAAAACTGATTGACAGAGCCAGAAGAATACCCAGAAGTCACCTACTACAGGACAGGCCCAACAAAAACTAACAGAACACCACTAGCTGTCACCTTCAGCCTCCAACTAAAACCTCTCCAGCGCATCATCAAAGATTTACAACCTATCCTGAAAAATGATCCCTCACTCCCACAGATCTTGGGAGACAGACCAGTCCTCACTTACAGACAGCCCCCCAACCTGAAGCAAATACTCACCAGCAACCACATACCACACAACAGAACCACTAACCCAGGAACCTATCCTTGCAACAAAGCCCGTTGCCAACTGTGCCCACATATCTATTCAGGGGACACCATCACAGGGCCTAATAACATCAGCCACACTATCAGGGGCTCATTCACCTGCACATCTACCAATGTGATATATGCCATCATGTGCCAGCAATGCCCCTCTGTCATGTACACTGGCCAAACTGGACAGTCTCTACGCAAAAGAATAAATGGACACAAATCTGACATCAGGAATCATAGCATTCAAAAACCGGTAGGAGAACACTTCAACCTCTCTGGCCACTCAGTAAAAGATTTAAGGGTGGCAATTTTGCAACAGAAAACCTTCAAAAACACACTAGAAACTGCTGAGCTTGAATTAATATGCAAACTAGATACCATTAACTTGGGTTTGAATAGAGACTGTGAGTGGCTGGGTCATAACTTTAGGGAAATAGATTCAATATGTGTAAAGTATCCTCACACCTTATTGTCAACTGTCTAAATGGGCCATCTTGATTATCACTACAGAAGTTTTTTTCTCCTGTGAATAGCTCATCTTAACTAATTAGCCTCTCACAGTTTGTATGGCAACTTCTAATTTATCTTTATGTCTATATATCTTCTTACTATATGTTCCATTCTATGCATCCGATGAAGTGGGCTGTAGCCCATGAAAGCTTATGCTCTAATAAACGTATTAGTCTCTAAGGTGCTACAAGTACTCCTGTTCTTTTTGCAGATACAGACTAACACAGCTGCTACTCTGAAACCTGAGACAAGGGAGAAGGCTCATTTGAATTCAGAACTAAGTATGTTCTCTCCAGGTTGTTAATATCTAGCAATCAATTTGAGCCAACTAAATAAACAGTATAGACAAGCCCTATGGCCATCACTTTTTAGCTGGAGGAAGAGTTGCCCTGAGTTTTTAAGGGGTGAGAAAAATGAGAAGGATGGTCTTTTGACTAGTGCACCACAGGAGATCTGGATTCTGTTTCCATCTCTGTCACAGACTTCTTATCTATAACTTTAGGCAAATTACTTTATTTCCATGCCTGTTTCCGCATCTTAAACTTGAGATAGTTAGGTGTAATGTTTGCAACGCATTTTGAGATCATTGGATGGAAAGTGTTACAGAAGGAAAAAGGTATTAATACTATAAAAGCGTGTCAAAGTGGGACAGTATTCCACCAATTAAAAAAAAAAAGTAAAATTTTTATAAGGCACATGTTCTCCTACCTTCTGTCATATTCTTAACTCAAATTAGGTCAGCAATCCTTTCCCTACTTCTCTAGCCCTCCCATTTCCCTTTTCTGGAGACAGTGGTTCTTGTGATGAACAAATGCTTTTCTAGAGGACACAATTTTATTTAGGTCAGTTTCATGTATCTACCCCGATTTTCTACATCCTCTTTTTCTTCTCTGTTCCTTTTCAGATTATTCCCTCCTATTATCCCTCTTACTACTTTCTTCTTACCCCAACCCTCCATCATCCTTCCTATTCCCATCCCATTGCCACCCCCTCCTCAACTCACAGAAATAAAGAAAATGGAAAGGACTGTAGTTTTTTAAAAAATCCACAGAAATATTATTGTTTGGGATACATCATCTGACTGGTTTCAGAGTAACAGCAGTGTCTGTATTCGCAAAAAGAAAAGGAGTACTTGTGGCACCTTAGAGACAATCTGACTGTAGCAGATTGTTCGGCTCCAGTTTTCCAATTTACTGGAAAATGGAAGAGCACCCCCATCACCATGACCAGATTCTTGCTAACAGAGTCACACAGCCAAAAAAAAAAAAAAAAAAACAACAAAAAACACCCCACTCTTCAACCCCAAATCTGACTACCAATTTAACCCAGAACATGTCTTAAAAAAAGGTACAGTAGTTTAATATCTAGTCCCATCCACCTTCTCTAGGAACGCTAATAAGGTAGAATGTGCCAATACCCGAGACTGAGAATTCCAATCACTGATCACCTTCTGAAAGAAAAATCCCGTTGGATTTTTTCCCACGGCATAGGTCCAATAATGCTCCATCAACTTGGGATCCTCACTGTGAACTATAGAACCTAGATCGCCTTGCCATTCTCCCTCCCCACCCCAAGCATCATAGGGCTCACATGAACCGCGGAGGCCGATACACTGAATACTGGTAACACTGCTAGTAAGTATTGCTTCTAATAATCCCCAATAGGAAAGGATATCATAATGCCCAAGGGAGACAAAATTCATGCAGTATATCTGATCAGGACTGTACATCCAAGGAAGCAATCCCACAATCTGAAATTAGATTTTTTAAATATATCAACATATTCTTCACTTTATGCTGCCATAACCTAACCTATGAAAATAAAGGAGCAAAGAATATACTAGAATGTGTGGCACACAGAGCTGCAAAGTACTAAATAGAATATGCAAGGTAAAACAAAAATCCATGCAACAAAAGAATGGAAAGAGTGGTTATAGCACAACAATAAATGTCAGAAAAAAAGTGTTTCAGCAACACAGATGAAAAGAGCAAGAATCACCATTTTAATGAAGAGTCAAGCTACATACAGGATGCCCCATGCACATACACCGTACAAAAGGAGATCTGTGGCCCTGTTATGCCTGAGACTAGAGATGTTCTCGCTTCCTCACACGTGCGTGTGGTTTCAGTTTGCAGTTGGGGCATGCCAGAGCTGTGATCTTCAGAGCAGACTTCTGAGGAGGACGTTCGCTGTTGACCATGGAGCCTTTGCACACTGACACTCTGCTGTGGTTTCACCTGTTAGGGCTCCAGCATCACAGGAGGCCCAGGGAGATCTGTACAGCTCAGACTGTGACCGAGATAAACCACAGGGACTGAGCTGAAGCCCGAAGCTCCCTCGATCCTCGACTCGCCCCTCTCATCCGCAGCCCCGAGCTCCGTGGAGGTAGGAGCCTCAGCGCTTCGCGCTCCCGCAGCCACCCAGCCCGTGCGGAGCAGGGCGCCCTGCGCTTCTCGAGAAGGCTGTAAACTCAGGGTCCCATCTGCTCGACGGGGACATCGACAGCAGCAGGGCGGCTCCTGGCGAGGGGCCAGCCTCGCCGCAGCAAAGCCCCCTCAGCCTCCCCCCGCGCGCTTAGGATCTCTGAAGGGGCGATAGCTCCTTGTGCAGCCGCCTCCCGGAGCGGGGCGAGGTCAGGCCGCGCTCCCCGCGCCGGTGCCCGGATGCAGCCGGCGGCGGCGTAGCTACTGTCTGTCTCTCGACTCTGTCCCTGTCCCCCTTCCGCCGCTCGGCAGCAGGGCTCGGTCACGTGATCGCTCTCACGCCCCTCCCGGCGCCTGCTGTTCGCGTGCTCGCGGGGGCCGTTTCCCGGGGGCTAAGGAGGGGCCCAGCCTGCGCGAGAACCGCCGCTCCCTCACCGCGCCCCCTCCCACCGCCCGGGGAGTAGCCCACCTCGCTCTCGCCTCAAAAGCGTCCCCGAGAACGGGAGGCCGAGCCGCCGCTGGCAGGCGCAGGGGAGAGCGATCCCGTGTGATTGGGCCACCCAGCTCACGTGACACCCCTACCTCACGCCACCTCCTCGAATAAAACTTCAAAATGGGGGCGAAAATGCCGGGCGGATCCCGTCGCGCGCTCCGAGCTCCTACCTGCTTCCCGCCGCTAGCTCCACGCGGCGCAGGGCCACACCGCAACCCACGAGCCCCGCTCGCAGCTCCTGAGGCCTTCGCCTGCCACGCGCAGCCTCTTCTCTCATTGGCTGTCGGCCCTGTCACGTGCTCTCACCCCCCCCTCGCCTGGTGGGTCCGCCCCCACACCGTGGGAGCTGAGCCTTCCGGCGCGAGGCAGCAGCCTGGAAACAGGCGATGTTTGGCGCGCGTGCTGAGGCTAGAGAGGTCGCAGCGGACAGGCAAAGCAAGCGGGCCTCGCGACGGCCGCACAAGTGCCCTCCTGATTGGCTGTGTGACTAGTTCACGTAGTTTCCGTTCCTTCTCTTGACCACGCCCTTCCTGCCCCTCCCCTGCGCGAGGGAAACACGCTGTTCTCGCGTGGGCCAAACAGAACTCGTTCCTCATTGGTTGCCTGTAGGGCTCACGTGATTCTCTCCTTCCCGGCCCCAAATAACGGCCTAGCCCCGTTAGGTAGTCGCTCGCCGGGTGAGGAGCGGGCGGCGAGACTAGGCTCGGCGTGAGACTAGCTGGCAGGGAGCAGCCGAAGCCGCGGGGCGAGCCGACGGGCCGGGCGTGCTGAGCAGGTGTCTTCATGTGCCAGGTACTTGAAAGCCTCCCGTCATTCCCCTCTCAGCCTCTTGCCCTGCCTGGATCCCTCCCGACATGGGAGCCCCCCACGCTGCCCGTCTCTGGAGCGCCAGCCCCCTGGTCTCCGCGAGCGCCGCTCCCCCTGAAAGCCCAGACTCTGCGCCCCAGGAACGGGCAGGACGCCTCTGCCAAAGCCGGAGATCAGAGGACCCTCCTGGTGGCTCAGACACATTCCCCCCCCCCCCCCCCCCCGATGGCACCTCCGCGTAGATCTGTGGCACCAGCATTGGAGGTGCTGCTTTACAGAACGTCGGGATGAACATTCCAGAAGACCTGCAGCCTCATCCGGGACTCCACTATCAGTTGCAAAAAAACAGTTTAAGGGAGTAAGGAATGAGGCTGGTGATGCTTAGCAGTGGCTAGACCTCCACAAAGCAGACTAGCAGGGCCTTTGCAAGAGAAGGGCAGGTTTATGTTATAGCTTACGTACATTTATCAGATGTGTAATATTTCTGAGGAATCTCTTAAACACTTTATATATTGCACATGAGTACATCATTTGCACCAATCGGGAGTGGCCAACCTGAGCCTGAGAATCAGCTGTTTCATGGCAAGCAGGAGGCTCAGGGGGAGGAGCGAGGGCATGGCAGGCTCAGGGGAGGGGGCGGGAAGGGGTGGAGTTGGGGGCAGGGTGTGTGGCAGAGTGAAGGGTTGAGCAGTGAGCACCCCCTGGCACATTGGAAAGTTGGCACCTGTAGCTTCATCCACGGAGTTGCATATTAACTTCTGAAGAGCCGCATGTGGCTCCAGAGCCACAGGTTGGCCACCCCTTACACCAATAGTTACATATCCAGTAAGAAACGGAATGATCACAAGTTGGGGGGATTGTTTGTTCATAAAATACCTCAGTTCTTTGGCTATAAAAATAGTTTGGTTGTAAAGGATATAGGACAAAGGACGGACGAGATGAAGAAAAAATACTATCGTACAGCCAATAAATTAAAGACTTTTTAGTACAAAGAAACACTTTAAGAAATGTCAGGCTTTAACTGAAGGTTGCACCAAATATATGTTCTCATACAAGCAAGAGAAAACTCAATATAAGACTACTTAGTGAATGCATAAATATATTAATAGCTACGTATAAGTGAATTTTCACATGATTTGCGCACTTAACTTTCATTTGATTATGCACTTGACTTTCAATGGGAGTAAGGCTATTTGAAAATGGGACATAGCCTGGTCTACACTACACATGATGACATATGTTGCCTTATGTCGAACTCTGCATGCATGTATCTACACTCAAATTTGTCTCCACCCAGCAACCCCATCACAAGACACAGTAAAACCACCTCCTTAACAGCACAGAGCCGTGGTCAACCTATTGAGGTTGGTGCAGTGTGAGTGTAGACACTGCATGACCTGTGTCAACCCTAACTGTCGTCCAGCAGCTGTCCCACAATGCCCCATTCCCTGTGATATTTACCAATCTGGAAACAATTTTAAACTCCACTGCCCAGGGCCACCAGAAGCCACATACCACGTTAAAAATCCCTATGTGGTTTTGAAATGTGTTTTCCCAATTGCCCACCTTAGGGTAAATCTAGCAGTTCTTCCTTTTTGTGTGCAACCGTCCATGCAGATTCCACACACTAGATGCACTCCTGCCTGGCGTAAACAGGAAGTATTGGATCTCCTGGGCCTGTGGGAATAAATGACTGTGCAAGCACAGCTACAGATCAGTCATAGAAACAGGGATATCTATGAGCAGATTGTACCGGGATTGCAGGAAAAGGGGTACAACAAGGATCAACAGCAGTGTTGCATGAAAGCGAAAGAACTTCACCAGGGATACCACAAGGCCAGGGAGGCCAACAGTAGATCTGGTGCTGCCCCGTAGATCTGCTGCTTTTACAGCTAACTGCATGTCACGCTTGGCAGAGACCCCACCAGCACCCCATGGACAGCTCTGAATACCTTGGAGGCGCCTGAGACAGAGATCCCTGCCAAGAACTGTGAGGAGAAGGAGGGAGGGGGAAGACCTGAGTGGGGACTCCAGCCATGCCATGTGGCAGGGTCTATTTGCGACTCCACTACAGTCTAGCCTGTCCTGAGCATGGATGAGCCTGATGAAAGGGAATTGAACTCTAGTAAGTGTGTGCATGTATTTTGAGTAACAATGGTTAAATTTAAAGATGGCACCCAGCCCATCCCCAAGTTAACAAGGCAGAGGTATCAACTTTTCAGTGTTTTATTTGTATGAGAAGAGATAGAGATACAACAAACAGAGGTAGAGTTAGCATCTGTTTTTCATTCCCGTGTTGGATTAGGTGGGGAAGGGAGTCATGCGAAGCACTTCGTTTATGTACATGGGGATGTCCCTTTTATATTCCAGAGAAATATCAATGAAATTTTCATGTAGGATCTCTGTAGTCCTCTCCTGTAGGTTTCTAGAGATGGCTCCTTATTTCTTCCTCTGCAGCAGGACACTTTCCCACTCTGCAGTGAGTTCGGTTGGCACCATTGCAGTAAACAGGCTAGCAGCATATGGGCCTGGGCGGTTTTGGGACGCCAGTAGCAACTGTGTTCTCTGTACTTTTGTGACCCACAGGAGAGAGAGATCAGCTAAAATCACCCCCACCTGTGGAAGATAGTGCCAATATTCAGTGCCATTGCCCTATACTCATACCCATGAAATAGGGACCAAAATTTTATAGCTTCATGCAACAGAAAATCCTTTTCCAGCCTTGCCCCTCGTGGGCCATACTCACCATGACGGGGGCTGGAGAGCAGTGCTGTGTAGAGGCGCTCCAAAGCTGAAGTGTTACTAAGTGTGTCTTAGTAAAAGCGTTTATGGGAATAAGGGAAGAGAGTTTTGAAACTTACCTTTCACTTGTAACTGTAAATCCAATGGTACATCTGTCTGGTTTTATCAGCAGCTTCTGACACGGAGGGCTTGAGGGGTGTGCCTGACCACAATGAGGAGGAGAAAAAAGAGAACTGGAGAGCACGTGTTCTGCAAAATCCTGCAAGCTAGTGCTGTATCGGACTGTGAACAAAGGGTTTGAAGGGCCAATATGATTGACAGTATGGAGAAGGACAGAGAGGACAGGAAAAAGGTCAGGAGTCCCAGCTAGACAAGGAGAGGGAAATGCACACAGACATAATGGATATTCCGAGGCAGCAAACCCAAATGCTACAGAAATTTGTTGACCTACGGGTCCAAAAATCCACAATTCTCTGCCCTTTGCAGTCTTTGGAGAACTCCGTGGTCGCTACTTCCTAGACCCGTCAACATACCAGATGGCAACATAGTGCACATAAGTACCCCTGCTACTACATGTTTGGGGGACAGCAAGGAAAACCACTGCTTTACATACACTGACCTGTGAGAACCACAGTTGGTGTATGCATAGCCACAACGGTCTACATCTGTGCACTCAGATAGACATGAATGTTTCCTCCCTTTCAAGTTTAAAATTTTCACCAAGTTAATTTATGTTAAAAATTTGTATAACATTGCCTGTGGGTTTTTTTGCACGTTGATTTTCTGCACTGTTTTCTCCCACTCAATAAAGTTCTGGTTTTGGAAGATCAAATTATCTTTATTAGTTCACAACAAATTTTGCAGAATTCATAGTGGTATTCAAAGCACCACATAGTTCATAATTTCAGAAAACTCCCAGTTATATTTATAAATGGACGGCAAACACAACAGTTCTGAGAAGCACCCAAAGCTACAGGCCCAGAGCATACTCCAACACAGAACCCTACTGTGGCTTACTATTAAAGTGCTCTTTCAAAGTGTCCCTCAACTGCATAGCTCCATGTTAAGCTCTTGTAATGGCCCTTGTGACTGGTTGTTTAAAGTCAGTGGAGAACTGCTCCATCTCTGCCGTCCACCTTGGTGGCAGCTTTTCCCACTTTGCCTCCCAGATATTATGCAGGACACAACATGCAGCTATAACTAGGGCCCTACCAAATTCATGGTCCATTTTGGTCAGTTTCACAGTCAGAGGATTTTAAAAATTGTAAATTTCAGCTATTTAAATCTGAAATTTCACTGTGTTGTAATTGTAGGGATCCTTACCCAAAAAGAAGTTGTGGGGGGAGGGGGAGGTTTGCTGTACTGCTACCCTTACTTCTGCACTGCTGCTGGCGGCGGTGCTGCCTTCAGAGCTGGGTAGCTGGAGAGCGGTGGCTGCTGGCAGGGAGCCCAGCTGTGAAGGCAGAGCTGCCATCAGCAGTAGCGCAGAAGTAAGGATGGCATGGTATGGTGTTGTCACATTTACTTCTGTGCTGCTGTTGGTGGGGTGCTCCCTTCACAGCTGGGCGCCTGGCCAACAACCGCTACTCTCCAGCTGCCCAGCTCTGAAAGCAACACAGAAGTAAAGGGGGCAACACCGTGACCCCCCTAAAATAACCTTGTGACCTCCTTGCAACTCCTTCTAGGGTCAGGACCCCTAATCTGAGAAATGCTGGTCTCCCCTCTGAAATCTGTATAGTATAAGGTAAACGCACACAAAAGACCAGATTTCATGGTCAGTGATGCATTTTTCATGGCCATGGATTTGGTAGGCCCTTAGCTATAACCATTGGGATATTTTTCTCACTGAGATCTAATCTTTTGAGTAAACACTGGCAGCGTCCCTTCAGTCTACCAAAAGCACATTCAATTGTCATTCTGCACCTGCCAAACCAGCAGTTGAATCTTTCCTTCGTGCTGTCAGGGTGGCCATTGTATGGTGTCATGAGCCAAAGGAGCAAGGGGTGGGCTCTCCCATTTCCATATCACCAGTGGTAATCTGCCAGTCAGAAAAGAATGTCCCTGTTTACAGCTTTCTGAACAAGTCTGTGTTCTTAAAGATGTAAACATCATGCACCTTCCCTGACCAGCCCACACTGATATCGGTGAAGCGTCCCCAGTGATCCTCCAGTGCTTGCATAACCGTAGAAAAGTAGCCCTCCCTGTTGATGTATGTGGTAGCAAAGTGGGCTGGTACCAAAATAGGGATATGTGTGCTGTCTATTGCTCCTCCTCAGTTCGGAAACCCCATTGTTGCAGATCCATCCACTATGTCTTGCACATAGCTGAGAGTCACAGTCCTGTGTAGCTGGAGACAATGGCCCTGCACACTTGCATGATAACAGCCCCGACTGTGGATTTCCCACTGACTGGTAGCAGACCAGCATTACAAGTTTCCACAGTGTGTCCACCGCTTGTTTCTCCACTGTCAGTGTAGCTCTCATTCTGGTGTTCCTGTGCTGGAGGGCTGAGACAAGGACACAGATACAGGTATGTGGCCTTTTGCATCCAAAAGTTCTGCAACCACTGCTTGTCATCCGAAACCTAGATTATGATGTGATCATGAGACAAGTCAGCTACCCATTTCTCGGGCCTAGAAGCGGGTGCTCCACCATCTGCAGCTGCTCCAATGCCACCAGCAACCTTGACATTTTTTTCTGCTATGTCCCTCAGTAAACTGTCTTTGAAGACATTCTCGTGTCCCTGGTTATTGTGGCACTTCCTGTGGGTGTGAAAACACAGAATATTCATGCATCCTGTATTTGCAGTGTTCATGAGAATAGTGCAGAGCTCTTTGGGCTCCATGCTTCTGTCAGACACTAAAAAGTGCCACACGAGTTTGTGGGATTTTTAAGTGCAAAAATTATGGGATATGGTTGGCATCATGGGATGGAGAAAGTTCCATCAGGCTGATGTCTTGAAGGCTTCTTGGTGGGCTTTAGCCTAGTTAGAAAGTTTTGAAGACTAAATTTTTGGAGGTTTTAATTTTATCTACATTGTAAATTGAAACTTGTTTGTAACCAGGTTAAGGGACAACCATGTTTTAACCAGTTCCTTGACACAATTGCATCTGTAATGTAAATGGGGCACAATTCCACAAGAGACAGATGTTAGATCCAATTTTATTTAACAAATTCTTTAGTTATCAAGAAGAATGGAGGAAATAGCACATGTATTAAATTTGCAGATGATACTAAATTGGGAGAACCTGCGAACACCAGAAAGAAGAGAGAAGTAATACAAAGAGACCTAAAAAGGTTATTTGAATTGGACAAATGCAAGCTAAGACATACAGGGGAAATAAAATAAGTCACAAATATTTATTGAGAAGGAGACACTTGGAAAGCCGCAATGCTGAAAGAAATCTGAAGTCAATCATGGACAGCATATTAGAAATGAGCTTGCAGTGCAATATGGCTGCAAAAGAACACAACATGGTTTTGGTTTGTAAAGGCAGAAGAATCCCATCTCAGAGAAGGGAAGGTCTTTATACTGCTCTGGTGAAAAGGTTCCTAGAAAACTGCATTCAGTCCTGGGAACCTCAATTCTAGATAAATTGATGTTTGCCGTGTTGTTGGAGCCATGTTGATCCCAAGATATTGGAGAGACAAGGTGAGTGAGGTCATATCTTTTATTGGACCAATAAAAGATATTTCCCTTGGTGTGAGAGACAAGCTTTTGAGCTTCAGATAAATTGAAGGCATGGTGATGCTCAAAATAAGCCTGTACCAAAGCCCACAGTCCTCACCAACTCCTTCACTGCCCATTCCTATCTCTGTCCCTCACAACCTACCTTCCCTCTGTAGGTTGATCAGATTTTCAAAGAAAAGTGCTAGGAGACTAGTAGGGTTGTCATGGAAAGGGTTTTGGTGAGGGACCAGGAAGGTTGATAGGACAGTGGGACAAAAAAGTAGACCTCTTGTCCCATTCTCTGCATTTTAGAACAAAGAACTGTGCACACGTCACAGTAAAGGGAAGAATAGGACAAAACTGTATTAAGAATTAATACATAATTAATCAAACGTGAGAACACTCTAACAACTATTTGGGGTTCCTACCTTACACACACAGGGTGGTGGTGTTCATAGACTCAACAATCCATAGTTTCCCAGAGCATTCCCTGTGGGAGTCTGCAAGGCTGTCAATGTTCTTTTATCCTATGGGTTTCCCTGACCAGCTAGTAGAGATGGTCCCTGGCACTAGTGTTGTGTGAGAAAGACGTCTCTCATTCCTGTGACATCACAGGCCCTCTTTTGCCTGACTTGAGGTTCCCAATATAAACTCCAGCTTTTTCTGCTTTTGTAGAAATTAACTCACGTGGCCTAGCATGGTTGCCCAAGGAGAGGAACGGATGCAAGGAGCCTTCCCCCTTCACAAGCTACCCTCTCCCCCCACCCTAGCACAGGAGTCAGGGACAACAGCAGTTCCTGAACTCTCCTGAGCACAGGGTTTGCCCCCAGCTAGTGTTCCCTGTGGTGCTGGCCACCCTATAAGAGGTGTGGGGGAGACAGAACTACTGCCCACAGAGGGGACCACATATAGTACTACCAAGAGGGAATGGATTAGTGGGTTCACTGCCCCTTTGTGCCAGCTTGTTCCTGGAGGGACTGTGCCTACTTGAAGCACAAATCTTCTGGAAATTCCCTCTGTGGTGGCATGACTCAGCAGGGCTCCCACTGTGGGAGTCCCTAACACAGGGGTGGGGAACCTACAGCCCACAGGCCAGATCCATCCCGCTGCATCATTTCATTCAGCCCGCAGCAGGTCTCCATGCCACAGGCTGGAAGCCCCGAGCCTTGGTGCTCCCCCACTGCAGGGCTGGAGCCGCAAGCGCCAGGTTGCCAGGCCATTAAAAGTCCGGTCGGCTCTGCGCAGCTCCCGGAAATGACTGGTATGTCCCTGCGGCTGCTAGGCGCAGGAGTGATCAGGGAAGCTCCACACTGCCCCCGCCACCAGTGCTGGCTCCACAGCTCCCATTAGCCGGGAACCGTAGCAAATGGGAGCTGCGGGGGCAATGCCTGCGGGTGCAGCCAGCATGCACCGTGCAGAGCCCCCTGTTCCCTCCACCTGGGGGCTGGACATGGTGGGCGCTTCTTTCTGGGAGCCTGCCTTAGCACCACTGACTGGGAACTGCCTGAGGTAAGTGCCGCCCAGCCAAAGCCTGCACCGCAAACACCCAGCCCCAAGTCAGAACCCCCTCCTGCACCCTAACTCCCTCCCAGACCCCACACTCACACTCCAAGCCCCTGCCCAGAGCCCCCACCTGCACCCCTCATTCCTGGCCCCACCCTGGAGCCTAGGGGAAGCCCCGAGCCTCTGTGCCCACTCCCCCACAGGGTTGGGTGTGGCCCGCAACTGACTTTTTCTGTGGGTCAGTGGCCCCTGGTAGAAAAAAGGTTCCCCACCCCAGCCCTAACAGGTACAATCCACCCTTATTATTTGACTAAGCATGATTGTTCCCTGAGGCAACAATAAAACAAATCTCCAAGCAGTGCCCCCTATTTTTTGCCAGTTACCCCATTCCCTAGGGGGCGCTTTACATCTCCATAGGGTTTGTCTTTTCCCCTTTATCAGTTGTATTTAGCACTTTCCCCCACCGATCAGTTTTCCCCCTGTTCTCCAGCTGACATTCCCCAACTGCCACAGGACCTTCCAATCTCCTGTCCTTTTTCCAGTAGAAGGGGCATCAGCCAACTATTCTGTTGCTGTCTGAATAGCAAGAGAGAGGAATAATATACCACAGGGATCCCATCATACTACCCTTTAGTTAACATAAATGATGGATTTTACACTTGTGGGTGAAACATTCCTTCCCCAAATAATAATGCAGCTATATAAAAATTCATGTTTGCTTTTGCTTGCAGGCATGTTACCTGCAGGGAGATCATTATTATTCCTTGATTACATGGAGAGAACTGGCTAAATCTGAGATCAATGAAAAATTGCCTATCCAGTAACATACTGCAAATTGCAGCCACTTTCAATACCTCACAGGCTGGAGGAATTCCAAGCCAACCATTCCTCTTTCACACAGGATGCTTAAAGTACATAAATGCCCTTTAAGTTAAATCTGCCTCACTGTTGCCACTTTTTAAAAATTGCTTTTGCATTCCATTATTTTGCTCTACGGAGACCAACGCACTCCAAAAAGCAATATGCAGGCTTTCCTCGGCTTCTCCACACCACCACCAGCAGTTCCCTGGCAAGCACTGTTCCAAGAGCTATGCACATTCCTAGCCACACTGGGGTGCATCAACAGAAGGGCAAATCTACAGCTTTGTCTATTGAACAAAGAGATACAGGGCAAAGTGACCTCTCAGTTCTCTTAGTGCATCTCCAATGAAATGAGTAGAATTACATTGGTGTAGCCATGTAGGTGAGATGAGAGAATGTGGCTGTGAAAGTCTGGGCTACAGGCATCTCTCCTTTCTCAACTGCCCTGGATTTTTTTGATCTGTACTTCGTCCTCCCACCATTCAGGAACACATGAAAAGCAAATGAATATTTGTTTAGGATTATATGTGGTGGTGTCTTGTAATGGGTGAAAGATGCTGACTAATAAAATGGCTGGCTCCGAATGTGGATTTTTTTAAATTTGTTTATTTATTTATTTTAACGCTGGCTTCTGAGTCCTAGATCAGAATAATCAGAATAATCAGCCTGCCTTGAATAATTGCGCAGGCTTCCAGCATGCAGCTCTTTGCCTCTTCCACCAGCAACTCTCTTTGCTTTTGTAAATACCACGTTTGCCACTGGGGGCATTCACAGTGCCTGGCTGGCAGCTTCTCTTCTTTACAGTGATGGCTGCTTCTGCCTCTAAGCACTCTCTTCGTTGGTGCAGATGTAATTTTTTAAAAAAACGTTTGCAGCCCATTTATAGAAGCTTGGAGGCAGTTAACTTACTTTGCTGGCATTTTGGTGGCAACCCAAGAGAATGGCTCTTTGAACGTTCCTCTGGTGACACATGCTTCCTATAGCACCTTATGCAGACTGGTACATTTGGATGAGCCAGTCTTTGTTTGCAGCCAGGATGTGTGTTGAACAGACTTCTACTGTATTTATAGGCAGAATCCAGAATTTCAGCAAAGCCTGAGATTTCTGACCCTCACAGTGAGCTCTTTCTTTGTCAAAGGCGCACAGAGACAGCATTTCATTGTTTAAGGACAGCAAAACGGGCGAAAATGTAAATATTTCCCTCACACTTTGCTTTTCTTCCAAAGGCGATGAGCAGATACACTGGAGAGCTAGTTTGAAGGAGCTAATCAGTAAAATAATGTAGAAGTATTTATATAAGCATCTGTTAATTTTAGTGCAAAAAGAAGCTGCCTATATACATATCAGTGTATATTATTTTCATGCTCCTAGCTGACCTCTGCTTGCAGTCCAAAACTGCTAGCTTGTTGCTAGAAATAATTGCTGTAAATGCTTTTTTGTGTGTGCTGATTTCTCAGATTTGTGAAAAATTATTTTACAGCAAGTATTATTAATTCTATAATAGTCATGTTTTTAAATAATAATAAGAGCTCTGGAGCCCTGTATAAATTATAGGGTTGTTTAAAGACAAGATTCAACCTTGGCTGCACTGGTACCAAGGGGCCATAGGGCTGGCATAACGCTCTTCTGTCAGAAATATCCCTAGCACATGGCACCCTCTGTCAGAGTCCTAGTTCTGTGCTTTCACTATCCCCTATGCAGCCCCTGCACAGTAGGCATTGTGCAGGAGGGCAGGCAGAAGGGGCAGTGGCCAGCACATTCTTACAACCCAGCAATTCTGTGCTTCTGCAATGGCCCATTTACAGAGTGGATTTGCCCTCAGTTCTTCCATAACCTGTGCCAGGGGCTAAGGTGGCCCCTGACAATCTCAAAATAAGGGAGGCACTTGGGCTGGTGTGGGGATGAATCTGTGCCTGTTTCAGCCCATCTTCTGGATGTCCTTTGTTGGTGGATCTCAGTTCCACTGGCTGGGATTTAAATCTGCCATCTGCAGGTAGAATTCCCAGCAGGCAAGTCACCACTCTGGTGCAGCTCCCACTGTAAGTGCAAGGAGGTGCAATTTGCATCATACACCTACAGGGGTGATGTGGAGATAAATTAACGATTGTGAGAGGCTCAGATGTTATTGGTAACGGGGCCCTGGTAAGTAAACCAGATAGATAGTCTACACCAGGTGTGTATCAGTGGAGAATCAGGCCTTCAGGCTTTTGCTTGAGGAGTTTCTGATGGTGAATGCATTCTGGGGAGTCGACTTAGAGCTGACATTAGTCAGCATATTGTGTATTTTGTTTTAAAATTGTGTAAATGCACCAGATAATTTTTGATGATTCCAGTCAATACATCTATAAAAAATGAAACTAAATTAGGTTAAATTAGTAAATAAAGAGACCACTGAATAGACAGTACTGAAAGGGAACAAAGGAATCACATCATCATCACTAACATTTCTAAAACATCCTTTGTTGTTTGTAGTGTTGCTGTAGCCGTGTTGGTCCCAAGATAGGAAGGAGACAAGGTGGGTGAGGTAATATCTTTTATTTGGCCAACCTCCATTGGGGTGAAAGAGACACAGTTTTGAGCACCTCAAAGACCTGAAGAAGAGCTCTGTGGAGCTTGAATACTTGTCTCTTTCACCAATAGAAGATGGTCCAATAAAAGATATTCCCTCACCCACCTTGTGTCTCTACAAACATCCTGAAAGACAAAGAACCAGCAAAAGTTGCAAAGAATAAAAAGTGACAGTTGTAGAATGTGTTTGGTAATTGCTGCTTTTTCTTCCCTGTCTATTTCGGTGGTGACCTTATAAATGAGTCCTTTAATAGTTTACATATGGCTGTCTCTCTAGGCTTTGCATGCAAAAAGGTTAATGCAAAACAGAATGGCAAATTCTGCACTCTGTTACACCCTGTAGCTCCACAGAAGGCAATAGAGTAACTGAGAGCAGAATTCAAATTAATGCCATTGAAATCTCTATGATAAACACCCATTTTTTCATGGTCTGTGTGTATATAAATCTCCTCACTGTATTTTCCACTTTATGCATCCGATGAGGTGAGCTGTAGCTCATGAAAGCTTATGCTCAAATAAATTGGTTAGTCTCTAAGGTGCCACAAGTACTCCTTTTCTTTTTGCGAATACAGACTAACACGGCTGCTACTCTGAAAATTGAAATCTCCCTGATTCAACATTCCATGAATATGGAGAACAGGATTTTCTCTCTAATAACAGATTATTATATCTTCTTTACAATTAACCTGGATAAATATATAGAGAGAGTTAAGTATATTAACAATGTTATTATTACTACTAGTCTCAAACAAACTTATTGTACAGATTAAAGCATTCAGATGGTAAAACTGGCTTGGACAGCATGCACTCTACTATGTTGAACCAAGATGTGGGCAATCCGTATAGACAAAACAGTACAGTTAGATTAGTATAGGAAAGTTATTTGATCAGTCACAATGATGAACACTCCATCTGATCTTGCACAGCCTCCTACCAGAACAGCTTAAAGGGCCTGAGTTGAAAGCCCACTGAAGTCAATGGGAATCTTTCCATTGACTTTAATGGGCATTGGATCAGGCCCAGTGAAAGCCATTTTTTCCCTCACTTATACTGGTGCTTTCTCACCGAAGTAACAGGGTTGTAGTCACGTAACAGAGGACAGCATGGCCCACGGGAAGGTGTTCAGATTACCCAGAAATTGTTAACTGGGAGTTTAGGGATAGAAAGCTTGGAAGGACAAAAACAAGCCTGAAGGCAGGTTCAAAAGAAAACAACCTCTGGCAAATATTGTGAAGAATTTTGCCTCTATATCGTTGGACCATTAAATTAACATCTTCTATTTTTTAAAAGGCCCAAATTTAAATGCTTTTACAGGCATACTTCTGAGGAATGTAAATAATGAAATGTGAAAGATTTGAAAACCGGAGGCCAAATTCTGCTCTCTGTTATATGAGTGAGGATAAACATTTAAATAAACCCTTTTTCTTCAGGGCATAAGCCAACTACTGACAGCCTGGAGTGAGGAGGAAATTTCCCCTCTCGGCATATGATGCCATAATTGTCCATTACAAGGTTTCTTGCACCCTCCTCTGAAGTATCTGGTATGACATTTCCTATGTTCCTAACCAAGGACAGAATTTGGCCCAGAATGTTTTAACATTAAATTTTAGCAGCTGTAAGTATGTATTCTTTGTGGAGAAATACTTTAAAGCTATGCCAGAGTTTATGGCAGAGCAGGTTTAAGTCTCAGTTTTGAACCCCCTATGATCTCTGTAACCATGGGTTCAAAATCCCAGCAGGATTGACTCTTTCCTTAACCATCTCAGGAAGAAAACTGGTATCATACTGTTTACTCTATGGGTGCATCTACACTATAAAAATGATGTGTTTTTACCCCATGTTAGCTCACTGGATGTAAACCAGTGAAGACAAGGCACTTTATAGCTTTCATACATTAGCAGGTTAAGGTAAAGACTCTGGGGGGAGCGAAGGATTTACCTTTATCTGTTAACTCATGTGAAAGCCATAAACTGCATTGTCTTCATCAAGATTATGTCTCATGTTAGTTACCACATGTTAGCGACCACAAGGTAAGAACACACCTTTTTTCATAGTGAAGTCACATGTCTGGTGATGCTTTGTTGCTGTGATCATTTACAAGAGGTTTACTGAGTAAAAACCATCACTGTATTTTTTAAATGAAAGCTCAGAGTCAGTGGGGACACTCCAATGTGCAGATTTTCTGATGTCAATAAAAATTAATCTAGCAACATGCTAGGCATAAGGGGTGGGTTTCATGAAGGGATTTAGGCTTCTCAGTCCCATTTTTTAGGCACCACTGTGATCCACAAAATTCCTGCTCGACTGCTGCCAAATTCTGTAGACGTCTAAGGGCTACAGCCAGAGGTGGCGAGTTATATGGGCCCATGGTGCCCATGCTCCACCTATATTGGGAACATGGCCCTGGCTCCACCAATGTTTGGGCTTATATTTTCTGACCCGTCCATAGGGACGGGACGGCTCTGCTTGGACCAGTTCTGGGCAACACCAAAAATTATACAAACCTGGCACCCATGGCTACAGCGGCACAGCTATGCTGCTTCAGTGTAGATACCTCCTAAATCGATGGACGGGATATTTCCATTGCTGTGGGTAATCTGCCTCACTGAGAGATGGTAGCTAGGTTGACGGGCAAATTCTTCCACTGACCTAGCTGTGTCTACAATGGGGGTTAGGTCAATCTAACTACATTTCACAGGGTTTGAAATTTTTCATAGCCCTGAGCAATGCAGCTAGATAGACTTAAGTTTTAGGTGTAGACCAGGGATGTAGTTAGGTTGACGAACCCACACTGTAGATGCAATGTAGACCCAGCTACGTCGACAGAAGGATTCTTCCATCAACCTAGCTTCTCCCAGAGAGTTGAATTATCTACATCAACAGAAAAAACCTTTCCATCAATGTAGGAAGTATTTACACTATGGTGCTACAGTGGCACAGCTGCCGTGCTCTAGCTGTGTCACTGAAGCATAGACATACCCTTAGTTTTTCCTCTGTGCATGCACACTGCAGCCTTGCTCTAGGCTCCCGGACACCTCTCTTGCCTAAGCAAGTCACAAACAGGGAAAGATAGGTGTTTGGCTGCCCAATCTAGTAGGCAGTCTCTGAGTATGCCTACCAAATCAGGCCCCTCAGGCAAGTTCACACAAACCAGCCGTGGGAGGGGAGAGCTCCCTTAGAACCTTTAGCCAAGTGGATCAGGGACTCATTGAGGACGTGCTTCAAGTCTCCCCTCCTTCTGAGGGGGAGAAGGGATTTGAACAGGGCCCTACCACCTCTAAGGTGAGCGTCCTCATCACTAGGCTATGGAATAGTCTGATGTGAGAGCCCCCTCAATCTCGCCTATTGATGTTGTTCCACTTTAATTAAACAATGGAATACTTAAATATTACCTGAGCCAGAAAAAAAGAGTTAGACTGACTCGTAGCCTAGTTAGCCACTAAGCTACACATTATAAAGGAGTGCTGCTGCTGCCTCTTTTGTTTCAGGTCCTGCATGCAGCTTCGGCAGTCAAGCGCCCATCCTTCCCCCGGTCATGGGTCACTAGCAGAGCTAGGTGCCTCTGTGCAGCCCAGGCTTAGGCTACCTTTAAGAGAGGGGTGAGGCTTAGCACACAGACCTCTCGTCAGTATCTCCCATTGGCTAGCTTAGGCTGCTCTTCGCCTAATGTGCTGGCTTTGTGAATCACATTCTTAGGTGCAAAAAGAAAAGGAGTACTTGTGGCACCTTAGAGACTAACAATGTTTCATGTTCTCTGTGTAT
Source organism: Chelonia mydas (assembly GCF_015237465.2). Classification (NCBI taxonomy): domain Eukaryota; kingdom Metazoa; phylum Chordata; order Testudines; family Cheloniidae; genus Chelonia; species Chelonia mydas. The sequence goes on from NC_051246.2 coordinate 71,786,866, forward strand.
ATAAATCTCCCCACTGTATTTTCCACTGCATGCATCCGATGAAGCGAGCTGTAGCTCAGGAAAGCTCATGCTCAAATAAATTTGATAGTCTCTAAGGTGCCACAAGTCCTCCTGTTCTTTATGCAGATACAGACTGACACGGCTGTTACTCTGAAACCTATTCTTAGGTGCCTACTTCTCCCTGTTCATGGAATAAGGAACCTAGGTCCTAACTCAGACTTTGTGGATCACAGTGTTGCTCCTGTGGTTTCCTAGGTACATGAAAGCTAGGTACTGTGATGCTCAGTATTGCAGCCGTAAGTCCTTTCATGGATCCCATTCAAGGTCTGATTTTGAACTCACACCAGTTTTACGGTGATGTAATTCCATTTACTTCAATGGAATTAAACCACTTTCAATCTGTCAGCAGCTTACAACACAGTCTGCATGGATGGATTGCTACTAAAACTGGCCAAAGTGATCCCCTGCCTGTGCATTCTCTGGCTGCTGAGCACCATGCTTAGCAGCAGAGCAATGTGTGTATACCTCAGAGGTCAAACCAGCAAGCCACTCTCTTTGACTAATGGGTTACCACAAGGCTCTGTAGTCACTTGGACACTCTTCAGTGTTTACATGAGTGATATGCCTGAAAGGATAGTGCAGAAGTTTGCATATGCTGATGATCTGGCATTTGCAATTCAGACCCATAGCTTTAAAGAACTTGACACGACCCTGACATCTGACCTTAAGATCATGGAGGAGTATTTTCAAAAGTGGCGGCTGAGACCAAATCCAAGAAAATCAGAGCAAATTGACAATAGAATCACATAAAACACTCAAACTGTTGAAACTGTGCATTATGACATTGTGTCATAATCTTGGTGTCATTCTTGACCACACACTCACCTTTCATGACCACCTCAAGAAAGCAGCCTCCAAAGTGAAGACTCGCATTAACAGGATCCAAAAGTTAGCGATAACAAGCTGGGGATCAACTGCTCTGGTGCTACGAACATTGGCTGTGGCCCTGGTGTTCTCAGTTGCAGAGTACAGTGCACCAGTGTGGACAAGAAGCTGCAATACAGCTGAATCAGACCACGCGAAGCATCATGGGAACTTTAAAATCAACACCTCTGCTGTCTCCAGCTATCTGTCAAGCTATAGCCACAGCAAAGTAAATTACTGTCAGAGAGAGAAAAGGGAGAGGGGATTCCTTAATTGACGCTTGAAGAAGCTGCTAGACAGAGTAGCCAAAACTCTGTTCCGTGGCCTCGAGTAGGACTGTAAGCCAGAGGGGTTTCCTGGCAGCCAAGGCCTTGCCTTGAGGAATCCGAGACAGGCCAGAGTGCCAAGGAGACCAGACCTGGAGGGAAGAAGTCATCCATAGACATGGTAACCACCTTCTCTGTTTGCCAAGCAGGAACTGTGTGAGGCTAGTACAGGGCCTCTTTGTGTATGTTTGTGAAAGAGAGGCTCACTAAGAGGAATGTATAGCTCTTAATGTATAGTTCTTTAAGCACATAACTCCTATGTTAGACATTAATGTAACCCTTTACCGCTTGTGTAATTCCTTCTCAGTATATGCAAGTTAATTACTGTGGACCTTTTTCAGTAATCTGCTCCACTGGGAGCCATTAAAGTTACATTCAGGGTAGTAGCCCCTGGGGCCAACAAAGACTACCTGGAACTTCCCATCCAGCAGGTTATGGACAACATACCCCAACAATGCCTGAAATCACGAAAACCACTATGGACTCCATGCAACCACCTCATGTCTCTGGATCTGGCCAGGGAATGGCAAAGTATCAGAACCTCATCCACCATTCCAAGCAAGCACATTATCACAGGCCCAACAAGCCACCCTCCCAGTTTCAACCTGCCATGTAGACTTTGGACCACACTGAACCACATCCAAACAAACCATGGAACCTGTGGCTACTTTGTGCACAAGTGGAAAATCAAAGACTCCCCTGCATGCAACTGTGGTGAGAACTTCCAAACCATCAAACACATCATAACGTAGTGCCCCAAATATGGATTCAAAGGTGAAATGGAGGATATTATCACTGTCACAGAGGCAGCCTTGAAATGGCTTATGGACCTGCAACTGCGTCTAAAGAATGTTGCTCTGCAGACACTATATGCGCACGTGAGACAGAATGGAATTAGTATTGATTGACACTGATGTGATATCAAAATCAGGCCTCAGTGATACTAAATGATGTTTGATTAGGTGAAAAAGCATGAGGCTGATTTGATCCTTACAGGTCATCTTCATACAAGAGAAGTCAGAATGTGATTTCAGGGAAGTCTATTTGAATGGTAGATTATGGGCTTGATTTCCCCTCTCACTTATGTTGGTTTTACACCATTGCGTTGTCTGTGACATCAGTGGAGCTACTACTTATTTACAGCAGTGTGACAGGAGAATCAGCAGGCTGTAAAAGATCCTGTTATATAAGTCATGCTTCAGTAACATAATGATTCTCTGGTGCAAGTAGCATATGTCCCGAGAAGAAGTCTCTGTGGGTCAAATTATTTTCCTCAATTACAGTAGTGCAGCTTCACTGACTTCAAAACTGCAGAATTCAGCAGACTAGGAATGTTTGCCCACGTATATTTAGTTAGAAAAAAGAGAAAACTTTGAGCCAAATTCTCTGCTTGTGGAAATGGGGCTTTGTCCACTTGTGCCAACAGAAAATGTGGCCCACTGGCAGAGCAACAGTCCCAGGAAACTTTAGTGATGTCCCACATAGACTTCATCAATAGATGTATTTGAAGCTGGAAAATATTTCAGGTAATGGATCAAATTCTTCTCTCAGGTACACTTGTGCAACCCGATGTATTAACTTCAATGGAGTTGCACTGGCATAATTAAGATCAGAATTTGGCACAATATCTTTAAAACCATACAGCGGCCTTCTGAGCACAGCTGAAGCCAGCATCTGACCCATTATATCTGAAGATATTTAAATGACAGAGGAAAAAATGTTTTTCTGGGAGTTCAGTTCAGATCCTTCATATATTTATTGTGTCCCCCTTATTCAAATTTGCACTTTTAATCTCAGTAACATATTACACCTTAGGCATACACTCCATGATCACTGAAGAGCTGTTAGAGAACCTTCAGAGCTCAAATTGGTAAGTTATCAGAGCATTAATGGTGGACTTAAATTCCAAATTAATGCTTTTTATTGTTCTGGACATATTGCAAATAGCTGGCCAAATTCTGCTTTCATTTGCACTGCTGTAGATCCAGAGTAACTCAGATGAAATTGGTCAATTTCACTGTTGTTTTACTCTAGAGTTACACTAGTATAACTTAGTAGAATTGGGTCCAGTTGTGAAATGTGCTCCTCATTGTCACTTTATTTTATTAGAATGTGAAGAAGAATAAAAAACATGTATCCACACTGAAGAAATATATTTGGAAAGGCATATTGAACCCTATATTTTTAACTCAATTCTCTAAAATCAGAGGTTCTCAAATGTTTCCACAGTGTAGGCTAGATCTTAATAAAGCAATTCCATGTACATCTCCCTCCCATACACAAATGTGCATACTACCTCCCCTCCCATTCATGTTCATGTAATATCCTTGTGGAAACTACAGCAATTGCTTACATGGAGAAACAGTATTAGGAAAATACTTATTTAATAGGCCAGCTCCTCAGCTGATGTCAATGGAACTCTGCCTATTTACACCAGCCCAGAATTTAGCCCAAACTATTTTAAACTTCTTTTAGTAGTCAGAGACAAGGAGAACCACCCTCATGTGACCAACCAGCTCTCTGCAAACCACCAGCAAGTGCTCCATGAACCACCACTCTCCACAAGGCAAAACCACTGTTACAAACGTAATAATAGTCTGAACACAAGAGAAACACCACAGTCTACAATCCAGTTAATAACAAGGTAGCAATCAGAATCCATGTCTTACATGTCAGCTAAGTGTGCAGTAACATGCTGAATCCAGTGTATTAGTTATGTTACAGTTACAGAATGTTGTTTTCTTAAGTGCCCTTCAAGTTGTCTCAAGGCTTTCAGAGCTGTCAGTTTTGTTTCTTTGGTGAAATGCTCTGAGCATTACTTAGCCTCATGTTGTATATTTCCAGCAGGATTTTCCACATACGGACCAACCCCCTCCCTGCTCCTAATTCCCATTCATTCATATAGCAGATTGGCAACAGTCAGTCCCTAAAAAGGTTGTAAAAAACTAGACCAACCCCTTTAAATCCCTATCCTAGCTGTGAGCACTTTAATTAGCAGGTGCAACAAATTTCCTAAGGTCAAATATTTCTTGTAATAACTTCTCAGTTAGAAAACAGCAGCTTGCAAAAACAAACACCCAAAACATTGACATGGTTTTCATGTTACAGTTGGAAACATGCTAGTTGTAGCCGTGTTTGGAAAGCTCTCAGAATAGTAGTCCGAGAAGCTCTGCTAGACCCAGGGGAGCAGCAATGGTGTTTAAATACATAGCCCCTCTGCAATGTCAATGGGACTGTGGGCAGGGCGGAGAATACCCTCTTTCCCCAGCCCACACAGATTTAGGAATGGAACAGCTTATAGTCTCTCAAGATGGAGGCTATATGGAATAGGAGACTGGGCCAAAGCAGAATCACAGCCATTTTTCACATTTCACCACTGTAAGGCTCAAAACCTACAGTCATTACGGTCTTAATGCTCATCGACGCTAAAGTCCCTTTACACTGAGAGAACCAGTAAATGAGAAGCAGAGCCACTTGTCTTTTCTACTCTTTGATTGGATAACTGATTTTTTTTAACAGGAGCATAATGAATGTTGACGAACAAATAATGATCAATCCGTGACTGCGGGTCTCAGATACCGACAAGGAGTGTCATAGAAAAGCTTATAAACAAACGTCAGCCATGGATTCTTGAAACGCTGGCAATTGGCAAATGCTGGCAGCTGGCTGAAAATTGACACAAAATGAATAGTGTGAACAACAGCCAAATGGAGTTCAAGTAATTTATTCAGGAATAGATTTGCAAACATGCTTTTTTTCCATTATTTGACCATCTCAAGATTTGAACCAGGCAAAACCGTGGCTGATTTCAGTAGGAGCTTTTACGGAGTAAGGCCTGCGAGACTTGGCTAAGTGCATGCCAAGAAAAAAAGGGGTGGCGGCGGTGGTGGAGAGAATGGTTCATTTGCGTTGGTTAGTGGTTTATTGTCATATTGCAGATGTGTCCAGCCACATCAATAAACCAGTCTATTCTGTCCCATCAAACATGTGGTCCAAATTCTGACCTTAGTTACACTAGTGCAGTTCTATCCAAGTCAATAGGATGGACGTCAGTGGGGTTGCAATGACTGCAGGATCGGCCCCTATGTATAAACAAGCTGCACATGAGACCATGGCTGTGCTACAAGACAACATAGGTGCCCTTACTAGGCCCAATAGCACAGTAATGTTTCAAAAAGGGGACCTATTCTCCTCCAAGTGTTACAAGAAGGTACTGTAGGAAGAAGGTGAAAGAATCATCCCAGCTGGCCCAAAACTGTAGGTGCTGACATAAAAAAAACCACCACCCTGATCATGCATGGTAAGTGACAGGCTGAGGTTATTCCCCCCCTTGGTGAGATGACCCAGGGCTAAGAAATTTCTGTTGAGATTTAGAAATAAACATTTTAAATAACTGGGTTTTAATTATTTCCCAAAGGGGAAAGTGTCCAGGTAGACAGGTCCCAAATCTGACCACCCCCTAGTACATTTTCTCTTTCCTCCTTAAAGGGTCGTATGCTTCCCCTCTGTGCCACATACAGAGGCCTTCACTAAGAGACAGGGGCATACACAGAGGAGAACAATTTCTGCAGCAGCATCCTCACCACATAGCTGCCTCTCTCCTCTTCATAGCCAGTATGCTATAGCTCTACAGACAGGGGAGAACCATGCAGCAGGGTATGCTCCCTGCCCCTAGGCAGCAGAATTTACTTTGCAAAAGGCATTGTAAATGCCACAGCCACTGAGTGGCCTGAGCAGAACTTAGAAGGGGAGAGAAGAGTCATGGTCCCATTGCTGAGGGTTTTGGGGGTAGGAGGGAGTGTGAGCAGGTTTAAATCTGCAGGCTGAATTCCTGTGGAGCTCCCATTTCTGTAAGAACAGGCAGCCTAACCTTCTGACTGCTCTGCTCTGCCACCAGAGGGAATGCTAGGGTGAAGCTGCAGCCCAAGCAAAAACACCGTTATGGGGGAGTCTGCGCTATTCTACTGGCTGCGTGCAAGGAGGGGGAACAGTTGGTTCCGTTTTGAAGAGTCAGCCTTCCAAAACGATGGCTGAAATGGCAAAATCAGAAGTATTAGGCTGAGACATTACTCAGAGTCTTGCTGAGGGTGGCCCGGATCTCCCTGCCACGGAAATCAATGGCAAAGCTCCCACTGGCTTTAATGGGAGCAGGAACAAGCCAAGTATATGAAGCTCCTAACAATCTAACACCAAAATATTTGAGCAACCCGCAAGGCAATTGAGATTGGCTGGGATCTCTCTGCTGTCCGTCCCAAAGATCCCCTGCAGCCATTTGGGGCACAATCTTCTCTGATCAGGGACTCTGTATATGGAAGGTCCTCCCTGAGTCTGTCCTTCTGAATCACTCAGCTGCTATTTTCAGATCATGGGGCAAGGCTTGTCTTAAGGTATCAATGCACCTGTGACTCTTTTTACCCTCCTTCCTCTTTTGGCACTGGCTCTTCCTCGTCAGGAATCAGGTCCTGCAGCAGAGCCACAGCCAGAGTTAGAGCCAGTCTCCACAGCTGGCCAGTAGTAGGCTGCCTAACTAGCTGATTGGTTGGAAGATTCCACCGGTGGGATCGTAAGCCCAGCAACAGCAGTTCAGTGGCTACTCAAAGCATTTGCCAATGGCTCCTGCACCTGCTTGTTACTAGCCCTGCTCCTGCCATGCCTCACTCTAGGTAACCCAGTTCTGCCCCTTGGCTCCGATTTCTAAGCTCTGACTTCCGGTCTGACCCTCAGCTCTGGCAGCTGACCTCTGACCCTTGGCTCTGATTCCTGGCTACTGACTCCTGCTCTGACCATTAGGAACAATCGTCCACATCCCAGTCACTGACATTCTTTATAGATCATCCCCCAGAGGGGCTCGCTCTGAGCTCCTTCCCAGTGGATTTGGAAGGCTCAGGCGACTGGGCTGGAACATCTGCTACTCCACCAGCCCTTGCCATCACAGACTGGGACACAGCAGCAGGGGTAGTGGCAGTCGCAAGCCTGCAGTAGTGACACAGAGAGGTTCTGCAGTCTAGGAAGGCTGGAAGTTTCCTTCATCCCCACCCCACTCCCAGGAATCCCCCTGCCCTGAGCTCAGCTCCTCAGGCAGAAAGATTTGGCTCACTGTGTTTTCATGTGAAGGGGGGGCGGGCAGAGCAGGAATCACGTATGAGGCTAACCAATTTTATCAGTGCCTCATTTGAATGAGAAGGCCCTTAAAGAACAACATCACCAGTTGTCAGATGGAGTGGACACAAGGCTGGGGCTCAGACACAGTACACGTTTTATTATTAAAAAAGAATAAAAACTAATGAGATGCTTCCAGAAGTTAGATTCTATAGGTACATCTCCACTTCCCAGCTGGCTGCAGGGAACGTGGCCTTCACCTCTCACAGTAAACACACGTATGTATCTGCTCAGGTACTGGGGTAAAACAATACCCTTTGTTATGTGTTATTTGCTCACTTATAACCTGTGTTTTCTGTATACCAGTTAAATTGAGAAGAAAAATCCTACATTTCCTGGTCTATAAGATGGTGCAGTCTATTGTGTGGGACTTCTGGAAGGCAGCTTTAGGACATTGTTGTTTTGAGTTTCAAAACCCCAGCTCCAACTACACCAGACTTTGTTCTAAATTAAGACTCGAATGTGGCTCTGAATTTTGCAATCAGCACCTCTCTTTACAATGGGTAAAATGAAAATCATAGTCAGCAAAGTTTGGATATTCATATTCCAGATCTGGATTTGAACTTTTCAGCTTGGTCCCATCTTTACCACTTCATTTCAAAGTATAAACACTGAATTTTACAGCATTCGCTCTGAGGGGAGTGCAATGTGGAAGCCCAAGTCACACAATACTGCAAAGTTCTTCAGGGCACAGGAAATCAAATGAGCTAGATCCTGGTCTTGTAAACATTCAGACAACCGGGGCAAGGTGTACTGCACGTCTCTGCAAGTGCTGGGAACCGGTATACAAAACACTTGCCCATTTACATTAAAATATTAAATTATTTAAAAAACCAAGATACGTGACTGTTTGCAGTTATAATGTATCTGACATGCTGACTTCGGGGTGGAGGAGAGAGCTGAAATATGAATCTCTCCCTCGCTGCAAGGCTGCAGTGGTAAACAGAATATGTTCCAATGTGGTTGATCTTTTGCAGATGCCTGAAGACCTCCTAATCAGCAAGGCCCCTGGTTCTCATATTTTTTCATAGTGAGGGCTGCTTTTTTTAGATAGATATCCCCTTATTGACATAGGTGCTGGAACTAGGGGTCCTGGGGGTGCGGCAGCACCCCCTGGCTTGAAATGGTTTCCATCATATACAGGGTTTACAGTTTTGTTCAATTGCTGTCAAGACCTCCACTACACAAATTGTTCCAGCACTCCTGCTTGTTGATCCCTTTGCTCCCAACGATTCCATATCTTTTCAGTGGCACCTACAGTGCCTGGTTACATGAAAAGGTAAGAAAAGGACAGTTAAGGAAGAAGATTAAAATAAAATTGTTCTAAAGCAAATGCTGGATCCTCCTTCTGCTGAAGTCAATGTATGGTTACCGACCTTCATTTTGTATCTGTGCTGTTTCTTTCCTCTCCACTTTGTGTTATTGAGGAGGGGTTCCCTGCACTGCTGCGAGCCCCCACTGCAGTGCTCGATTTAGTTCTCTGTGAAGTATGGTTCTATCCTCTTGCATGGTTGCCCCCGCCATCTCATTTTACAAAAGCTGCACATTTAATCAGGGCTGCATTCATATCAAACAGAAGAAAACAAAAGACACAAAACAGGTGCACAGGGTGGAGAAAGGTGTTGGATTTTTGTTGGTTTCAGTTTAGTTGTTCAACAAAAGCATCTGGAAGTTCTAAGAGTGCCCCGGGCTGGTCTACTTCTAGCAACAAGTGTCATTGCTCGAAAAACACTGGCTGTTTTATCACTGTGTGTAAGCAGCTCCGTAGATCACAGATTGAGAACCACTGAGGTAGGCAACAGGTCTAGGCAGTACTGCTGAGTGAACACAAGGGGGCTTTTCTTCCCCTATGTCCTGAACGACAGCGTAAATATTCGCCAGTGTTTCCAGATCTACTGGTCCAAAACTCACACAGCCAGAATTGAAAAAGCATCCACAAAATAGCAAGCACTGATGGACTAGTATGTGCATTCAACTCTATGGTGGCAGCCAATGAGAATTAGCCGAGCAAACAAACACTCATTGGTTGCTGTAGCTTTGAACCCCACTCCCATTGGATGCGATCGACCTTTAATCCTACCCCGCAAAAGTCCAAGGGGTTATTATGATTTGTGATCTTTCTGAGCTGCCCGCAACAGTAGCCCACACCGATGGTGTTAGCTACAGAAGCAGCCCTAATTATAGCTACCCATGCGGCTTAAAAACATCCTCCAACTGGCTTTAGAAAGCAGTGCCACATGGCCGTACAGCTGCACACACCCCATCGTAGAGAACGGAAGCGTCTCTTTCTTACAGGCTAACAACTTCTCTCTCCTTCTGACTCCAGCTCCTGCAGAAGGCTCCTGGCCTCCCCTTCAGCTGCACTGGGACGCCTTTCACTTCCAACATCATTTCCAAGGCACAAGGGGCTCATGATGTAGCGATAGTCACTAGTGACAGCAGCAGCTGCTCCAGCAATGTTCTCTCCGCTGTCCAGATTTCTAAACGAAGCGTACAGGGCAGGGTTGCTCCCAGAAGTCTCTTTGGCCTCCCCAATGTTGACATATAAAGGATCCTGACTGGACGAGAGCATGGACATTCTCCCCTGAATCATTTTCAGCTGTAATTTCAGCATTCCAAAGCTAGGGCGTAGCTTGGGCTCAGAATGCCAGCATCTGCACATGAGATCATAGCTGCAATGCAAACAGAGTAAAGAAAGCTGAAAAATATAGAAGGTCTGTGTGCAAAGTAACCCTGCCCATTAGTCATGTGGCAAAGCCACTAACAAAACAGGACCCAATTCTTCACTCAGCGACATGGTACAGCCACCACTTTAGGGGTCAATTGTGCCGACAAGCCATAATAGAGGGTGGGGGAGCATGCAATTCCACCCGATCCCAGCGGAAGTTCTGGGAGTAATTCTGTTCTACCACCCCAAAAATCTCTGTGTACAGAGGCAAGTCAAGCAGCCAGATCTGCAGAGGAGTCACCCACAGCCCTAAGTGAATATTCCTAGGATTTGTCCGGGGTGGGTTGAGCAGGAAAAAGTAGGGTGATGGGGAGGGGAGAGTTCTAGTTTTGGTGTATTGGAGAGTTAACAAGAGCATTTGTCAAATCTGAATTCTGGATGCTTATTTTTTGGTTGAGCGAGGTGTGCCACTAGAGCGTTGTAGAAGCAGGTACATGCTTTTTTGGGCAGTAAATTGACATAGCTACAATACAAAAAAAAATAAAAAGCACACATCCCTCTCCAGAGCTCACTGACACAAAAGCCGTTTGCTCAGGCTTGGCACAGGGTGAGAGGATTTGCCTTCAGTATGTTCAATAGGATCAAATTCCTAGTCTCCTCACATTTTCCAGAGTATTTTCACTTTGGTCGGAATGACGGTTGCCAAGAAGCAGGTTTTTCAGGAGGCGCACACACAAAAGATCAAAATCAAAAGGCCAGTCAGACAAAGCTGATTTGGGAGAGCATCAGTCCACTGATGCCGCTTGGCATGAATAGAACCCCGAATAAATGCAATGGGTAGTAATAGATTTTTATTCTCTTTGCAGGAGTTCTCAACCTTTTCCTTGCTAAGGCCCCCCTCGACATGCTATAAAAACTCCAGGGCCCGGTGGGGTTGGGGAACTCAGGGCTCCGGGCCAGGGGACCCTTGGGCATAGGCATAGTTTTACTTCTATTTTGGGGGACAAGGGCTGGCAGGGCTTGAGCCAGCTCCGCAGAGCGGGGTCCATGGAGGGAGTGCCACCTCCAGCCCCTGACTCACTCAGGAGCTGCTCCCAGCTTTGCCCGGGGGGAGGGGGCTTCAGCACAGGGGCTCAGGGCACCGGGTTTCAGCCGTGGGGCCCCGCAGTCCTCCTGAAAGGGCTCGCGGACCCCCAGGGGGCCGCAGACCCCTGCTCTTTGTTCAATAGTATGTGTATTTTACTCTCAACGGTGGATCAGAGATTTTATTGTTCCAGATTCTAATCAAATGATCGATAAAACCGTGAGGAGGAAAAATAAAAAAACAAACCAGCAGCCAGATCTTTAGGAGCAAAAATTTCTGGTCAGAGTTCTAAAAGGTTCTAGCTAAACTTTGTTATCTGAGTTCCTCGGGCATAATGGAACCCATCCACTATTCATGGGCAGCGGGTATCAAAGGCGGGGGAGGCTGTGCCTCCCCAAACCGCCTTGCATGGCACTGCCCACGCTTCACCCCCAGGCCCCTTCCTGCTTCCTTGGCTGTGTTGCGGGCGGGCCCTTCCCCCCCACCCCCCCGGTAGATGGGACCCCAGGTTGGGGGGCTAATGGGAGCCGGCCTGCACTCCGGGGTTGGGGAGGGAGGCCGTGCCGCCCACTCACCTGCTTGGTGCTCCAGGGCTGGGGCTGTGCCGCCCGCTCACCCGCCCGGCGTTCCGGGGCTTTGGTGGGGGGGCTGCGCCGCCCACTCACCCGCCCGGCGTTCCGGAGCTTTGGGGGGGGGGGGGGGGGGGCTGCACCGCCCGCTCACCCGCCCGGCGTTCCGGGGCTTTGGGGGGGGGGGGGGGGGCTGCGCCGCCCGCTCACCCGCCCGGTGTTCTGGGGCTTTGGTGGGGGGGCTGTGCCGCCTGCTCATCCGCCCGGCGTTCCGGGGCTTTGGTGGCAGGGCTGTGCCGCCTGCTCACCCGCCCGGCATTCTGGGGCTTGGGGCGCTCGGGCAGCCGGGGGGTGCGGCTGGCTGCTGCACTGGGAGGTGGGGGGACTCTGGGCTCTGGCAGGGTGGGTGGGGCCTCAGGAAGAAGGTGTGGTCCGGGCTGGGGTCTAGCCTCCCCAAGCCCGGGATTCACCCGCCACCCATGCTATTACTATTACTATGACAGAATGACAACTTGACTGGTAAAGGGCACCATCCTCATGTACCATGGGCACTATTATTCTGGTTCAGAGGGCTGAAAAGAAACAGACAAAGTCTCCATTGCTCGAATAACTGAACTTAAAATGGCCTTGTCTGCTCTGGAAAAATTTACCAAGATTACTGTGTGTTCCCCCTAGACTGGCTGTGACACACTCCACCTCCACAGGCACAACTCTATCAGTCATTTATCAGCCATGGTACCAGTCATGCTACATAGACTGCTTTTGCTGAGGTCAAGTAGCAATTGAGCTTCCGTCATTACAGGCAAAGTTGTAGGAGTGCCAGAGTGGATGAAGGTCAGAGTCAGGAGTGGAGCTATTAGCTCTGCTCCTGACTGTGGCTCAGCAGGAGAACCTCTTACACTTCACCGGCTGACAACCCCCCAATCCCCACTCTGTCCCCCTCCATCCAGTCACGCCTCCATGCAGGCACTGTAGATGTTGCACCAGGAGTGCTAGGTCATGTTAGAAGAGCAGAGAAAGTGAGGAGGGAAGATGAGATCCATTAAATGGGATAAAGAAAGTCCATGGAGGTTCTTAAATACAAGGATGGCTTTTGAACTGGGTCCTGAAACGGATTGGGAGCCAACAGAGTTGGAGGACGGGGATCACATGGTTGCTCCTCTTTATTTAAAGAAAACCGTGACCTACTATCCTGAGCTTGTGAACTTTTAGAAAAACCTGGTCCTAGTCAAACTGACCAGGCGATCAAATAGATCCCAACACTGACCATCCACCTCAGGGCTGGCAAATAACTTACTACAACTGGTACATGCTGAAGAGATGGCACACACATGCTTCCCTACTCTCCAGAGAGCATCTTCTCACTTAGCGCAAGACATGCCTGGGAAACATCTGCTGCAGTGATCAGAGACAGAGCTCTCCAGTGAGACCTCAGTACTTAATTTGTAATGAAAATGGTGCTGGGGCTCAAACAATTTTTGTACTTTCATAACCGTCACAGCAAGCCCAGAGGTGCCGGGGCTATGAACTGCCAAGCCTAGAGGGGCTGGGGGCTCAGCCCTGGCACAAATTAAGCACGGGACCAACTGCAAAACCGACAAAGGGAGACGGCCAGGAAGGAGCTCTTCTCTCTTACAATGCAGCACAAGAGAACGAGGGCCAAACTCACAGAAATTAGTGCAGACAGGCATACATCAAACCTCCCAGAGCTAGGCTGGCCCTTTTGTGCCAGGCAGGATTCACCCTCCAGAGGGCAGGCAACAGTGATATTGCTCCTTCTTGTGGGGATTTTACTGGGGAAGGCGCCTTTAGCTTACCCCAGATACTCCAATGGTTAGATCCGGTGGGGTGGCCAGGGTGACGGTATAGTCTGAAAAGTGGGATCTGTGTCACATATCTGCTTCATGTGGATCAGAACCCACAGTTCTCAATCAGGCCAAACTCTCCCTGACCTCGGTGCGAGTTTTACTCAGGTAAGGAGGGAAGAATCAGGTCCTATGTGTTTTATACGTAACTCAGCTCTGCTCAGCCTGGGAACAAAACAAGTTCTTAGTGTCACCAGCACAGCAGAACTCATTTAGCTAGAAAAAAGCCAGATCTCTTGTATTCTTCTTTGTGCATCACCCACCAAGCTGGCAACTAAATTCCTATTCCAGAATCTTTATTGTTGCTGATTCTTCCGGGAGAGCGAAATCTTACAGTTCTGGCAGTGAAAAGCACCCCAAAACAAATAGACCTGTAAACTTGTAAATTGAGCAATCTGATATGAGGCTTACTGAGAAACAAAGAATACAGAATTGCATGATGGCATTTTTTACTCTTCTCACTGTAGCTAAACAGCACTTTATTGAGCCTGTTACTAATTTTGCAGTGGAGCAGTTGGCTCCCATGGCATTACTCCTGATTTACACCAATCAGAAGCAGGGCCACATACTACACAAACAAGCCATACATAAGAATTGACCAAAGCCTGGTTACTCTGACTTGCTCGCTACTCTGCAGCGCCACATTCACTGTATATTTTGGCTTCATTGCCAGAGTCAAACAATGGGTTGACAAAAAGGTATACAAATGCTAGGAAACAGTCAAAAAGTGATCTGCCATGAAGACTAAGGTGAATGACTTACTAACAAGAGCCCAGATCATTCCCTTATGTGGAACAGCCAACATGGGGGACAGGCAACTCCGTGAAATAGGGATTCCTCCAGATCATTCTATAAGCGCCACTTTACAGATGGGGAAAGTGAGACAGAGAGGGGAAAGCCAACATTTTCAGAAGTGTCCCCTGTGCTGGGCTGTGTGATGGAGTGGTCTGCCACAGAGGACATGGAGACCTTATAGGGCGGCTAGTGAAAGGGTTAAATGGAGAATATATTATTTGTACTAAGATGCTCAAGGAAAAATGGGAAAGTAGAATCCAATGGCTGGGAGTGCTCAATATGGATGGCTTCTCATTTCCTTTTCTCAGATGCCTTTGTCCAGAATGAAAAGGCTTTTACCTTAGGAAATGCACTGGAATAATACTCTTGGAGCTGAGAAAAATGGCAGTATTTGCTACCAGCTTTGAGACTCCTTTTTGAGTCAGGTAGAGGGCACTGATTGATCAGCATGTATTAGGGGTGGAGCTAAGGAACTATAAAGACTGCTTCAGCCTCAAGGGATTCACTCCAGCTTGATAGCTCAATCTAGGCAGAAGTCTGTTCCAGCACTGGCGGGGCTTATGCCAGCATCTATAAAGTGAAAGATCTGGATACACACATTCCATGTAATTTTACAAAGAGGGAACACTTCATCACCCAGCAATGCAGTGTGGAGATGATCATTTGGAAGCTACAGCTGGTGCAGAATGTGGCTGCCTAGTGGCATTAGCTGCAGGGTCTGAGGATATATTACACCAATATTCCAAACACTGGCTTGGCTTCCTTGCCATTTCCAGCCGCAGTGTAAGATGTGGACACTGATCTATAAAGCCTTACATGGCTCAGGTTCTGGCGACCTGAGAGGCCCCTCAGTCTGCCTATATATTCTGCCAACTGCAGTTGAGGTCAGCAGAGATGCTTTCGATGACAGTGTCTAGCTTTGAAGGGAAAAATGCAATAGAGAGTCCTCTGCTCTGAGATATGCTTCCCCCATAGTTCTGCCAGATTATTAATCTTCTGACCTTCAGGGCATGGCACAAGGTCCATCTCTTTGCTTAGGCTTTGGCCTGGAGGAGGTGAGGAGCAGTGAGTTTCAAGGAACGCGGGTATAGTTTAGCAAGGGGGGCAAAGTCTCAGGCCTAGTTAGCTGTCTGTGTAACTACCCTGACTTCGGTGGAGTGACGCCAGCAGAGAAACTGGCCCCTTGTTTTTATAGTTTGTAGCAACCCCAGTGACTGTCTCTAGCAGGTGTCTTCAAATATTGAAAAGAAATAGACGGTGAACAGAAGCCATGCCAGCTGTCTCTGTCTCTCTCTGTCTCCATTAAGAGAGGATTCTCCATGGGGGTCAAAACAAACCAAGGGACAAGTTACTCACATGTCTTCCAGGCACTCTGGGGGCTGCTTCAACCTGTTGCCCCTGATGAGGTAGTTGTAGATTTCTGCATTTTCAATGCCTGCGTAAGGGGTTTGTCCTCGGGTCACAATCTCCCACATCGTCACACCAAATGCCCACTGAAACAGAACAGCAAACAGAGCTGGAAAATCACAGGTGCCCTGTTTGCCAGGGCAGCGGGCATTATTTTTTCCAACTGGTTGCTGTGAGCTAATTAGCTGATTGCGCTGCGCCAGATTTTGGACTACTGGAGGATGTGCACAGTTTGGCCACGATGCCTAGGGCAGTGCAGGGAATGAGCCACTTTTGACTTAGTATGTTCTGACATGTATCTTTGGAAAATGCCAGGGGAAGTCTAACCAGCAGGATTTGCTGTGTGCAAAGAGGACTGTTTCTCATAATCAGCGATACATGCAGTTGTGTCATCAGTCACTTGTTGGGATCACTCAGCATGAAGGTCGAAGACAGTACCTCATGCAATATTGCAGCCAGGCCGTATGGCAGGGATTCTCATACTTAACTGCTCTGCGACCCCCTTCTGACAACAAAAATTACTACACAACCCCAGGAGCGGGGGACCCAAACCTGAGCCTGCTCAAGCACCACCACTCAGAGAGGGGGCCACAGCCAAAGGGCTTCAGGCCCAGGCAAGGGGCTTGTAACCTGAGCCCCACCACCCAGGGCTGAAGCCCTCTAGCTTTGGTCCCAGGCCCCAGCAAGTCTAATGCCAGCCCTGGTGACCCCATTAAAATGGGGTCATGACCCACTTTGGGGTCCTGACCCACAGTTTGAGAACCGCTGCTGTATGGTATCACCAGCTGCCTCTTCAGAGGCAGCGTCAACAACTGGTAATTGGCAGTGCAGGTCCACAGGCAAAGGAAGGAGCCAATGGGAAGCCAGATCAGAAGGCAGCAAGGGAGAGAGGAGGGAACCAAAAGGCAGACGTAGAGGAAAGGAAGAGGCGCTCCAGGTGCATGTGCTTGTGCTCACTTCCTTAGTGAAATGTAATAAGGAGGAGTATCTAAGGAGTGAGTGGCCTTTTAATCCACATAACAATATGGCAGGGATGTGTGATGTCATCCTCAACATAGCCCTCTGCTGGATGAAATAGCATTGCCAGAGCTACTCCAGTGTGTGCGTGTAAGAACGATGGCAGAGAAAAAGGGAGAAGAACAAGGGTGAGAAAGGAAAGATGAAACTGGAGGAATAGAAAGGATGGGCTGGGGGAACAAGAGAGGCAGAGAGGTGAGGGAAGGAGGCCAGGGATGAGAAATGACGAAGGATAAAAGAAGAAGAGGGTCAGGTGAGAGGGAGTCATCACTGTCACATTTGTACCACAAACTGCTCTTTTCAGTTTCAAAACATTTCCCAGATTCCCCAGTTCTGACATCATGATCCAAGCCAGGAGACAGAGGTGCGCCCATCCCTTCACACAAGGCATCAGCCATTCACGTGGTCCTCTTCCGTCACCAAGGGCCTGATTCGCTGTCTGGTGAAGTCAACGGAAAAATCTCCACTGGCTTCTAGGGGAGTTGGACCTGGCTCCAAACACCAGAGCAAAACTTACCACATCACTGTGTGTTGTGTAAAGATTGTCTGCAAGGCTTTCTAGAGCAAGCCACTTCACTGGCAGCTTGGAGGCGCAGCCCTGACGGTAATAGTCTCCACTGTAGATTTTCTTAGAAAGCCCAAAGTCTGCAACACACACGTTCATATTCTCATCCAACCTAAGGGAAAATGTGAAAGCGTAAGAAGGCAACTACGGGCTACATTCAGGTAGCTAGAAATATGTCCAAAACTGGCCAGCTCAGGGCAGTGGTAATAAGGTAGAGAGCCTTTCAGCCTTAGCTCACCAAATCAAACGGGGCCCAGGGTTGGTAGTGTCCCCAAGTCATCCCCGTTAGGTGGGGATGTGAAATAGGTTGGAGGTCTCAGTACAGTTCCTAGGGACTAACAGGGGAGTCACTATGACCCTGGAAGTGCAGGAGCAGAGTGACTTCCACCAAAAGGGATCCAGAGAGAATCGCCTCCCCTACCCACAGTGTTTGTGCAAAATGGTGCACTTAAACTTCCGCTGCCTGGGCCAAATTTGCAAAGCTATTTGAGATGCAGACAGGTGCCTAGTGGGTTGGAAGTGGTTTTATTTAGATGTACACCAGTCCAACTAATTAAAGAAGAGTTTGGTTCCTTCCCTTGCTCCATCCCAAGTAGACAGGGGAGGAGGAGGGATGAGAAACAAAGCCCTCTAAGCCCTCTCTTTCCTCACAGCAGGCAGGTGGTTGGGAGAGAGAAGCCGCAATGCTGCATCATGCACAGTTGTCAACAATTTAATTATTTTAAGAGAAAATCCACGCGGTGGGCCAAGGTCCACGTGTCACCAGAGGGTTCCATGTGCACCCTGGGTAATCCTAGATAAGTTTTAACATCTTCATTATCAAGCCCTCAGAGCTGACACAGTTTTCTGGCAGTTCTAAAAGCTCCTTTCTCTTATCACAGCCCAAATCCACTCTCTGCTCTGTATGTTGTATCGTGACCTTGCAACAATACCTGATGATGTCTCATCAGAATGACACAATGCTGCAAAAACATAACCTGCGCCCCACCAAACATCCACCCTGCAAAATACACACAGAACCCAATGACAGGAGTGCTGGAGATAAGATTCAGTGAAGCACCCAAACTGATCCCTAGGAGTCACCTGTGAAGATATGCCACTCCTCCGATGGGAAATAATTGTGAGAGTGATTAATCATTGCAATAATTTACCAAGGGTTTTGGTAGAGTTTCCATTTGTAAATCAAGATTGGATGTTTTTCCAAAAGCTCCACTTTTAGGGAAGTTCTCTGGCCTGTGTTACGCAAGAGGTCAGACTAGATGATCACAACGGTCCCCGCTGGCCTTGGAATCTATGAATCCCTACACAGCTAATAGGTCTTAGCTTCCCCATATCTGTTGCCACTTTCTTGGAAGGAAGGACTGTATCCTGCTAACCCTTCAGGAAAAGGCAGGCTACCGCCCCCTCCTGTGACTTCATGGGGCTTCTCACCCCTTTCTCTCTTATCTCTCTCTCTTATGAAGGCTTTGCCTCCTTCCCTCCCTAGCCTTTGTTTGGTATGAAAGCGCCTGGCCTACTTACATGCAGTTTCGAGTAGCAAGGTCCCTGTGTATGAAGTTTTTTGAGCTCAGGTATTCCATCCCACTGGCAATATCAATCATGAACTTGAGTAGTGTCTGAAGAGGTAAATTCTGCAAGAAAGCACAGTTCTAGATTGGTCCCTTGAACATTCCAGTCACTCAGGGCCAAACTGAGGCATTTACCCCCTGGTCCGCACTGGGGAGGGTGGAGAGGCAGCTTGTCCTCAATGCAAGCACGACAAAGTAAAGTCATTTCAGAACCTTGTGAGCCTGGAGTCTCCAGTGAGATCAAAACCTTCTAGCCCCTTGCAAGTACCTTTGAGAGATAAAAACCTGCACCAGTGTGAATGTGATCTTCCCAGCACTCCCCCTCCCCCTCCCCGAGAGGAATTGTACAAAGAGAAAGACTTACAAAGGGGTTTTCTCCAATCCGGGACATAAGCAGAAAAGCATGGAGGTCTCCGTGCTTCATAAAGGGTAGGATGACCATAGGAATTGGGAGCCGACCCTTAGGGCGACTCCGCAAACTGACCCCTGGGGTGAGAGAGCACACAGCAAAGAGCAGTTTGCAAACAGATCCATCCTGAGCAGGGCATTACACTTGCCTCTCCCTCTTCTTAACAGTCTGGGGGCAACAGGGTCACTCACATTTCTGGAGGGTTAAATTCCATGTGCCACCCTCCCTCTCAGGGCCTGACCCTATGAGGTGCAGAGACACCTACCTCAGGGGGAATTGCAGGTGCTCAACACAACTCAGGAGGCACTCAGCTCCTTCAGGCCTGGGCCCTATAGTTCCTAGGATCCCCCCAAAGGGGGTGGTGACCTGCACCACAGAGCACTCGGAGTTTTGCTTGCATTGCCCCACAATGCCTTAGAGCAAGGCAGGAAATGTCCTGCTGTCTTCTTTCTCACTGTTTAGGAGTTTCTAATCTGATGGATAACAAAGGTTTATTTTTTCCCCTATTTTTTCCACTGACCCCTCCAACATATCCCTTTCACCAGCCATTTCTCAGCCAGGCCATCTGTGGCTAACGTTGCCGAATGCATTTCCAAAAGCCAAGGAAGAACGGAGAAATGGTTTAAGAGAAATCAATTACAGCTGCATTAAAAATATATGTATGCATGCACACACATCTATAATTACATACACTTCAACTCCCGGTAGGCCTGGAAAGGAGCAACACCCACATCCCACACAATGGGGAGGGCCAGTTGAACACGGCTGCCCACCACTCCAGAAGGTGGCTGCATCTCAGTGCTGTTGCACAGTCTGCATTCATTTATGTGTATAGTTTATGAAGCAGTTTGGGATCTGACAAGGCAGGAGGAACTACACTGTGCCATAGAACTCTGCTTCTGGCTCACCGATCAATTTAGTAACGTGTGGGTGGTCAAACTCCTTCATGCAGGCAGCCTCTCGCAGGAATTCTTCAATGTCGCTTGAGGTGAAGATATCCGCTGAAAGACAGAAGCACGAGATTTTTCCTCAGTGACTCAGAGGAGCATTAAGAGACATGATTATCAGAAGCTTGCTTTGTGAGGCATAACACATTGTCTCAGACGCACAATTAGATAACATTTCACAACAAAGCCTAGCCTGCCACATTCTCCTGGGACGTAGGGGGAGAACAGAAGTTGGAACAGGGAGAGAGCCTCAAGCATACATCAGGGACATCTGGTGACTTCATTCTTGGCAGAGCAAAAACCTGTCGATTAGCAGCTCTTTTCTCAGCAACAGCTTTCATTGGAAGTCACAGAAATCATGAGTGGGGCTTAAAGACATGGGAATTAATTAGCTAAAAGGAACTGAATTATAATGTGTGGGGGGAGGTGATAGCCTGGCAGAAGAGATTAAAGATGTTGCCAACCAACTAGATAGTCTGGAATCCCAGTCCAAAATGGGGAAGACCATTTAATACATGACCTTGGTGGCACAAAAGATCAATGCTTTTATATCTCTTAGCAGTATTGCTTCTTTTAATTTGCAGGAGTGATGATTTCTTTGGCACCAGCAGCCTTGGAGATCTTGGACCAAATTCAGCAGTGACATTAAAGGGCGTGAAAGTTACTTATTGACCAGTTTCTGATCTGATAACAACAGTATAAATCTGGAGCAGCTTCCTAGATTTTTCTGCTGTTATTCCAGATTATGAAGTGAGCTAAGGGTTCAGTGCAGCATGTCATTTCCCCTTCCTTTATGTCACTGCTGAATTTGGTGGGAGTTCTTAAGACCTGCTGGGAGATCAGATTCAGAGCCAGAGGTTTACAAGCTGGTCAGAAAAATGCTTGTAAATGGCAAAACAGTGTAACTTGCACTAATCTGGTATTAAATAAATGAAAAGTGAGTGTAGTTTACAGTCTTGTACTCAGTGGGGACCAAACTCAGCTCCAAGCATAAGCAAGCATAACTTCTGTTTCAGCCAATGGCAGCTGCACCCATTTACACCACATCTGACTTTGGCTCCAGGAGTGACAGGGATGGAATGGCGCAGGTTAGTGTGTGAGTGTGTGTATGTGAGAAAATGTCCTGCTTTATTTTATCTGCTTTATCTGGTAGTTGCTTTTCCAGCTACAACCCCACTTCCCAGTCAACATGGAAATTGGGCTTGTTTTGTACATCCACTGAATGCCAAATCAATGGGCGTTCTGCTATATTGTCACTTACACCCAACACATAATTTACGTTACTATTTACTTCACCACTGAATTTGGCCCAGAGACTTTCATCCATTTACTTCAGGGTATATTTGGATGGATTTGGCCCTTCATTGCTACCTGTGTAGGGCCAAGTAGACTTGACGGAATTGTTCATGCCATAGGACTTAGCATGGTGCAGAATCAAGGAATTGAGTGGCATTCTCTGAACTTAGTAGTAATAATATTTACTATTTGCTTCTCGTGGTGCCCAGGATGTGCTAGGTGCTGTATAAACCATAAGGAGGCATCGTCCCTGCCCTGAAGAGTGTATATTTTTTTAAAGAAGAAATGGACAGAGATGAAGGGGAAAGAAAAGGGATCAGCAAACAAGTGAGGTGGCTCAGCGGGAGCATGTACGGTGAAATCAATGTTGATAGACATTTACTGAGCAAAATCGAATCCTTCCAAGCCTAAATGTAATCTTTCCAAGTGATTTTATTTTAAGTGTTTCAAGTAGCCCCGCTTTCACCCACCTTTCAACATCTTTACTGCAACCTTCTGGAAAGAGCCATCCTCCAGCTTCAGTAGCCCCTCTCTAACCGACCCAAACTCGCCTGTGGAATAACCAGAGCACGCAGTAAGGAGACAGCGCTAGCACAGATGATTCACATCACGTTTACTCCAGGGATCACGGAGGCAGAAGCTGGGAGCTGAAGAGCTATAAGGAGTATGGCTACCAGCTCCATTTCTCCTACAGCAGCCCCATTCAGCAGCCCATGAGCACATGTGTGCATGGGAGGCCGGGGCAGCATGACCAAGGGAAAGGAAATACTGTGATGGAGGTATGCTAGGTAGGGGACAGTTTCAACTGGCAATCCTTTGCTGACTGAGGACGTGCAGAGCTGGAGGGAGGGTCATGGATCACAGCTGAGGAGTATGTCTGGAAAGGGGATATTGCGAGGGGCATGGCTGAATCAGGCTTGGCTGGGGTCTCTCAGCTGGAGAACTAAGGAAGTTTTCATCTGAGGAAGCTCTCCAAGGTGACAGCTGTCAGAGATGACAGCCAAATGACGGTGCCAGTGGGATTCATCAATCAGCCACGACACAATTGGGCCTTATCTCTGCAAATTCAGGGATTAACATCCACTGACTATAGCTGGCCTGACACTCTATTCAAGCACTTGTGTGTGGACAGGAAGCACACGTCAATCGATTGAGGGGGTGTTTGCCCCAGTAAATTTCTCCAGTGAAAACAAGGCCCCGGTGTAGACAAAGCATGGCTGGCTACACCATGTTAAAGTTGTTTTGGCCTGAAGTGGTTTTAAACCATAACACAGATTTAAAACAAATATACTGTATCAGTTTGCATTAGTTTCAGTGTAGCTTTGATTTGTCTGATGGGATTAGTTCCAGCTGCTAAATCCACACGATTTCATAACCGCTTATCTTGTAGACGAATGCACTTGGTTTGAGGTATATTGTTTCAGATCAGAATGCTGCCAAGTAAGCAGCACTAGAGCAAGAGTGAGAAAGTGGAGCAAGATGGTTCTGGCATCTATGCCACAAGTTAAAGGACCTGATAGAAGTTAGCTTCTTTCTGCTAGCTTTTCTCCAGTGCCATGCTCAATGCTATATGTGGTCATTCCACAATCACAATGCACAAAAGATCAGGTCACAGGACCCAAAGTGGGAGGGGGTGGGGGGTAAAAGACAGTTGAAAGCCACCTTTATGCTGTCCCTAAGGGCAACCAAAGGCTGTTACACAGCCAGGGATCACCAGAGCACAAGGCACTCCACCCACTGCACCCATGCCTTCTCCTACTCCCACAACACCCCTGTGCTGAGAATTGGGGTTGGGGGCCTGGAGAAGATGGTGCAGAACTGGAGGCACCAGGCCTATGCCATCTAGGGATTTTCTCAGACTAAGGGAATGCCCAAGTGCCTTGTTAGGGCAACTTTCCAGCTCATTTGTACCATGGAAGCAGCCCAGGAGCACCAGAATGTGAGCTGAGGATCTGGCCAGATGGGTCAACAGTGGGATGATCCTCTGTACCTGTCAATGAAATCCAGACACAAGGGGCAGGCACATGTTGCCTCCACACCCAAGTTTTATTGCCTAGCAGCATCAAGATCTGAGCTCTTTTTTTCTGCAGGAAGATCATCCTCCTACCATGAAACTGACTTTCAGAAGCACATTTTTTGGAGGCTGGGGAGGTGGGTGTGGGGGGGGGAACAGTCTCACTGGAGCAAGATTGAAGGGAATTGCATTAAAGCTAATCTTAGAAACCTGTTGTTTATGTCAAAACGAAAACCAACTCCCTTTTCCATTGCCTATGCCGCCTGACTTCGGTTTCCCTTTGGATTAATTGCTGGCCTTTTGATTAAATGCTTATATTTTTCTAGTGATTAACCTGAACTCAAATGCTAGAGCTGAACACTCTCAAATTCTGGTCAAATTCAGATCCAGCTGCAGACTTACCCCTATAATGCTTTAAACCCAAATCGCCCCAGATAGAGAACATTTCAATCTGGATCCATATATTTTTTTTGGTCTTGGGTTTTGTTTTGTTTTTTTGTAAAGTGCCTCATAGTCTCTGTGCTGCCTTATTTCATTTAAGTTTCTAAAGCCTATTGGGATACAATTTTTATAGAACTCCTTCCATACCATTTAGGTGCATTGTATACATTTGTAAGTTGAAGGGATGGCTGAAATTTAAGCAAATCTGCCTTAGCTTAAAACACCCAGGAAGTTTGCATACCAGTGGCCCACGAGTACTGTGTAAAACCTTATGTGTACGATAGCTATAACTTAGTCTCATGACCTGATTAAAAAACACTTAACAGCTGATGTGGCCTAATCACATCCCCATAATCAAGCCAAAGCCTTGAATTGTTTTAACCCAGGAGATGGTTAGTGCCCATCTAAAACTACAACATTTAACCATGTTCAGCAGGATCAAGGGACAAATGGGTTGTAACCGCTTCCCCTGACTTGGTGATGGTTGAAATAGATGGGGAGTTAATCAGAGTATATTAGGTCTTGTTCAAGTTTTGGTACAGACTCACCCTTGCCTAGCATCCTTCCCAGAGTGAACTGCTGCTCCTGGATTAGAACATCCTTGAGTTTGGTCTTCAGCTCATCACTGATCCCTATGCTGTCCACTGGAAAAATGAAAGGAGGAGGGATCAAAAGAGGGATGCATGACAAAAGGTTCTATGAGAACATCCAGTGAGTCCAGCCCTCTAGCACGCTCCCATAATCCAGCCCTTCAGTCCTACTCCCACATTATATGTTGGTGACCTGGGAAAAGGGAGAGCTCCTCCCACATCCTTGAGCTTCATGCAAGAGAAGAAGCCAATAACTTTCAGGCATTTGAAAATTGCTCTTTCAGTGCCAAAGAGGCAGTGATGGAAATCCTATGAGAACACTGCTCTTGGTAACCCCAAAAGCAAGTGGGATACAAGAGTACAGTAAATAACACTGAGGAGTCAGACTTGCATTATGACAGGTTTCAGAGTAGCAGCCGTGTTAGTCTGTATTCGCAAAAAGAAAAGGAGTACTTGTGGCACCTTAGAGACTAACCAATTTATTTGAGCATAAGCTTTCGTGAGCTACAGACTTGCATTAGTTTCCCAGAGGGTGTTTGGGACCTCAGCTGGTGTAAATCAGCATATCTCCACTGAGTCTGTGGAGCTGCACCAGTTTACAATGGTTGAGGATCTGGCCCTTAGCTGTTATTACACACAGTACAAGTCTCCCTATGCCTGATGAGGATGGATAAGATAATATACAATACATGATGGGCACTAGGGCAATAGAGCAATTTCTGACCCCAGAGGAACAGACTCAAAGGAATGTGTTGCAACCATCCCAGTCCAGCAATGCAGCACTACTCCAAGGAATCACCCCTTTGCAGAATCTAGTCTAGAGCGTGGAACACAGAACTGGAAAATGGAATTTCTAATCCTGGATCTCACTCTTGCACAAACCACTTAACTGTGACTCAGCTCCTCATCTGTAAACAGCAGCCTAATATTTCTTCCTTGCCACATACTGATTAATTAGTTCATGTTTGTACCACATTTTTAATGCTACGGACTGTTCTATTATTATTATTAGGACTCCATTACACCACTGACATTGAATTCAATGGAGTCACACCAGTGGAACACTGGTGCAATGGAGTGGTGAATCAGACCCATTATGCTTTGCACTGTGATATGGAATGATAGCGGCCAGAAGATGTTCTCTTAGTGTAAAATCAAATGCTAGAAGCTATGTAACTAAGTAGGCTAACACACTAGCCTTTCACCTCTATAGACTTTGTTTCAAATACAACACAGTGGCCTCAACCCAGACTCTTGTGGACATTTGTCCACAAGACAGTCCATCCCTATTGACAGCCTTTTCCCAGAGCTTGTCTCCCAGATTAGACAAAGGTTTAGCATTTAAATAGCTATGAGAACTGTATAGGGAAACATGCTCAGCACCTGCTCACACTACGTCTGGAGCCTCATTCGCGTTAATCCCAGTTTTTCATCCTAAAGAGTGAGTTTTAGGGAAAGGTGAGCGAGACCAAGACATACATGTGAATGGGACTTGTTGGAAAGAGTCACTCAGACCATTTTACCTACATGTTGCCTCAATCTGCTCTGGGCCTTCCCTGTTGAAAGACCTGGCTGCTCTGAAATGGACCACTGGCTCTCCCCTGCCGATCACAGTGCCAAAGACATGTCTAGGAGGCAAACAGAAGCACAAAATTACAATGAACAGGCCATTCCTTGCTATAGGGATATCTCCATCCAAATCTATCAGACAATGCAATGGCTCCAAACATGGAGCAGAAATGTTCAATCTGCCACAAGTCTTCATTATAAAAAACAGTGAGAGGGAGCTGAAGACCACCATCTCCAGCACCCATAACTATGAAAAGAATCTATCTTACCCAAACCGAGTTTCTTTTCTTCTTTTTCGAAGGAGAATGAGTGCCAGGGCAACAGCTGTAACCAGAGCAGTGAGAATGCCCAAAGCCACAGGGACCCAGGATGTCCCATAGGGTGGTTGTCTCTGGCCATCTAGGTGGAAGATAAGACACTGGTTAGAAAGTAGGAGACCATCTATGCTTGACAAACAAAAGCTGAATTAATCCACCTCACCAAGATATTTTTCCCCTACAAGTTAATAGAACAATCTTGCTGTACTTTGTGTGCCTTGGGGAAGCTTATCAACACTGAGACTTGGCTTAAGCAACTACTCAACTGATCATCTAAAACCTGGTTGCTTAACTGAGATGAACTTCTAGCAAAGGTGGAGCAGACCTGTATCGTGTGGGTGGACTCTATTCTTACTTACACCCGTGGCAATTAAGTAAATGGAGTTGTTCCAGATTACCTTATTGTAAATGAGATCAGAATTTCATTCAGTGTGTATTGGGGTGGATTCTTAAGACAAGAGGTTACTTAACAAGGGTGGGCTCGTGTACAGGTTTCATTCTGTTTTCTCTCTGAAGTGAGTAGTCTTGTACAGGCCAAGTTATCTATACATGATGCCAAGCATACCTCACAGCCTTGGTGGCCTTCTGAAAGACAGTAGAGGAGCTTGGCATTAATTGTGACTCTGATGTTCTTTGTAAGCGAAACTGAGTAAGATGACTTTTTGAAAGTCCACTATGAGTCCATTCTTGGAGGAAACTAATCATAACATTGGTTCTAGCTTCTGTTTTGAGAGTGCTCTTTGCTGTGTGCTGTCCAGAAAAGGATGGATATGAACCCCTTTCTGATTGAGAGCTGCCTCCAGAACAAATATCTTTGTGAATATACTTGGGGAAGGGGTGAGGCCAAAGGATAGGCTCTATATTGCAAATGTCCCTAGGCACAGGAGAACCTTAGAACCTGCCTGATCAGGAAATGTATGGAGCAACTTCAGCAACAAGATATGAGTGCTGATATATGGTCTCTAAATACCCATTGCTGTCTCAGCTGGAATTGTGATATTTTTACTAATTTATTCCAGTTCTTCAAATCCAGGATAACCTTAATGCTTCCCAACTATTTGGGGATGGGAGAAGAATGTGGAACAGGTCTCTGGGCATCTCTCCAGCCTTGGCACTGGCTTGATAAACTCCATCATCTGACTGTTGCTTTATGAGTTTCTGGGAGAGGGAGGCTCAGGGGAATGATCTGTGAGGGGTCTGTGGAATTCTATGGAATTCTTGCTGACTACTCCAGTCACCACTGGTTGGAAAAAGTAGCAATCCAATGGGCTGAGAACAGGAGGAACCTCTCTCCATGGTTTCTATCTGCTCTGATGGGTGCCGGCGGAAGGGAGTCCGGCATTCTTATAGCTGGTGGAGCCTTGTCTGGTGAAGGCATTTCTGGGCCTTCTGTATCGGTTGAATTGTATAACCCTGGTGTGGAATTTTTTATGGAGCAAAGAATAATTAATGTAACAAGTTGGAGAAATGTAAGGAGACAGTGTAAACTCCTGAGCTGGAATAAATCCAGGAAATGGAGGCTAATACCCCTATGCTTGTGTAAAAGCTATCAGAGCTTTAGTTGCACTGGTGTAAATGAGATTTGGTGTCCATTTATCAGCACTCACATCTTCTTAGTCACCTTTAGCCCATTCTGGAACCTAATGAGAACGCCACATTGAGTCAAAGGAGGGCAGTTCACACCTCTCTCAAAGCTATTGTTTCAGTCTGTTTGAAGATATCACTTTGGGTCACATGCAGAAAGTCTCCTTCAAAACCAGAAAGGCTAGAAACTTCCTTTTTTTTTTTTTTTGGGGGGGGGGGGGGGGGACGACTCAATTCTAAAGAAACTTCTAGGACCAGCAGAGACATATTAGAATGGCGAATCACCATGTACCACCCCAGTCTGACCTCTGTGCACGACAGAAGGGGTCAGTGCTGCAGAGTGACCATCCCCTTAGCTCTGACCCCTCCTGAACCAAGAAGTGTCAATTGCACAATTTATCCATAAGGTTGGAGGAAAGGGAAGCGCGTGTCATAGAGCTATAGGATCCCACTCCAGATGTTCCCAGTTACATCCCTTCTTCCTGTTAAACTAGAGGGAAGCATTGCAGCCCGAGTAAAGACAGCAAGAGTTGCCTCTTCACCAGAGGTGTCACATCCCCCCAGATTTGTTGCTTGGCTTGTACTGAGCATGTGCACACGGACTGAGCATGCTCAGTAACACTGCTGAAGCTGGCTGCCCTGACTCCTCCTCCCTAACATTGGCTGGGACAGATTGTGTCTGCTCCTCACGCTCCACCCCATGTCTCTGTCTGTGGAAGGTATCTTACTGACAGTGCTGCATGAGGCAGAATTATATATTTGCTTACATGAGCATCGAGGAGCATTCTGGTGTTATGAGAGCACTGGTTTTTATTAGCTTTGCAGTTCTTTCACCCCAAGGATGTACAAAGAGTACATCCTAAGGGTCCCCCTGAGTACATGATCATAAACATTAGAGATAGAAAACCGATTAGACCATTCTGCCCATGTCTCTGTAATATTTGTGCCAGGTGCTTGTATCTGAGTAAGAAATTCCTATGGGTAGAAAGCAGAGCTCCAACTGGCACTCTGCAATATGACATGATTTAAAGTTTTTATAAGCTTAGCCACCCCTACCACAGCCCAGGGAGATGTTAATGACCCACTCTTGGCATTTTGCACACAGAGCACCCCCGCAAAGTGTATCCAGTGCCAGCTAGCTATTTTTGGAAAGTCAGCCACTTTTCTTTTCTCTCAGGCACAGGCCTGGAACAAAATGACATTAGTTCTGCAGTTCTATAGTTTAGGGCCTGTCAGCATTTCTATAAATAACCCTATTTCCCTGCTTTTGGGCCCTTGGTCATGGGCCAACTCTTGGCCACAACAAGCATCAGTCTAGAGATTTTTTTTTTTTTAAAAGCAATTTTTGAGACAAAAACAAATTTTTATGGTGATCTTATTC
The DNA here is from genome assembly GCF_015237465.2 of Chelonia mydas. NCBI lineage: Eukaryota > Metazoa > Chordata > Testudines > Cheloniidae > Chelonia > Chelonia mydas. The sequence goes on from NC_051246.2 coordinate 71,816,361, forward strand.
CGATTTAAAGGGACACCATCCCCTGGAAATCTAGTCAGCTAACGAGAATGAGCTAAACGCAGCTTCAGGCACAACACTTGCCCCAGAGGCCCCTGCCAGTTTCAGTGATTTTCCAGTCACATTTTCCAGTTCTTGAAGGTGATTTTCTCGTTGTGGCTGCCCTGGGAAAGACACGCAGGGAACGCTGCCTGGCTGAAGGTAACGCTCACCCTGTGCAGGGAGCCAGCTCTTCAGTCCCATCTAAGCCCTCCGTTGAAGGCATAGGCGCCAATCCCGTCATGAACGCTGCGTGGCACAGATGACCGCCATTGCTGATCTCACCGCAAGCATGGGGCTTTAGAGGGCTATGTGGCTGGCTTAATCATCAAAAGCATCATTAGCAGCAACAGAGAGGGTAGTGGTTGGTAAAACCTAGCTGGGCTCTCCCCACCACTCCCCCCTGCCCCCGGTCCACCCTCTCACCCAGGGCGCCAGGGCTCATGCTTCTCCCTCAAATCTTAGTCACATGGGCTGGGGGAGAAAGAAACCCCAAGTGAAGTTAGCCCCTTGGGAGCAAAGAGCCTCCTCTCCCCAGCAGGAGCTGGGAGCAGCAACAGCAATTCTGAAGCTTCAGGAAGACTCTCCCCACCGCCTCACGTCCTGATGCTGGACATTTTTCTTCCCTTCTGATTGGCTGTTTTCTTCATCTCCCCCCTCCACCACAGTGAGAGTCTCTGCCCTACGTATTGCCCTTCCTTTTCCCACACCCAGGCCCTTATTAACCCCTCCTTTACCCGTTCCCCAGCTCACACCAGGGTATGTCATTAAAACAAAACAAAACAAACCCCAAACCAAATGGAAAAAATAAACACAGTGCTAACAGGACACGTGCCACCCATCATCCCTGGCAGCACTGCTTTCATCCTTCGTCCAAAAGCCAACTACAAGCTCCTCTATCTGGAGCTAATGTCACAGACCTGGCAAAATCTGGATCCATGCGAGGACATGGAACTGAAACCACTTTAGTGGCACTAATGGATGATCTCCTCCTGTCAGTGGATAGAAGCAGATATCCATTCTCATTCTCCTGGATCTCTCTGCAGCATTCAATGCTTTCAACAATAAGATTGTGCTGTCTTGCATGAGAGAGTTGGCAGGGATCCAAAGTAATGTACAAATTGGTCTGAGTCCTTCTGGAGGGACATACCCAAAGAGTAGTGATGGAAAACTGCACTTCCATCACTTGTGGAATCCTTGGAATCTCACAATGATCAATTCTCTTCTCTGCTTCTTTTCACCATCTGCATGCAGCCATTAGGTGAACCGTTCAAATGATACAGACTCAAATGGCAGCAATATGCAGATGACACATAGCTCTACCTATCCTTTACCACATCTCTACCTATCCTTTACCACATACAACCACACTGCTACTGCCAAAGTGGACCAGTGCTTGGACGAGATCAGCTCATGGATGAAGAACAGCTGGTTGAAGCAGAACCTGAGCAAGAAACAGGTGATGCTGGTCAGAAGAGGAAAGTGCTTTGAAAAGTTTGCATCCACAGTGGAGGCTACACAAAATTGGCCAGTTTAGTCTGTAGTTTAGGAGTCATCTTGGATTCCTCACAGATGCTAAGCTCTCACATAGCAGCATCTGTGCATAACACTTTCTGTCTTCTCCAGTTGGCTCGGAGACTCTATCGCATCCTGGTGAACCATGACCTGGCCTCAATTATTCACACCTTCATCACCTCTCAGCTGAACTACAGCTATCTGATATACTTGGGCACAAGCCTTCAGCATTTAGGAAACTCCAACTAGCACAGAAGGTTGCAGCGCGTCTCCTCAGCAACACAGGCTTCTGCAAGCACATCAGACCTGTCCTCCATTCTCCATACTGGCTTCCCACAGAATTTCGAATCCAGTTCAAGGTCTTGATCCTTATTTTCAAGGAGCTCCATGGTTTGGGCCCATATATCTGAAAGACCACCTGAAGTTCTGGGATGAAGACTGTGGTTGACAATTTCACTTCTCTGACCCAATAGAACTCTCAATAACAAGGGTAAAGCTCCTCTATGTAGGAGACAGAACTTTCTTGGGGGCCACCTCAGGGCTGTGGAATGAACTCCCCCAAGAACTAAGTGCAAGTTGCATTTCTTTGACCTTGTCTTCTCTATTATAAATACATTGCAACATGGATATTTAAAAAACAAAACACTCCCTCCCCCAAATCCTACCAAGATAAGATGCTCCACTGAACACATTTCTCCCCCAGTGGAGAGAATGAGAGGGCAAACAACTCATGACAGATGTTAGTCATGTTACTTAATGCATGACTAGAAGGAGCTCAGATGCTATGGTCAGGAGCGCAATCTAAGAACTTATATAAAATAGAATAGAAATCCCGATCACCTGTATATATGCCACATTCTTTCCTCCTGACCTTTGTCTGTCTGGTCTATTTAGACTGTAAGGCCCAGATATTGAAAGGTATTTTTTGGGCTTTGCTCAGTCAGCATTGCAAGGCCTAAGTGATTTAGATGGCTAAGTCCCACTTTCAAAAGTGAAGACATTTAGGAGCCTAAATCTCATTGAAAATCAATGGGGCCCCAATTCTGATTTGCAAATAATAATAAATAATAATAATAATAATATCATCAAGCATGGAGGTCCATCTGTCATCCGAATCAGTATGGAACAAGGGATGGGAGAGGTAGGATTTCTCCTGGAATTCAGGATTTGCCCCAATGTTATTAGTCTGTCACTTTCATGAACGCCAGAGCAACACAATTCATTATATATTTTTAAATGAGACCCATCCAAGAGTTGATTTTTAATGCAGGAAATGAACTATAAAAAGTGACACTGAAACAGCATATGAGGGCTAAGGGTCAGTAAAAACTACCACATTCAAAGCAAACGCGGTAAAAAAAAATTCACAAAGATGAGATAGGGCTTGATTGCCTACTGCCCTGCACGTCCAAAATCATTTATGCCAAGTGCAACACAGGGGAAAAGTGCTTCCATATCACAACTTCAGGGTTTTGCAGCCCTTTTGCACTCACTGAGCTAGATTCTCCCCTGCATTCAGATTGAGGGCCTTTGCCTAGGAGTAGAGGATCACACATGATGAAAGGAAATGGAGAGGACAGGTCCATCAATTATTATTAGCTAATATGGTCAGAGACACGACCTCATACTCTGAATGTCCCTACACCTCTGGCTGCCAGAACCTGGAACTGGGCAACAGGTGACGGATCTCTCGAAATTGCCCTGTTTTGTTCATTCCCTTTGACGCACCTGGCATTGGAAACTGTTGGACGACAGGAGACTGGGCGAGATGGACTGTTGGTCTGACCCAGCACGGTCATTCCTATGTCAGGCTCACTGTGCCCGAGCCTCCTCTCACTTGCACCATTGTAACTCCACAGTGCCATGTCCTCAGCTGGTATAAATTGGCATCGCTCCATTCCATTGACATGCTGATGTATACTAGCTGTAGACCTGACCCACTGACTCCAGTGAAATAACCCCAGATTTACTCCTGTATAAGGATGTGTCTACATGCATGGTTGCTCCAGTTTAATATAAGGTGTGATTTTAAACTGATTTAGTTATGCCAGTGCAAAAGGCTGTGTGGGGACTTGGATTAAACCTGAATGATTTTGCTTTAAACTAAACCAAGAGAAGAGACTCCACATGGGGGACTGCACTGGTTTCACTAAATCAAGGCAAATGTGTGTGGACACTGCCTAAGCAAGAAAAGAATCAGGCCCTGGCCTTTATCTCTTGAATTATATCTCCCTCCCTCTTCCATGTGCTACCCGCTGCGGCATCAGCTAAAGAAGACAGCAGCAGGTGGGACTTGTTTTGCTCATGCCAGAACTTTAAAGGGTATTTAAATTCTGTTTTGTTCAATGAAATGTACTGTGTATGTAGCCATGCTGCTTGGTCAGTTGTGTGCACTGAAAGGCACCAGGCCAGCAAGATACAGTGGGACCAGCAGCAATCACTGTTTCCCAGCTTATGAGAGAGCATTGCCATAGCAAAAATAAACTAAAATCATCCTGCTACTCACCTACGACCTCCTGGGCTGCAACCAATAAGGTGTCACTCCAGGGTCCACAGCCAGCTGAGTTCAGCACGCACACTCTGATTATAAGGTCTTTCTGGGGATTCCATGCCGTAAGATTGGCTTTAGTCTCTTGTACTGTCATTTCCCCCTGAAAGCAGACAAGAACAAAGGAATCGGGGGAAACTGTGCTTTTTTATTATTATTAAAATAGATCATTTTGTCCAGAGGCTAGAGCAAGGCCTGGAGTCAGGACTTCTGGATTTGCCTCCTGTTTCTGTCACTGACTCGCTGTGTTACCTTAGGCTTCATCTCCTCTGTGTTTTAGCTTCCCCATCTCTAAAATGGCTAACACTAATATCTTTCTAGCTCATAAGAACATTGTGAGGCTTAATTAATGAATGCTTTGAGGTCTTTGGCTGAAAATAGCTACAGAAATATATTCTTTTGTCCTTTTCAAATACACAGTTCCTCCTGCTTCAAAGACATAAAGCTGCTGTAACACGCTGCAAAGCCACTGCCAGTTTAATCAGAAAAATAAATTCTGTTTGTTTTAACGTGTTGCCAAATTCCAATCACCATCCAGCAGTCGTAGCCAAGTTTCACTGAAGAGCACATGGCCAAGGTATTTGCTATAATTTTTAAGATCCTTTTTACATGCATCACAATAGAGCCTTGAAACTTTTTGGCTACCAATATGGGCCTGATTTTCCTCTCCCACCGATATAATTCAGAAGGAATTCCACCAAAGTCAGTGGGCCTGTACTGGTGTGAAATTGGTGCATGTGTAATTCCCTCCCCGCCCCCGTCTGTTATTGCAGGCTTGCTCATCATTACAGGGTCACTGGCAAAGCATTTGTATGGAAGTGGGAAACCACCATAAAGGATCACATAAATGTCAAAAGCAGGTATCAGGGAAAAGTAAGTATTGATGTTCAAACTTAGGGGCCAGACCCTTGGCAGTGCCCTTTTAAACTCCCTTAATCACTGAATGAAATAAAGGATTTTAACCCCCTTTCACATAATTTGCAGTTGTTAATACTACTGTATCACTGGCATTTGAAAAACAAACAAGCCACAGGAGACAGAAGGCCCAGATCCAACACACTGGCCAAACTGCTTGGTGCAGGACCTTAAGAGGGCAAGGGGGGTGGTTTTCCTTCACCCGTCTCTGATGCAGGGAGCAGCTGGGAACTGGTTTGGGCCTTAATGCGCATCAGAGCTCAGGTCTGCGCTAACTTACTCTGGCCATCTAGAGGTAGATATGCTGCTGGGGATCACTAGTGAACAGTGCATTCAGCCATGCACTGACACATGCTGTCGGGGGGTGGGAGAAAAGGGGGGGTTTGTAGGGGGTGATACGAATCCCCAGCTGTCCTGGTAGAAAAGCTCTGGGGTGCAAAGTGGACATAGTGGGGGCCCAAGGAAATGTGGAAATATGCACACTGTAATAACACTTTGCACTTATACACCACTTTCCATTTTCAAATGCTTCAGGACCTGATTCTCCAACGCCCTGCACCCATCAATCACTGTGATAGCTGAGCACAGTTAATCTTACATATAAGTGATCAATCCAAGGGACTGCTTGCCTTGCAATGCAGCCACTGTGTGTGGTTTACACACAAACCCACCCCCCCGCCCCCGATGTTGCAGATTTTGAACACCCAGAACTCCCACTAATTTCAAGTGACTATGTTCACAGATTTACTGATGGTATTTAATTGATATGAACAGGAGAATGCAGAATTCTCAGCTGGTGTAAATCAGAGTAGCTCCACTGAAACCAAGGGAGCAATGCTGATTTACACCAGCTGAGGATCCAGTCCAAAGACAACACAGCGCATAGGAGAGGCAGTGTGGTCTAGAAGACTCAATTTGAACTTTCCATAACTCTGTCCTGAAGGAGTCACCGTCAACCTCCCCAGGGTTGATTTCTGGATACGTTACCTGCGTGACGTTATCCTGACTCCACTCCAGCCTGTATCCCAGTAGATTTTCTTTCAGCATGTCCGGAGCCACTCCTTCCCACTCCAGAACCAGGCTAGTGTCTGTCTGGATGACGTGGATGTTTTGTGGAGTGCTGCCTGGAGCTGGAGACAAAGGGCGGTACCCAGTCAATTGCACGGCAGAACAAGAACTCCTGTCCCCCAAGGCGCGAGAGTCACCAAAAGGCTCAGATCACCCGCTCTCAGGGGAAAACCCAAAGGAGAGAGTACGGGGAGAAAAATAAAAATCTCTGCAAGGTTCCTTTCCCTACATTTGCTTTCAATTCTTCCCTTGGGCAGTTTGGGGTTTGCCCCCACCTCCTCACTCCTACAGAAGAAGCACGGGGCTAGCCCCCTATCCCCTGCAGATCTCTACCGCCCCCCTACTCTCAAGGGCCACATGGCTCTCAGAAATCCACCAGGGCACAGGCACGTGCAAATACTAGCCCTGTGCCTGCACACTGGCTTCAGGTTCTCAACGTATCATCCACCAGCACAAAGGGAGCTCCACAAGAAAGCCGTTAAGCCTGCTAGGCCTGCCCAGCTAATACAGCTATGGGGAGAGGGGGTGAGTTAGTTTCCATTCTGTCTCGCCCATCAGTGTTGCCAGCCATTTTCCAACTGCAGAATTTTTATTACTGGGGATGATGTAAGAAGCGGAATGAATGGGCCAAGTTCATCCCTGGTGTGACTCCATGAAGTTACACCAGCGATGAGTCACCAGACATACCTTTGGCCCGGTTTATTGATTTTATTTTAAGATCTTAAGTGGGGTTTGTAGCTTTCACATTTGACTTATAAACTTGCAAATCTGATCTGGAAACTAGTGGGTGAGAATAAATATGGAACCACCTCCCAAAAAAATCCTGTTTACTATCAGTTTTTGACAATAGCATCACACACAGTAAGACAAATAATTGGAGCAGAACTTTAGGAGACTTCAGAGTGGATTCGCAAACTGATGACCTATAGGTTCCTTGTCTTTCTGACTCCATGAGGAGTTCAATGAAATTTATAAATGGTTTGTCCCAAGCTTCCCCCCCCGATCAGAACAGACTCGTTATATAGTAACACTTCTTTTAACTTTTCCAACCTCTGTCTGACATCTGCTTACCTGTCTCCAGGGTCTGAAAATAAACCCAGTCTGTGAAAGGGGAGGTGCCCATCTCATTAGTGCACTGAACCCGCACACTATAATTGCTGGAGTGCTTTAATCCTGGTAAACCACAGGTAAAAGGAGGGACAGGGACAATTTCTGTAGAGCCTTCATGATTTTCGGGTGACTCAGCAATCTGTTTCACGAGGAAAAGCAAGCAGATATATTAGGATAAGCAGAGTGACCAACAAGACCATGCTGTACAATGGGGCATTTGTTTCATGCAAATGGCTAATTTCTGAACCAGTTCAGGACCAAGTAGCAACAAATGCTGAATCAGCAGTATAATACCATATTTAAAGGGATGCTGTCAAATTAAAAATCATGGGCCATCCCCTCCATTGACTTCAATGCAAGTACCTGATGCTCTGGCCCCACATTTAAAAATGTTTCCTCACCTGCATTACAAATCACAATTGGATTATTAAAAGTGAAAGGCATTTTTAAAATCAAAATTTACTTTATGCTACTGACGCTGCTTGATGACTTTTTGCATTTCTCTAAGCTTAGACAAAGAAAAACAGACCAGTCAGCTCCCCTCTTGTTCATTGTCAGTTTCTAATCAATGTCACTTTCAGGGTCTCTTGCATTAGCACAATGCTACAGCATTTGGGTTGCAAATGCTGCAGAAAAAGCACTTTTCTTTCAAAACCAAAAAGCTTTCGACGGGAATTAAAAAGAAAAAGAATCTTGGCATTATTTCTACAGGCCTTAGTTTCTCTAAAACTGAAGTTTTACCAGACCTGAATTTTGGATCCCATTTGCTCTCACTGTGTCCCTTTTATAGGCAGACAGGTTCAACACTAGCACTCCCTGATGACCTGAGAATAGTCGGACTCCACCGGGCAGCTCCAACTCAGCACATCTTACTGAAACGCACGCGCCATGAGTCAGCAGCGAAGCTGGGGATCAAGCCCAGGAGTCTTGACAAAGGGGACACGTCTTTGCAAACTTTATCTCCACTATGAATGTAACAGTCCCCTGCCCCATTTTGATCCATTAATTTATTTTGCTAATAATATTGACGCTTAGGCTGTGTACAGTACATAATAGGCTGACTTGTTGTTCCTGTTCCCAGTCAATATCATCCGGAGCTGGGTGGGAGCTATCAGACTTTCACGTTTAAATTCTGTCATTCTGCTTATGCTTCTGGAGAGTCAGAGAGGCTGCATTCGTTTCCCACCCCCGCCCTCTGAAATACCTCTTGCATTGAAGTGAGGAAAAGTGGCACAATTTTAGCCTTTTCTCGAGAAGCTCCAAGGGTGCACTGACCCATAGTGTATCCAAGGTGCCCAAGAACCAGAGCCGATGCGCCCCCCTTTCTGCACCCTCCTAGCAGGAGGACAATCATTCATTCACGGGGAGCCAGAGGCATGCATTTTCACATGGAAAATGTGGGTCAACGGCTCTCACAGAATCAGAGCTGCGGGGTGAGGAGGGAGGGAAAATGAAACATGAGATTGCCAGTGCCAAAACCACTGCGGCACTGCGGGAACCCCAGCTCCCTTAGTCTAACGATTTCCTGTAAAGGGAATATTATTGTCCAGTTCACCGGATCTGAGATACAAACAGGGGCACAGAAAGGGCTGGGAGGCTTAAGAAATACTAAAGCCTGGTGAGTGGATGGAATCTGAGCTGTTTTGATTCTGCTCCCTTTCTGCCTCTCTCCCCGCTTCAAAGCGGAGAGGAGGAGCTCAAACCCCAGAAAGATTAGCATTGGTGAGGCTGATGAGCATGCACACCAGGAAGAATGGACTGTACCAACTGGGGCTAACTCAGCCTTGCAAAGCATAGGAAGAAATTCATTTTGAGCTGCAAACAACAGCAGCAGCAGCAGCAACAACAAAATACTACCAGAGACACAGAAAGCTACTTACATCCAGGCATCATTTCTGCTGCGGGGTAAAAAGAAATGTCTCTGCAATGATGGTTTATTTTATTTATGAAAGGGAATAAGCATCAGAGCACGGACTCTCCTATTTCCTTGCCCCTCCCCAAAGGGGACAGGAAAGAAAGCAGGTTAGCATATGCTGCATTTGTTCTCCAGGTTTACATCTGTGCTTCTAATCCCCTCCTTCCAATGAAAGTGTCTCAGCATCACATAGGGATTCCAGGGAAGCTCACATCAAGCTGTGACAGGGGAGGGGAGTCAAAGGGGGCTGTGTGAACACTGCCCAATATTCATACCTGAGAGATGCACAAGTGGAGGGAATGAGCCTGGTTTGCCTGGCCTGGGTTGTTGTAGGATCGATTGTCTCTCTCCGCTTGACACTCTGGCACCAAACGTGTGGCTCAGCTTCCAAGTAACACCAGGGCCAAATGTTGCAAACTTGGATGCCTAAAGCTAGGCACATATGTAAGTGGGCTGATTGTCAGAGGTGCTGAGCGCCCACAATTTCCACGGTCTTCAGCTGGAGCGACAGGAGCTCAGCACCTCTGAAAATCAGGCCATCTGTTTCGGTGCCAAGATCCAGACCAATCAGAGGGATCCCATTGTGCATGCAGGCCAGGGAAGAGTCCCGAGGGCCATACCTGAACTGTGCAAGAATGAAGGGGAGAGCGGCCATCAAATCCTGGGACCCACATCACGCTGGCATTGCTGCTGGTGACTCGGGTTACAGTCACATTGAAGGGGGGGAGAGGCATGGCTACGGAAAAAAACAAGGAAACTCTTTAGGTATACACAGAACTGAGCCGAAGGTCACATGGAAATAGGCAGAGGATACAGTCTGGGGATTTGGGGCTTGAGCACAGGCCGTGGTTGAAAATATTCTTTGGGGGTGCTGAGCCTGCCCCACACTCACCCTGCAGCAGTAGCTGCTTTCCCATGGGGCTGAGCCCAGCTCCCTGCTCTGGCCCATTGGCTCTCACTGCTCACAGATCCAGAGGAGCCAACCACAGCGTCACTTGATGCACCCATCTGTGCACAACTGGGGCCCTCCCGCTATGATGCCCTCCCCCTGCGATGCCCCACTCCGCTTTCTTCCTGGCTGTGGCACCACCCGCCATGGGGCTTTGCCTGCCGATCTGGGCAGGTGTGCACGATGGCTCAGATAATAGATTTGGGACAGCTGAGCCCCCTCTAGTCCTAGCCACCCACTGCCTCTGATCTTGAGCCCACTGAAGTCAGGCCTTTGGAGATGGCCCCTGAGAGCTGCCAGTTGGAACTGCTCACACTATTCTAATTCCTGCTTAACAGTGAACTTATTCACTGTTTGGTTATTGAAGATATATGCAAACACATGTAGGTTGTTCCAGACTTTTCTCTCAAACATTTTCAAATGGAACTTGAGTTGGTAGTCCCAGGGTTATGGTTACTAGCCCACAAAGCACCCTATTTTATGATAGGAAAACTGAGGCATGGAGAGGTTAAATGATTTGCCCAAGGTCAGACTCCAAATTAGTGGCAAAGCTGGGAACAGAACCACGCTCCCCAGACTAGTAATTTAACATGAGTATCCTTCCTCCCCTAACAAGGCATGAATGGAGCTTCACTATCTAGTTCTTACAATGTCACTCTGCCCATTCACCTAAATCTCTTCATTGACTTCCAGTCTTTTAATGCATTAATGCAAGTTCCTTGTCCTCACTTTCAGTCTCCTGCACTTTCTCTCCACCCATTTAATCCTAATCTCCCTCTCATTCCATTTGTCTTTCCCAAGCCTTGCCTTTTAGCATTCCCATTGTCCTCTTCTCCCACTACTGGCTTTGTCTCTCCATTCGTGCTGCATCTTACGCTTGAACCAATCACTAACTTTATGCCTGGCAAGTGCCTCTCCCACCTACAGATCCTTCCTTAAAATCTACATCTCTCTTGTTCTCCGACACAATCATCTCCGTATCACCCTCTACTAGGGGTGATTTCATGTGTCCTGTTTCAAAAACTTTAAAATCCTTAGGGCAGGGGCATGTCTCAGTCTATCAGCCAGAGACATCCCCACTTCTCCCTGACTGTGGCCAGTGGCAACAGGAGGAGGAAAGGTGATTTTAAATCACCTTTACACCTGTCCCATTCTCGGCCCTGCCAGAGTCCCACTCTACCACTTCCATCAGTTGAAGGAGCTTCAGGTCTACTCTCATTTATGCTTGGCTGCATCAACCCCCAAGAGGCCAACCCGCAGCTGAAGTGCAGAACACCCTAGTCCTGCCCAGCCCTCTCCCACATGCCTCTGACACTGAAGGCTGTGAGAAAGGGTGGCATACACTGGAGCTGAATGTCTGCTTCATTCCAAGAGTGAGCAGGCCTTCATCATTCTATAACTAGCTACAGGTTCCAGGACTGAGACTGGGCCTCCTGGAAAGAAGGGACTCTCTGGTGGTTAAGGCACGGGATGGAGAATCAGGAGATCTCCGTTCAGTTCTCAGCCTTTCTATAGGCTTCCTATGTGAGCCAGAATAAATCGCTCACATCTCCGGGTTTTGGTTTCCCTGTGATAAAGGTGATGATAATTTTTAGTATCTCCCAGCCCTGTGTCTTGGCTATTTAGGTTGTAACCTCTTTGGGGCAAGAACTGTCTCTGGGCTTGTCTTCACTGCAAACCTAAATCGAGTTATAAATCAAGTGTTGCCCCTAACTTGAGACCTGTCCCCACGCACACACAAATCCTTAAGTCCAGCGTGGTGATGCTTTTAACTCAAGTTGGCTGTTATTTCAGGGGGTACAGACTGAAACTCTAGTGGTCATCAACTGCTCACATGACCACTCTGTAGCGTGGATCTCGGTAGCACCACTCGAGTGGCGCTAGTCCTCCAGTGCCTTCCCACAATTCCCCTGTGTGTCCAGAAAGCACAAACAAGTTCTCCCGCAATTACTGGGATAGAATTAATAGAGAGGCTCAGTTTACTGCAGTGCTAAGAACCATGGGCTATGTCCCAAGAAGTCCATACCCGAGTGCACGTAGCACCAGTATGGACACAGCAGCTGGAGTGTTACTTGGCAGTTCGGCTGCTTTCTTGTGAGTTAAGCTAACTAGGAATTACTTGGAATGTAGATAACTGAAGTTAATTCTGCAGTGAAGACGTAGCTTCTTACTGTGTGTTTGTAGATTGCCTAGAACAATGGGTCCTTGAACTTGAGTGGGGCCTGTAAATGCTACAGTAACCACAGTTTTCTGTTTAGAATGTACCTAGCACATTGGGGGCTCTATGGCAAACACATGATGACAATAATAGGAGGAAACTGTTTGTAAATGTCCCATAAAAAATGTTTGTCCCTGGAGACACAGATGAAAAGAGTCAGTAATAAACTGAGTCCCCACCAGCCTCTACATCTGTGAAACTGTAAGGCCCCAATCCTGCCCCTATACATGTGTTTTCCTTTACTCATTTGAGTAACCCCATGGAAGCCAATGGGACTACTCACATTTTCAGAGTAAAGCACATCTGTGTTTGCTGGATCATGGCCTAAACGAGCACCCTTCAAGTCTGCTCTTCCTCCCACTGAAGCCATTGGAGTTTTGCCAGTGTCTCAATGGGAGCAGAATCAGATCTGTAGACACTGGGTTTTTTAAAGCCTCCCCACTTACTTCACTTTACTGCAACTTTCTTAGGCATATTTGTGAAGAATACCAGCTAGGACACATATGGCTAAAGCACAGGACTGGAAATTTTAAAATCTAGGTTCTTTTCAGGGTCTCTCACCAATTTGTATGACATTTGGTGAACAATGTCTCGGTGCCTCGATTTCCCCATCTATAAAATGGGCACAATACCTTCCTCACAGAGGTGTTGTGGGGATTTATTCATTGATTTCTGATTGTGAAGCATTCTGAGAACCTTGGCTAGGAGGTGCTATGTTGTGGCAAAGTATAATTATTATGAAATATATGAGAACTCTAGATCCATTAAGGATATGTGCCAGTCTTCACCCAGCCTAATTATTTACATGGTAATTTACTGTTAAAGATGTACGTCAATGTTTTTGATGAAAAACAGGAGGTGAATTTATAGCACAATAGCTTTGCGGAGTGAGCTACACAGGGAAAAGACACTATTATTCTGGAATCCGAGTGTCCAAGAGGGAGTTGTTCCAGAAGAGCTATTGTGGAATACCTATTCTGCACTAGCTATTCCAGTTAATTTCTCCAAGTAGATAAGTCCTTAGGCTGACAACACTAAACGCTTTCTAAGTCAGTCATAAATCACAACAGAACAAAGTGTTGCATTCTTGGCCTGTATCTTGCAGATACAAGTGTCAACATAAAGAAAAACACACCCCATGAAGAGTATGGTCTATAGTTGAATTTAAAGGGGTATTTTAACACATTAACTACGACGATCATAAATTGTAGTATAGACACAAACAGTTGCTCTTAGTCACATTCAACTCTAGGCTGCAGCCTGGAACAAATGTTTGTGACTTGTCTATACTAGAATTTACAATCATGCAGTTAACAAATGTTCAAACACAACCAAAAACTCAAGGGCAGATAGGACCTAAGATGAAGGGGGAAAGCTGGCCGCTCCTGGGTCTCTATTGTTTCAGTCTGTCTGAAAAGAAAACTTGACAAGGGCTCAGGGACTCACAGAATGACAGATGTTCACAGAAGGGCTAGAAATTATTTATTTTAAATGAGATTTTAAAGGGTAGAGAACACAGAAATCCATAAAATCAGTGTCAATCTGTTGATTTTAATGGTCCCTGGTGATCTCTGACTTTGGCCTCTCTCTTTTCAGCATCTAATGCAAGGCCAGTGCATTGGCACAAGAGGAAAAGGCATCTTCAGCTCCAAAGAGACCCCTCTATCTCCGGAAAGGGACTATTTCCTCATTTACACTTTAGATTACATCTAGCCCACCTCGTGGGAACAGCTCTGCTGCCCTGACTCTCCACTTTACAAGGCAAATCTGTTATCTGACATCATGTTTCCAGTTGTGGTTTGTTTTCAATTGCCAATTTCACTGCCGGGGAATGGGCCTGCATATCAAGCAGCGAGCAGCCATTGCAGCACAGTGTGTTGTTCCATCTGCTGAGAGCTCCTCTCAGCTTGGTTTTCAGGCAGCTCAGCAACAGCTTCCCTCCCTCCTCCCCCACCCCCAATTCTTCTCCGCTGGGGCTCTCTCACCTTTAATCCGAACAGTGGCTGTCCGAGAAGAAGACAGTCCCTTTACGTTGTGGGCTTCGCAGGAGAACACCGTGCTCTGATTAATACCTGGATATCAGCCAAGGCAAGACAAAGAAAGCAACACAAACTGCTGTAGAGTCCAGCTTCAACCACAAAATCATGGTTACGTCTGACATCCAGCTCACACTGTACGTGCAACGGGGGGCAAAGCTGGGGGCCAACCAAAAGCAGGTGGATTTTAGTGTAATTAATGTGTCAATTGATCATTATAAAAGGGAGAGGAATGTGGCACTGTAGACGAGCCCATATCAGCACTTTGCAGCACAACAAAGGAGAGAGAGGGACCTTGGGAAGAAGGAGATCAAAACACTAGGCTGGCAGCTCTCTCGTCATGGTTGCCATCTCATTATTGTTAACCTCGGCCTTCTTCCCCACCCTGTCCCTCCTACTGTTTGTGGCACTCACTGGTTGGGAGCTCTCTGGGGCAAGGACCATGCCTGGAACAATGTGGCCCTGATCTTCATCAGGACCCTGGGGCACTATCACAATCCAAATAATAATCAGCTTTCAGGCTAGGGTAGGGTAGGGTAGGAATCCAGTTTGAGCCATGAGTAAACAGAGTTTTGTACTGTCAGTTTAGGGCCTAATTGTCCCTTGCCTTACACCGTAGGTAGCCATTAACCCCAGTGCAAAATGCGGACAAAGTGCACGTAAAATGCTACTAAATCAGAATGGAGTCATTTTACACCCCTTTGCACTGGGGTAAATGACTAAACCAGGCACAGGGCAAGGGAGGATTAGGCCCTTTGTCTCCAGTGACTATTTGTCCACATCTCAAAGCCAAAATATAATGCAGTACTATTGGCAAGCTTCTCAGGGGAAGCTCGAGATTGATGCTTACAGATTAATCAGGATTGAGAGGCATTGGCAAAGCTGCCTGGAGAAGTGCATCCAGCACTTGCTCTTGCTACACATGGCCCTAATATGCTTTACAGGTTCTGTTCAAGCGAGGTCAATGACTACTGCAGCAGCTGTGTGTGCAAGTTAGGATGGAGATGCCATCTCAAAGCTGTGTGGAGTAGCTTGCATGGTGCCTGCCCTTGCTGTGCTTGACTCATCTTCACAGGGACTGAAACTGACAGGTATTGAAAAGGAGGAGGGGTGGCAAAGGAGGCAGAGCAGGAAAGGAGAGACTACAATGAGTGATAGAAAGAATGACACATTTTAATACCTTCCACTGATCCCACCAAACCACAGCGAAAGACATACCAGCTGGCAACAAAAGCAGGCACTATTATTGTTGTTATTATTTGGATCGCAGCAGCAGCACCCAAAACATGGCAGGCAATTTCCCAACACAGAGGGAAACACAGTCCCTGCCCAAAAGATTGTGAACCAAGCTCCCATCACACTCTGTCCAACAGTCCTTTCCCTGTTCAATCGGGGGCCGATTGTTGACTTTGATCTCAAGACATTTGCTTTTTAGTTATGGCTTTATTATTATTTTCCTTAGTGATCTGATGCTTGTATTGGCAGAAGAAAGTATGTCCTCCTGCCCCGACAGACCTGCTGTTTTGACATGCCTGGGAACTCTGACCACTGGTATCAGCATACACAGCTTCTGTTTCAAAGGCAAGAGCCAACAGGCAAAGGCCAGAGGACTCTGGGGAGTTAAATTTTGTAAGTAACCACGAGTTGGGTTTCAAGTCAAGAGGATTATTTTTTTAAGCCTCCTCATGGTTAAAAAAAAAAAAAAAAAAAAAAGATATTGAATAATTCCCAGACTGCTCAGTACTTTGGATTGGAGCACTGCTCTGCCTGGCAGGGGGAGCTGTGTCCCAAGGGTGAGAGCAGACGCTAGCTACCTCCACTGAGACTCTCCACAAGGACAGAAGATGCGGGATCTCCAGTCTTAACAACCTCGTTCCAGCTTAACTCAGAACAACGCTGCCCTAAACCAGGAAAAGCTGGCCTCTTGGTGTGCGTGTGTCTGGGGGGAGGAGGGGTGAACGAGGCCACCTGTGATGAATGAATGCACTAAGAATGCAGCTGGAGTCGGCTCCACCCTTGGTGTTCTGAGGGCTAGACAGCCCTCTGCAGCGGCCCCAAGTCGCTTTTCCTAAGAGATTAAAGCTCTGTGAGGTGCCATGAGATTGGGATAGTGGGTGTAGAGAGAAAAAGGAGTACTTGTGGCACCTTAGAGACTAACCAATTTATTTGAGCATAAGCTTTTGTGAGCTACAGCTCACTTCATCGGATGCATACTGTGGAAAATACAGAAGATGTTTTTATACGCACAAACCATGAAAAAATGGGTGTTTATCACTACAAAAGGTTTTCTCTCCCCCAACCCCGATCTCCTACTGGTAACAGTTTATCTAAAGTGATCACTCTCCTTACAATGTGTATGATAATCAAGGTGGGCCATTTCCAGCACAAATCCAGGTTGGTAATGGCCCACCTTGATTAAATTGGATACAATTAATTTAGGCTTGAATAGAGACTGGGAGTGGCTAAGTCATTATGCAGGGCAACCTATTTCCCCTTGTTTTTTCCTCACAACCCCCCCCCCACTCCCCCCCTTCCTCCCTCCCCCCCTTCCTCAGAAGTTCTTATTAAACCCTGGATTTGTGCTGGAAATGGCCCACCTTGATTATAATACACATTGTAAGGAGAGTGATCACTTTACATAAGCTATTACCAGCAGGAGAGTGGGGTGAGGGGAGAGAAAACCTTTTGTAGTGATAAATACTCATTTTTTCATGGTTTGTGCGTATAAAAACATCTTCTGTATTTTCCACAGTATGCATCCGATGAAGTGAGCTGTAGCTCACGAAAGCTTATGCTCAAATAAATTGGTTAGACTCTAAGGTGCCACAAGTACTCCTTTTCTTTTTGCGAATACAGACTAACACGGCTGTTACTCTGATTCCTAGTGACAGATGTTCTTTTCTCTGTTGGACCCCCTTATGGGCCATCTCAGCAGAGAGGCCAAACCTCCCTTTCACCCTAGAGTTCTTCCCTCCAGCTCAGAGCTCATGCATACCAATGAGGAGGCCTACTGTATGGTGGTCCCCACTGGACCTGTTCTGGGGCCGACAGAGGACTCTGGTCTCCAAGGCTGTCAGCCTGCCATCTTCAGCAGCAATCAATTCGCTCCACATTTTCCCAACAATTCAACTGGGTGACAAAGGTTAATTGGGCAGGTGTCCAGCATGGCTGGAGTAGAGGGGAGCATGCAGCTTGGTTGCAGGCATGAGAGGGGGTGGGCCAGTGTCCAGCATGGCTACATGGGAGTGGGGGGAAGAGCAACATCTGGCATGGCTGTGGGGGGAAGAGGATGACACGAAATGTCCAGCAGGGCTGTAGCGGGGCGGGCACTGGCTGGAGGCATCTGGATTCATAAGACAAATATTACAAGCAGATTAATCTAATTAAACCAAGCACACCCCAAGAGGTGAAGCTACAGTAGAGGCCTCCAACATGTCATTTTCCAGCAGCATGTGGCCATCCACACCACTCCAAGCGCTGCAGGACCCGTGCCTTGTATTCCTATGGAAGATGTCCTGGGGAACAATTACCCCTTTGGGACCTGTGCCATATACTGGATATGTGTTTGTCCTAATCTCCAGCTTTTAGCATCACAGTGTGCCCAAGACCCAGTCTCCTATTACACGGGTCTCTGGTATCGCTGCAGGCCTTGTCACATGGCAGCAAAAGAGCTCTCTTCTCCTCTTCCCCCCGGCCCTCCTTGTGTGACATTAATCTTGGAGGCAGACTTACCTGACACATTTAGGATGGAGGGGGAGATGTCCGGAAGCCCCACTCTGGAGTCTCCCATCCACCAGACAATTGTCACTGGCTCAGGAGGGCCAATGGCAGCACAGGCCATGTGGAATGGGGCGTTAGGGGATACAGACAAATCTTCCGGCTCCACAGTAAAGTAGGGCACACCTAGAAAGGCAAACACAAAGGTGTAGTAGTAGGAGAGTTTCCCTCTGCCTCCACCAGGACATTCCCACTTTCTTTCATTAACACTAATACCTAGCGCTTATAGAGCAGCGAGCCACCCCCTGGAGAACTCAGAGCCCTCCACAAACAGCCAGGGTTACATCTTCAACAGCAGCTCAGGGCATTAAGGCCTCCATCTCTCACTGAAAGTCAGTAGGACCTGAGCACCTGTTCCCTGAGAGGTTTTTGAAAGTCACCTTGTGACTGAATTCACACCCTACACACCACTATAATAATCTCTGGCCAAAATGTGCCTTGTGAGGTATTGTTTGAAAACTAATTACTCACTGGTAAATAATTTCATGGTGAAATGTATGTAGCAACATTATGTGCAAAGCTAAGAAATCTCCCCTGTATGATGATAAAGGCACATGTTCAAACTCCTGTAGCTCTGGTAGAACTGGTCAGGCAGGCCTGTCTTAAACAAAGGGATGTGCCTTTGCTTCAATTTGCATATAAGCTGTAAACAGAGTCCTCAGACAGTGAGAAGGGGAAGAAGACAAAGAAAATCTGCATTTCAGCATACATCGGTGAAAAGAAACAGCATGAAGCCCCCTTCCTCCCTCAGGCTCCATGTCTCCTTGCTCCCAGCTGGAAAGAACTTTACGTAGAGGTTACGCTCAGGAAAATGTTTTCAAAGGATGATTGAGCTATAAAAATAAGGTGCAAAACCACCCCAAATTCTTTCTCCCTACCCACCTCTGTCTGTTCACCTAAGACAAGAGAAGCAGTTGTTGGACTTTGAGAGCAGATCCTGGCCTGAGAGTTTGGTTGGCAATGTACCGAAAACATGGGGGAAAAGCTTCACCTTGAACCAAGTCAAGTTTGTGACATTTAGAAAGCATTTTATCTTTATTTTTCTTGCAGCCATGGCTGACTTTAATGCCTCATTACTTGTATTCACTTAAAACCTCTCTCTTTATAATTAACTAAACTTGTTTTATTCTTTAATTAAACTAATCCAGTGTTGTGGATTGTTTGGGTAACTCCATTTAAGGCAGCAGATTGTTGTATATTAATCCCCTTACAGGGCAACGGACCTAATATATCTGGACTGCCCAGGAGTGGGCTGGCCAGTGCAGAACACATGTTTCTGGGGGACGATCTGGGACGGAGAGTGTGTTGGCATCACCCTGCGAAGAGTAACCAAGGCTGCTGAAAGCCAGAGTGTGGCTGGTGTTTGCTGACAGGCTGCTGGACCAGGGCTGTGGCTATACACAGACACGCAGGGTGTGACCTGCACGATGTTTGTGAGAAGCCCAGGTTGGAAGCTAGAGCAGCAAAGCATTGTGAGGCACCCTTGGTTGCAGGGCAAGGCTGACACAGGCCCTCCACTAGTCTGGATTGCACCCTGGAATGTCACACCCACCCAAAATGATTAAGCCTCAACACAAACTTCTGAGGTGGCTTTTAATGACAATGTTAGCCCCATTTTACAGATAGGGAAACTGAGGCCCAGAGATCCTATGGCCAACATATCTGGATGCTTCCATTGAAATGTTTTATACATATAAAAGGTGCCTAGCCTAGGTTCCTTTGCCATACATTAAAAATTCAGTTCCATAAGAATGTTGAAACAACAGCTGCACTCAACCACAAACCAGAAAAGAATTAGCCAAAGATTAAATTGTCACAGTTCAGGGCAACTACGAGCAATAAGATTTCTGCCTGAATATAGCCTATGAGATTTGGTCTTAGATTTTAGATAAATAAATGCTTATGAACTCATTCAAGTTCACCTGGGCTAGATAATTCTAATAACCTACATTTGTGTAGCGTTTTCTCCTGAAGGATGCCAAACCTCACCGAAACTGTATATATGGGGATCACACACTCACCGCTCTACTGCAGCCACCTCTGGAGTGAAACATGGTAGCCTTTGTGAACCAGCAACACTATACAATTGGGGATATTTTTATCTATAACATTTTTTCTCCAGTTGAAGCTGTAGAAGAAATGTTACATTGACAAAACACTGGAATTGAGTCAGGAGGGATAGCAGGATGAACACCCTATTCTTGTGAAGACTGCTATGAAAGCTTGAATGACTATGAATGACTAGGACCCTGGCTTCAAATTTCCGTCCAAAACGCAGCACCCCCCAGCAGCACAATGCCCCCTAGGACTATGCAGGGACACTCGTTCAGCTCTGGCCTAGAGACACGACTACCACCTACTAAACCAACAGTACAACTTCTTGGTGGAAACTGGTTGTTCTTGCAGATCTCCTGTTCAAATACTAAGCAGCCTTAATGCTTGAGACCTAATATGATCATAGCCTAAGGAGGTATGGCTACAGACTATATGGCACCACCTATCCACTCTGGCTTGGGTAACTATTGGACAAATTTCAGAGTAACAGCCGTGTTAGTCTGTATTCGCAAAAAGAAAAGGAGGACTTGTGGCACCTTAGAGACTAACCAATTTATTTGAGCATAAGCTTTCGTGAGCTACAGCTCACTTCATCGGATGCATACTGTGGAAAGTGTAGAAGATCTTTTTATACACACAAAGCATGAAAAAATACCCCCCCCCCACCCCACTCTCCTGCTGGTGATCACTCTCCTTATAATGAGTGAGTATAATTATGATAATGAGTATAATTATGAGGAGAGTGATCACTTTAGATAAGCTATTGCCAGCAGGAGAGTGGGGTGGGGGGAGGTATTTTTTCATGCTTTGTGTGTATAAAAGATCTTCTACACTTTCCACAGTATGCATCCGATGAAGTGAGCTGTAGCTCACGAAAGCTTATGCTCAAATAAATTGGTTAGTCTCTAAGGTGCCACAAGTACTCCTTTTCTTATTGGACAAATGTGTAGAAGCTTTACATTTACCAGGCCAGATTGCTGTGCAAAATGCATCAAAGATTATACACTTAACTTGAGTAAACTCTGCTATAGTTCAAAACACTTCCGTTCGAAGCAACACTGATCATGGAAATTCTAAAGGAAAGTGCTTCTCATGAAACTAAGAGAATGGTACTAAAACTATGGTCTGTGAATAAGCAATGGTCTGTGGAGCTCTTCCTGGTGACCTGCAGAATGAGCCATTTGAAGACCCAAGCAACGCGGGATTAGGAGGTTGGAGGGGACATTTGTCCATGAGACGATTCTTCACTTATTTCCTGGTCTGCAGAATTAAAAACTGAGAACCCGTGAACCAATACACACTTTTCCAGTGCAGCTGCCGCCACTATCACTTCCTACTCCTGTGCCTTAATTAGTTCGCTGTGGTACTTTACAGTTTCTGCTACTGTCCCCAGCTGTGCAAAGACTGGAGAGCCTGGCGCAATCTCCTCTGACCACTTCTACTAGTGTGATCCCAACATGAGAAAGCCCTACAGGGAAGCTAGCGCTCCTCCTCCTTACCTTCCACTATGAGCCACACTTGTTGCGTTTCTTCCTTCTTCCCTTTGTTCTCAGTCTGGCACCAGTACTTCCCAGAATCTGTCCGCTCAACGGATTTCAAACTGAAAAGAGTGAAAAAACATATTGATATTTTACATGTCTGAAGCAACTTTCATCCCAGAGAATCCTAAAGCACTAGAAAACTAGATACACACACACACACCACCACTGATATGTAGCCACCTCTGGGGAGGAGGGCAGTAGCTAACCAGCACAAAGCATGCGGCACAACAGTGGATAGAGAACAGAGATACTTTGGGTCAAGTCCTACTTCTGTGAGAGGTGTTGGGGGATTTTTAATACCCACACAGAACAGAGAGGCCCTCATCTGAAATATCTACAAACAGGAAATAACATGGCACTTTATATTTTCAAGATAGGTAAATTAAGGGGCTAACTAGATTGGATTCTGAACTTGTGATTCCAAAGAGTCTACTTGAACTACTAAATCATCCCTAGCCAGCAGCTCCAATTCACATACCTGCTGAGAATGCAAATGCTGTGCTTTCGTTAGGGACAGGATTGATTGCACAAACCCTCACAATGACTGATGGGTCAGAATTGACACTCCTTCACTCTGCCCCTACTCAGCACTGTTCTTATCTGAGGAACGCTTCTAGCTAACTGATCTGTTCATACTACAAACCACCAGGGGCCAGATCCTTGACTAGTGTTTTCAGTGAAGCCATGCTGATTTACTCCAGCTGAGGATCTGACCCTGAGAGCCCAAGTCTGGTCTGACTCACTCCGGTGCAGCTCCCATTGACTTCCAAGAGAGGTGATCCATGCAAGTGAAGGCAGAACTGTGGCCTAAGTGGTATCAGAGTTTTAGACCTCGAGGGGGAAATTCTGCCCTCAGTTATAAGGCAGAATTTGCTCCAGGAGTTGAGGCTCCAGGGTCTCAGGTACCAAAGACCGCAGAGAACGTGAGAGTGCCCTTTGATTATACAAATGCAAAATGCACCCTTGTGATGTTGCAGCCATGCATCTGCTGCCATGCAGGGACCCCGAGCAGATCTGATGCTCCCTTTTTTTATGCCAACAGTTGGTCTTGGTGATGGGGTGAATGTGCAGGGTGGAAGAGGGAAGGGAAGAAAATGCTCCCACTACAGCCTGATTTTCAGAGCTGTACCTTCAGATGAAACCAGCTGTCCTGCCCGTCCAGCCGCATGTTCTGAAACACAGTGACTGTAGGAGAAAGTCATAAAACAGTGGGTGGTTGAAATGATCACTTTAGAGGAAGAAGGAAACAGAAAAAGAAAATGGCCATATCTAGATCCAGCACCCAGACTCAGCTCTGATGCTGTGGAGCTATTGTCAGTGGAGGAGTATGAGGGGTGAGAAAGGGCTATGGAGATCAGACCGGGAGAACGAGGGAGTGTGGGGAGACAAAAAAGTCCTTAATCTGGGGGCGGGGACTATAACGGAGATGGTATATGATGCAGTGCTGCAGGGTGGATTACTGCACACAGATTTTTCCTATCAGAGGAAGGTTTATTGCAGCCTGTTCATCTATAATCAAGTCTCATGCTTTGAAGTTTCAGACAGTTCACTGCAGGGGTCCGGAAGAGTTCCCCTCCCCCCATGCACAACTGGCTAGCTGTATTCTGTTTGGGGATTTTTAGTGTCAAAGATTGACCGTAGCTGAAGATGGGACACTGAACGGGGTGGATGACTGCCGTGAAGTGGTACAGAGAATCCTGTGTCTAGATGCCTGGCTGGAGGGGTCTTGCTCAGATGCTCAGGGTCAGACTGATTGCCAGGTTTGGGTCAGGAAGGAATTTTCCCCTAGATCAGATTAATTGGGACTTTGGGGTTTTTGTTTTGCTGTCCTCTGCAGCATGATGCATGGTTCACTTGCTGGGATCATCTGGGCATATCCTACCTAATCACTCCCCTGCCATTACAGGGCATTGGTGGCACCTTGGTCTCTCCTGTTCTCTGCTTGTGGCACACAGCAGCTTAGTCTCCTGAGAACTGAAATGCTTTAGCCTATTGGGCTCACTCAGTATAGGGGCAACTGAGTGAAATGTGATGGCCTGTGTTATGCAAGAAGTCAGACTAGATGATCTACTGGTCCCTTTTGTATTAATCCATGAAATCCCAGGAACTCGTCTAGGGTTGCCAACCCTCCTGGTTTCACTGTGAGTCTCCCGGAATCGGGCTCTATCTCCCGGAGGCTACTGAAGCCAAACTGGGAGATTTTAGGCCACTAAAAGTCTGGCCCCAAGCGCTGACTCCACAGCTCCCATTGGCCAACAACTGTGGCCAATGGGAGCTGCGGGGGCAGTGCCTGCAGGTAGGGTCAGTACGTGGAGCCCCCTGCCCCAGAGGCCGCAGGGACGTGCCGGCTGCTTCTGGGAGTGGTGTGGGCAGGTAGGGAATCTGCCTTAGTCCCACGGCGCTGCCAACTGGGAGCTGCCTGAGGTAAGCCCCACCCACCCGGAGCCTGCACCCCTCACCCCCTCCTGCACCCCAACTCCCTGCCCCAGCCCTGAGCCCCCTCCAACACCCAAACTTCCAGCCTGCACCCCTCACCCCCTCCTGCACCCCAAACCCCTGCCCCAGCCCTGAGCCCCCTCCTCGAGCCCGCACCCCAATCTCCCTCCCAGAACCCACACCCCCTCGTGCACCCCAATCCCCTGCCCCAGGCCTCTCCTGCACCCAAACTCCCTCCTAGAGCCTGCACCCCGCACACCCTCCCGCATCACAACCCCCTGCCCCAGGCTCAGCCTGGAGCCCCCTCCCACACTTGGAACCCCTCAGCCCCAGCCCATAGCCCGCATCCCCTCCTGCACCCCACCCCCCTGTCCCAGCCCGGTGAGAGTGAGTGAGAGTGGGGGAGAACAAGCGACGGAGAGAGGGGGGATGGAGTGAGTGGGACAGGGAAGTGGGACAGGGAAGGGGTGGGGCCTTGGGGCAGGGGCAGGGCAAGGGTGTTTGGGTTTGTGTGATTAGACAGTTGGCAATCCTATTAGTGACAGGTATTAAACCCCAAGATATGCTAATCCAAAGGAGGCGAGGAGGCCTGTGTTTGCGAATGGGTGATCCTAGACTGAGCCTGGCAGTTCCAAGTACATTCTATCTCAGAGCGTGCTGTTGGTACCAGGCTCCCTTTATGCAGGGAGAAAGGAGTCTGAGATGGAGCATGGGCCCTTGCTTAACCCACTACTACCCCCGGGATGCACGAGAGGCCACCTCCTGCTGAAGAAAAGGTATAAAAGGCTGGCCCTACAGCAGCTTTTTGGACCTCTGACAACAGCAGGCCTGATATAAATGCTGGAGTAAATATGCTGGAATGACTAAGGGATGGTGTGCGTGACAAATCCTCCTCTCCAAACAGGATTGAAATGTGGTCCCAAGAGTCTAATTTTAATTAGGACACCTAACCCTTTTAGTCAGAGAGAGGGAGAGGAAAAGAATTAATGATTGTAAGAGAGAGAACTTATTTATCCAGGTCAGAATGTAAGCTTCCAGCTGCACTGCAGAGCTTATTAGAACACACAAGGTGAAAGCATCCTACCATGCTGCTTTGTGTTTTGTTCATTTTCCAGTGCTGGTAAAGGAGCTGGACTATTGATTATCTAGATTGATACCTATTGATTATCTAGATACAGCATGGACAGAACCAGCAAAAGCTTCCCCTGACCACCCTGGCAATGATCCTTAGCTCTGGCCTAGGGGGACCCCCGGGAAGAATTTGATGGGGTAATTCAGTCTCCAGGTCTATTCAGTCCTCTGCTGAGACTTGCAGCAAGGCTACCAACTGTGGTGGTGAAGAACTATTTACTGGTAACTGGGCTGTGACCACTGAAGAGACTTCAGATGGCAATGATCCTTAGACACAACTGACTGAGGTTGGATTTGAACTGGAGATTTAAAGTGAGAGGCTTTGCTCCCATTTAATAATCCTTTGAGCCATTCTGTACCCACAATATCACTCAGGTGTGCACACAACACAGAATGGGAGAAAAGTGTTAAATTTCTTTTTAAAGGGAGTGGACAGAAATAAGGCTAAATATCTCTTCACAATTTCAACATAGATTCCACAGGACTGGATGGCGTAAAGAACTGCTAATAGGATAAGCAATACCTTTCTCCTCTTGGCCACCTGTCTATCTATCACAGGCATTTCCAAAGCACCCATCACCACAGTATCTAGGAGCCTTGTCAGATTCCCCCAGCTACGATTCAACCCTTCCTTAGTGACTTAAACACAGTGGATCAAATTCCACTCTCAGTCATGCCCAGGCAAGGTATAAAGGTACAATCACATGGTGGTCAGTGGGGTTCCACTGAAGTAACTGACAGGAGAATTTGGCCCAGTAGCTTCCATAATAGTCTATCTCCTCCACAGCTGTTGTACCTGAGGAAACCGATCCAGTGTTCTTCATCTACTGGAATGTACACCTGGTCTACACTCTGCACCACCGCTCCATCCTTGATCCACAACATCTCTGGGTCCTCCATTCCCTCGAGGCTGCAATTTAGTTTCACCGGCTGACCCTGGGACACCTTTAATTTGATTGGAGATCCTGTCAATTTCATACCTAAAAAAAAAAAATATACTCCTCCTCCCCAGCCCCAAAAGAAGTGGGGGTTGGAGTACAGCAAATTAATCTAGGTTGGTGGTCTGTAAGGACATACAGTACAAGAACACACTGCACAGTTTTCTAACTGCCTCGCCAGAGCGTTATTACGTTTGTTTCATGATGAGAACACTGACATTCCAAATTACTTGAAAATGGCAGAGGCTGAATCTATACAGGGCTTCTTCAAAGCCAGTGCCAATCTGGATAGCAGCAGGATGAGCTTCCACACAGCAGCATCCAGTTACAGCTAGATAGGAATGCCGCAGGCTTCTTCACAGCAGTGCTTGACAGTGGTGATGTGTGTGTTCCCTCAGAATGGTACCATGCCGCCCCCAGGCCCTCTCTCACTTTTCAGCTGCTATGGTATGTTCCTATACTACTACTAAGTCGTCACTTCTGTTCCATTTGTAAAGAACTGGGATTTTAGACTCAATCACAGCAGGTTACTCAGTGTACACTGTTCCCCTGCATTACAAAAGCTCCAATGCAATTTATAAACCCAGTGAAAGTAAAGCATACTTTAAAGGATTCCTATCAGAGGGAAAAAACTGTTTCCAGAACACATTTTTCCATAGTATGTGGTGGGAGAATACTTCAGCCAGCCACTGTGTATCTCCAGAACCGACAAACGGCCTAATTTGGATCTGTTACATCAGTGTAAATCTAGCATAACTCCGCTGAAATCAGAGGAGTTGCTGTGACTGACATTGGTGTAAAAGTGATCAGCATTTGGCCCAAAGCGCAGTTGCGTGTGGGTGGGAAGCACTCCCCTCAATGAGAAGTGAATGTGTGGAATATGTCACCTTGTAAAAACACAGAAACCAACTGGATAAGTGCATTTTTTAAAGATGGGCATGTATATGAGGAATGAGGGGAGAAAAGGAGACCTTGGATAAAGCAGAAAGGTGGAAGACAGAGGTAAAATATCCAGTCCTGCTGGGGAAAGTAGCCTTTTCCTTTCCATTACCACAGGGACTGGCAGACTAAAACAGACCAATGGTTCAGTCTAGTCTGGTATCCTACCTCTGTTAGTGGCCTATACCGGACCCTTCAGAGAAAGGTTAACCTGACCATCACTATGTTGCCCTTGACCAGCCGTGCAGAATTATGACCCTAGCTCTGCTCACATGCGGTCAGTTCTATCACCAGATGACATTCCAGCCCACCACACCCTGACAGAAAAACACTGTGAAGCCAAGATTGCCCTTAATTAAGCATGTAGCCAGGCTGTTCTCAAACTTTTTCACAGCATGAATTGCATTTGAATACAGAAATAGTCTGGTACCCCATTTCCCGTTTGCCATTACATGGCATCCCCCTGGTAACAGCGGTAAATGCTTCCATGGCATAGTGATATCAGAAAAATATTTTGCGTATTTTCAGCTGTGTTTTAGCAACTGTAAATAAAGATGAAGAGCTGTTAATTTAGCAAATTTACTAAGAGCACTGAAACTAGTAAAGTGATCATTTAATTTTAGGTGCAGCAATGCTTTGGTTGGGCAAAGGAATTAATCACCTAACTGAGGGAGGATGATCTAACCTCAGATTACTTAACGTGAAAGTGGCATAAATTACACGTCCCAGTGTGTCCCAGAAAGCATCCTCCTTCTCACCATGCATAATAGTGAAACAGAGCATTAAAATTTCACAGTACATCCATCTGTTTTATATAAACCTAATGTAGCCAGGTATCCAAATGCACACACAAACTGGCAGACACTCTTTCGTAATAGGTGTCTTACTGAAACAGCAAATGACTTCGCTTGCTACAGTCTGCTTTGCCGAAAAGGGTTAATCACAATGTACACAACAAGATATCTGGAAGGCCTTCAAAGGTTTCAGTTCCCAGCCAAACTGATTATGCAAGAAATTAAAGGACAGTGCTAACTATACTCTATTTGGCTATTTTCAACAGCACTTCTGTGTAATCCACAAGTCGAGGTGAGCTGAAAGGAAAGGGAAAACAATAACACGGGGATTTTTAACAGACACACATTTCTGTCATCCGTAAGACGCAGTTCAGCTGCAGCACCTTTTTCTGAAGAGAAGGGAATGGTGCACCCAGGTTGGGTGCTTGGGTTTTTTGTACACTTGAGAAGTTAAGATTAATGTTTACTTTCCAGTAGTCCTCCGCCTACTCTCCCACTCCCCGTTTTTACCTCATTACATTTTTACTAAGTGCAGGAAATAAAAACTAGCTATTCCCCCCCAAAATGTGAGCACTGTAGAAGTAAAGATTCATAACTGATTAGGAAATGAAATCATATTAACTTTGTACTGCCTATCATACAGAATGGGCAACAAATGAGTGCACCAGTTGTCCCTGTGCACAGTGTATTTTACTTGTTAGTTTATCATCTCTGTACCTTTTGATTACTACTGACAGAAGTTTTTTGAAGTTGTTTTTGGAGTGGAGGGAGAAACAGATAACTGCAGACTTCTACCTACTAAGGCAAAAAGACCTTCCATTCCTTTGATACCTGAGGTCCCCAATCTAGCAATCAAAATCTACAAGGCAAACCCTTGAAACCAACAGTGCTCCACCCATGTGGATCTAAATGTAGGATTGAGACCTAAATTCCCAGTGAAGTCAATAAGAAACGTGTCTGTGGAAGGATTAGGCTATAAAATCAAATCTTTGTATGTCTTCTTGTAGGTGAAACTAGGAAAATGTAGGCTAGAAGGCAAACAAACAAAAGCCATATAGAAATGGATTATCACCTGGCCTTCCTATATAGCAATCTGAGCTCTGCAAATACAGGAACAATACATTTGCAAACATTCCCACTGACTCAATTAACTGGTATTCAGGACTCTATTTATTTGCCACCATCCAGGTCTTATTCACAAGAATATTCACAGCAAGCATAAGGTTCATAAATACGAGTGTTGAATCAGTATTCCCATGAGCATTTGCACTAGAAGTGCTCTCTTCACCATTTTGGAAAGCTTTTGTTATTAGTCACACATAGGCAAACATTGGTGGATAATTCACAAACAGAAAGGGGGCGTCTTTATGTTTTTAAAGCTTATGGACAAGACTTTCAAATATGGATGCCTAAAGTTAGGCTCCTTAATCCATAGAAATGTGGGGTTGGAAGGGATCTCAAGAGGTTATCTAGTCCACCCCCAAACACACTGAGGCAGGATTATGTATACTTAGACCCTCCCCAAATATAGGCACATAAATAAGCAATCTGAATTTCAAAAGAGCTGAGCGATCAGCAGGTCCCATTGAAGTCAACCTCTGCTACAAAGGAAATCATGTGTGGGAGATAGAAAACTTGGGGGCAACATTTTCAAGTGTAGGTGCCTACTGTGGCTCCTCAACCCACATTTAGGCACAGATGGCCTGATCCATAAATGCACTGTCTCATCGTCAGAGGCGTCAAGCATCACTTTGGAAAATTAGGCCACTTCTTTAGGTGCCTAAATATGGATTGAGGAGCCTCACTTTCAGCACTCTTTATGGCCAAGGCATCCCATCAGGGGACAGAAATATTACCATGCCAGTTGGGTGACCAAACCCATGGTGCAAAGAGCAAATAGTGCATCCCAACCATTTCCAGAAGGTATACGCTAAAAATTGTTCACAGAAACGGTCATGCCGTTGAAAACAGCAACTAAGTTTGTCAAAATCAAGACCTGTTTACGGTCAATTGGGCAACAATAAAAAAGAAGCTACGTTTTTTTAAAAAAAAAATTAGTTTGCTGAAAACAGTTCATGCAGAGTAACTCACAATCATAGATCGCGCAGGTAGACCACAGCCCTCCAAAATGCTAACAGTCACCTTCCCTCTCCTCCCCCATAAAATATAGTGTTCTCCAGCGGCGTGGCACTTGTCTCAGCTCCAGCTGAGTAGGCAGTAGGTGAGGATCTGAGCAATACACTCAAGACTAGAAGGACTCCGTCAAGTGCAGTGTGTCGGTCTTGAAAGGGAGCCCTCCCCCCGGGGGGAACCCCTCTCCCGCGCGCAGTCCAGCCCCAGGAGCGGAGTTCGTGCCGTGTCAGCAGGAGCTTTACACGCGCTGGGGTGGGGCGGACCCAGAGCTCCGGCTCGGTACGAAATTGACGATCAGGGCAAAAGCCAACAGCCGCTGGCTGGGCGCCAGGTTCAATAACAAGGCAGCAGCCGAGAAGCGCTGGGCCGAACGTTTCCTCGTTACCCCTCGGAAGATCAGCCCCTTACAGAGCCTGCCAGGGTCGGCGCTCAGCCTCCAGCCCGGGCGAGCGGCAATTCTCCCTCCTGTGCCCCGGCAGCCTTACCTGCTTCAGCAGCCGCCTCCCGGAGCGCCAGAGCCCATAGTCCCAGCAGCAGCAACAGGAGCCCCGGGATCCCCATGCTCTGCTTCATCTCCATCTCTCCCGCATCTTCATCGTCAGCAGCCGCATCCCCCCCAGCTCCACGCTGGCGGCTGCTTCTTGCTCCGAGAGGAGGAGGAAGGAACCCCCCTCCCCAAAGCGGTGCCCTTTGCCAAGAAGCTCCCAGGGGAGGCTGCAGTGCAAACTTCTCACGCCGCTTCCCCCGGGCTCGCTCGGCGGGAGCGGGCCCTGCTGCTGCCCCGCGCCGGCCCGGGGAGGAGGAGTGTGTAGGGGAAGTTTCAGGAAGCCCCCAAACTCCCGATCGCTTTTTCCTCCCTCCTCCCAGAGCGGGTCACTTTACACGAGAGGGAATGCAAGGCAGGGCGGTCTCCCTCTGCTGGCCTCGGGCTGCATGGAGTCCCCGCAGCCACGGCTGCTTCTCTCGCTCTGGCCACCTTCTGCTGCTGCGGCTGCTAATTCCTTCGGCTCTTCTTATTCCTGTTCTTCCTCCAGGAAATGGCGCTGTCAGGCAGTCACAGAGCTGGTTTGCACCCCCCGCCCCCGCACACACACCTACCTATGACATCACTCCTCATGAATATTTATATAATCTATTTATTATCCAAGCTTCCTGAACTTTTAATAAAGTGGAAAATAACAGATCTGCAGAGTCAGTGTCTCCCCCCAGGAATTTCCTGATGGAAAGGGATATTCGAGGTTGCACCAGTCAAAATGTAACCTACCTTCCTGGCAAGAGTTTATTTGCAAGGTCCAGGTAATTCTTTATATGGCTTTTACCCCCCAAGGAAATGCTTTGGTGCTATTTATTATTTTAAATAAATGCCAGCAGGCCAGCTCTCTGGTGAGCAACCCTACAACAAACAAGGGGGCATGCTTGTGGGGTGGAGGAAAACCATTTTGCCGTTAACTTGTCCACTACACAGGGGGGAAAAATCCGTTTAGGAGAAGGAGATTGAGAGCAAAAAAAATTCAAATGTGGGTGCTCATTAGGGTCCTAAACCCATATACAGGCTCCTAAATAAGTGGCCTGATTTTCAAAGATGCTGAGCACTCATACCTCTTAATGAAATCAGTGAGAGTCCCTGGGGGCTTGATCACTGCATGTGAAAATCAGGCCACTTGTACTGGTGTCTAACTATGGCTTTAAGAGATCAATTTTACTAGAAAGAAAAGGAGGACTTGTGGCACCTTAGAGACTAACAAATTTATTTGAGCATAAGCTTTCGTGAGCTACAGCTCACTTCATCGGATGCATTCAGCCACAAGTCCTCCTTTTCTTTTTGCGAATACAGACTAACACGACTGCTACTCTGAAACCTAACTTACTAGGTAACTTTGTCTGAAAGCTTTGGCCTCAGTTTCCTCCAGCAGAAGTGCCTCTCAGTTGACTTGAACTATCTGGGAGCAAGGGAATGGATTGTGCTGACACAA
The DNA here is from genome assembly GCF_015237465.2 of Chelonia mydas. Classification (NCBI taxonomy): domain Eukaryota; kingdom Metazoa; phylum Chordata; order Testudines; family Cheloniidae; genus Chelonia; species Chelonia mydas. The sequence continues at coordinate 71,848,388 of NC_051246.2, forward strand.
GCACAACTGGGCATTTCAGACCCAAGCCCCGATCTCCCAAACACTGAAGAGGCTTGGGTTATCCACACCAGGCCTTTGTGCTTCTGCACTGCTTCTGCACTCATAGCAAAGCCCTCAACCCTCCCCACTGGGAGTGCCTGCAGCAGTGAGGCACAGAAGGTAATGCTGACTGATGAGGCATTATGGTAGAGAGGTATTTCCCCACAAGGCTTATGGTGGGGAAATGATACCAAGGCCAGCCTCCTCCCAGTATGTGAACCCTAGTCCCTGCAGCTCATCTGCAGAGGAGCTTTGGCACAGTTGGGGGATATTCTGTGTCCCCCAGACCTAGTCGGCTTGATTTGGGTCCCCTCCACTTGTCAAAATGTAAGGGACGATGTAGCCTATGAAAAGGGAACAGATTTTAGCTTTGAGTTTCCATGGAGCTATTTTTGTGAGGGGGAAAAGAACCCTGTGACGGTTATAACAAATAGCCTGACACAAAGGTGCTGGAACTAGGGATGCTGAGGGTGCTGCCTCACCCTGTGGCTTGAAGTGTTTTCCATCCTATCCAGGGTTTACACTTTGGTTCAATGGCTCTCAGCACCCCCACTATACAAATTGTTCCAGCCCCCCTGCCCTGACTCTGTCCTTTCATCATAGTCACCCTGCGAACCATAGCAGAAAGGCGCCATAAGTATCATTATAGCGCAGTGCAATTTTCAATTTGTAATCATAGTTAAGATGTGTGGCACTTATATGGTGCCTTCCATCTCAGGCTCCCCTGGCAAGCATTTGTGAATTAAGTCCCCTGTGAGGAAGGAAGGTATTGCTATCCTCATTCTACAGATGAGGAAACTGAGGCACAGCAGGGTTCCATAACTTATGCCAGTGTTTCCCAAGCCCCAGGCTCTGGTCTCTGCACTCATACTAATCCTCATCCATTTGTATTTCTGTTAGGAATCCCTAAGGTGTTGGAACAATGCCAAGTAGGGGTGCATGACTATAATGAAAATGTGTTTTCTCTCCCTCCTCTGTTTCTATAATCTGAAATGAAAAGGCAAGGAGGAGACACTGACAAATCAGGTATATCAAACAGCTAGCAGGGAACCATGGTGCTCTCGGGGTAAGGAATCCATGGCAGATCCTTTGTGGGGACTATGATGCTCTTGTCAGTTCTTGGGCTATGATGCTCAGTGTATATGATTGCTAAAAGCATAAAGCATTTCCAGGATAATCACTGTAGCTAATCTCTATCTCTCCCTTAAATCCATATGTACAAATCTAGCTATATATGCTGTATATTGATGCACACATTTATGTGGGCCATTGCTTATAGAAAGTAACTATGTTCTCAAGGTTTAGCAGCCTTGTGTGAAGAGTAATGGGCATTATATGAACTCTTTGCATTTCTACAGCATCTTTCATCTAAGGATTTCAACTGCTGAGGTTTACAAATGTCACAATATCCCTCTGGTGTAGGTATCAATATTCCCAATTTAGAGAAGGGGGAATTGAAGCAGTGATAAATGGGAAATTCAGGTATAGATAAGTGAAGTGAGTTGATCAAAGTCACACCGAGAGTCAGTGGCATAATTGAGGACTGACCCATATTTCCTGATTCCCAGGCCCATGCTGTAATTATTAGACAATGTTTCACATACAAGTGTGCTCAGGGCCAAGATAATTGAAACAAACTGCAGATGAACAGAGAACAAGATGGAATAATAGAAAAATGACACACAGAAAAAGAGATCTGACCCACAAGAGATTTATATGAGATATAAACAATTGTACATAAAGATTTTTATCTGATGTGCTATTTTACACACAGCCCTGTCTCCTCATCTTGGCAATGAGTTCAGGTAAAGGCCAGGAACCTATAGAGAATGCACCTAAGAAATGCTGGGAGATCTGAAATAGGTATTTACTCTTTTATGGTTATTATTTTAAAAGTTTTTGACCAAGTATAGAAAAAATTTGTCTAAACGTTCACCAGATTTTTTTTTCCTGTTTCTCAACTAGCTCTAATTACCAGTGTCCCGAAAAACGAGCCTCCAGGAGCAGCTTTATCGGCAAACGTGACTATGTGATATGAACTTTTTGTTAAGGGCCATAGGCCTGACTTTCAGCTGGAATAACTCAGCCTAGCTCTATTGAATTCAATAGAATTCATCTGATTTACACCAGTTGAGGATCTGGCCTCATATCTTCTCAGAAGTCGGTTATATCCTCAATGATAAGGATGAAGAACTGTGCGAAAATTGGACTGAAATCCTGGATACTTTGCCAGTTGGACTGCAGACTGCTGTGGGAAAACTTACGGGGGAGTGCTATATTACCATGAAGAAATCAAAAAGAACGTGTGACTTTTGAATGCTTTTAAGATTCAGAGGATCATGAACAAACATTCCTTGCTTTTCAGCATCAATGATTTTGTGTACCGGTGCCCTTGTAGTATTGGCCCTAGACTACCAATGACAATGTTCATTACACATCAATTTATAAAGGACACACCACAACGACGCATAATTAATCTATCTCCTTCCTTCCTCTATTTTGATATTGTGGTGTTACGTTTCACCTGACCCATTGGATGCTTTATATGCATTTTGGCAAAGGCAGAAAGAGCTCAGCCCTACAAAGAGTCAAGTGCCAGTCGAGCATGTTGAATTTTTTTTAAATTTCAAAATGTTGGTGAAAAATTTAATGATGAAATTTTTATGATTCCCACCCCCCCCTTTTTTTTTTTTTTTTTGAGCAACTACAGAGCTGGTCAAAGTGTTGACTTTTCTAAAGGCACGAGGAAATTTTTTCTTTTAAATATTGGCCAGATTTTTTTTGCTCTGTTTTTCAACCAGCTCTAATTATGAGGGTTGCTGAAAAATGAGCCTACAAAAGAACTGTCCATCAAAAGAGAAAACAGCTTTGTCTTCATTACCATCGCAGCCTCTCTCCGATGGCTGAAAAATAAAGGCCTTACTCTAGTGTCCCAAATTCTGCAAAGGCTACTAGATTACATCCATCTTTGTCGTTGCTGCTGCTATTCCCCTGCAGTTGTACACACATTCCCCATGTTTTAAATGAGGTGGTCTCCAAACAGCTGACTTAGTTCACACCCAGATGTGAATGTCCAGTCCTTTCCATCCTTTGACTTTAGCTTCAAAGGGCACAAGTTGTTCCCATAGTTGTTAGAAGATAGGCCTGTCATCCTGCATTAGTAAATTGAAGTGCTGGCAAGAGTGACAGTGAAGTGACATTCAAGTTGCAGGAAGAAAAGGAGTACTTGTGGCACCTTAGAGACTAACCAATTTATTTGAGCATAAGCTTTCGTGACCTACAGCTCACTTCGTCAGATGCATACTGTGGAAAGTGTAGAAGATCTTTTTATATACACACAAAGCATGAAAAAAATACCTCCTCCCACCCCACTCTCCTGCTGGTAATAGCTTATCCAAAGTGATCACTCTCCTTACAATGTGTATGATAATCAAGTTGGGCCATTTCCAGCACAAATCCAAGTTTTCTCACCCCCCCCCCCCCCGCCACACACAAACCCACTCTCCTGCTGGTAATAGCTTATCTAAAGTGACCACTCTCCTTACAATGTGTATGATAATCAGGGTGGGCCATTTCCAGCACAAATCCAGGGTTTAACAAGAACGTCTGGGGGGAGGGGTAGGAAAAAACAAGGGGAAATAGGTTACCTTGCATAATGACTTAGTCACTCCCAGTCTCTATTCAAGCCTAAGTTAATTGTCTCCAATTTGCAAATGAATTCCAATTCAACAGTTTCTCGCTGGAGTCTGGATTTGAAGTTTTTTTGTTGTAATATTGCAACTTAGAACAACGCTTCCTCAGCTCTCTTCCCCTAACGCCCCTACTCTACTTGCGCTATATTGATGACATCTTCATCATCTGGACCCATGGAAAAGAAGCCCTTGAGGAATTCCACCATGATTTCAACAATTTCCATCCCACCATCAACCTCAGCCTGGTCCAGTCCACACAAGAGATCCACTTCCTGGACACTACAGTGCTCATAAACGATGGTCACATAAACACCACCCTATACCGGAAACCTACTGACCGCTATTCCTACCTACATGCCTCCAGCTTTCACCCTGACCACACCACACGATCCATTGTCTACAGCCAAACTCTAAGATACAACCGCATTTGCTCCAACCCCTCAGACAGAGACAAACACCTACAAGATCTCTATCAAGCATTCTTACAACTACAATACCCACCTGCGGAAGTGAAGAAACAGATTGATAGAGCCAGAAGAGTTCCCAGAAGTCACCTACTACAGGACAGGCCTAACAAAGAAAATAACAGAACGCCACTAGCCGTTACCTTCAGCCCCCAACTAAAACCCCTCCAACGCATTATTAAGGATCTACAACCTATCCTGAAGGATGACCCAACGCTCTCACAAATCTTGGGAGACAGGCCAGTCGTTGCCTACAGGCTGCCCCCCAACCTGAAGCAAATACTCACCAGCAACCACATACCACACAACAGAACCACTAACCCAGGAACCTATCCTTGCAACAAAGCCCGTTGCCAACTGTGCCCACATATCTATTCAGGGGACACCATCACAGGGCCTAATAACATCAGCCACACTATCAGAGGCTCGTTCACCTGCACATCCACCAATGTGATATATGCCATCATGTGCCAGCAATGCCCCTTTGCCATGTACATTGGTCAAATTGGACAGTCTCTACGTAAAAGAATAAAGGGACACAAATCAGATGTCAAGAATTATAACATTCATAAACCAGTCGGAGAACACTTCAATCTCTCTGGTCACGCGATTACAGACATGGAAGTTGCGATATTACAACAAAAAAACTTCAAATCCAGACTCCAGCGAGAAACTGTTGAATTGGAATTCATTTGCAAATTGGAGACAATTAACTTAGGCTTCAATAGAGACTGGGAGTGGCTAAGTCATTATGCAAGGTAATCTATTTCCCCTTGTTTTTTCCTACGCCCCCCCCCTCCCGCCCCCAGACGTTCTTGTTAAACCCTGGATTTGTGCTGGAAATGGCCCACCCTGATTATAATACACATTGTAAGGAGAGTGGTCACTTTAGATAAGCTATTACCAGCAGGAGAGTGGGTTTGTGTGTGGGGGGGGGGGAGTGAGAAAACCTGGATTTGTGCTGGAAATGGCCCAACTTGATTATTATACACATTGTAAGGAGAGTGATCACTTTAGATAAGCTATTACCAGCAGGAGAGTGGGGTGGGGGGAGGTATTTTTTCATGCTTTGTGTGTATAAAAAGATCTTCTACACTTTCCACAGTATGCATCCGATGAAGTGAGCTGTAGCAGTCACTTATTTATGCTCAGATAAATTGGTTAGTCTCTAAGGTGCCACAAGTACTCCTTTTCTTTTTGCGAATACAGACTAACACGGCTGTTACTCTGAAATCTGATGGAGGTAGTACATATATCTAGTGAACACTTCACTGAAAAGATTAAATTAATTGGTTTGGCAACAGTTGTCTCCCACATTCTGCCCAACCCATCATAATAATGGATTTGTTACAACTTGTTTACATCATATAATAACTTTGCACAGTAATAACCATGTCTAGGGACCCACTTACCATACGGCTGTCCCCTGACATAGTTGAAACACGGGTCAGTCTCAGTCTTGCACCTAAATATCCTTTTAACCATGTCCCCAGACTGACTGTGCTAGAGCCTTGGATGTGACTGGGGTTTTCGCACAGTTCAGAGACATAGGCTCCAGCTACACTCCAAGACTGAATCACATTTTAATTGTGTTGGGGGAACTCACACTGTAACCATGTTATCTGACATGGTTGTGATCGGCAGCTGAGAGCCCTTTAGACACATCTGAACCCCTTCCTTTCACTCAATGTGTATGTCTCTATCATCCCTTTTCTGTCTCTTTTTGTGTTCCCTTCCCCCTCTCCTCTACCTCTCCATCACCTCCTCTCAGGGCCAGCTCTAGGATTTTTGCCGCCCCAAGCAAAAAAAATTTAAGCCGCCCCCTCTTCTTTTTCGTGCCCCCCCAACTCCGCCCCGGCCCGGCCTCGGCCCCGGCCCCGCCTCCTCTCCCGGACGTGCCGCATTTCCCCCCCCATTGCTTCCTGCAGCTCCCCCCCCAACCCCCCCCCAGCTCACCTCCGCTCCGCCTGCTCCCCCGAACACGCCGCCACTCAGCTTCTCCCGCCTCCCTCTCAGGCGAGGGAGAGGCAGCGCGTTCAGGGGAGCAGGGGGAGTGGAGGTGAGTGAGGGTGGGGAGGGGGAGCGCAGGAAGTAACGGGGTGGGGGGGTAGAGGAACCGCTCCCTGCCCCAGCTCACCTCCGCTCCACCACCGCCACCTCCCCCGAACACGCCGCCGCTCGGCTTCTCCTCCCTCCCTCCCAGGCTTGCCGCGCGGCAAGCCTGGGAGGGAGGGGGGAGAAGCGGAGCGGTGGTGGCGCGCTCAGGGGAGCAGGCGGAGGGGGAGCAGAGGCGAGCTGAAGCGGCGGGGTCACATTTCTAGGGGCGGCATGGCCGGCGCCGGAATGTCGCCCCTAGAAATGTGCCGCCCCAAGCACCTGCTTGTTTTGCTGGTGCCTAGAGCCGGCCTTGCCTCCTCTAGTAGGAAATAATGCTGAAAAGTGTGCAGTTCCTGTATTTCTGGAAGCTGCAGCCTCCTCCAGTTCTTAAGTCTTTCATATGCTCTCAGTTTAACTCTGTGCGTGTGTATGTAAAGGAGAAAGGGAATCATATTTTAAACAGTCTCATCTGGAGTACTGTGTCCAGTTTTGGGCCCCACACTACAAGAAGGATGTGGAAAAATTGGAGAGAGTCCAGCGAAGGGCAAAAAAATGATTAGGGGTCTGGAACACATGAGTTATGAGGAGAGGCTGAGGGAACTGGGGATGTTTAGTCTACGGAAGAGAAGAATGAGGGGGGATTTGATAGCTGCTTTCAACTACCTGAAAGGGGGTTCCAAAGAGGATGGCTCTAGACTATTCTCAGCAGGAGCTGGATAACAGAACAAGGAGTAATGGTCTCAAGTTGTAGTGAGGGAGATTTAGGTTGGATATTAGGAAAAACTTTTTCACTAGGAGGGTGGTGAAACACTGGAATGCGTTACCTAGGGAGGTGGTGGAATCTCCTTCCTTAGAAGTTTTTAAGGTCAGGCTTGACAAAGCCCTGGCTGGGATGATTTAGTTGGGGATTGGTCCTGCTTTGAGCAGGGGGTTGGACTAGATGACCTCCTGAGGTCCCTTCCAACCCTGATATTCTATGATTCTAACTGCTCCATCTAAAAAATAATTAGAGATGAGCTCAAGCTATAGGGCTCAGATCTGATTCTTGATCTGGATTTAAAATCTCCCCCTATTCTGAGTGGTGGTGGGGTGCCTTGTTCAGATCTGAGGTTTGGGTGGCTCATTATAGTGTGAATCTAGGTCTGAATTCTTCCTAGATTTGAATTTTACCACAACTGAGATTTTGAGTTGAGTCCATCTCTGAAAACTCCCCAAACCTAGAACTGGCTCTTCTAAGCATTGGAGCAAGTAACTCTAAGCACTTTTTCTAAAGGTAATAAACTAAAAGCATCATGTATGTTTCCTAACTTTTGTAATTAGTGCCTAGCTGTCAAAGTGGAAGTCACTTACGTAAAACATTTATAGAAATAAATAAATTCCTGTAGACTGAGACAACCTTTTGATTGCAATCACCATCATTTACAGATTAACTTTGTGTTGTATATGTGAAAGCAAGCCCTATCTCTCTTGTGTTGAAATAAATGCAGTATTACAAAAACAGAATAATTAAACTGAAAGGATTTTTACATGATGCAACAGTCAATGCCATAAGAAACCACTGTATATGTATAGATACAGATATGATCTACACATACCAAACAGGCAGTTCAAATTTCAGATTACAAGTAGATATATAAGAAACTGATCTGGGAGTAAGCATTTGTTAACAATCTCTTAGTGGACAATGCTTTTTATTTATTTGCCCTGTGGTACTAAAACACATTGTTTCTGAAAAATACTGTAGTGCATTCTGATATCCACTGTAAGCCACTGATAATCGTGATGTCCGTGATCCACCCAACAACATTTCTAGGTCTTGTTCAGTGTGAGACAATCACTCATTGCATGCAGGTTTGCATTCTGAGATGGTCCCTTAGCAGTTCCTGAGAATGGTCAGCCGCCTTTGATTCGTTCAGATCTTGGAGCTAGGAAATGTTTAAAAAATGCTGACTCCCAAGATGGGAAAGCAGGAGTGCCACTGACAGAGCCTAGAGCCTTGTCTGCTATTGCTAACGGCAGTTCAGCTCCACCAGTAGCAGAGCACTCTGTTGTAGATGTGTCATGGGCTGCCGCCGCTGTTTTAACCAGTGTGTCATTTAGACCTGCTCTGAGCAGGATTAGATGACACAGGGGCCAATCTGGCATTACACTAAGGCAGCTTTACCATGGTCTGGCAGCATAAAGGGGCCTTATGGGGAGAAGAAACAGCACCCCAAGGATATCCCTATATAAAGGGCCTCCTGGCCAGCATAGAACTAGCATAGAACTAGGGGGGAGGGATAGCTCAGTGGTTTGAGCATTGGCCTGCTAAACCCAGGGTTGTGAGTTCAATCCTTTAGGGGGCCGATGGGGCCATTTACGGATCTGGGGCAAAAATTGGGGATTGGTCCTGCTTTGAGCAGGGGGTTGGACTAGATGACCTCCTGAGGTCCCTTCAAACCCTGATATTCTATGATTCTATGATACAGGCCCTGTGCCAGTTGTGCTCCCAGCCCCTAATGTTGGGGCCATGGAGTGGGAGGCTGAGAATGGGGCAGGGGATGTAGCTTAATACGCAGTGCTACAGCTATTCTTTGTTTCCCAGGGCCCATAGAAAGCATGGGAAATAGAGTTTAAGTTAGAGCAGCTCTGAGGTTGCTCTAACTTACACTGCGGCCTGTGGCAACCCCCAAACAGCCCCAGAATATGGGGAGGACAAAGGTGACAAAAGGCCACCTTGCCCCTTGGCCACCTCATTCCTGTGCCAGGTGTGGGAATGGAGTAACTGGGAATCAGGATCACAATGCTAAAAATGGTGGTGCCCACCAGCACTCAGCCTACAGTAGTGCCCCCAACATTGCTAACTGTGAAGAGTAGAATTGGGGATAGCAACAGGAGGAAATGTTTATTGACAAGGCCCGGGAGTGTGATGGGGTAGGAGGAAAGGTGAGATGGAGCATGTTCTTTCCTTTTACTGGTAAACTTCAGTATTTTGGGGCTTGACCCTTCAGTGAAAGTTCTGGGTGTGCAGCACCTTTCAGTATCAGGCCCTTTGTTTATACAAATGTGTTAAACTTTAATCCATTAAACTTGTGCCTTGTAGATACCATTTTTTACTAGTACTAACTGGCTGTACCCAGAAAGCAAGGAAGAAACTTTGATTAGGCAAGATCCAGCACTCTTTAAAACCCTGGGAAGGAATGACGAGAACTTAGGGAGCAGAACTGAGACAGCCACAAAGGAAGACAGGCATGGACAGAGAAGAACAGGAGGAAGTGAAAGAGGGAGGGAGTAAATGAGAGAAGGAGGAGGGAAAGATAAACCTGGTCTGGTGGTAACAGCAGGTGACTGGGAATCTGCAGATTTGAATTCTGCTTCTGGCTCTGCCACTGACCTGCTGTGTGATCTTGGGTGAATCGCTTAACCTCCCTGGGCCTCAGTTTCCTGCCTTACAAGAGAGTTGGGAGACTAAATGCATCAATGTTTGCAAAGCACTTGGAGAGCCTCAGGTGGAAATTGCTGTTGTGGTGCAAAGTATAATGACTGAAATGTGAGGGGAGGCTGGAGATGGGAATGAGAGGGGAGACAGAAACAGGGGAAGAAAGAAAAGGGTGACTGGTGAGTGGAAGAAGGGTAGGAAAGAGGAAAAAAGAGAGGGGACACCTAATGATGGGGAAGTAATGGAAAGTGGCAGGAAGAGAAATGAGTAGCTGCTTGTCGGAGTGGATATATTTTCTTGCATTGGCAGGGAGGGGAATTAGAATCGGAGAGTTTGCCCTGTGGAGCTAGTGTGTGGTGGCACAGTCTTGAAGTTAACGGTTTCCCTGCTGATACCATCTCTGTCAAACAGCACTAGTGCACTGGAGCTGTCCTGGGGAGAGAGGAGCCATAGAGCCATAAGGCCTGATCACAGAGATGTCTCCAGGCAGGATGAGCGCCGGATATAGAAGCGCCTTCCCTCGTGCCCTTCAGATCTGTGCACAATTAACACTGGGAAAAAGCGGGCATCCTGGTAGGTGGGTGGGTTTTCATTGATGGCGAGCTGGCTAGAGTAAGAGCAACACTGTTCATCCTGGCAGCCACGGTCTGCAATGCTGCTGCTGCAACTCCTCCAGAGGCCTGTCCTGTGAGAACCATGAACCCGGCACAAAGAGAAGCGGCTGGTGTTGAGGGAGAGGTGTGAGTTTCCGCTGCCACTGTGGAAGGCGTAGCGGGAGAAGATGGAGGAGGTGCTGGAGGCCTGATTGCAGCGCTCACAGCCATGAGCTATTTCACTGTACCCACGCATGGAGTAGCCGTTGTACACAGGGGAGTCTGTCAGGTCCAGGAGCATGGCCTCCGAGTAGCTGGGGATCAGCTGTCGATTGGTACAGATGTGCCATTCCAGTTCAGTGCTGTCCTGAGTGTTATCCCGGGGCATGCAATACCTATACAGGGGCTCCTCTGCTATGCCGGGCACTGTGTACTCTAGGCCTAGGAGCTTCTCAATGTGGTAGTGCACATACGCAGTCCGATACTCTATGAGCACCCGCAGTGGCCAGGAGATCATCAAGACAGCTGCCACCCAGAAAGTATAGTGGGACACGTACCATGGGAGATGCTCTGGGTCCCCATAGGCCATCATAAGCTCTTTGAAGTCTATGTTTTTGAGCTGCATGCCTTCCCTGACCTCCATGTAGTCATCCAGCCCCTCAATTTCTGTGAAAAAGTGAGTCCTCTGGGTCAGGTATGCGTTCTCTGACTCTGTGTTGGCAAAGCTGAAGCACTTGGTGAACTTCAGTTTTGTGGCTGTGTAGCATTCCAGGCCTAGCAGCTCCTTGGAAATGTCCTTGAATCCACAGTGAGAGTAGTCAAACTCAGCTTCAGCCACATGTGTGTTGACCCGCTCATGGTAGACCTGTGTGGTGGTATAGGCATCACCATTGCGGTACCGGGTCACCTGCCGGGTGCGTCGCACAAAGTGGTAGCTGATGGCCTTCCACCAAATACAGGGAGTGGCCTGCTGCATGCGGTTGATACGGTCATAGATGCTGTCCACATCCGCTTTGTACTGGAGTTCACTTTTGGCATGGCAGTGCCAACATTCCACCAGGTAGGCCACATACAGTATGGTGAGGAAGGCTAGAGGGATGTAGACATAGCCATCAGAGCACGGGCTATCATGGTAGATCATAGACTTGCCTTTGAAGGAGCTATCAAAGCTGAGCTTGGTGACTCGGGCTAGCTGACACCAGGCCACAGCACCCAGGCAGCCATACATAAGGATGGAAAGGAGGAGGCATTTCCAGTGGGATTCTCTGCACATGGAGGCACTCAAGGACTGCTTGACAGGGCGTTGCTGAGAAGCGAGAGAAAGAGTAATTTATGTCAGTGGCATCATTTTATATAATACATGACTCTTACTTTCAAGATTGTGTTTGTCTTAGCCACTGAATGCCTTAGGGCTAGCTTGGACCTGTAGGCAGAGCCCTCAGTAAGGTGTGGTCTGCATAAACTGCAGTCACAGGAGTAGCCCCATAAGGCATTATGCCTTAGAAATGTCTCTCCAAGGCACAACACCTTCCCTTTTCTCTCCTTGCTCCACAATGGGAGTAACATGGTGCTGGCCTGTACCGACAGCAAATGTACTCCAGACCTCTCTCCTTCTGGTCAAACTAAAATCGCAGCCTGTCTCTCTGACATCTCCTTGTGGATGTATAGCCGTCAGCTCAGGCCAAATATGGCTAAAACAGATCTTTCTTCCAAAATTCTCTCTGCTACCTCCTTTCACACCACCATTCTTCCTGTCACGCATGCCCATAACCCAGATGTCATCTTTGATTCAGACTTCTGTCTAGGTCCTCACATCCAGGTTTCTAGATTCTTTCTGCTTAACATCTCTAGGATATGGCCATTCCTATCCATACACACAGCTAAAACTCTCATCCAGTCTTCTCATCATCTCGCATCCCAATTACTGCCACATCCTTTTCTCTGACAAAGGCAATTGTGCCCTCTTCATATCCATTCAGAAGGCAAAGATAATTCCCTATCCTGTCTCTTTGACCATGTCACCCCTCTCTTTGTATCCCTTCATGGACTCCTTCTTCTCTTTTGTATCAAACATAAGCTGCTTGTCTTCGCTTTCAGGCCCTTCATGACAACACCCCACGTAGTGTTTAATTTGTAATGAAAGAGGTGCCAGGGCTCAAGCAATTTTTTTACATTCACAACTGATGCAGCAAGCCCAGAGACATCGGGGCTATGAACTGCCAAGCCCAGAGGCACCAGGGCTATGAATTGCCAAGCCTAGAGGTGCCGGTGCTCAGCCCTGGCACAAATTAAGCACTGTTCCCACCCTACCTATCATCTCTTATTCAGTATGGAAGAGTCATCTCCTGCCTCTGACCAGCCCAAGAGGCCAGCCTCTATCTGCCATTTGTTAAATTTCAAACAAGCACCTTTTGTGCTTCCTCCCCTGTTGCCCCTCATGCCTGGGAGGTGCTCTCTTTAACCACCTGCAAAGCGACCTCATTATCCTCCTTCAAACCCTTCCTTGAAACTTTACTGTGCTGCGATATCTACAAAAAACATGACAATGATTAGGCTGCCAGTGTGCTGAGGCCAGTGTCGATCATGCTGACTAATACTGTCTCATTGTGTCCTTGTACTATCCTCGTGTGTTGAGGGGCAGAGTCAACGCTTCACCCATTCTCACCTCGCCCATGTGCTCAGGGGTGAGGATAAGCAGAGGCACAATACCTGCTCACTCCTCTGTGCTTGGGCCCCAGATCCGATAGCCCACACAAGGCACTTACTCTCTGTTACACCCCATAAGGACACATAGTCCAACCTCTGCCTTCATGTACATTCTGTGCAATCCCACTGAAATTGATAGGGTTGCACAGTGTATGAATGAGAAGACAATTTGGCTGCTGTCTTGGCCCTTACATTCTGCAACTGCTGAATTTCTGAATCCGCGCTCCGTTGCTGAGAAGCCTCGGGAGCACTCTTCTTTAGTGGTTTTCCACCCACACATTCTGGCCACGCCCCAGAGTCGGCACAGGACTGCCAGAGCAGCATGAAGCCAGAGGAATGTAAACCAGAACCAGGGCCTGTGCCTCCAGCAGCACGGAGCTGACTCACAGGTAACATTATAAATGATCTAGAGAAAGGGGTAAATAGTGAGGTGGCAAAGTTTGCAGATGATACTAAACTGTTCAAGATAGTTAAGACCAAAGCAGACTGTGAAGAACTTCAAAAAGATCTCACAAAACTAAGTGATTGGGCAACAAAATGGAAAATGAAATTTAATGTGGATAAATGTAGAGTAATGCACACTGGAAAAAATAACCCCAACTATACGTACAAAATGATGGGGGCCGATTTAGCTACAACTAATCAGGAGAAAGATCTTGGAGTCATCATGGATAGTTCTCTGAAGACGTCCACACAGTACGCAGTGGCAGTCAAAAAAGCAAATGGGATGTTAGGAATCATTAAAAAAGGGAGTACTTGTGGCACCTTAGAGACTAACCAATTTATTTGAGCATAAGCTTTCGTGAGCTACAGCTCACTTCATCGGATGCATACTGTGGAAAGTGTAGAAGATCTTTTTATACACACAAAGCATGAAAAAATACCTCCCCCCCACCCCACTCTCCTGCTGGTAATAGCTTATCTAAAGTGATCACTTTCCTTACAATGTGTATGATAATCAAGTTGAGCCATTTCCAGCACAAATCCAGGTTTTCTCACTCCCCCGCCCCCAACACACAAACCCACTCTCCTGCTGGTAATAGCTTATCTAAAGTAACCACTCTCCTTACAATGTGTATTATAATCAAGGTGGGCCATTTCCAGCACAAATCCAGGGTTTAACAAGAACGTCTGAGGGGGGCGGGGGTAGGAAAAAACAAGGGGAAATAGGTTACCTTGCATAATGACTTAGCCACTCCCAGTCTCTATTGAAGCCTAAGTTAATTGTCTCCAATTTGCAAATGAATTCCAATTCAACAGTTTCTCGCTGGAGTCTGGATTTGAAGTTTTTTTGTTGTAATATCGCAACTTTCATGTCTGTAATCGCGTGACCAGAGAGATTGAAGTGTTCTCCGACTGGTTTATGAATGTTATAATTCTTGACATCTGATTTGTGTCCCTTTATTCTTTTACGTAGAGACTGTCCAGTTTGACCAATGTACATGGCAGAGGGGCATTGCTGGCACATGATGGCATATATCACATTGGTGGATGTGCAGGTGAACGAGCCTCTGATAGTGTGGCTGATGTTATTAGGCCCTAAGTGAGCTGTAGCTCACGAAAGCTTATGCTCAAATAAATTGGTTAGTCTCTAAGGTGCCACAAGTACTCCTCTTCTTTTTGCGAATACAGATTAACACGGCTGTTACTCTGAAACCTGTCATTAAAAAAAGGATAGAGAATAAAACGGAGAATATCTTATTGCCCTTATATAAATCCGTGGTACGCCCACATCTTGAATACTGCGTACAGATGTGGTCCCCTCATCTCAAAAAAGATATACTGGTATTAGAAAGGTTCAGAAAAGGGCAACTAAAATGAGTTTGGAACAGGTCCCATATGAGGAGAGATTAAAGAGGCTAGGACTTTTCAGCTTGGAAAAGAGGAGACTAAGGGGGGATATGATAGAGGTATATAAAATCATGAATGGTGTGGAGAAAGTGAATAAGGAAAAGTTATTTACTTGTTCCCATAATATAAGAACTAGGGGCCACCAAATGAAATTGATAGGCAGCAGGTTTAAAACAAATAAAAGGAAGTTCTTCTTCACTCAGCACACAGTCAACCTGTGGAACTCCTTGCCTGAGGAGGTTGTGAAGGCTCAGACTATAACAGGGTTGAAAAGAGAACTGGATAAATTCATGGATTAATTAAGTCCATTAATGGCTATTAACCAGGATGGGCAAGGAGTGGTGTCCCTAGCCTCTGTTTGTCAGAGGATGAAGATGGATGGCAGGAGAGAGACCACTTGATCATTACCTGTTAGGTTCACTCCCTCTGGGGCACCTGGCATTGGCCACTGTCGGTAGACAGGATACTGGGCTGGATGAACCTTTGGTCTGACCCAGTATGGCCATTCTTATGTTCTTAAGAGTGACACCTACCAAATTATCAACACCATGTGTGCTGCAGCATTGTCTTGGAGGTCTCCCATCCAGAAACTGCCTAGATTATACCAAGTTTACTTTCAGTTCTGACAGAATCACAGTTCCAGGTGGCATGGTAACAAGCTGAAAATAATATTGGCAAGAAGCAAAAAAAAGGGTTTAAGCTATGTAGCTAATGGTATATATGTGAATAGTTAAAATCCAGCAGATCCCCCTGCTTTGAGGGCTCAAAAGGCAGGACACAGATCACAAATAAAAGAATTTACTCTTCTACACTCCCACCTGTGTTCCCTGAGAGGACAGGATTAGCATCCTCACCCTGATGATGTTGCAATGAACCTGTTGCATGTCATGCTGTGCTGGGCTGTAATAAGAAACAAATCAAGCCAAGTAGCCAGAAACTGTAGCAACTGAGCGGTCTCTTTATAAAGAGCAACAGCAGCGAGAGTTCCAGCACCGGCTGGCTCCAGTGTACAGGCTGGGAGGAGCACACTCAGCAAGAGCCTTACACCTGATGTGTACGGTTAAGGAATATCTCTGTACTGGCCTCCCTCTTGCTACTGATACCCTTTGGCCCCACTTTGTAGTAAGAGTGTTGTAGCAATAAAAACAGTGAAACACACCAAGATACATATACCATCTCTCTGCTTTTCCCCCACTGATGCAAAATGGAACTAATCCATCTCCTAAGGGGCCACCTCTAACATTCCAAACTTCTTCACAGCTTCCAACAGATGCCGCGGTTTTAAAGCAGCCTACCAGAGCAAAATTGCCTCCTTCTCCCCCTAAATGTGATGTTTCCCCCTAATATTGATTGTGTGAGGCCCACCACAGGCAAGATTCAGTTCTGGACCAGTGATGAGTTTAAGGTCCAATGCTTCATGACCCTGCAGAGCTAGAAATGGGAGCTTTATGCCATTTGAAAGTAGAGTTTGCCCTTTTCCCGGTGGGACAGCAGCATTTGCTTTTAACTTTACAAGGCTGAGGTTTGACTTTAAAGTCGTTCATTTTTAGGCACAGAAGAGCTATTTTAGGTCATTTTTAGAGGTCTTTGTGGTTTCCTTTGAGGCTGAGCCCCATACAGTTAGACTCATGGGGCTAGATTCTAATTTCATAGATTCTCATCTCACTCTGGTGTAAACTCAGAGTAACTCCAGTGATTTCAATGGAATTACACCAGTGTAAATCTAGAGTAACTGAGATCAGAATGCTTCCAGGAGGAAATTATTGCAACCACTGGCAGTGTAAAGGGACCAAATTGATAAAAATGTAATTCACATCCACTTTAAGGCCCCATTATGCTTCCATAGTGGTGTAAAGGGACCTTATTACAAATGTAAATCAGGCCCATTTTTCCTCATCTCCTTTAGGGAACTCTGAGGAGAGGAGCAAAGTGGTTACAACCAGCACCCAGAACTCTGAACAATAACTGCAAAACCGCAGGAGCCATGTAGGTATATGACTGAGTCCAGATCCAGCTACTGAGGGTATGTCTATGTTGCAATGTAAGCCCAGGCTCTGACTCAGGTTCAAGCCTTAAGCCCTCTTCCATTGACACTCAAATCTCTCAGGCTTGGACCCAGGGTCCTAGGAGCCTGTGAGAGTAGAAGTTCTAAGCCCAAGTCAAAGCAGGACCCAGGGTTCGAGCCCTATCATTTTGCAGTGTAGATGCAACCGCCCTGGACTCAGGTTCTTGGAGTCCACCAAAAGTATCCACAACACTATGCGCAGACTTCATTTGTCCTCTCTCTCCCAAGAATCATCAGTCGACTCCAGGGAAAATACAACAGCTCAGCATTTTATTCTGACAGCCAACCTGCAAACAAACCTTTGGAGAACCTGCAGCGTTTGCCATGGATACTGACCAGAAGAAGTCCTTTACAAAGCATGCTGCATTGTGGTTACTGGAGCACAGATCGATTTTGGTTAATCTATTGTGTGAGGCCACGAGAGTTTAACCAAACAATTAATTTTACTAGTAAGAGTATCAGAAATGACCATGCATACCAGCAAACAGCAAAGAAGCTGGCGGCGCTGGAAATTTACCAAAGCGGTGATCAGTGCAGGGAATGGATTAAGTGGATTAAGACCAAATACCGGAAAACCAGGCATCACAAATGCGCCTCTGGCAACTCACCAGCATTGTACCTATTTTATGATGAGTTTGACCCTGTGTGGGGATTGCACTGAGCACTGGGCAATGAGCTGTGCCCAGTGACCTGGTCAGCTGGGATAATGCCCTGCTGGCCCCTGTAGCCAGCATGGGAATTGATGGGAGCCAGCAGCAGGCACCAAATGAGGCAAATGAAGTAACTCTGCTGATGAAACGAGCCCCAGAGGAGGCTTTGCTGCAGAAGCAAGTGAGCACATCCTGGGGCCATACTTAGAGGAGCTTTTTGATGCCCTCCCGGCCCAGAGGAACAGCCCACCGTGGATCCAGCAGCAGAAATGGAAGAAGGAGAAGCTGCCCTGGAGCCTGGTAAGTTTCTGAGTTTATATGTGGATTTATTAATAAAAGAACGAGAGGGATTTCAGCTCTATGAACCAATGCAAACCCTGGGAAGCAGCGTATATCTGCTAATGGTGGATTGCACGTCAGTGCCTTGCATCCCCCCTCCCCGACCCTGTGGAATTCCAAATGGAGACCAGGAAACACAAACAGTAAAACAAGCATGTAAAAGTGAGTTTTTACTGAGAAGCAGAGGCAGATTACAGTTTAGTGGGGCCCTGGGCCAGGACAAGTGGGGGACCCTCCCCACCCCTTCCACCTGCAGTCCCCCCACTCCTTGGTGCTCCTGCCACGGAGTAGGGTCAGGGGGCGGCAGCTTTCCCTGCTCTGCCCCTCTGCCTGGCACTCCTGCCAGGGAGCAGGGTCAGGGCACAGGGACTTGCCCCCCTTCACCTGCCCGCCTAGCACTCCCGCTGTAGAGCAGGGTCGGAGTGTGGGGGCTTGCCCAGCCGTGTCTATGGAGCGTCAGTGGTGTGAAGCAGCCCCCTGCCAATACACTGAAGTTCAATAAGGAACATTTTCTGTCTTTGAAATTCCAAGATGGTTTTTTCTGGGCTCCTGCACTGAGCTATTTGAGACAGTAACCTTCTGAGTCTCATCCTATTCCAAGAGGAAAGACAAGCTGAAAGGCAAGCGGGAAGGCTCACTCTGGCTGCGCAGCTTGAGGACAGGGTAGTGGTGCAGGAGCAGGCATATGCTTCACAGTTCCTGGAACAGGAAAGGCGGTGAAGGGAGGACAACAGAGCACAACAGAGAGAACTGTTTGAGCAGCAGCTGTCTTGAATGGCTGCAAACGTAAAGGCTCCAAGGGCTTGCGTGCCCTCCGGGGTACCCTGGCCTGCTTTCAGGAACAGCCTGGACAATTCCATTGCTGGGTAGGCCATGCATTTGGGCCCTATCAGTGGCTGGGATGGACAAATGTGCCCCATGCAGTCTTCAGTGCTGAACCCCTCCCCCATGGACACCTCCACGTCCCTGCCCCGGCACCAAGTGAATGGCAAACGTGAAAGGAGAACGGTGGGCCAGGGGAAACACAACAGTGTGTGTATAGGGTGTCTTGTACATCATTTCACTGTTTGCACAAGTTTATGCTTTTGGATACTTTTAAAGCTTTGGTGTTGCTGGTGTTATAGTGGGCTAATGGCAGCTAGCCTGCCAGGCAGTGGTTTAATATTGGACTTTTCCACTAACTGTGTAAAAATAAAGGGTTTTTTTTTCATAAAGAATATTTATTGCCATCATTGCAACACATGAGATAATGCGTGTTTCAAATAATAAAGATAAACAGAGGAGCAGGGACAAGTGGGACATTGTATGCAAAACCCATGTCTCACTACAGCTATATACATACACCAGCTATTTACATCAATCCATAGTGGTTTCTCCACACCACCCCATTACATAAACAGTTACGTCATTCAAAAGTACAATGCAGGGCAATCAATGCCCCCTCCCCAACAAGCACGTAGAGGTACTATTCTCCCTCTTCAGCTGGCCCATGGAATGTGGGAGCACAAAGCATCCCTGACTTTTGTTGCCTGGGTGCATCCAGCTCCAGCTGTGGTAGACGCACTTTCTGGCTGAGTGTACCAGTTCAGGGGGCCTTGCAGTCATAGGTTCATTCAGGGGCAAATGGCTCACCGCTGGCTTCACAACGATCGTGAAGAGCGCAGCAAGCCACAGAAATGCAGACAGCATTGACGACACTGGCGTCCAAATGGGTCTGTAGAAACCGCTAGCGGGATTTCAGTCTGCCATAAAAACACATTCAGCCACCATTCTACACCTGCTAAGAATGTAATTAAACCTTCTTTTGCCAGGGCATCTGAGATCAGGGTATGGTTTTCATCAGCCAAGGCAAAAGTGGGTACATGGCATTCCCCAGAATAACAGTGGGGATGGAACTTCATATACAATAATGTTGTGGTGGGAATAATGTCCCAGCTTGTCGATGAATATAGACTCTCTCAATCAGCAAAAAACCCTGGCATCATAAACTTTTCCAGTGCAGCCAATACTGACATTCACATATCAACCTCTGTGGACCATGATGGCCCACATAACAATGGAGTAGTACCCTTTGTGGTTTATGTACTCATGTGCTCCATGATGAGGGCAAACTATGGGTACGCGGGTCCCATCAGTGTCCCTGGCACAGTTTGGAAACCCCATTCTCTCAAAGCCAGCAATTACCTCAGGAATATCTTTTATACCTACCAACTTGTGGTAAACCACACACGTGATTGCCTCAGAAACCTCCACTGCCACTTACCCACAGTCGACTTTCCAATACCAAACTGATTGGCCACTGACTTGCAGCGGGATGGGATAGCCATCTTCCAGATGATTATAGCAAGCTGCTTGTGGACAGGCATGGCCAGCCTCATGCATGTATCTTTACACTGTTGGGTCAGGGCAAGCTGCTCAGAAAGCTCCAGAAATACAGTTTTCTTTGTGTGAAAGTTCTGGACCCACTGCTGGTCATCCCAGGTCTCCATGACAATGTGACCCTACCAGTTTGTTCTTGTTGCCTTGCTTTAGAAGTGCTGGGCTATGGAGGGGATATCAGTGGCTATACCGAGTGTCATGAGCAGCATCAGCCAGTTCAAGTCTTCCATGTCTGTGTCCTCCTCCTCCTCCTGCTCTGTCATTATCTCTGTCAGGTACCTTTGGTGGGTCAGAAAACACTGCCGAGCTGCCCACCAGTGCCTCACATTTTGGGAAGGTGCTAGGAAGCCTGAGATACAGTTGGTTGGATTCATGTCTGCGTACTCCAGTGTGGATTCCAGAGCTTAAGGTTTGGGCCCAGGTTAAAAAATTCTTAACCTAAATTTGGCAACAGGGCTGGCCTTCCCATGAGGTGAACTGAAGCGGCCGCCGCAGGTGCCAGACTGGGGGAGGGGCACCACTAGGACCCAGAGTGTAGAAAATTGTGTCTGCTGCTGGTGCATATGTATTCTCTCTGCTCTAGATGCACAGAGATGGTGGAGTGCTGTGCTGGAGGAAGGAGGGCACAAGAGACATAACAGGCAGGCAGGAGAAAAGGTGAGAGGGAATAACAGAAAGCAGCAGGAGCTGCAGGGAGAGAGAGGAGGAGGAGCCTCTTATGTACCTCTCTAGCACCCCCAGGAGCCTGGACTGATTAACACCAGCTTCTCAGGGAGCTTCCTCTTTCCTGCTGCTTCCCTGAACCCACTTGAAGAGAACAGGCAGTCAACTGAAGTAGTAGGAGCCAGTTAGGACCTTAAGAAGCTGATATCTTCCCTCACTCAGGCCCTGCTACCAGCCTGCTTATGTGTCCCCTTCAACTGAGTGTTGAGGGCCACTATAGCTGGCACAGAACAGCAGTCATGAATGAAAGAAGAAAACACCCCTCTGGGGCAGCATTCAGAAAAAGAAAGAAAGCACAGGAAGCTAGTTAGTCAGAGTGCAGATGTCATAAATATAAAGGGAAGGGTAACCACCTTTCTGTATACAGTGCTATAAAATCTCTCCTGGCCAGAGGCAAAATCCTTTCACCTGTAAAGGGTTAAGAAACTAAGGTAATTTGGCTGGCACCTGACCCAAAATGACCAATGAGGGGACAAGATACTTTCAAATCTGGAGGGGGGGGAAGGCTTTTGTCTGGCTGTGTGATACCTTTGCTGGGAACAGATCAAGGATGCAAGCCCTCCAACTCCTGTAAAGTTAGTAAGTAATCTAGCTAGAAAATGCATTAGGTTTTCTTTATTTTGGCTTGTAAATTTGCTGTGCTGGAGGAAATGTGTATTCCTGTTTTTGTGTCTTTTTGTAACTTTAGGTTTTGCCTAGAGGGATTCTATGTTTTGAATCTGACTGCCTGTAAGATTATCTTCCATTCTGATCTTACAGAGTTGTTCTCTTATCTTTTTTTGTTCCTCTAATAAAGTTCTGATTTTTAAGAATCTGATTGGGTTTTTGGGTCTTAAAAATCGACGGGGTTTGTGCTCATCTTGTTTATTCTCAAGCCTCCCCAGGAAAGCGTGTGTAAAGGCTTGGGGGGATATTTTGGGGAAATAGGAACTCCAAGTGGTCCTTTCCCTGTTCTTTGTTTAAATCACTTGGTGGTGGCAGTGTTTTACCTAATCCAAGGGCAAAGACTTTGTGCCTTGGGGAAGTTTTAATGTACTGAAATACCCAGAATTCTGCATACTGTTTTTGTTGCAAACTCTTCCAGTCTAATGTTCCAGCCACAATGGGTGCTACAAGAATAAAGGGCTGGAAAAATCTGGCTAGAAATCTGGCATGCCATGAGAAGGCAGCAAATCACCAGAGAGCATTCCATAGGTGGAAAGAGCTTGAGATGAGACTAAGGTTAAAGGCCACCAGAGATGATCAGCATCAAGAGAAGATTGCATCAGAGTCTCTTCACTGGCAAAATGTTCTGAAAAGGCTCATTGCCATTGTGAGAATGCTTGCTACCCAAAACCTAGCACTGCGTGGCACTTCAGATCAGCAGTATGTGCCAAACAATGGAAACTTCCTTAAAATTGTGGAGCTGATGGCTGAGTTTGATGCTGTACTCCAGGAGCAAGTAAGAAGAGTCACCACCCAAGAAATGTACGCACACCACTACCTTGGAAAAACAATTCAAAATGAGATCATACAGTTACTGGCAACAAAAGTCAAACAGAAGATTGTGGCAGATCTGAAGTCAGCAAAATACTACTCTGCATACCTGACATCAGCCATACGGAACAAATGGCTTTAATGGTGAGTTTTGTAACAACAACAGAACCTAGTGAAAATGTCCCTGCAATGGTGACTGTCAGAGAGCATTTTCTAGAATTTATTGACATTGATGATACTACAGGAGCTGGTATGACAAATGTGCTTCTTAAAAAGCTGGAAGATACGGGAATTGCGATAGTTGACATGAGAGGTCAGGGCTACGATAATGGTGCCAACATGAGAGGAAAGAACAGAGGAGTGCAGACACGGATCCGAGAATTAAACCCTCGAGCTTTTTTTGTCCCATGCAGTTCTCATTCATTGAACTTGGTGGTCAGTGATGCAGCATCAGCTTCGAGTGAGGCTGCTGAATTTTTTAATGTAATTCAAAGCATCTATGTATTTTTCTCTGCATCAACTCATCGATGGCAAATTTTGGAGCAACATCTGGGAACATCCTCTCTGACACTGAAACCACTGAGTGCCACACGATGGGAAAGTTGAGTGGAGGCGAAAAAACCTATCAAACACCAAATTGGGAAGATGGATGATGCCATAGTTGCCATTATGGAGGATAATGCTATGACAGGAACTGTTCGTGGGAGAATAGTGGCAGAGGGAATTGGAATCACCAGAAACATACATAACTTCAAATTTCTGTGTGGCTTAGTGTTGTGGCATGACATACTGTTTGAAATAAATATTCTAAGCAAGAGACTCCAAGGTGTTGACCTTGATATATCTGGAGCAATGGAACAGCTGGACAAAGCAAAGTCATACCTACAGTCTTACCCGTCAGATGAGGGATTTCAAAATGTTCTGAAGAGTGCACAGAAGTTTGTAGAGGAACTTCAAACTGAAACTATTTCCCACCCATTCGAGAATACAAGAGTCACCAAAGAAGAAGACATTTTGATTACAAGGCATGGGATAATCCCATAAGAGACCCCAAACAACAATTCAAAGTTGAATTCTTTAACCAGGTGCTAGATTGTGCAATACAGTCAGTTGAAGAACTTGCAGCTCAAGGAACACAGCGCTGTATTTGGGATGTTGTATGATATTCCAAAACTCCTCACTATACCTGAAGAAGACCTACACCAGCAATGCAGGGCCCTAGAGACAGTGTTGACACATGATGACATGCGCGATATTGATGCGAGTGATTTAGGTGATGAACTGAAAGCCCTTTCAAGATACATTTCAGCAAGATCAACTCCAAACGCCGTTCTGGAATATATGTGCACAAATAAGATGACCACCCTCTTTCCAAATGCTTTTGTTGCTCTGCGCATACTTCTAACACTTCCTGTAACAGTTGCCAGTGGAGAATGCAGCTTCTCCAAGCTGAAGTTAATAAAAACACATCTATACTCCACAATGACACAGGAGAGGCTGGTCGGTCTTGCAACCATCTCAATAAAGCATGAGCTGGCCCAGACTGTGGACCTTCGGGAGGCAGTTCAAATCTTTTCAATCAAGAAAGCACTACTTTTGATTATTCAAACAGATAAAAATGCCAGTGTTTACTATGCAGACAAGAAAAGTTACATTTGCTGTTCAGGCATTTGAAAGTTAAGTGTTACTTAACATTTTTGAACAAGGCATTTTAAGTTGTTAGTTCTCCTTTATTGGGGTAGGTAGCAGAGCAGTACCATGAGAGGAGTAGAAAAAGAAGAAGGCAGAATTGAGACCTTTCAAAGTTTTGGCCCAAGTCAGGGGGCATGGGGGCGTCATTTGAGCTCCCTGCCTCAGGTGCCAAAATGTTGTGGGCCGGCCCTGTTTGGCAATCACTGTATATGCTCAAGCCCTGAGTTCTCAAACCCAGAGTCCACTGACTCGAGTCCCACTAACTTACATTGCAGTGCAGATGTACCCTGAGTCTTGTGAAATTCCCTCTAGCACCTACTTTTAAACCCTAATCCCATTATCACTCTACTGTGCATTTCTGAACAGCCCAACCTTTGGGCCCAGCAAAGCCCACAGCCCCAGACTCCCCTGATATGTGGGAACCTCATGAAGACTCTAAGACATCTTTTCTATATTTTAAAGTAAGTTTCTAGCCCTCTTCTTTGCGAGGGGACTGTAAACTTCTATAAACCAGTCTCTAGGCTTGGATTGAAGTAGTAGCTGGGCTTTCCTTCTACAGCAGAAGGCCATGTTGGAATTTCAGATTCACACTCACCTGCACACACAGGCACTTTTTGTGTAAAATGAGCCAGTTACATGTGAATTCTGGAGGAGATCTGCAAAACAGTGCAGGGGCTCCAGCCATCTATTGTAATGGAAGATGTGTAGCTAAATCCCCTGCACAGCTTTGCAAATCTCAGCCCTCCTCAGTAGGCCCAACACCTCTCCAAATCCCCAGGCTGGGCCTGAGCACAATGCAAGGGTGGACAAGGATTGTTTAAAGCTGGCTGTGATACCTGACAGCCTCATGTGTTCCCAGTGACACTGGAAATACCAGGATCACCAAAAAATGGCAGATATTCGTGCTGTTTTGCAAACTCATTTTGCCCATCCCTACAGCCTGTCACTGTCTCTGTACCATTGCCCTTACATGCCAATGCCTCCACTGCAGCTCAGCTGTAATCCCCAATCATGCCTCCATCTCTTTCCTTGATTATCTACAATTCTGTTCTCTAGGGTCCACTCTCCACACACCAGCAGGTACAGAATGCTGCTGCCCCCCCTGCCCCCAATCTCACAGGCACAAAGAAGTGCAACTATATCACTCCCATCCTCAAATATCGCTCCCCTGACTCCTCATTCACTTCAGAATCCAGTTCAAAATGGTCTTTGGGTTCAAAACCCTCCATGGAACTGCTCAGGAAACCTTGTCATAATTTCTCTCCCTTTGTTCACTGTCTTATTTCTTCTTTTTGTCCCTGCACCAATTCTCTCTGCAGCTCCCTTATATCTTTCTGTCTCCTCCGCTGTTCATTTTATCTCAAATCCCAAATATATTTCCCCTTGCCTATACACCTTCATTTCTCCCTTCCTTTGGCATTATAATTATTTAATGTTGTAATTCTATTGGCATATGAGCATTTTGGCTCAGTTTGTATGAAAGATGTCAGATATAATAAAGAATAAAAACAACAATAATAGTAGTAAAGTATCGCCCACTCTCAAAATCTAATGAAGAAACACACCCCTCTTTCATACAAATTCATTATATATTAAACTACAGTCTATGAGTTTCATATGTTGTCATGGCTTGTTTACTATCTGTTGGTGTGAAGCCTTTGGACCATTGCTTTATGTGATAGATGTTATTTAATTTGTTCCTATGGTCATTAGAAAATAGTCTGGAAAGTCACAATCTGCAGATTAAGAACTGGAATTTCTGGTACATGTACCAAACAGGTGTTTCTAGTTTGGCACTTGAAGAGATTACCAGAGGTGGGGCAGGTGTGTGAGTCTACAGTTAGGTTAATTTTCCCCTTCAGGACACACGTAGAGAATCCTGTGTGCAGTTTCATTTGTAAATTATGAAGTATCAAAGCCCCGACTTCATGGGCAGTTGCCTTCAAAGACACTGGGATGGCAGGTGCCCAAAATAAAGAGCAGCTATGGAATGGTTTTGGTTTACCAGGCACGCCCAGTGTTTCATGTTCCTTGCTGAACTGCAGCTACAGCATGTTAGTCCTTTTGCTTCTTCAGCAGTAACTCAGTACCTGCCCCCAACCCCACCCCGTTTTAAACAATATTTTGTGTTGTAACAAGCTTGGGGTCAGACTTTGGCTTTTACTCCTAGATACCAATGCTGGGTGAAGGAAGAGGAGAGTCTGAATAGACAAGCTGGCATATTTTTCCACTTGCCTGTCAGGGATGGATTGTACTCTGTTGGCTAGAGCAAGGAACTGGGTACCAGGGCGCCTGGATTCTTTTCCTGATATCTACTGCCCTTGAGCAAGTAGTTAGGAGCCCGTTAAGATGTGCATTGTTACACTCATTCTGAATGTCTTCAGCAGAAATGTCTCTAGCATGGCCATGGATTCCAAAAGTATTGCTGTTGTCTCTTTAAAAATTACAGTCCAAAGATGAGATAGAAGTTAGAGGTTCAGGAAAAATATTTATTCCAGTCAGGAAGTGTCTTTGTAACTCTGCTTCTTGAGAGTCTTGTGAGAGGTAAAGAGTTTTAATGGAGCTGAGCGATAGCCCAGAAGCATGCACTCATTTTCATATGCTAGTTGAGTGGTCAGAATCATTGACTTCTGACGAAAAAAGTAAAAAAGTAGGACAATATTTTCAAAAGCTTTCACTGACTATGAGAGCCTCACTTTTTGGGTGCCCAACTAGAAACATTCTGGGCCTGATTTTCAGAGGTGCTGAGGATCCACAGCTGCCATTGACTTCACTTTGGAGGTAGGACCACGCATCACCTCTGAAAAAAAGGTCCACTGTGTGTCAAGTTGGTCATCCAAAATTAGCAGACAACTGAATATGCTGGCTCATGTGAAAATGTTGACCAAATGACCACATGACAGGTCCCAGCTAACAATGAGCTGGGATTTTTGTCATGTAAATAACAATCAAGGATAGTCTCAGTTATTCTTGGATATTTAAGGATATTCTGAGGCATCTAAAATATTTATGAATATTCCTGGCTTTGTAAGGATATTCTGGACCAGGGAGCTTCAGCTTCCATTAAAACTAAATGCAGATTCATAGAGTTTAAGGCCAGAAGGTATCATTAGATCACCTAGACTAACCTCCTATATATCACAGGCCATTACATTTCATCCAGTTAGCTCTGTACTGAGCCCAATTGTGTTTGACTAAAGCATAACTTCCAAAAAGGCATCCAGCCTTGATTCAAAGACATCAAGTGATGGCAAATCCACCTATTCGTCGTAATTTGTTCCAACAGTTAATCACTCTCATTGTTAATAATTGTGCATAATTTCTAACTGGAATGTGTCTGGCTTCATCTTCCAGCCATTGGTTCTTGTAACACCTTTTTCCTCTAGATTAAAGAGCCCTTTAGTATTGCGTCTCGATGAAGGTTCTTATCCACGGTAATCAAATGCCTTTTCCATCTTCTTTTTGACAAGCTACCCAGATGGAGGTCCTTAAGTCTCTCACGGTAAGGCATTTTCTCCAGCTCTTGAATCATTCTTGTGGGTCTCCTCTGCCCCCTCTCCAATACCTCAACATCATTCTTAAAACGAGGACACCAGACTTTTTCAGAATCACCAATTTCCCGGATACAGTCCCCCACTCTGTAGATATGGCCTTCACTCATTGTTCCTAAATGTATGACATTGCATTTGGCTGTATTAAAACACCTCTTATGTGTGTGGGCCCAGCTAACCAAGCAATTCAGATCACTTTTCATGACTGCCCTGTCCTCATTATTTACCACTCTGCCAATCTTTGTGACATCCACAAATTTTATCAGCAGTGATTTTACATTTACTGCCATAACATTGATGAGAATGTTGAATAGTGTTGGGCCTAGCACCAATTCTTATAGAAGTTTATGCCTTCATAAAACTAAACGTCTAGGTTGTAAAACCAAAACCATGAGCCCCCATGTAGTCATTAAAGAGCCCATGTCAGTTTCAGCACCAACGCTTTGGTGTAATGACAGTATTCATTTCAGCATAGTAACAGTTTTACGTAAGTCCTCCTTGTAACTTTAATTGCATAGTGCCGACTCTGTGGGTGCTCCGGGGCTGGAGCACCCATGGAAAAAAAACAGTGGGTGCTAAGCACCCACCAACAGCCCTGTGGATCAGCACCTCCCCATCCCCCCAGTGCCTCCCACCTGCCAGCAGGCCGTCTGATCAGCTCCTCCCTCCCAGGGCCTCCCACCCATTGTGGATCAGCTATTTAGCAACAAGTAGGAGACGCTGTTGGGGGGGGGCAGGGAGGAGCAAGGGGGGGTGTACTCAGAGGTGGGGACTGAACCAGGTGGAGCAGGGGCAGGAAGAGGCAGGGCGAGGATGGGAAGAGGTGGGGCTGGGGGGAAGGAGTGGAGTGGGGGCAGAGCCTGGGGAGGAGCGGGGGTCGAGCACCCCCAGCCATTCATAAAGACGGAACCTATGTTTAATTGAACAACTTATTATTTACTTTCTGTTTCAAACTGTTATTTAATGTTGCTGAATGCTGTTAGACAGTAGTAGTGTTCTACTGCAGAAGCAATTGCATTTTGGTGATGCATGAAGCAATCCCTCTCTGTATATCTTTTTCTAGCTAAGTGCAGCTGATAGAGAGAGGATAGCTAAGGTTGCAAGCAGCTTCCGTTATAAGCCTTATATTTAGTCCAGTTGTAACTCTGGCTGGCAAAATAAATTTGACCTGAAATTACCATACTTACTCTGAAGGCTGGGGAAACATTTTCTACAAAATTCAAAGGAAACTGAACAAACTGTTTTTGAGTTATAGATCATTAAATATGTTACCCTAACATGAAATGATGACCTATGTTTATTTCTTTTTCTCTCTCTAGTTAAAAAATGCCTTGTTACTACCCATTCAGATTTTCCACATCTTAAATCTTGAAAACTCTTGCAGTGGATCTATTTGCGAAAATGTGTTGCAGGTAAATACAATGATCCATTGCATTTCTTTTGTGGATAGTTTGGGGCCCAGTGCTGACTGTGCTGTACCTGACTCCAAACCAGATCTGCTGGTTCCCCACTTTCAAAAGCATTAAAATTCACAATTAATAAAAAAAATCATTGCAAAAGCATTTCTAAAATAGACCTCTGTTCCTTTTAAAAACCATGCCTGCCCTTGATGGCTGACCTCAAGAGCTGTAATTTTGCTGAAGCAAACTGCTATCATGTCTAAAATGAAAGATTGAGGGAAAAAACAGAGGGTAACCCAGACGTGGCCTGAATGGAAATAGCAAAAATGACAGGGAATTGGAGAAGAAAGGAGAGAGAGGGAAGTCAGCGAGAGGAGGGAGAAAGGATAACCCAGACGTGGGTAGAATGTAAATGGAACAAAGGCAGGGAAATAGCGAAGACAGACCGTGGAGAGAGAGAGCAACTAACCTACACAGGAAGAGACTGGAATGTAGCACAGAGATGGGTCCCAGGTAAGAATTAATTGGATGGCAATGAAGATTACACCACTAAAGCATGATATACCCAGTAATCCTTAATGTGTAGCTGTAATGTTGCATGTGGCCCTTCCAGGTACCACATATGGTTCCTGTGGAATTCGCTGGATAAGAGCTTTGAGAGAAAGGGAAAAAAGAAACTCTTTCCTCCAAATTCCATCTTAGCAGACTTGAGCCGTGCGGAGAGATTGTAGCAAATGGAGTCAGAGAGCCTCATAACAATCAGTCATGCTGGGATGTCTCTGCATTCCACTGTGATGTTTACATCACGGCGTAGCAGCAATATGGATTGTAT
Organism: Chelonia mydas; assembly: GCF_015237465.2. Classification (NCBI taxonomy): domain Eukaryota; kingdom Metazoa; phylum Chordata; order Testudines; family Cheloniidae; genus Chelonia; species Chelonia mydas. Next base: position 71,878,355 of record NC_051246.2, read on the forward strand.
GGCCACCTCCCCTTCCGAGCCTAATGCAAAGTCAGGACATCACTCTACAGTGCCTTTATGACGCCATTCAATGATAAAACAACTCAGTAACTCAGCAAGGCTAAGGATTACTCACGTGGGCAATGATTCAATGTTATTTGTTTACATGGGTGAGCCTTTATTTTTATATACCGGATAAGGGGCAAATAAGTAAAAGATTGAGAACACAGATGAAGGAAAATCAGAGAAGAAGAAACAGAGCTAGACAGGGAACAAGCAAATAAAGAAAAATATGATGGGCCAAATTAATCCCAGGTGTAATTCTACTGACTTTAGTGGTGTACACCTGGGATGAATGTGGCCCAGAGAATGAGGGCAGTGAAATGAGGAAAGAACACTGGATTACCAAACAGTACACTCTACATCAGGATGGTGCCATGCCTGGGTGGAGATGGATTTTTGCTATAATTCTGTGACTCTTTTCACCTTGATCTAGAGAGGGCTGTGGAAATGCATCACCTAAGAAGAGAAACGTTGTGCAAAGCTACCTGTTGGTTGACCAGGGTGTTAATAAAATGATATTGTCCAGCACAGTGGCACTGTACATGCAGCAAGGTGCTGCAGTATTCCAAAGTGTCCCACACTTTAGAGAAATATTCTCAGCTTGCTTCAGTTGGGCATTGGAAAAGAGAGACAGAAAACTCCCTGTGAAGCTGCCAGTGAGAATTGCATTACAACCCACTTTTCTTCTGACCATTTGGGAGTTAGCATAACCATTGTCTAACGCTGTGGAGGTGGGGATGTCTAGAGAAGAAAGTTAACTGACTGGGAACCATTCAAAATCAATGCACATGCTCCTTTTTCAATCTAGTTCCAGCTGAACCCCTATATCAGGTTTAATTTGACATCCATATAACGAGAGAAGGTCCTGAACCAGAATTCTAGCTGCCAACATCCCTGAATTAGGAAGCTGACCACCCCTAAATTTCAAGATGTGGACCCATATGTCATGGCCTTCGGCCAACAGGAAGTGCTGAAAGCATGGCTGCCAAAGTGTATAGAGAGGAAAATATAAGGGGAGAATTTAACGGAAAGAGTCATGTAGCATCCAGGAGGATTTCCCCACAGCACCTGTTTGTTATTGGGTATATGTTACAAATGCACTGTTTGCTCTTCTGGGATGGAATTCCAATCAAAGTGAAATCTTTGTTCAATAACTCTCCTTTTAAAAGCTGTGGTGTCAAATGCTGCTCAGAAATGTTCTTTCCTATGGTCTAAAAAAAAATAATTTTCACACAATCCGTGCCTTTGTAGTGTCACAAACCTAGAGGTATTTATTTCTGCAGAAGATTTAGTCCTTATCACTCCCATCTGCTTCTTGTGCACCTGAATCTCTTTTGGTTTTAAATCTCTGCAGCTTCTGTTTTCCTCTCATTAAATCAAGTTATCAGACTGATTGTTTAGAGAGAGAAGGCCATGCAAAATGGAGGGGGGCAAATTCTCTCCTTAGTAATTGCCTGTATCAGGATGGCAGGTTATAGTACCCAGAAGAGAGAGGCAGAGCTCTTCTGCTGATTGGTCTGAGTGGCGAGCTCTAGGACCTTGCATAAACACACAAAGCTGTTCTACTGACTCACACTGGCCACCGTCCCAGATGGGTCCTTTTGGCTTCAACCTAGTTTATAAAAACATTTGAGCCTCCCTCTGAAGACGAGGGAACCAGAGGCAGGGACAGAAGGAGCCTCCAACCCTGAAAGCAGTCAAGTTCATGGGCAAGCTCTTGCAGGATGCTTGTTTATTCTTCAAGTTAGAAGTAAAGAAAACCCCAGGAGAGAAGTAAATTTGGATCTTAGCCAGTGTCTGTAATATACTAAGAACAGGTCAGGTGGGAATGCCCCCTACTTCAACACCAATGGCATGAAGAGAAGAATTTGGTCCAAAATCCATTAATGAGTTTAAGGCATTCAGATTCTACAGTGGTGAGGGCCAAAAAATTAGGTAGCTTTCTAAGCAAAGGATCCTGATCAATAAGGTGACCGTGATTTTCAGAATTTTATAAAAGGCCCACTTTTGTGGCAACATTTTACATGGTCACAAAACATTAATGCACAGAGAAGTGCCACCTTTTAAAACGTGTGCTGATGTTGCTGCTGCTGCATTCTGACTCAGCAGCAACACAATGTGTATATTTCCAGGAGAGGAGGACTCTTCCCAGTAATTCTGTGTTCTGAATGAGTTCGTCATCCAGTGCTGAACAAGTGTTAGAGCTACTCTTTTACTCAGAGTAGATGCTGATCATGACTACACGCATTAAAGTTTTCAGTCCAAATTCTGCTCAGCAGACTGAACTCTCATTCCACGGGACTGTTTGTTATCTCTGGTAAGCACAGAGCAAGTTTTACTTCGTATAGCAGTGTGTCCTGAACAAAGATTTTGCATTAAAAAAGGTTCGATTGATGAAATGGGAAAAGAAAAGAAAAGAAAAAGGAAATGTAAGATGTCCTGAAAGAAATTCCTGAGACACCAGGATGTTATATGAAAAATGAGGACTGTACCAATAAAACTGGGATGCATGGTCTCTTCACCTGTCAGTGTCCTACATAGCTGTCCAAGACCGTCATTATAGCTTTCAAAGGAAGTGAAACTGGCTAGTGGGTTTTACAGGGGTGTGGAAAATACAACTGCAAGGCTCTGTGCCTGACCTTACCATCAACTCACTATCCTTAGACCAGTCATTTGACCTCTGGTGCCTCAATTTACCTAGACACTTAGAATAAATAAATAATAATAATCATAATAATCCCTTTCCACGTCATAGGGATCCTGTAGGACTTAATCTGTGAATATAAAGTTCTGTGAAATCCTCAAAAGAAATATTCTGTGGGACTGAGCCACACCCCACTGAAGTCAATGTTAGTATGTGCATTGCCTTCAGTGAGCTTTGGCTCAGGCCCTTTAAGAATAATTGTTCTGTTTTCAGATAGTTTTTATTCACACCTCTGCAGTTATTTCCTCCTTTCTACTTTTTAACTAGAAAGTTTTCAATTTTTATCCTATGTGATGACTCTTTGGTTAGACTCCACACGCACCTGCCTTGTGAATCCATGTAACCGCTTCCTCACAGTAATAACCTGTTTGTGGCAGCTAATGCTACTGTAAGGGAACTTCTATCACTGAAGTGTCTACCAGGGTCAGGCATCAGCTGCGGTAGCTTCCTCACAGTGCTAGCAGTGTGTGATCCTCACAGTAGTGTCCAGCCATTGTTACAGCATCAGCAATGCTGCCACAGAAAAGTGGGGTTTAAGGAGTATGTTTCCTTGCATCCACACCTTGTCAAATGTAGCAAGGACCCTGGCAGTGTGGTAATTATAACAGTGCCCCTGTTAATACCAGCTAGAATCTGTGCAGTGAACACTTCTCTGGGAGAAAAGAGAATTGAAGGTAAATATTGCCTCCCAAAGGAAGGTCACACAGACAAGTTCTGCCAAAGATTCTGAAAGCATAGCACTTAGAGGACTTCAGCTGAGGCATACTCACATATCAGTTTAATTTTATCCAGTGCGTCCAGTGGGCCGGGAGCCAGGAGTTTTGGGTTTTGTTGCTGCTGACTCATTGTGTCCTCAGTTAATCTTGCTGTGACTGAGTGTACCCATCCATAAAATAGAAAACACACCACCTGCCTCAAAGGGACATTGAGAATTCATGTTTGTGAAGCGATTTAAAATCACCTTATTAAAGACACCCTGAAAACGCAAAGCAGCAGCCTGGGAGCTGGCTATGAAGAGAAGGCCAGGCAGCTTGGGAGCAGTCATATCCTGCAATGGGTCAGTTACAAACTTGTGGTAGCTATGGGATTCCAACCCACACCCCCAAAGCCACAGGACCTCATGGTGGGGCCAGCAGACTGTTATAAACCATCTTTCTTTGGTGTTGAAATCCCAGTAGGGTAGTAGGGTCCACTGTATTGTATATCTTGAGCATGGAGGTAGGGTGTCATTCTCCCCCTCCTAGGACACACCTACTCTTACCCTGCTGTCTCATTTCCATCCAAAGAACAGTCCTCCAGAGGTTTGTTTCTTGCACGTGGTACTTGCACTTCTGGCCAGTGTGACGAAGTGGGAATGTTCTTAATGTTTTCTCTGAATACTGTGTGTGTGCCTCAGTTTCCCCTAGGCATTTCTTAAGTATCTAGGTGGTGGGATAAGGGTGTGTGATTGTTGCAGAGCCCTAGAGGGCCAGTGTGATGGTGTCTGCACAGAGAATGGCTGACACCCTGTCTCCTGGCAACTGTTGGCCTGGGCCCCTCCTCTGCAAAGGTGCCAACTGAAGGTGTTGGAGAACAAAGAGATCAGGTGGCCTCCTGGCCCGGGAAAGAGACAAAGGCCAGAGGAGGGGTGGGAGAGTTTCAGTTTGGAGCTGGCTGGGGAAATGGAGGGAGGCCCAGATGGGGCTTTGAACTCCCTGGCCCCCAAGATGGACCTGACTGAGGAGTCCTGTTTCCTGTACCTACAAGCTCTGTTTTAGACCGTGTTCCTGTCGTCTAATAAACCTTCTGTTTTACTGGCTGGCTGAGAGTCACGTCTGACTGTGGAACTGGGGTGCAGGGCCCTCTGGCTTCCCCAGGAGCCCCGCCTGTGAGGACTCGCTGTGGGAAGCGCACGGTGTGAGAAGAGGATGCTGAATGCTCCGAGGTCAGACCCAGGAAGGTCGAAGCTGTGTAAGCTTCTTGCCCTGGAGACAGTCTGCTCAGAGAGAGGAAACTCCCCCAGAGTCCTGACTGGCTTCATATGGAGTAATTCCAAAGCATCGCCCGGTGACTCCGTGACAGCCAGCCATTCAACCTCTTGTCAATTGGAAGGGTTTCTTCTCCTCTATTTTGGGCTATTGGTGGGATCCCACTGCTTCCACCAGTTTGTTGGGGGTATACCAGCTCCTAGGTGGCTGGTGGCGGGTTCCACATGGTCGGTGCAAGTGCTGTAGGCGCTCCAAGCCTTAGGCTTTTCCAGCTCTAACCCCTGAAAACACTGATGTCTTTGGTAACAGAGGATTTCTTTACTAGAGCTGCTGGAAATAGGATGCAGATTACCTAGGCACCATTGCTTTAAGTTACAGCACAAAAGAGATGGTACTCCATAAGTCCTAATGCAGCCCCTAAGTGCAGTCGAGTCGTGTCAAAGTGGGGCTTCTCATGCCAGGAGTAATCACTCCAGCCCTCCCCTTTCCTGGAGACAAGCACACACTGGCCTGCACATCCTCCAGCCAGAGTCCAGTCCCCTTGTTCAGCACCTATGGTTTCATTCAGGCCACTCCACATAGCTGCCCCAGTCTGCAGGCTCCTCCTGGCTGGCCACCAGCTGTAGATACCACTAGTCCCTTTGCCCACAACTGGCTGCTTCCCAGCTTGGTTCTCAGCCCTTCAGTCCCAGTTCCCATGCTGCTGCTTCCAGCCCACTGCTCTAGCTCCCATGCAGCCTCTGCTCCCTCCTCTCTGAACTCAGATGTCACTTCCCTTTCCTGTGTTTTGGAGATTATGGAGCCCTCAGAGGGCTGGGTGTTGAATTGGGGATTAACACAGTGCCCTGTAATGAGCCAGCAGGTATTATATTAGTACCCAGAACCACAACATTGTGTGTGAGTTAGGTTACGCTGTACATAACATACCTAATCCAAAAATCACAAAAGCAAAGAAATAAAAAGTTAAGGCACCTAATAGTACATCCCCTCTACTCCTTCTCCCAGACAACCATCCACCACCGGAACCACTACCATACACCACAGACAACACGTCACAACCCTAACTCTGCTGGCAGGGATGCCAGCCTTCCAGCACTCCCTTCCCCAAACTCATCACCAGCCTTCTCCCAGCCCTCACCCCTTACTACGTTCTGCACGTTTCTGGAACATCACACTCTCTCATGTTTGGGGAATGGAGGCCTGGGATCCCTATTGGGGTGGAGTGAAGGTTGTGATGTGTGTTGTCCGTGGTGTATGGTGATTGTTCCAATGGTGGGGTGTTGTGTCTCTGGGTTGAGGAGGAGGAGTAGAAGGTGTTTACTATTAGGTACCTTCACTTTTCTTTTCCATGCTTATGTGGTTTTATGTTAGGTATATTATGTACAGAACAACCTTGACTGACACACAACAGTGTGTATTAATTTCCCAGGGATATTCAGATTGAAAGTAGCTCAGTTACATAGTGCCCAGATGACTTGGTGGTGCCACTCCAGAATTGGATGACCACTGTGACAGAGCTCCTGGTCCAAGATGAACCAACAGCTAGTGCTTGATAGAAGGTCCTGGTCATCATAAACTATAGGCTCACTCGGCTCATGGCCATGTAAACCAACAGTTTTTATATAAATCCCCATTTTTCTTTTTAAATTAATAAAATAATTACATAACCCAGAGACCTCACTGAACTCTATGTACATTTTTTAAATTTACTTTCTACAGGTTGTAATTTTTAAGCTAGAAGGGCCTAAAAAACCACAAGACTCAGCATACTCTTTTGTGGACCAATTTTTCATTTATTACAACTTGGAAACTAATTAACTGATTTTCTTGAAACTCCTCAGAAACTTCAAGTTTTCCTCAGAGGTTATGTACATAAAATTTGGGGCAGATGCACTGGCTTGTTCATCAAAAGCAAAGAGCTTGAATTCCTTATTTAAATGAATACAATCTTAGCTATGACGTTGCAACCGTGTTGTGATAATGACTCAACAAACCTTTCAGTGGTTACTGTTTGTCATCTAACATTTGTCAGTGTTAACGTGCTACAGTGTACTACAAACTTACCTAAAGACTCGTGCTACTCACTGGGTGCTACTTCAGAGCTTCTCAGTCTTTTTGCCTCCATTTTTTGCAACATCTCCTGATGAGATGAAAAAACTTAGCTACCATCTTTTGCAAAGAGGCAGAAGGAGATGGCAAGAAAAGCAATATCAGGCACAGATACCAATTCTCAAATTGTACAGGCTGGAAGGATTAAAATAAATAAATGATCGATACACTCTTATTCAGGGGATCCAATGTGGGTCCCTTGGACTGAGGTAAGCAAAGGCTGGGATCCCGGCAGAGGCAGCATGCTCTGCTCCCAGGAAAAAGATGTACCTTACACCACTTTCTAGCAAAAGCTTCCACTGGCTAGAGAAATAGCCTTTGTGAGCATCAGAGGGAGACTGGTCCAACTGTTCTCTGCCAGAGAGAGGTTAGCCATAGTATGAGGCCCCTGATGAAGCAGGGGAAAGTAAAGAGAAAAACAAGGAACATTCTTGGGGTTTCAGGCATGGAGAGTTTTCTCCATCTGAAGTGGTGGGAGAAGAGAGGTTAGCAGGGCATGCTAACAAAACATGATTTTCTTTACTGTGAGTCCATTTCTCCTTCATGGATATTATTCCAAGATCACTCATGATTAGGAAAGCCTGGTTTTCCACAAGGGCCGTATTGATGCTGCATTGTTGGATAAGGCCCAGTAAGAGAATTTACTGCTCCTCTGAGTATCCAGTAAGTAACAGTTATTCCTATTCATTGTCACACAGTGGTTACAATCAATTTGATTCAGTCCTATTCCATTTAAATTCATGAGCCTGATCTGCAGCTGGTTTAAACTGGCCTAGTTCCATTGAAGTCAATGTAGGTACTCCATTTACCCCAGCTGAAGATTTGACCAAATGTATTTAAGGACCTACCTTAAATGTTTCTTTGAGTCTTAGGCTATGTCTACAATTAAAATGCAACCGCTATACAGCTGCAGCACTGTAATGCTCAGTGTAGACAATTACTACAGTGACAGGAGGGGTTCTCCATCACTGTAGGTAATTCATCTCCCTGATGGGTGGTACCTAATTCTTCCATCAACCTAGCGCTGTCTATACCAGGGATTAGGTTGGCTACACTATACCACTCTGGGGTGTGGATTTTTCACACTCCTGAGAGATGTTGCTATGCCGATGTAACTTTTCAGCGTAGACCAGCCCTTATTTTGTACTTATTTATATTTTAATGCTTGGAAAAATGTTGAGAGTCAATTCAAAGAACTGTAGTCCTAAATAAACCAGACGGATGAAGTAATGAATATTGTTTATTACATTAATGAGGTTTTCAGGAGCTAGTGCAATTTTGATCATGTAGTTCCATCAGGTGGTTTCCCATGTTTTTTTCTTCTCAGTGATATCCATAGCAGAGCATTATTGAAAGGAAATCCAAACTGATGGAATTTCATAGGTACTAAAAACCCACTGCTAGGAGGAAGCACACACTGTTAGAGTCCTATGGAAAGACACTACTGTTAAAATGCATGTACTGCTGGAGTTATAGCTGCCATTTGAAGCTCAAACACAGGAAAGTGCAGTTTCTTGGTTATTTTTTTCACTATCATAAGCTTTTGGTGCGGAGGACAGAGTACAGAGCCAACCCCAGAACACAGACCATAGACACATGATTAGAAAACAAAGCAGGACAAAAATACAGGACATAAGAAAGGATGTGAAAAGACTCAATGGCAAGCTAGGAGTAGCCGTTGACAGGATATGCAGTGCAACTATTCCCTGGAACTACAATAACTGTAAAGAAGGGTATTCCATTTTCCTGCATTGCTGCTATGGTTGGCACTTTGAACTGCATTTACAGTGAAGTTATCCATATCAATAAAGCAAGTTTATTCCTTGCATTATGTTTGTTGGAGAATAGAGGTAGGGAGGAGAAGGGATCTTTCCTCTTCCGTCCTGATTCAAAAGCATTTGGATGAATGAGGTGATTGGGCCAGCAGGAGGCAAATACACTTCAGTGTCGGAAAATGTAGAATTAGTATATGATCAAAGCAGCAGTCTAAGGATTATGTGCTAAAATGGGACAGTCTTCTGGCAAAGCAATCAGGTAAGGGAATTGGAGAGGTGGAAACATCAGCCTAGTACATAGCAGCTGTGTTTATATGAATAAAAAAAAAATGAACCAGTTACTAGAACACATTAGCAAAGGGATAGAATATGAAACAAAGGGTGATGCTGTTGCTGTATGATGCTCTGGTGAGTCCCCTGCTGGTATCTTGGATGTTGCTTTGGTAGTTCTTGCCAATGGGATTCAGAAGGGGCCAAGGAGGAAATGGTGCTTCTCTGGCTTCATCACCCCCGGCTCTTGATCTGGGAATCCCCAAAAGCTCCTCTGCCAGAACTCTGTGGGGATGGTGCTTCATGGAATTTTGGAGAGGGCAAGGATGAGAAAGACACCAACTGCTCTCTGCAAGATTGTCACCAACTGACTCTCCTGATACCTGACTGGGAGCAGCATGAGTCTTCCCCCCTCCCTCAGCACTGTTTCTATTGAGCAGAGAAAGAAGAGAATGTAGCACAGCTCCTTCCTTCAGAAGGAGGAGGACAAGAGGGGAGCATGGAGGAAATGTCCCTCTATGGGACTAAGTGGGTTCCCATCCCTGCATATTCTGGAGATCTACAGTGTTGGGAGGCTGCACTCCCTGTTTACTCTACAGGGCTCATAAACCTTTCTCAGATGAAGATGAAGATTTGATGAAAATGCCATGAATTACCTGCGCCTCTTGTCACCTTCCATTGATTATGATTCAGTCCATAAACAGTGTAAAATTTAGAACATGAGAATGTTAGGCCTAAATCTAAGTCATGAAGAAAGGCAAGGGGAGTTGATCCAGTTCTTAGCATTTCCAAGGCTGTGAAATGGGATTGTTAACATTAACATTAAACATGCCTGAAAATTTAGGGCATTCAACCTAAAATTTAGTGAACGACATAAATTAGGAATTCAGAACTTCATGCAAACAGTGATACACAAGGGACTATGATATGACAGGTACAGAATGGGCAAATGAATAATACAAGTGCATTTGAGATGCCTAGACTTATGTCAGAGAGAGGGGTCTGGTGAAAAATCATGAAGCTGTGATTAAAATAAACCCCAAAATGGAAAATGCATTGTATTGTATGGCCTTTTGTGTGTGGGAGAGAAAAGAGTCACACAACATGCTGGCTGCTCTAGAGAGAGCCAGAAGCTCACAAATAAGCAATATTTTTTAAAGTTGCAATACTAAATGGTGTCATCATGACCATAATTTGCACTCTTTGATGCTATAAGAAATAAAGCTCTCCATGTGCCTGCATTGGCAACAGGAGATGGATGAGATGACTTAAGAGGTCTGTTATCTGTAATGTTATGATCATGTCACACAGCCTCGAGTCTGCGGATTTCAGTAACGTCTGCCCATGGCTTCTTGTAGTTTTCTCTTTCATCTGGAGAGCTTAACTGATTACATTGTATCACACTCAATTAAAGCTTTTTAATACAAAGGACAAGTTAAAAGCAGCAAAGTATAAGCACTATTTAAATCTACAGGAATGGATGAGACAAACAAATATTTCAAAATGACAGCAACCTGCTGGTATCCTGGTTGCTGATTCCTTGGCAATTATTTAGCTATGGAAGGTTATAAATGACTTTTTATTCATGAAGTTTAATTGGCTAAAATAAAACTTCCAATTAAGCTTTTAAAATTAAGATATTTAAGGCCAAATCCTGAGCTGGTGTAAATTGGCATTGCCACATTGAAATCAGTGGAAATACATTGATTTGCACCGGGTATGGGTCTGGATCTCACAGTAATTTCCAGTCTGGGAAACTTGGCCAGCCAGCAGTTAAAGCATAACAATGGAGGAGGGTGGGTTAGAGCAGGAAAGGAAGTCAAGAAAAAAGGTAAACAAGAGCGAAAATATTTCTGGAGAATCCATGTAGATATGGAAACACCTTCTGAAATACCTGGAAAATCATTTCTCCTTCCCTTCCCTACCAAAAGCTTTGTTAATGCGTCTGTGTTTCTTGTGCAACAGCTGATGGCGTTACTAAACAATACAGAGCACCAGCTCTAGGTCTTGCTTTAATTGTCAGTTGTATTGGGATCCAGGAAGTGGGCGGGCGAACCACAGAACATTGGTCTTAAGTCCTAGGGCTTGTTTCTATACTCATTGAAGTCAATGGTGAAGATCCACTGACTTAAATAATGCAGGATTAGGGTCATAGTAGGTAACTGAAAACAAATTGGTCTTCAAAAGGTCTGTTTTAAATTGTATTTGTTTAGACTCAGCTGTTTCAAACATCTACTACTGGCTTGGGAACTTACCAGTTTTGTTTTGTCTTTTCAATTAAAAGCTTTTCTAGTCACTGTTAAGATTTTCTTCCATGATTTATAAAGAAACCGGAACACACAAATTGTGTGAATAATAGATAAGCACCCATGTTATACCAGACACTTAAGGGGCTGTGGGGGACCTAAGAACATTGCACAGAAACTGTGTGTGCAGGCAGATGGGGAGGAAAGGACTCATTACATAAGGCTAAAATAATGAGACAAGGAGTTAGTGTAAAATGAAGCATGGAAATGTTTCTTTGGACCAGAGGAAAAATTTAAGAGTGGGGATCATTTAAGCATGATATAAGTGTGGAGATCAAGTACTCTCATCTTCAGAAATGTCCAGCAAGAGTCTAGACATTTTTGTGATGGGATTAATACAGTGAAAACCCTCTGTGGTTCAGGACCACAGACTGGCTAATTCAAGAATTCCTTCCCAGCTCTACCCAATTATTGATCTCCTATTAGGCTGTAATTACATTGGAGAGTTCCAGTGATATCAGCAATTGTAGAATGATACTAGTTGAAGTTTACAGTTGTGAAGTATGCCTCACAAGTTGAAAAGTGACTGACTATGGGGTAAAATACTTTAAGTCACTGACTGAGGACATTATTGTTCTTCTGTAGTAACTTTTTCAACCTAAGCTGAAAAGTCAGTTTTATAGTCTTTAAAAAATGTTGTTTTTTTGTTGTAGGTGGTTTACTCTAAATATACTTGAACTTAATATAGGGTTTGCTGAGGCTGCTCTATTTAAACTTACAAGATCATTTGGCACTCTGAATCAGTGACAGAGCCCCAGCAGTAACAGCAGGAGCTATCCTGAATAAAAGTGGAAATGTTCCTTGATTGATAGTTTATGCCTCTCGTATTCTTTTCCTTTGGGGAGGGAATAGCATTTAAATTTGTTGATAACTTCATACTACTTTAAAACTTCCTCTCCCTCCTATGATTTATGTCTCATAAGGGGGATGACAAGCCTATGAAACTGCAAAAGAGCAAAAAAGTGAACACCAAATGCTGCACTAAGTGTGACAAAAAGCTTAAATATCTCTTTGCTCTAAATGTATTCTAACATAGGATGATGCTCTGGTGCTTATATTTACAATCATTGAGTCATGTGACTCTGTCTCAGCCAAAGGGTTATGGGTCAATATGTTTTATGTCAACCTTCAAATAGACAACACAAGTTGATTAGAGGTGATCGTCTTGGAGGGCAATAGTACAAAGCTATTTTAAGTCACTTGAGGACCTCAGCCAATTGGATTGTTGCTTGGAAGTTGAAAAATGTGTGTGTGTGGAGGGGGAGAGGAGTATGTTTTTGGAGGCCAAATCCTGAAATCCTTACTTAGGCAAAATTGCCATTGAACTCAGTTAGTTTTGCCATAATAAGGACTTCAGGATTTGGTTCTGTACTACATTGTTAGATATTTAAACACAAGGCTTAAATGTTTACATTTGAAACTTTCTGGTTTGCATTCCACATACCCAGCACATTATATTGCATCGCTGTAATGTTATAACAACAATCATGTAAGAGTGTAGTGTGAGTATGGCTTTTGATATTGTTTGATCTTCAGGAATTTTTTAGCACACTCATATTTTTAGTACTTGCCTAAAGGTGCCATTTATTGTAATTGTGTAGAGGCCCATTAAAAATGCAAATGTTAGTGATTAGGGTCAGCAGGCATTAAAGTTAACCAGTGCTTGTTCTGCGGGGTATCCATGTTTCAGAGAGATCACAGCAAGAGGCACTGAAAGGTCTGGAGACAGTTTCATGATTCTGTCTGGAGACACTGATTTGTTCAGGACAGTCTATAAATCTGCAGCAGCCAATGGTTAAGAAAGAAACTGTAATGTCAGCCAGACAGCCGCAGAGCCCTTCTTGTGACTCCCTTACAGGAGAAGCGGGGCGAGACTCCCATCCCTTCTTGGGACCCGGTGCTTGGCTCCGCAAAGGAGCACTGGGTGATTCTGCCTTGACTTTTGGGGCGGGTGGTGGGGAAAGCACAGCCCCTCACCCAGCTCTCACCCTGCAGGGTGTGGTGCAGGGTAAATCCGATGCTGTCATGGGGAGAACCCCAGCACCGTGGAGAGCTCCCGGAGCCTGCTAGGGGCATGGAGGGGGATAGTCTCTACTGTGTAGGGTGGGATTAAATCGCCCTGCACCGGCTGGTCCACGGATACCGGCTGACTGGTTACTGCCTCAGTAACAAGGTTGCAAGAAGCCCAGCGAGGCTGCATTACAATCACTTATTTTTTTCTCTCCTTTGCATTACAAACCACATACAGGTCCCCAAACGCCCGTCTAGCTGGCTAGACTTCAGCAGCGACAGCTCCTTACATTCACTCCCTGAGACTGTTTCTCTTGCACTGAAATCCCCCCCCCCCCCATTTCCTCTCGCCGTTTCATTTGTTTAATCCAGTTCGGACCCAGAAACACCAACCCCCGCAAGTGATCGAGCCCTGCCCGCAGTCCGGGTTTTCCCGCCGAGTTCAGGAACCAAGACCCATTACCGATCACTTTTCTCCTGGGTCTGTAGACAATGCAGACGTGTGTCTCCATCCGCACAGCTGGGGCTGTCACACACACGCATACATGGCCACACACTGCACACAGGTACACCAGTGATCCCCCCCCACCCCCCAGCACAGATACGCCCTGGGTTGCTCACCTCCTCTCGAACATCTGCAGGTGCCGTTGCTCTTCCCTCTGGGCTGCTCGAAGTTGTTTCAGCAGCTGGTTCTGCTTCCGAAGACATTCTTTGCCATTCCTGTCTCCCAGCCCCCCTCACCTCAAATAAACCCGGGGGCCGCAGGGTTTCCAAGCGCCTCCTCCCAGCAGGACAGTCGGGTTTTACCAGTCAGAAAGCCCCGAGACTGCAGCTTTCTCCCCATCGCCAAGGCAGGGTCCTGCTCCTGCAGAAGCTACGCGATTCAGAGCCGTTCCCCACACACGCCACAATCCGAATGAAGAGGGGCGGGAGGGAGGGAGGGAGTGTAAATCCCTCGCAGTCCCGTGGCGTTGCAAGCATGGTCACTTTGTCAGCCAAAGCCAGAAGCTGCATTTAGGGAAAGTGCCTCTCCCACCAACCGGCGGGAGACGTCCGCCTGGCAACGCAATGCAGCCGCGGATCGTTAACCTGAGCCAGGACAACACAGGCCGTTCTCGGAGCTGGGGAGGATGCTTTGCAGGCAGCCGGGGTCCCCTTTCCCTTCGGAGGGTGCAGCCTCCCCGCCTGCGCTCCCTGTCAGTGCATCGCCTCAGCGTGTGCAGGCAGCCCCGGAGTCTGCAGCGGCGCTAGTCCCTGCCAACTTCGGAGCGCCCTTTCCAAAGCCCACCCCGGGCTTCCCTGAGCCGGACCGTCGCGTTCCTCCTCGGGCCGCTGGCGGGCAAGCGGGAGGGGTCGGGGTGTCTCTCTTGGGCAGACTCCCTGGGTTTTGAAAACAATCTTCTGCAGGTGTCGCCACCTGGGTAAACAAGCCCCAGCTCCCGTTTGCCGGGAGTACAGGGCGCGGGGATCTTCCCCACGCCCAGAAATCCCAGGGTCCTGCTAGCGTCTTTCTGTGCACGGGGCCAGCCAGCCGCGAGTGACCCGAGAATCGTCTGGGCCGCCTTGGTCCGAGCACAGCACAGCTCCAGCCTGTCTGGGGCAGTCATTCCCTCCTGCCCCGAGGCCCGGGGCTCGCAGCGGTGCACGAGGGATTTGCTGTTTGAAGCGGTATTAACACTCTCCGCTGAACGATCCCCATGCATATCTCTGGGATCACAAACCTGCGCCCCCTGCAAAAACCAGCCCCACCGGGGGTTTGCTCCCTGCCTTCTCCCCATTGCCGTGGCCTTGATGGTTCTGCGGCACGAGCGCGTTCATTCAGCCGCACCACACCTATTCCAGCGCCCATCACCGATGCCTCCTTTCACCTGACATGCGAGTCTGCAAGGAGAGGCCCCTAGGCTCGCTTCTGCCTCCTCCCTTCCCCCACCACACACCTCACTGCTTCCTTAGCCTCTCTTTTGTTCGCATTCGTTTCCAACAGATCCCCGGTCCCCTATCCCCCTCCACACAACTGCAGCCTTCTGCAAACAGGCTGCCCAGTCCATGGCTCTGGGCCTTCAGTCCGTACTTCCCTCAATCTGACCAGGGGTGTCAGGCTGCATCCCTGCATGTTTGCTGCATGTTTCATTACGCTCCACGCCTGTGAGACTCGTGTCCTGGGATCCCTTTCTCCCTCTGTGCCATGGAGGTGTATATATATTTTTAAATGCTTTTTAAAGTCTCACCAGCAGGCAAGTGAGCAAACACAAAACATCTCTTTTGCTTTAGTATTCCCACCACGCCCAGTCCCGCCATATAATGTTACTTTTTTAAAGCTGGCCCCCTTTCTGATAAACTCCAGCCCAGTTTAAAGAAGCTGGCAGGTCCATGGGGTGGTAGTCCAGGGCCAGGAGGGTTCTGGAGCAGAGAGGGATGCTTGGTGGGTGAGTTCACTTGCACAATCAAAAGCAGTGAGCGGTGCTGGGATTTCCTAGAAGAGTTGGTCTGAATGAACTAAGTGGGTTAAGGGTACTTGTTCCTTCAATGTGGGTCAAGAACCAGCTGCACACTCCTTGCATATCTAACATGAGGCTGCTAGAAGGGCAACTGTGAGGCAGAGAACTGCTCCAGCTAATTCTGGAGACCTGGCTATGAAGGGTTGTTCCAAGATTATAGAATCACAGAACTGGAAGGGACCTCGAGAGGTCATCTAGTCCAGTCCCCAGCACTCAAGGCAGGACTAAGCATTATCTAGACCATCCCTGACAGGTGTTTGTCCAACCTGCTCCTAAAAATCCCCACTGATGGAGATTCCACAACCTCCCTAGGCAATTTATTCCAGTGCTTAACCGCTCTGACAGTTAGGAAGTTTTTTCTAATTTCCAACCTAAACCGCCCTTGCTTCTTGTCCTGTCCTCAGAGGTTAAGAACAACAATTTTTCTCCCTCCTTGTAACAACCTATTATGTACTTGAAAACTGTTATCATGTCCCCTCTCACTTTTCTCTTCTCCAGACTAAACAAACCAATTTTTTTTCAATCTTCCCTCATAGGTCATGTTTTCTAGACCTTTAATCATTTTTGCTGCTCTTCTCTGGACTTTCTCCAATTTGTCCACATCTTTCCTGAAATGTGGTGCCCAGAACTGGACACAATACTCCAGCTGAGGCCTAATCAGTGTGGAGTAGAGTGGAAGAATTACTTCTCGAGTCTTGCTTTCAATACTCCTGCTAATACATCCCAGAATGATGTTTGCTTTTTTTTGCAATAGCGTTACACTGTTGTCTCATATTTAGCTTGTGATCCACTATGACCCCCAGATTCCTTTCTGCAGTATTCTTTCCTAGGCGGTCACTTCCCATTTTGTATGTGTACAACTGATTGTTCCTTCCAAAGTGGAGTACTTTGCATTTGTCCTTATTGAATTCCATCCTATTTACTTCAGACCATTTCTCCAGTTCGTCCAGATCATTTTCAATTTTAATCCTATCCTCCAAAGCACTTGCAACCTCTGAGCTTGGTATCAGCTTGGTATCATCCGCAAACTTTGTAAGTGTACTCTCTATACTATTATCTAAATCATTGATGAAGATATTGAACAGAACCAGACCCAGAACCGATTCCTGCGGTACCCCACTCGTTATGCCCTTCCAGCATGACTGTGAACCACTGATAAATACTCTGGGAATGATTTTCCAAACAGTTATGCACCCATCTTATAGTAGCTCCATATAAGTTGAATTTCCTAGTTTGTTTATGAGAAAGTCATGTGAGACAGTATCAAAAGCCTTACTAAAGTCAAGATATACCACATCTACCGCTTCTCCCCTATCCACAAGGCTTGCTACCCTATCAAAGAAAGCTATCAGGTTGGTTTGACACAATTTGTTCTTGACAAATCCATGCTGACTGTTACTTATCACCTCATTATCGTCTAGATGTTTGCAAATTGATTTCTTAATTATTTGCTCCATTATCTTTCCAGGTACAGAAGTTAAGCTGACTGGTCTGTAATTCCCCGGGATGTCCTTATTTCCCTTTTTATAGATGGGCACTTTATTTGTCCTTTTTCAGTCTTCTGGGATGTCTTCCATGACTTTTCAAAGATAATTTCTAATGGCTCAGATATCTCCTCAGTCAGCTCCTTGAGTATTCTAGGATGCATTTCATCAGGTCCTGGTGATCTGAAGACATCTAATTTGTCTAAGTAATTTTTGACTTGTTCTTTCCCTATTTTAGACTCTGATCCTACCTCATTTTCACTGGCATTCACTATGTTGGACATCCAATCGCCACCAACTTTCTTAATGAAAACCAAAACAAAGAAGTCATTAAGCACCTCTGCTATTTCCACATTTTCTGTTATTGTCTTTCCCCCATCATGGAGTAACCAGCCTACTCTGTCCTTGGTCTTCCTCTTGCTTCTAATTTATTTTAGAATGTTTTCTTGTTACCCTTTATGTCCCTAGCTAGTTTGATCTCATTTTGTGCCTTGGCCTTTCTAATTTTGTCCCTATATACTTGTGTTATTTGTTTATATTCATCCTTTGTAATTTGACCAAGTTTTGACTTTTTGTAGGACTCTTTTTTGAGTTTTAGATCATTGAAGATCTCCTGGTTAAGCCAGGGTGGTCTCTTGCCACACTTCCTATCTTTTCTATGCAGTGGGATAGTTTGCTCTTGTGCCCTTAATAATGTCTCTTTGAAAAACAGCCAACTGTCTTCAATTGTTTTTCCCCTTAGACTTGCTTCCCATGGGATTTTACCTACCAATTCCCTGAGTTTGCTAAAGTCTGCCTTCTTGAAAACCATTGTGTTTATTGTGCTGTTCTCCCTCCTACCATTCCTTAGAATTATGAACTCTACCATTTCATGATCACTTTCACCCAAGTTGCCTTCCACTTTCAAATTCTCAACCAGTTCCTCTCTATTTGTCAAAATCAAATCTAGAACAGCCTCCCCCCAGTAGCTTTCTCCACCTTCTGAAATAAAAAATTGTCTCCAATACATTCCAAGAACTTGTTGGATAATCGGTGCCCTGCTAAGTTATTTTCCCAACAGATGTCTGGATAGTTGAAGTCTCCAATCACCACCAAGTCCTGTGCTTTGGATGATTTTGTTAGTTGTTTAAAAAAAGCCTCATCCACCTCTTCTTCCTGGTTAGGTGGTCTATAGTAGACCCCTACCATGACATCACCCTTGTTTTTTACCCCTTTTATCCTTACCCAGAGACTTGCAACAAGTCTGTCTCCTATTTCCATCTCAACCTCAGCCCAGTCCAACTAGACATTTTTAATATATAAGGCAACACCTCCTCCCTTTTTTCCTTGCCTGTCCTTCCTGAGCAAGCTGTACCCTTCTATACCAATATTCCAGTCATGCGTCTTATCCCACCAAGATGGGGAGGTCCACCTGGTTTCAGGTCTGATCAAAGCTCATGGAAGTCAGGGGAAGGACTTTTCTTGAGTTCTATGGACTTTGGATCAGAGCTGCAGTGCACACACCCCTGACATACTTGAAAGGCATCAGCCCAGGTGGGCCAAGTGGCATAGGGGAGAGCTATCTCTGAGTTGAAAGCTGAGTCAGACTGGAAGGAAAAACAAGGACCTGGCTGAATTCTGAATGTAAGATATATTTCCCCCCAACTTATTGAATATTCATTCACCTGTACTAAGCAAGAACCTACCCAATGAGGGTTGGGGCAGCCTTGGACAGTGGTATGAAGTGTAGCGATTTGCTTTCATTTCCATAGATTCATATAGTTTTGTATGTTGAATAAACTTTGATTTGCTTAAATTAACTTGACGGTTTCTAGGATTATTGCTGCCAGCTGACACCAAGGGCTGGTAACTGAAGGGATCAGGTGCGGAAGAGGTAGAGATTCTGCTCCTGAGCCCAGCTGGGGTTCTTGGTCTGAGGCACAGACGTGGGCATCCTGGTACACTAGGTACTGTCAGTGCTCTGGCTGCAGTTGAACCAAAGCATGGGAAAAGCCTAAAGACATGAGAACTGAGAACGCGGTGGGGTGGGGGGGAAGGAATGGCTGTTACTGTCCCTGATAATTAAGCTTCAGAAAGTGGTCACATCTCACTTGCTATCACTTCAGTCTCGCTAGCTGCAGACTCAATGCATCCGCTTGTTATGAAGGTTGTCTTCACAACCAGAAGGGACAGAAAAAAACCCCAAAAGCTTAAATTCTAGAGAGGACAGCAAAATCCATGCAAAGAAGCTCATTCTGCAATTCCATAAATCAGCGGATCAGTGTCACTTGCTCTATCTGCCTGAAGGGGCTATTTTTTCCCTTTATAAGCCTTTCTCTCTATTCTAACACACATTAAATATGCATAATTATGTATATAGTGCCAAAGTATGATAAGCGCTTTACAGGCAGACACACAAAACTCACATGCCCTACCCTAACGTTTGCCCCCTCTATCTGGGCTTGATGCCTAGTCTCTTTCTCTTTATATGGCTAGTAAAACAAGAAACAAAATGCATCCTCAGTGACACCTCCACTCTGCAGAGCAATAAGAGGTGGGTGCAGTCAATATCTGTAGCTACTGTAAGGTCAGAATCAACCACTCAGAGCGGGAACACAGAGCACATGTTAATTAAAGTTTTGATGACCCTTCCTCCAAGATTACACAGGGGCCATTTCACAATTTAGCAGGCAGCATGTTGTTCTATATTTTAGTGAGAGAATACTGGGGCTAAATTTGCAGAGCTATATCACTGTCTTAAGTCACTTTGAGCATGGGTGTTTGTTGTCTGCCTTTCAGATGACACAGAAAACAGAGGTCCTGAGCACTTATGATTATTAGAGATCCTCTACAACTTCATCAAAAGAGAGGTGTTAAACCTTCTGTCCTGATCCAGTTCCAATTTGGGTAATTACATTATGACTCTTAATTTTTTCCCTCCTCTGAACACTGGTGAGAACTTTTTGTGTACAGTTAAACAGCTACCACATTCTGTCCCAGAGGTAGCTGCGTTTCAGTAGGGGGCAGAGTGATTCCTATATATGTGGTTTGTAATTTGACATATGTACACAGGCATATTGGGATCATCCTGGATGAGAGGTGCTATCATTACAAGTAGATTACGTCACATTGTCCTACAAGTGTTACATTAGCAGTCATAGGAACTGTGGGGCCTGATCTGCAGCCTGTTAAAGTCAGTGAGAGTCTTTCCATTAACTTCAACAGGCTTTGGATCAGGGCCCTAGTATAGGGATGAGTATCTGGTCTTAATTACACGTTAAAGCAATTACTTTGCATGACAGTGGAGCTGCCTTTAACCTATGTCTCTTTATCAGAGCATAACCCAAAACATGTCTCTTACTATTTGCAAAGACTGTAAAATTGCTGCAGTGCTAACACTTTGGCCCAAACCCTCAAAGGCATTTTGGCACCTAACTCCTATTGAAATCAGTGTGAGTTAGGCACCTACATAACTTAATGCAATCTCTGTTAATCAAATTGTGGATATGTCCAAAGAAAACCTGTCCCGACCATTTACAAAATGAGATTTGATATTCCTTTTGTAAGTAAAAAGCAGAAGGGGGGTATCAATAATTTATCAGCACTTGGATTGCATCCTCTATTGCTTTTACTTTCTTGCCTCTTTGGAGCAAAAAAGGACAAGTGCAATATTCCCTCTTAGTTTGTAAGGACTTCCTATTTTTTAATGGGCTGGCACTGTGAAAAGATGCATCCATTACTGAGGATTTTCTGACCCCAATATTAACCATTCTGAATGTTGAGGAGCTGTATAGTTGAAGGGATTGGTAATGGAATATGATCATTGGGTTGGTTGTTGTCATATGAGGACTTTTCAATGAACTATGTAAAATGCATTTGGCCCAGGGGTGGGAGAAGAGACTCAGTCCAGTTTCCAGTGGATAAGTGTCCTTATCAACCCTGTTGGAAGTCTCAGTAGAGAGGCCTGGGATTTAATAGTAGGTGTGACAGGACATATTCTCTTGTGGGTCCCATGAGGCCCTGAGGTCCCATGAGGCCCTGAGTGGCTGCGCTGGGGCTGCCCAGGTAGAACTAAAGCCCACAATTGTATTTTCCCTGTCCATTCTGGAGGGGTATGGAATGCTCCTCTCTCCTCTCCCATCTCCTGGCAACTGCATCTCCCACCTCTTCAACCTTCCCCTCTTTGCGGTTCATATCAACTCTACCTTCTCCTTTCTCCCTTCCATCCTTGTGCCTCCCTTCCCACCTCTACAAATTTCTCTCTCACCTTGTTTTTTTCTGCCACTTCTTCCTTGGTTCGGTGACAACTACTCCAACTCTGGTCCCTCCTTCATCTTCCCTCCTCTGGCCCATCCCTTCCAAAACTCATCCACACTCTTCCACTTCCTTCCTCCCCTTCTCTTGCTCTCTCTGGAATGCCCACCCCCACTACATCGCTAAAAAGATCCCCACCAGCCATGACCTCTTCCTCTCTTGCTCCCTCCATCTTGCACTCACAGAAACCTTGATTGCCCCTTCTGACACTGGCTCTGCGCTGCTCTCACTAAGAGCAGCCTCTCCTCACATACTCCCTGCTGTGAGTCATCTCCAAAGGTACATAGTAGAGGGGAAGGGCTACTCCTAGTCCTGCTGCTTCCAATCCCTCCCTGCTCCTATTCCTTCAGACTATAGGTCCTCTCCCCTCTTTCAAAGTGTGCTGCTCACATGGCTGGGGAGAGAGAACATACCTACACAGAGATGGAAAGTGAACTATCCTCTCAGCTCCAGGCAGGATAGAGTTGCATAGGTGAGCCAGCATGAGGAATCTTAAACAGTCACTGCCCATGTGATACCTGCTCTCTGCAAAGAGGACTTTGTTCTCCACAGATGCCAACACATCACATTCCAGGAGCACTAGACTCACATGTAGTGAAATCAAGTTGAAACTTAGGGACATAGGAGTGTGACAAACATGATGCTATGGAATCACGGAATATTCAAAGACTGTTGTGTTAATTGTATAAATATTATATGTATCTTTACGAGCTGGCTATTGATTGTATTCCTGGCTAAATGGATAAGATAAAGAATGTTTTTTGCTGGAACGAAAGATAATGGGGGGCTGGTAATTAATGCAAATTCCCCATACTGAAACAATGCAGGTAATAAGCTTTTTTTTTTAAAAAAAAAAAAAAGTTTTGACTCTCTTGGGGAATTGCACACAGACTGATTTGACCTGGTTCAAAAGCCTTGTCAGACAAAAGACTTGAAGCTGAATAAAAAACGTCCCTGACCTGAGGGGAGGGTCGCTCTCACTCCATCTAAGAACTGGCAAGCATGAGATTCTCTAGCAGAATCAGGGCCTGCAGAAGAACCTGAAGTATTTTGGACCTTTCAGGATGCGATGTGGAAGATGACTGACCACCTGATACGCTAGGTATGCATATAAGGTGATTATTGTTTTGAAGATGTGTTTTAGCTGAAATTGTTTTGTTCTGAATAAACAGAAAGCTGGCTGGTCACTGGATAACCTTGTCATTGCCTCTGAGAAAACAGGACTGCAGGTGCTCAACTGCAATCAGAGTTGCTGAGGCAATCACAGTGAACTGCAGGAGTCTGCAGTGTAAGGCCTTGGTCTAGTGGGGAGAGAACTGTGGGATTCTGTCCTGAGAAAAGGGATGACTGGAGGCCTGAGACTAGAGTTGGGGGCCCATATGGAGACAAAGAGGGGGTGTGGGTCAGAGGTATAGTTAACTCAGGGACTGTGACAAGGGAGCTGGGAAGAGCCAAAAGCACAACTAAATAACAAACAGAGCAGTCAAAAAGTCTGAGGCAAAAGTCTCACCAGAGGAGCAGCCAAAGGGGTAGATAAACTGCCAGTGGCTCCAGACACTAAAAAACAGTGGACTTCACCAGTTAAAGGTGAATATTCATCCTGTTTTGCATCTCTGGGGAGGGATTGTGGTTCATACCAGGTATTGTTTGGCCAAACACCATCCCAGACTAAACTCAAAAGGCCAAATCTACCTTTAGACCTCAGCAGAGTTACACCAGTGATGACCTGGGCCCAAGGTTTCTGACCCAGAAAGAGCAATCTGGACAATGCCATCCTGTAGCCAAGCTGATAGCTTGGAGTGTTCCCAAGATGGTCCCCCGGGGGAAGAAAGCAGGGCAGTTGCTGCTGCTTTTATTTCTCTCAAAGGCAACATGCCAGCACTCAGAGTACCCACTGCCAAACAGACTTTGGTTTTAAAATAGAATCTTCCTCAGTAATAAGATGAGACTAAAAGGTACTCTTAATTTAACCGTTAACACACACAGCAATCAAGTCTCTTAACAGAATTATGGAGAGCAACATGTGGTCAGAAGGTCTCTGCTGCTTCTCGTTACGCTGCTATGGTGGAAAGAGCCTTCTAATTTTAATTTTGTTTGTGTACTGGGTTATCTTTGCTGATTAACTTGAGGGAAGCACTGCTCAGCTATTCTCCAGTGTTATTGTTGTGTGAAGCTAATAGCAAAAGGAGGAGACGTACCTTGCACTCTGAAGGTGTCAAGAGTTGGTGTCAATCTGATTTCTGGAGGAAGGGCATTGTACATCCGTAGGTAAGAACACCTGGTCCCAGTGCCTGTGAGTTTCCCTCTGGACATGATCAGCTCCATAGTTCCTGATGGATGCAGCTGTCATGATGAGTCACTAAGATAATCATCGCCAACCCACTGATGGCTTTGAAAATAAAGAACTGAGCTTTGAAGTGGCTCTGGTATTGGACAGGAGGCTAATGTAGCAAGCAGAGCACTGGAAAAATGTGCTCCCATCAACCTGTGTGGCCTGGTAGATGAGTTACTGTGTTTTGGACTAGCTGGAGCTTCCCTATGACTTTCATTTTCCTCCCCAGGCATAGTGCATGGCAATAGTGCAGTCTGGATGTGATGAATATATAGATCACCATGATTAGGTTTGCATCTACCAAAAAGGGTTTCACCACCTACCCAGTGCAAGATGGAGAAGGGCATTTACTCTTGCTGTTTGGGTATCCCAGGGGCAACCAAGAACACAGTAGTATCCTAAGACTGTGTAACAGATAGGAGAGTAAACACTCTTTAAAGTAATGGCAATTTCAAGGAATCTCCCTCTTCCAACCATCACTTCCATCTTGCCTGGGTTTCATTTTAGCCAGCTATTTTTTCATGCAACTGCTTATCTCTTCTAGGCCTAGAGGTCTGGGTGATGGCACTGTGTGCAGCTGACATGAAGAAGAAAAGAAGTACAGATGCGTATCACCATGCGTATTGCTGGAGGAGGCTACAGCATCTCATGGTTTCCCCAAGGGGACTAACATATATTAAACAGGAGGGGAGACCAGCTTGAGCCTTGTGGGACAACGTGGGTGAGCAGACACGAGGAGACACAGTTGCCCATCACAACCCTCTGAGTTCTCAAAGATGACTGAGCAAAGCCCATTTTGTGTGATTCCACAGTCAGTTTTGTGAGGTCGCTTAAGTCAGCCCTTCATGATCAGCAGTGTCAGTGGCTCTTGCCAGATCTAACAGCATTAGTGTAGTTGTACAGTATTAAATACTTTCTGATGGCTTGATCCTAGTCACAATACAATATAGCTGTCACACAGGGGATCTACATTCATTACTGAGCTTTCTGCACTGACAGTGTTGCAAAGGCAATACAATTTTACTGTATGTGTGTGTGTTCACCTCTTCTTAAGCCGCTCCCTCTGTTTTACACTCTGAATAGCAATGATGGGTTATGGTGGGAGCAGCATTTAGACCTCTATCACCCTAATCAGCTGGAGAATGGATTGCTATGATGTGGCAGACAAAGTAACAAAAGGAGAATGGGAAGAATCCTGGGGTACCTCCAAAATAAAAAGTTCTTCAGGAGATCCCCAAGAATAATTTGATACAGGGAGCAAGCCCACTGCATTAAACTATTTTAAGTTGTGTGAAATGTCAGGCTTAGGCACTTTGACAGGATTTCTTTAAAATCTGCCACAGTAGACTTAAATACATCCGTTACATTACTCAGACTTTGGCAGACAGGTCCAACGGCAGTAGCAATGAGGGACAACCTCCTGTGCAAAAGAGGATGAAATTTAGAAGCATCTATTTCATTATGGTATTTTGGGGTGTGTTGCCAGTAAAAAAAGTGACTCAACTGTCAGTTCACAGATTTTTCCTTTAGTCATTCTGTGTATTGATGAGGATGTGTTTGCTATCTGTACAAATGTAGAATTTCACCTACAGTTCTCTCCAAATCAAGTGTTTGACTTATGATGTACAGTATAAGAGAAGTAAATCCACTTTGACTACACCTTCCCTTTTGAAAGGGAGTCAGCCCTCAGGAGTATCAGCTGTAAACTGATATTTGGAGGAAAACTCTTTCCTAACTGGGAGTTATTTTGGGATTGTGATGGGAATGGTGACGAGACAATGAAGATACCTTAGTTTGTTAAGAGTAAATTATATCAACTTCTCCAGAAATATTATCTGTAGTTTTTGAAGACTTGTATTATTTCAGAGTCTGTCCTCATAGCCTGATAACATTATATACAGGAATCCAATAAAACAAACAACTAAGAGGAAATCCCACACTAATTCTCAGAAGCCAACATACTGCTAGGCAGATGTATTGCTAGATATGAGCAAATATTGTTTTAAAAAAAATCCACACATCCCCATTCATATGTTTACATGAATTCACTTTGGCCATGAATTTTTTTTAAAGTGAGTAAGTAGAGGTTTTACTGAAAACATCCCTGGCTTACATGGGCCTATAAATCCACAACAGTCTGTTCAATGAGGTGTACCTGTTGGGATTAGTACAGTAGGCCTGGGTTCAAATCCCCATGAAGGCTAGCGATCTAAAAGAAAAGCCATCCAGAACTCTGCAGGTGGATCTCTGGGTATATATGGACATGCACACTGGCTTTGCTTGCCTCTCAATTTGTCCTACTTGCAACAAAACTGTCACTGACTCCAGCTGTGCTCATATGGACGTGTGTAATGGGGCATCTGCCCTGCACTGGCCCTTGAGGGCTGCAAGGAAACAGCCAATTAGGGCAGTGGCTGCAGCCAATCAGGGCCCAGCTGGCCTATATCAAAGGCAGCTGCAGGCCAGACCAAGTGACTATGCTGCAGAAAGCCCAAAGGAGAGGACTGGACTGAACAGGGTTGCTAGGACTTGCAGGCCTGAGGCCCTGGGAAGAGGGTGAAGGAGCCAGAGGCAGGAGCCGAAGGTGCTGGGGCTGTGGGGAAGTAGCCTAGGGAATTGACACTGGTGGAAAAAGAAAGGTGGGGCAGTGGGAAGCTGTTGTTTACAGGGTCCCTGGGCTGGGACCCAGAATAGTGGGTGGGCTTGGGTTCTCTTCCCCCACTTGCTGCTGAAGAAGTGGCCAGGCTATAGACTGCCAAGTTGCTGTGAGGAACAGCTAGACTGTTGTGGTAGGAGTCCCTGGAAGGGGGAACCTGGATTGTGACACAGCCAGAAGCAGTGAGACTGGAACTGCAGTGAGATGAGGATGGGAGAGCCACTACCACTGGAGGACATACCTACTGACCAGAACTAATTCCTGAAACAGCCAGTAGGAGGTGCCAGTGTGGTGAGACAATGTGCATAACTTTAAGCATATGAGTAGTCCCTTTTGACTTCATGGGGGCTACTCATTCTTGTGTGCTTTGCTGGACTGGGCTCTGAGTCTTCCCAAGGGGTTCATCTATCACTTTTCCTGTGAAGTGCTGAGCACTCCTCTGCAGTCTTGAGTGCCTTCGTTCTTACTGACTTCAATGGGAATTGATGGCACTTAGCCCCTTGCAGGATTGACCCCACAGTGGAGAGGATTGACTAGTGCTGCATACATTCCATCTTTTTGGAGGAAGAACATCCTAACTGTGGCTGTATCTCCTAGCCAGCACCCTTTCAGGCAGCCTGTCATCTTTTTACCATGCTGCAGCTCTGCGACAGACTATTGGTGGACATATTGTATATCCCCACTGCCTTCCCCTTCATACAATCCTCCAAGCCCATTTCCAAGAGATCTTTGTCATTCTGCTTTCTTCCATGCCACGTGGTGGAGGGGAAGCATATGGCTCTTAGGAAGAGACTGTCATGGCCATCCCTTGATCGGAAGATGAATAGCTTCTACTACAAGGTGTTAAACTGGGGGCTTCTGGTGGGCTAGAACTAGGAATGAAGATTATCCAGGTTTGTCACTGAGGGGAAGGAGTCCATAAAGTCTAATACAATGTCTTTAATTCTAAGTAAAGCATTGCAGTTCACCTCTTATGACTCCTGGAACTGGACTAGGGACATTTTGTTAGCCAGAATAATTTAACAGATGCACACAAGTAAGTTGGTACTTATAAATTATAAGACAAATATGAAGATGCATGGGCATGATTTATTGATAGAGCATACACTATATAGTATCTTTGACTGTATTATTAAAACTGATCATAAAAAATGAGGGGGGGGGGAAGATCCATACAACTCTGGCAGCTCTGAGGGGAAGTTGTCTCCTCTGTGAAAAATTTATAACTGAATACTGAGTATTTTATTTTTTTTTACACCTATCTGACAAAAAGTATTATGGACACTTTCCTATTTCATGCCTACAGTATCTGTCACACTATGCAGACCTCAGAACTTGTACAGAAGATTTGAGATAAATCAGAGATGAGAAATACTTATTCCTGTTACGTCACCTTGTCCATCTCTCTTACAGCGTAGTATTGCTCTCTGCAGATTATTTGTTAGTCATGCTTTGACCAGTCTATTCTAGAGATTAAAGCCTTAGAACAAACTAAAATGCAGCCTCCTTATTTCAAATAAACTAGGGCATAATCCAAAACCCATTGAAGTCAATGGGTACAGATTTTGGCCCTAGAAGTCCAATACCAAGCAACATAAATAACTATTTCAAACTCCATCTGTATGTCCCACACTCCCAAAATATAGATGCTTTATCTGGTCCCACATCCCCAGAACAGCAGAAACTGGGAACTACAAACTAAAGGTAAGAGCCTGATTGTCCATTTAGTTTTATGCTGGTGTAACTGGAAAGGCTTCAATGCAGTGCAGAATCAGGCCTTAAGTTTCCCAGGGTGTAACTGGGAGCATGTCTCCCAGCTTTGGTATATGGATATACACTAGCTGAGCTCAAGCTAGCACACTAAAACTAGCAGTGTGAACACCATGGCACAAGCAACAGCCCAACCCTCTCGGTCTGTACTCATGTGGCTAGCCTGTGCTGCAATGTCCATACTAGAAGCAACATAGTTCTGTGAACTAGGATCATCTTTCACTCTCTCAGTTCCCTTAGCAAAGGCAAAGCACTGCTCTGCCAGCAGAAGAGCTGCACTCCAATAGGGCAGCATCAGAGGAGCTCCAAAGTCTCTGGGGTTTCCTTTCCTGGGAACCCACACACGTAGTTAGGCATTCCTAACATGAGGGATAAAATATAGCAGCTCCTAAGTACACTAGATGTAGTATTAACTGCTCAACATGCAAAGGCCAACAGCCATGATGGCCTGAATCAGATAACATTAGTTCCAGAAGCAGGGAGTAGAAGGGCATCAGATCATTGGGTCTGGATCAGAATTGTGCCTGTGATCTCTCTACCTCGCTGGTGGGTTGAACTGTGTAACTATAGGATATTTTCTGTGCTGGCCACACTCACTTAAACAACAACAACAAAAAACCCTAAAAGAACTACAATGGAGGGGTTCTTAACTTTGCCATTCCTAGAAGCAGCATGGCCTGTTGGAGGACTTCAATAGCTGAAAAGAGAGAAGTTCTCTGTGAAGTGTTTTCGGTGTACAACTGAATTTCTCCCTTTTTGACATTTTAAATTAATCATGACCTAGGTTTTAAGCCAGGAAGCATCCTAAATCTGCAACGCTGGTCCTAATTTGCATATAGATTTACATGTTTTAGTAATTGATAAACACACACATCCAATATTTGCTTTTACTTTTTATCCTTCTTTACGAGATGAAGAAAAGAATGTCTGCAGGATTTTAACAATCAACTTGGTTCAGACCCTGGAGGGTCAGGGTAGCTATGAGGAGCAAATTAGGATGCCACAGTATGGGCATCCCTGATCTAAATCCTTTGGCATTTATAATCCCACCCCCACACAATACATCTACAAAGTGGAAAAAGATGACAGCTGAATAAGCCTCAGCTCTAATGGCAGTTACTCCTTTTCTGTAAGTAACAACAGCTTTTCCATTTTTATTTATTTACTCTCTCATCAACAGAAATTGGTCTAATAAAAGATATTACCTCACTTACCTTCTCTAATATCCTGGGATCAACACAGCTACAACGCTACAACACCCCTGCAAAAAGCAATGGACGTTCTACAAATAGTCAGTTACACTCCTGTTGCTATAGACACCTTTTCTCCTCTAGCGTTTCCAGTCTCCCACCTGCAAACACCTTATAACAACAACATAAAAAGCAAGATTGTAAATTTGCATAATTCTAAAAGTATTTACATAAATCCAAGCACAAGTATTAAAACTCTCTGTCCTTAAAATTCATGTCTTGAATACCGGGAACCGGACTTGGGGCAAGCTACATCATGAGAGGATTCAGGGAAATATGTGAGTCGCGTCGATTTTTAGCGCCAGGGTCTCTCAGGGAACCTGCAGGCCAGCACTAGCACGTTGGATGGTTTTTGGCAGTAGCTAGTGTGCTACGCCAAAAAGCAGCTGTCTACTGGGAGAAGCAGGAGACTTGGTAGCTCTTCAGGGGCGTACCTAGGAAATAATCTTAAATTAATATTCCTTGCCACGACCTACTGCAAATCCTACACATTGCAAGGCGGAATTCAGTCCTCTTTACTGCCCATGCCTCGGCTCCCAATGTTTACAGATTCATGCACAGGCTTAACTTTAGGCAGGGGAGCAGGCCGGCTAAAATCCCACGCGCGGGAAGTTAAGCACCTCCCTAGGGGTTTGCAGGCTGGCTGGAGGGCCACAGTGGGTGTCTCCTCCCTTCCTCTGTGAGCGGGGCTCTGGCCCCCTGGGAGCGCGAAGACCTCCCCGCACAGCAGCCAAGCGGGCTCTGGGCGGGGAATGGCCGTGCTGGGCTCGCGCGGGGCAGTGGAAGGAGCCAGGCACGCGCTGCGGGGTACAGGCGCGAGGCAGGGCCCAGCCGGCAGGGACACGCTGTCGGGGTGGGGGAAGGAGGGGCCTAGCCACGTGCGAGTCTCCCTGGTGGGCGCAGGCTGCAGCTCCCGAGCGGGCGGTGACTGACAGCCATGCGTCAGGGAGGCGGGACTCCCGGAGACATACGCCGCTTGCGTCACACGTTCAGACCCCAGAGCTACATCGGCCCACGTGAGCCACCGCCCTGCGCGGGGCTGTTCTTCTCCCACGGCTCCAACATGGCGGCGGTGGGCGGAGACAAGAGCTTTGGAAACGGCTCTGGCCCGGGGTGAAAGGCCGCGGGGCGGGGCGGAAGTGACGACCTCTGCGGGGCGGAAGTGCGGCGGGATGGCGGGGGCGGCCCACATGCGCAGGTCAGTGTCCGCCGGTGGCTGGGGCAGGGGCTTGTCCCGGGCTGTTCCCCTCGGGGTGGCGGGGACGGGGCTGAGTGGGGACAAGCAGCAGGGACAGGTCTCCCTCTCCTCAGGCGGCTCGGATCCGCCCTCGCCCTGGGCCACTGGTGTGTGGGCAGCAGTAAAACCCCCCTCGGGGGTGTATGTGTGTCCGTCCGTCCGTCCGCACTGCGCCCGGGAAGCGCGTGTCAGACAGAGACGGAAAGTTTCGCTTCGTTCCCTGCTAGCAAACCCCCTTGGCTTATTCCGGAGCCGGGTGTCCATTTCCTTACTTCCCTGCCCCCCAGCAGATCGCAGCCAGGGGCCAGCCCTCCCCGCCGCCCCCCACCCGGAGACACACACACCCGTGCCTAAAAGAACAGGAGGACTTGTGGCACCTTAGAGACTAACCAATTTATTTGAGCATAAGCTTTCGTGAGCTACAGCTCACTTAGCAACCACCCAGAAACACAGCGGGTCGCAGTAATTGTGTGGCAGGAGTGTGGTGGGTGAAAGCCGGCAAAAGCCTGAGAATTAGGGTTATCCATTCAGAGATAAATTGGAGGTGAAATGCAAAGGGAAGGAAAAATTCTAACCCCCCACCTGGGGACCCTTTGAGGGACATAAAAGTGCTAGTGGAGATTATATAGGCATTTTCTGCTCTTACTGAGGAATTAGAGTTGCTTAGGGTATGTCTACACTGCAATTAAAAACCCATAGCTGGTCCCCTGCCAGCTGACTCAAGCTTGTGGGGGTTCTGGCTAAGGAGCTGTTTAATTGTGGTGTAGAAGTCTGGGCTCAGGCTGGAGCCCAACCTATAGGACCCTGCCAGGGCTGAGGGTCCCAGAGTTTGGGCTTGAGCCCATACCACAGATTAACAGCTCCTTAGGCTGAGCCTGAGTCAGCTGGCGTAGGCCCGCAGTGGGTATCTAGTTACAGTGAAGACATATCCTCAGCTACTGTCTTGAACATATGTTGACCTAAAAGGGACATGTAGTCACAAATGTGAGAAATAAAGCTTGCTAGGACATCAGTTTTGCCTTGGCTTATGAACGTATGTTGGAATGTTATGTATGTTTAAATTTACAACAAATAGTTGAAAAACAGGCACTTATCCTAAATTTTTGGTGCCACGGACAATGTTTTGAAAGCACAACAAACCATTAACCACCCCCTTCCTCCAACCAGCAGCAACCTCCAGCACATGCAGTAGCAATACATTTGACCATATGGTGAATATCACTATATAATCATAACTAACCTATGTGAGAGTTATTCTGACAAATTATTTTTCAGACCAAGAGCCATTTACTTCTATAGGTTCTAACTTAAGCCTATTTTTATAATCTGTCTCAAAAGCCTCACGTAGAATGAGTTGTATACCAAGACCCCATCAGTGTTGTGTACTCTGAAAAAACTGCTGAGTACTCTAGTTTATTCTAATGTAATCTATTAACAGCAGATCTCTTCCTTTATTTTAACATTTGGCCCTCTGCAGTAACTCTTGAGGTTTCCCTTACCCCAAAGATCCAACTGATAGTGTAGGGGCATTAATTTTTCCTAAGGCACTCGCTGTTACCTGGTCCAAATGCAGGTAATAAATATTCTGTGACCATATACGCCTTGTTTTTTTCTTCTGCAGGTAGCCCATTCAGCAGGTCCTCTTCCAGGGTTAGACTGGTTATAGCCCAGGATATTTGGCTATATTGTTGATTAGAGGCTACAATTACCACCCCCCATCCTAGAGCTGTTGTAGGTTTTTTTTGTCACAGAGTTGTCACAGTCTCTAGGATGAAAAAAGACTTTCATGAGGGGCAGAACAACATAGTACACATTGGTCTAGTAGACAGATAAATAGCTCAGTTAGTCTTTCATTGACATTGATTTAGAGCACTAAGGCTGTGGCCTTCCTTGATCTCTGCACTGCCATGAGGGAGGCCTGCTTGAGTGCAGTTCTCTGCCTTTCTCCATTCACTCCCCCACTTGAAGGCCAGCAGGACAGGGCTGGAGGTGTTGTGGGGAGAGTGTGCTCAGCCTCTGGCTGGAGGAAGCACCTTATGTTGCTCTATAGTGATCCCGTTGTCTGATTTAGGAGCTGTGATTGAGGGGCAAGTCCCTTCTGGTCCACTTTGGTGACTAAACTGGTAATCTCCATTGAAAGGAGTTAACAAAGTCATGTTGGGGATGGGGAAAATAAGAGATCTTGGGGTTCAGAGACTCCTCACAGTCAGAGAGGAATTTTCCTACACTCCTGTATGGGGTGCCCTTCCTCATTTATTAGTCACATCTAGGTCAGAGCTGCTGTCTTGCCACTTACAGGCGGCTTATAGTTTTCCTTCTGTTCACGCTCCTCCAGTATAAGCACAGTTCATCTGGCTCCTAATCAGAAATCACTGTGGGAGTGGCTCACATTAAATCAGCGCAATATTTTCAGGCAGATGTCTTAAACTGACTCAGTACCCATCACAATAATTGGGAGGTGAATTTAGGAGTTGCTGGAAGAAATTTTCTAAGTATGGGATGCTCCAGTAATGAAGTTGTATGCTAAACAAAAACCTCCCAAATCAACAACTTTCAATTGTTTTGTATCCAGTGAGAAGAGCAACAGATGGACCTGCTCACTTAACAGACTTTAATGCTGATTTGGGGAAGCTTTGCAACTCTTAGAAACATACCCATTTACCATTGTAATAGTAAATATTGCCTCATCATTAGGGCCCTACCAAATTCACTGTCCATTTTGATCAATTTTATGGTCAGAGGATTTTAAAATTGGTCAGTTTCATGTTTTCAGATGTTTACATCTGAAATTTCAGGGGTGTTGTACCTTTTCTGGTAGTGGGGATTTGCAGCTAGGAGCTCCCCCAGCAGCAGGGGAAAATCACAAGCCTCCTCCAGCTGCAGGAACCTCTGGGGCTGCTGCCCAGCCCCACAGCTTCCTGCAGCAGAGGAGGCACCTGCAGGTGGGTCTGATCTTCCCTACCCCCAGAGATGTCATGCAAAGGAAGGACAAGTCCTGTCCCAGCAGGGACTCACAGCTAGGAGCCCCCTGGTTGGGGTGCTTCCAGCATCATTGGGAGATTGGACCCATGTCAACAAGCCTCTACCAGAGCTTCCTGCAGCGGAGAGAGGCACTTGGAGATGGGTCTGGTCTCTCTCTGAGACGGGTTGTGCAAGGGAAGGACAAGTCCTGTTCCCCGCCCCCCCTCTTCCTCCCCCCAGCCTGGTGGGGACTTGCAGCTAGGATCAGATTTCACAGGGAAGGGTTTTTTCATGGTCAATGACACCTTTTTCAGGGCTGTGAAATTGGTAGGGTCCTACTCATCATCTACAGCAAAGATACATGTATCTACTTTTGGTGACAAATATGGCTTCGACTAGCCCTCCTCCCCACTCACATGCTTGGCGATCCTAACAGAAGAGACAGGGTTGACTGAGTTCAACACCTGTAACAAAATATGGTTGATCTCCTACACCTGTTCCCATCCCCCTCTCTCACATCTAGTAGAAAACACTGGTCTCCAGGATTTTTATAGACCATTACTTTCTATCCGCAGCATTGGTGGGTGTTTTACCAAAAATAATTATAATAAATTTTTTTATATATGGACACCCCTCAGTGTGGCAGATACCTGTGTATTAAGGTTCTTCTTGTAGTGCAGATGGAGGCCTGAGTTGCAAGGCGATTGGGACCAGTCTTTAAGGCCCTGCTGCTGCACTAGGTTCAGAGCTCCACTAGCAGCAATATGGTTATTGCTGGTGATGTTCTAGCATGCTTTTTCTGACAGCTGTGAGAAGGGCTTTCTTACTTTCTGACAGCTGTGCAAGCCAAATTGTACAGCAGTCTTCCCATTGGTAGTCTGGTGAATGGTCTAGAACAGGGGTCGGCAAACACATCCGGCCCGCCAGCCATTTTAATCCAGCCCTCGAGCTCCTGCTGGAGAGCGGGGTCTGGGGCTTGCCCCACTCCGGCGCTCCAGCCATGGAGCAGGGTTGGGGGCTGCTCTGCTCGGCTCCTGGAAGCAGCGGTATGTCCCTCCTCCAGCTCCTACGCATAGGGAAAGCCAGGAGGTTCTGCTCCGCACGTTGCCCCTGCCCCAAGCGCCACCCCTGCAGCTCCTATTGGCTGGGAACCACGGCCAACGGGAGCTGCAGGGGCGGCGCCTGTGGACAGGGCAGCGCGCAGCAGAGCTGCCTGGCCGTGCCTCTGCGTAGGAGCTGGAGGAGGGACATGCTGCTGCTTCCGGGAGCTGGTTGAGGTAAGCGCTGCCCAGAGCCTGCATCCCTGAGCCAACCCCCCCACCATGCCCCAACCCCCTGCCCCAGCACTGATCCCCCTCCTGCCCTCCAAACCCCTCGGTCCCAGCCTGGAGCACCTTCCTGCACCCCAAACCCTCATCCCCATCCCAGAGCCTGCACCCCCAGCCGGACCCCGCCCCCCCCCCCCCCGGTGCCCCAACCCCCTGCCCCAGCACTGATCCCCCTCCCGCACCCTGAACTCCTCATTTCTGTCCCCACCCCTGAGCCTGCACCCCCAACCAGAGCCCTCACCCCCTCCTACACCCCAACCCCAATTTTATGAGCATTCATGGTCCACCATACAATTTCTATTCCCAGTTGTGACTCTCGGGCCAAAAAGTTTGCCCATCCCTCGTCCAGAATGAAGGTATTGGGGAAAAAATAATCCTGCGCATGCTAGTCAACTACTCCTGCCCACCTGCTAGCATCAAATGTATTTAAACCATTTCTGACTCATCCACACTTATAAATGCACAAAACTGGGGAAGCTGGTTACAACATGTCTGTCTCTTGACCCAGTTACAACATGAATGGAATCGGGAATGTGCGTGTTCAAGGCTTAAGCCTGGTTCCAGAACAAGGTTAAATTCCCATCCACACTATAACTCTGATGTTATGTTGTAACTCATCGCTCCAAGAGGTGGTAGTTACACCCATGCTGACAGGAGTGGCTTTCACTTGTTCCAAAAACCCCTCTCTCTTTTTCAATGTCTTCTGTGGCTGGCTTTCACCCCGCAGTGTCTGATGTTTCTCTCTGGACTGTTCTAAAGTGCCTATTTGGCCCCATTTATTTTCAGATGGTGTGAGTAATGCACAAAGTACCCAGGTAGGCTTGTGTAAATCTGGGTGTTGAAGGCAGGGCAAGGATGGAGGAATTGGTGAGGGATTTATTTGAAGGGCATCTGCAACGCATTTTGATTCTAGCCGATTTGTTTCTGATATTCCAGCACCATCATAATTTGGGCTCAGATGGT
The DNA here is from genome assembly GCF_015237465.2 of Chelonia mydas. Taxonomy (NCBI): domain Eukaryota; kingdom Metazoa; phylum Chordata; order Testudines; family Cheloniidae; genus Chelonia; species Chelonia mydas. The sequence goes on from NC_051246.2 coordinate 71,914,310, forward strand.
CTTTGAAGTCCATTATGGTAGAGCATGAAGCACATGGTTTCTGCTCTCATGTGATGCTGCTTATGCATATCATAGGGGGAACCAATCAATCAAAATGAGATTTTTGCAGCCCTTGCTGAGGCAGAGAGCTCCATAAATAAACTACAAGCAAGTGTGCTTGTGTCGTGAAGTGAAGAGGGAAGAAGTGTCTAAATAAGTCACAGGTGTTGCAGTATTGTTGGAAGGAAGCCAGATTGTAAGGCAGCATTCTGCCTTCTCCCTTTAAAGGCAATCCAGCACCAATACGTGCTGATTTGGGATATAAAATCATGCTCTCTTGAGTTTACAAAGAACATAGCACAGTGTTACCTCCCTATTGCCTAATATAGGGCAGCCTCATTCCAGAGCCCCAAAAACCTACCAGCAGCCACTCGTGGGACCTTTGCTGGCAGTTGTAGAGGAGAAGCCAAGGAATTTCCCTCTGGCTCCTAGAGGTGGTTGTGTTGGCAGGGTAGTGTAGGGAAGTTCATCCTGCATTTGCCTATGCTGTACCTGGTCTTGGCAAAAATAGAGGATACCACTCTATGATTGTTGAGTTGGCAACTGTCACAAGCATTAGGCCATTATATTCAAACTTGGGTGTCTAAAATTTGGCACCTAAATTCTCCTTTAGGCGTCAGACAAAGGGGTCTGAGAGTCAGAGGTGCCGAGCACTCACAACTACCATTGAAGTTAATGGGATCTGTCGGTCCTCAGCACCTCTGAAAATCTACTTTATTAGGTGCCTAAAGATAGGCAAAAATGTTTAGATTCAAGTGGCTAACTTCCCGTCTTTTTTCAAAATAGAGAGTTTTTACCCCTCCCCCCCATAATGGCTGCATTTATATGGGTCTTCGGATAAAGAACAGTGAGAGAATAGGATGGATCTATCCCTAGGCTAATGCCATTGAAGTCAATGGTGTTATACCGGGGTGAACTATGTCCCCTATTCCAGCTATTTCCTTCCAATAAATTCAATACAGGTGATTCAAATATTTCAAATATAGATTATTTAGATTGTAAATCTAGAGTTGAGTTATTTTGTGTAGTATCCTTTTTCTCAAACATTAAATCCCAGGCAGAAGACCAATGAGAGAGGGAGGGCAAAATTAAGAGGAATAATCAAGGGAGAAATCACTTGTCAGGTGAGATTTGAGTAAGATGGAGAGTGAAAGAGGCAGGAAGATATAGGAAAGCTTTTCCAGTTTTCAGGAGCTGCAGAGGAGATGGCTCTTGCACCAAAGGTGGACAGAGAATGGTAAGATTCTGAGAGGAGGCTAGATGCGTGGAGAGAGATGATTGATTCCAAAGAGGGGATTTTATGTTTGTTTGCACCTTCTGAGTGACCTTGCACTAATTTTGGTGCTGAAAGTAGGATAAATCCAACTACACCACTGTGGGCCTCACACTAACAGCCTCACGCAATTAAAGGCTGCATGCAAAGTTTGTTTTTAAATATCTTGAAAAGAGCAGTGCCTGTTGGACTGATGGTGTTTTGCTCACAAATATCTGGCAGAGCAGGTGTCTGCTTGTCTGGTGGTGCATTGACTGGTAGTGAAGACAAGGTAACAGTTCATTTGCGCCATTAATAGGAAGAACAGTGTTTGGGGTGATTCAAGAGGGTGGGGTATTGCAGTAAGAGTGTGGGAGAGCTGTGTGTATCAGAATGAAGTGTTTAGGGGGTTTCTCCCCAGAATCCAAGTCTCTAATTTGTTTCCTGTGTGTGCGCCAGGTACCCTGACACACAGCTCTAGGGCAAGCAGCAAAAGTGAGGAAGCAGGATGTTGTCAAGGCCAAAGCCTGGAGAGTCTGAGGCAGATCTGCTGCGATTTCAGAACCAGTTCCTGGCAGCAAGAGCTTCCCCGGCAGTGAAGGTCGTGAAGAAAGCAGACAAGAGGCGAGGAGCTGGTGGCAGTGGAGATGAGGAGAGACCCCCACTGCAGGACAGCAGGGATGTGGTGATACTAGAAGGTAAGTTTCTTTGGGGTGTCCTTATTTTATGTTAATATGGACATCTTCCCCCTTTATCTTTTGGTAATCACCCCCACCTCAGCACTTGTATGCTTTATGTCTTCTACCTCCTTGCCCTCAACATCCATCTGCTTTTCCCCTGCATTTGTATCCTGCTTGTGACATTATTCATCCTTACTCCTTTATCTAGGGTAAAGTGCTCCTCTTATGACCTGTGCTTTTGCTTGCACCTGTCCTCCCTCAGCGTCCATCAGAGTTATCCCTGCAACACACGTCTGCCTCAAGTGCAATCCTGGCATCATATATCCATTCTCCCTGCAATATCCCATTTGCTTGGACTTGTATTTGAAGTAGCTATCTCAGCTGTCTCATATGCATAGGACCAGCTGTTTTACTCGGCATTTAGACTCTCTCCTCAGCACCTCTGTTTAATTCTCCACACAGTCCTGCCAGCATCCAGCTTTTTTAGTGTGCTATACATTCCTTCCTCTAACATCCATCAGCCTGCCACTGCACTGATAACTATAACCAGTTCTATAGAACCTTTGATCATCTAAGTTCAAGGTGCTTTTATAACATCAGTGATTTAAACCTCACAGCCATTGGTGAGGTAGGGAAATATTGTTCCCACTTTTACAGATGGAGAGACTGAGGCATTGACTTGTTCAAGGTCCAGGAGTGAGTCATTGGCAGAGTTGGGCCTAGAAGCTTGGTCTCTGGAATCCTCAGCCTGTGCTCTAACTGCAGAACAGTGCTTCCTCTCTGTTTCAGTATGTCGCCTTAGCATTTCTGTGTATTGCCCTTGTACCTATAGCTTTCCCTTGTGACCCGCAATCTTGAACTCAGTGCTCTTCCCTGTGCCCACAACTCTTTAAAACCTTTCCCCAGAAGTGATGCCTGTAAAGAAATCAGCAATAAAATCCTTGAATACATAAGTTCAAACTCTCTGCTTCCCAGAGAAGTTGAGAATTCTCAGTTTGCTTCTTCATCATGCTCAATTCTTGCCAAGGTAATAGGCACCTTAAAATACCAGAGCAAGATTCCTTAGTACATATCTAGCCCCTTGAAGATATGAGTAACTCCGTGCATCATAAATAACCTCATGGAATGTGTATTGGGGTTCTTTTGTTATTTTTTTTTTCCTCTTCAGACTTTCCTGATGTGCTCCCGGCCCTAACTCCAGCACCTCCAAAGAAGTCCAAGTTCAAAAATGCCTGTGTCTGCTTTAATGATGAGGATCCAGAGGAGAGATTGGAGTGTCAGGATCGACACATCACGGCAGTCTTCAGCAAAATCATTGTGCGTTGTGTGTTGTAATAGTGTGTCAGGTTGCTGTGAATAGAGCACTAGGGAAGGGGGGAGGGAGTGTTATCAAATGGGAGGAAGCCCTGGCTCTCCTAGAGTGTGGTGAATCCAGTAGCTGTGGCACTGCAGTATCCTGGAGCACACTGAGAAGAGCGAACAGTTTGTGTTTGCACATGCAAGAAGTAGTTTGTTTAGTTCCTTCTGTTTCTCCTGTCTTTAGGAACGAGACACGAGCACGGCAGCTGTGACCATGCCAGTGCCCACTGGAGACCCGTTTCCCAGAGCGTTTCACCGGTCTGAAATAAAAAATGAGGTCAGAAATGCAGCTTCATCCAAGTCTTCCCTCACTTTCTCCTTTAACTACCAGAATTTCTCACCGTAGAGCAGAATGCCTGGCAACGGTATTGGTGCTTCTCAGTGCTATAAGCAGGCAGCTCAGCATGCTGGAGATCAGGAGCTAACTCGCATATCTACGGAATTTCCTCCTCATCAAAAGAAAGAGCTGTCCTGACAAATCAGAGTCAGGGGTTGCCTTGTATCCCACAACTAAATGAGATTGAATTCCCCTAATCTAGAAAGAGAGAGGTCACTTCAGAGCTGTATGCTGAGGAAGCATGGAGAATCCAGGTCTCACTGTGTACATGGCCTGTTTTGTTTTTGTTTTTTAACTAGAGAAAACACCATACTCTATTAATAAATAATGAAAGACTTTAACAATAGGATTTATACTAATTCCCATGAGGGTGGCACTTCTTCACAAACCCTCTTGTGAGTTCATTTTCATTGGTATCTGTTGCAGGTTTTAGAGTAGCAGCCGTGTTAGTCTGTATTCGCAAAAAGAAAAGGAGTACTTGTGGCACCTTAGAGACTAGCAAATTTATTTGAGCATAAGCTTTCGTGAGCTACAGCTCACTTCATCGGATGCATTCAGTGGAAAATACAGTGGGGAGATTTATATACATAGAGAACATTAAACAGTGGGTGTTACCATACACACTGTAACGATAGTGATCACTTAAGATGAGCTATTACCAGCTGGGGGGAGGGGAACCTTTTGTAGTGATAATCAAGGTGGGCCATTTCCAGCAGTTGACAAGAACGTCTGAGGAACAGTGAGGGGGTGGGGAATAAACATGGGGAAATAGTTTTACTTTGTGTAATGACCCATCCACTCCCAGTCTCTATTCAAGCCTAAGTTAATTGTATCCAGTTTGCAAATTAATTCCAATTCAGCAGTCTCTCGTTGGAGTCTGTTTTTGAAGTTTTTTTGTTGAAGAATTGCAACTTTTAGGTCTGTAATCGAGTGACCAGAGAGATTGAAGTGTTCTCCGGCTGGTTTTTGAATGTTATAATTCTTGACGTCTGATTTGTGTCCATTTATTCTTTTACGTAGAGACTGTCCGGTTTGGCCAATGTGCATGGCAGAGGGGCATTGGTGGCACATATCACATTGGTAGATGTGCAGGTGAACGAGCCTCTGATAGTGTAGCTGATGTGATTAGGCCCTATGATGGTGTCCCCTGAATAGATATGTGGACACGGTTGGCAACGGGCTTTGTTGCAAGTATAGGTTCCTGGGTTAGTGGTTGTGTTGTTGTGCAGCTTTGTGAGTTTTGATTTTGTTTGGCCTGAAATCTGCTAGAGAAGCTAGAATCAGACGCAGTAGCTTCTGTCAACCTAGTTTTGCAGTAACAGGAGGTGCAGGCTAAGAAAACAAAACTGAGCGAGAGCGGAATCCAGTTTCTGGGGCGGTGACACAAGATAGATGTGCTGGTGCATCTGAAGAGATGGCTTTTTAGAAGGAAGACTATTAAAAAGAAGTAGCTTCTGTTAAACCGCCAAGTTCGTTATTATAAATATGTAAGCATATGGAAGCAACTTCTTAGGGTTTTATTTTAATAGGCTCTCATTTTTTAGGCACTCTTCTCCCATCGCTGAGCAAGAAAAGTGCAGGAGTCCTGTTTCGTTAGTGTGCATGGATTCCCTATATATTGATGGGAATACAGAGCCTTGCCTTCCTTAGCACAAGCAGCGCATTAATTTAGCCAGGATTATTTTAGCATCACTCTCCCACTTATTACTGTGTAAATCTTCTCACCTCACTGCAGGCCAATAATCTTGTAAGAAGCCTGTTCCAAGCATGTGGTGACTACAGCACAACCCCCACTTATCCTCAAAAATGCAAAGCACTCAGATAAACAGGGTTTCAGATTAACCGGAGATGGTGAGCTGTTGTGCTCATTGATATTGAGGTGTATCTGCGTTCTGACTTGCCAGAAATCACCTATAATTAAACCCAGTTGTTTCTAACGAGCAAACAATGAGGGCAATTATTTTTCTCCTTCTGTTCTACCTTCAAACAATACAGTAGAAAACTGTCATGCATGTGCAGGAGAGAGGGGAGACACTGGTATTTATTTCCCTCATAAATGTCCTGTTCCAAACTCCTTGTTTTGGAAACACTTTTGTAGAGCGTATAGACGGTTGTCTGCGATATGAGGGTGGGGACGTCTGGAGAAGAGGTAGTGTTGATCTGGGAATTTATCTTCCTACAGGTGAAGGTGGAATCTGGAAGAAAAAGTATCTTTGCACAGAAGATAGCTGCTAAGAGAGCAGCTGAGGAGGCCGTGACAGCTCCACCTGCTGTTGAGACTAGGCATACCCATGGAAGATTAGCAGTTCCAGGTGCCATGTGTTCCCCTGGATCAGCAGAGGAGGAGCCACTCCACAGCACTAAGGATGGTGAGTCATGAAGCCTCTGTCTGTCTCAACTGTCATACTGAAATGGCTGCCACTAATGTAGATTGGGTTGTTCTTCTGTGTGTCTAATGTTAAATGTCAGATGGTCAGCTGTATTGATGGGAAGCCTAGGGTTTCTTCTGATAGGCCGTTCTGCCCATATTTGGCTCCTCTCCATCTCTCCCCCCTCACGCCTCAAATGCTCAACACACAAGGCTTTCAGCTGCTGTGGAGACAGTACAAAACATGTTTGGTACTGTTACAGAGATATTACTTAAAACTGTTTGAAGAGCGGTCCAATGCCTGCAGGATTTCCAGTTTACAGTATTAGGGATGCTCTGGTATTGCATGCAGCAGATGGAATGTGTTGTTGTTCCAGACAAAAAGAATTGAATCATTGAGACCATGTCCTTGTGGGGTGGACCATGGACCAGTTGAAGGATTGAAGTCACTATCTGATAAAATGAGAATTTTACAGCACTGTTAGGCTCATTCCATTTAACCCTTTCTTTAAGAAGGGTGTTAGATTGGCAGATAGAGAGCTGGGGTTTGCTCAGGGCATGATCCTTCTGCATACTTAGAGCTCTGACAATCAAGGAGAAGAAAATCAGTAGATTAGCAGTCCCCAACCTGTCAAGGCAAATGTCTGTTTAGCAGACTTTCACCTGTTAATGTCATTCACATGCTGTTTGTTTATGTGTGCTGTAATCTGCAGTGTGGTATGGGTAGTGCTCCATCTTTTACAATCATGAGAGCTGTGTGAGTGTTGGAGATTGCAAACATGGACAGGATGGGGGCAGTGGTGGTGTACCAGGGCTTAGCAGAGGGCTAACATTAAACCTGGAGCAGGAACCTAAAGGGCAGGTAACAGTGGCTGCGAAAACTGGAATAGGTTATATTCACTGTTATCTTGGATAGTAATCCATTGCTAAGTACTGTTTTTATCTGAAAAAACTGGCGAGTAATTGATTTCTGTGCAGTGGCATGTTTTTGATCTGTTCAGATTTGGATGAATTAATAATGCTGTAGACACTTGACTCACTAATGACTTCTGTGGCTGGATCTTCTAGGCAAACCTGATGATGGTGTGAGCACTCAGCGACCTCATATCATAACCGGAGAGGGTCTTGGAAGCTTGGAGAGTGAGCGGGAAGCTCTGGCTATCCATGAGGAGAACCTACAGAAGTTGCACTCCATGACCCAGGAGGAGATCCTACAGGAGCAGAGGAGGCTGCTGGTTCAGCTGGGTATGAACCCCAGTATCCTGCACATGAACACCTTGCTGCTTATTCCAGGCTGGAGGAGGGTGAAGAAGATGTAGAGTGTACTGGATAGGCCACAAAGGGATGGAGTAAAGCAGTTGCAGCCAGAATCTTGGGGGCACCCTTAATTCAGAGAGCTGCACTGTCCGAACCCCTGAGATGAAATGAGTCTTTATTTCTATCGCTTTTAACAAGATTAATATAAAAGGAAACCTTTCTTTCTGCACTGTGGAACTTGCCCCCACAGAGTATTAGTGAGGCAGAAGACTTAATAAATTTCAAAAAGCATTTCACATTTTTTTGGGAATAAAAATACCTGTAGTATCTACGTTTATGCCAAGCAGGGTAAAATTACCCAGACTTTCAGTCCTCTGGCTTCAGGGAATGAAACCGGTCATATCTGTGGGTTGAATTTTATGCCCCCAAAATAGTGAAGTGTTATGAATAATGGCTCACCTGAAGGCAAATTCTAAGCCCAGGCTCCAGACTGAGTATGTGGCCCGATGCTGGGCAGACACAAAGGAGTGGAGGAAAAGAATCCTCCCCTCTGGTCTCAGGCTGCATAGGGACACTGCGAGGGCTATTGCAGCCCAGTAGCTAGGTTAGCATCTGTGTCCTTGGTGTGGAGGAGATCGTAAAGCTTCATGCCCAGCTGCACTGTATAGCCTCTTCAGATTGTAGGGATCTTTGCAGCAGGACTATATTGATTCTATCACCAGAGAGACTATGCTGAGGCAGAGCATGATTTTGACGACTGTCTCTATATTGCCATAATCAGTGTCTTCGGAATATTATTTATACATATAACTCTAGAATGATTAATAAAACCTCTTTTTCCTTTTTCTGCGCAGTGAAGTACAGGAAAGCACAACTCTACTTGCATTAATAGAAATAATGGGTGTTTTAAGACTGTCAGCCCCGACACAGAATGTTTGATCCAGTGGGATCCCTCGCTGAGGGAGGCTTAGTTTGAATTGTGGGGTGTGAGAGAGAGAGACATGGACAGGCTATGGCAAACAGGGGCATAGGGTAGCTTGTTGTGTTCCAATTTCATCTGTTCCTTTCTATAAACTGATTTCAAAACATGGAGTACATTTACCAGAGTGAAATTTCCACAAGCCAATGTTAATCTAACAGTATAACCCCCTGCAGGGTTAATTTCCTAATACCTTGAACCTCCTCTCTCCGAGTAGTAATCAGTGTGATTGTTGTTGTCTCTAATAACATTTCACTTCTATTACCGTCTATTGGAGGATCTCTGTGCACTTGATAAACACTTAATGAACTGAATCTCACCATGCTGCCACAAGGGATGTAATTTTCACTGTCCCCACTTGACAGATGTGGAATCTCTCATATAGAGAGGTTATGTGCTTGGCACAAGATTATATGATGTCAGTGGCAGAGCTAGGGGTAAAACTCAGATCACCTGACTCTGACCTGTGTTTTAGTCACAAGAATATTCTCTCCCCGCTAAACACCTTCCCCTTCCAAGCACCCTTTCCCCTCAAATCATGAAGAGAGCTGCCAGTGTTTATATGTGGTATATCTTGACTTTAGAAAGGCTTTTGATACTGTCTTGCATGACCTTCTCATAAACAAACTAGGGAAATACAACCTAGATGGAGCTACTATAAGGTCATTGCATAACTGTTTGGAAAAACCGTTCCCAGAGAGTAGTTATCAGTAGTTCACAATCAAGCTGGAAGGGCATATCAAGAGGGGCCCCACAGGGATCAGTCTTGGGTTCGGTTCTGTTCAATGTCTTCATCACTGATTTAGATAATGGCATAGAGCGTACACTTATAAAGTTTGTGGACAATACCAAGCTGGGAGGGGTTGCAAGTGCTTTGGAGGATAGGATTAAAATTCAAAATGATCTTGAGAAATGGTCTGAAGTAAATAGGATGAAATTCAATAAGGACAAATGGAAAATACTCCACTTAGGAAGGAACAATCAGTTGCACACATACAAAATGGAAAATGACTGCCTAGGAAGGAGTACTGCGGAAAGGGATCTGGGAGTCATAGTGGATCACAAGGTAAATATGAGTCAACAGTGTAACACTGTTGCAAAAAACAAAACAAAAAAGGGGGGGGGCAAACATCACTCTGGGATGTATTAGTATGGGTGTTGTAAGCAAGACTTGAGAAGTAATTCTGCTTTACTCTGCACTGAGTAGGCTTCAACCTGAGTGTTATGTCCCTTTCTGGGTGCCATATTTCAGGAAAGATGTGAACAAATTGGAGAAAGTCCAGAGAAGAAGAGCAAAAATGATTAAAGGTCTAGAAAACATGACCTATGAGAGAAGATTGAAAAAATTGGATTTGTTTAGTGTGGAGAAGAGAAGACTGAGAAGGGACATAACAGTTTTCAAGTACATAAAAGGTTGTTGCAAGGAAGAGGGAGAAAAATTGTTTTCTTTAACCTCTGAGGGTAGGACAAGAAGCAATGGGCTTAAATGGCAGCAGGGCGGTTTAGGATGGACATTAAGAAAAAATTCTCAGCTGTCAAGGTGGTTAAGCACTGGAATAAATTGCCTAGGGAGGTTGTGGAATCTCCGTTCATAGGAGTTTTTTAAGAGCAGGTTAGACAAACACCTGTCAGGGATGGTCTAGACAAAACTTAGTCTTGCCATGAGTACAGGGGACTGGACTAGATGACTTCTCGAGGCCCCTTTCATTCCTATGATTCTGTGGATGTGAAGTCCATGTCTGATACTAGGGATGATATTTCAGTTCAGATAAAGAGAACTCCCCTCAAGTTGTACCCAGAACTTGAACTGAAACTTTGTTGTGGTTCAATAAAATGTGAATAATTCTTCTTACTATGTGCTGTGTTTCCTATTCATGTGGAAATCAGATTGATGTCAATGAGAAGTCCATATATAGGGAGAGCAGAATGTCAGAACTGAGATTACCAGGTGGATTTGAGAGCAGAGTTTTCTCCATAATGAATAGTGTGACCTGTATGTGCCTTTTTTTGTAATATAGGGGGAAATTACTTTGTTTATATTTGTGAACTGGGAGAATTAATAGAATTTTTGGTCTTTTCTCTGCCTTGAAAGACATTTATCAGATCGGTCCTTCCTGTCATTTTAACAACCAGTTGTCCCCACCTTACAGGATCAAGAGGTCCTAAAGCAGTAAGTGCCTTAGAGAGGATCACCAAGAGCATTTGGGACTGGAGTAAAAAAGATTAAAGCATAAATAGTAGGAGCTGGACCAAGAAGCATTTTGATGACTCAGTTTCACTATTCTGTTCGTCTGTCATTACTTTCAGATCCCAGCTTAGTTGCTTTCTTAAAGTCACGACGTGGTGTTGATGAAGGCCAGGAGAGACGGGAGAAGCCTGGACCTCCAGAACCTGGGACCGAATCACAGCATGGTGCAAAGGAGACTGTGAAGGATTTCTCTGTAGGGGGGTCAGGCATGGAGGAGTCTGTGCGGACTGAAAAAGATACAAGAATGGAAATCACAGGTGACAAAACTCGTGCTTGGTGGCATGCTAGACCTAATTCTGTGGCAAGATTGTCTGTTTTCTAAATCATTCCAGTGCTGAATTCTTCAGCAATTTGTTAAATACCCAAATTAGCCTTTGGTCAGAAGTTTTTGAATAAATCAGATTTTGAGTCCAAGTGGAACAACAACACTTATTTTAATTTGAGCTCCGTGCATTGTAAGGGTGCTTTTTTATACAATGCGGCCTGTAAATGGAAAGAACCCATTAATCTCTATAACTCATTCAGAGATGCACTGTGAGGAAATGCGTTTTATAGGGTGAGCCTCATTGATCTTCTGAGCAGGCAAAGGAAAGGAAAGGACAAAGTGTGGCAGAAAGAAACAGAGGCAGCTGCTGCTGGAATAGCTTTCTTTAAATGGCACTGCCACTTCACGAATAGCTGCTTTATCGGGGAGTGACTGATGCCCTTTGCTGCTGATTCATTTGCAGCACGGTCCAGGGATGTCAGCAACCACTGTTCAGTCGCAAGGAATCCACACACCTATGGGTATTTACAGCCTTTGGGGCTCAGCTTCTGCCTTCAAGAGTTCAGCTCTCGTGGAAGGTGCTGGCCCTACTAATAAGACAAGATGTTAGTGGGAATTCTGCAGTAAATGGTCTTGGTCAGGTTGGGTGACCTAGTTGGTCTTTTCTTTCCTTACTTCCCATGATCTTACTCTGTGGCTTGGATCTGAGAACCAACTGAGTGGATTTCCAGCGGATGCCTGCCTGGTGCTCACACGGGGGTGGTTGTGGTCGGGGTGCTCCACCATTCTTTGGGTGACAGAGTAGTATAAAGTAGCAAGGGAGCAATCGTGCTGTAGAATTGTCATTTACAGAGTGAAATGTTCAAAGATAATCCTACTAAGTTTTCCATGGTGTTTTCTGTATTTTGCTTTACCAGGACTGGTCTTTGAAGTTCAGACAGAGAGGAGGCAAAGTGTGTATAGGAGTGGGTGGGGAAATGCCAGTTTCTTGTCAATGAATATCTTGGCTCCTGGGTCAGAAACAATCCCCTCAGCCTCTTGAGTTCCACTCAGGTGTCTCCTACCCTGGCTCAGCAGACATTTTGTTGTCAAGTAATCAAGCATTTTTCCCTCTGAGTAGTGCTTCAGGGGCACCCTACAGTGCTCCCTTGGGTCTTATTCTCCCCAAACCCCTACTAGCGAACATCTCTTTCCCCCTGCTCTGTCCCCAAGGGGGGTCTACTTACTCTCTTGTCCATGGAGATGAGGGGTACCAGTCAAGGCTCAGTTTTTCTTCCTCTCTCAGAACGGGCTGGGGGGGTAGAGAGGGGGTGTCTCCTTTTCTCACCAAACCCCATAGAAGGGAAACGGGAGCTGGGAGAAGGAGTAAGTCTCCACCCTTTCCGCTCTCCCAAAAGGAAGCTAATTTCTATCCACTGTGCATAAAAGGGGCTGTGGCCTTCCAGGCTGCGAGGAAGGTGAGATACTGAGAGCTACAGTACTGCCAGTGCAGAATAATGGCCCACTGAACCTGGCCTCAGTCTAGTCAGAATCCTACTCCCAGCAGAGCCACAGTGCAGATCAGATGCATGGCTACTGGATTTGCTGAGACCACCAATCTGTGTGTCCTCTGCATACTTTAATGCTTATTCCTATTTCCCTTTTTTAAAGTTAAATGAATTGATGGGTCTCAGGTGAGCTGCTAGTGGTCCTCACCAAAGTACCAATGCAACTGGTGCTGATTGTCCCCTTATTTACAGTCTCAGCAGAGAGGCCAAAGAGAGAATGGACATGGAGAGAGAAACACGCTCTCACTGTAGGTCCTTGTTGGGGCACCATGAGAGGGCACTCTGGGGAAGCCAGCACTGCTGCTGCACCTGCCCTCTTGACAAGAAGATCTCTGTCTCCAGGAGTCTTACGTCAGCATTGAATTTGCTTAGCGAACAGGAGTACTTCTCCCTTAAGTTTCTGTTCCCAGTCCTGCTTTCCTCCCTGTTGTTTTGTTTGTGCCTTTTCCTTTTCTCCATCTTGTTGCCCGTTTTTTCCCCAACACTGTGCCTTTGTTGCTTACATCTCTCCCTCACTGGTGTACCTCTCCCCAGTTTCACGTTGTTCCTTTGCTGTCTCCATCTCTCGATCCTCTCTTCTGATGTGTTCTCTGGGTCACAGTGTAGCGTGCAGGCTGCCTAATGAGATCTTTTTGCTCCTGGATTTCGGCAGTGTGTTTTGGGGAGATAACGACGGTGTTTACCATTTCCTTGGTGAGAGAGAAGCTTGTGTGTGTGGAGGGGAAGGAAAGCTGTTTTAGCATCTATTGAAGAAAATGCCTCGCCCCACAATCCTTCTGCTGTTTCTCCACAACAGTTTTCTCCCTCTGATTCTTTATCTCCATCAGCCTTAATATAAAGGTTATTTTTAGCTCTTCAGTTCCAGAACAATGGAGTGCACAAGCTGCATCTTAGTAAGTGACACTCGCTTGCCCCACTCCACACCAGGCACCAGCACAAACTAGTTGCTCAGGAGAAGTGGTCTTTAAAGGGTGGGCAGGGTTGTACTGGAGCTCTTGGGAAGAGTATGTTGGTTGGGGAGGGTGCTTTGCTCCCCCTGGAAGCCAGTGTTGGAACGGGAAAAGGGGATTTTCTATGGGAGACTTCATATTTCAAGGAGGAGAGGAGCAGGAAAGCAATTTACAGAAAGAAGCAATTCTAAAAATCAGTGAGGCATTTCCAACTGCATGAGATTACACATGCAATGCACCATGCCCAGCAGGAGATGTAATATTAATTTTACATTGGCACTTAACATTGGGAAGCTGCCACTGCTGATGTCAAGGAGTATATTCATCATGAGTAAACTGGCAGAAATGGTAATCCTGAATCCCACAGGAGAAAGAGCAGCTTGGTTCAACAGCATTCGAGGAGGCATTCGTTTTAATTCCTTCTTAGTGAGAATAAAAGGCTTCAATTTCTGGTAAATTTGTCCCAAGTCCTTTGCCCATAGGCTGTACTCTCATCAGAGGAAAAAAGTGCCTACAGGCTCTGGGAAGGAGGGTGGAGAGGGAGAGGGTTGGGTTTGTCACCCTTAAAGCAATGGAAGCCCTGCAAAGTTTGGTACATATGTTGCATTCAGGCTACCAGCTTGTGTTTCTGTAAAGGGATTTCTCAGTAATTGAACAATCTGCTGATGCCTTGGAATATGTATCCGTCTTTTCCTGTTGACAAGATTGTAATGCAAGGGCCACTAGTAACATTAATAATCCTGTTCATGGCATGATTAAATTAGCCCTCTTCATTTAGTGATTAATGGAGAGGGGAAAAACAACTTGTTGAATTAGAAATGTCAATAGATTTCAGTTTTCTGGTGATTTTACTTCCTTTTGTTTCACACCCACCACCCACAAACATGCCACCTTCTTTCATTTCAGATGCTTTTTTTCTTTAATTAAAATGTGCACTGGGCCTTTGGCTGAAGTTCTGTGGAACAGTTTTCTGGCTGGGGTAGATAACTCTGCTCTTGGTTCCTTGCCTGATTCAATACTACACTAATCATGAGTCTGTGGCTATGTCTCAGAAATTATGGGGTCCCTTTATGAAGATTAAAATGCTAACTGGAGACATGAGCCAGGAGAAGGTTAGGCTTCAGGCCGGGCCAGTTATCTGCGGGAAAAGGACTGATCAGGAAAAAGGATTTCTGTGTATCCATTGTTCCTTGCAAGGGTGCTTCAGTGCAGAGGATTACAGCAGTAATTTAAACATCTCCATGTCCTGCTCTTGTTTTGTTCAATCAGAAACAAGGCTGCTACTCTTCAATGCCCTCTGGTCACAGCAACCAGTCCTGGTCCAGGCTACCTTGAGCTAATGTTTGTGTGGTTTTCCAGGTGGAATCTGGAGATGGAAAAGACTGGTAACTAATCCATCCTTAAGCCAGTATGGGACAGATTTCTACTGTGCCTTTGCTAGTGTTTAGTTGGCTCCAGGTACATGTCCCAAGCACCCCTTCCCTTTGGAGATCAACTTGCAGCTTAATTCATCTCTCTGACAAAAAGTTTTCCATGATGTTGAGCCTAAATTTCCTCTCTCTCAATTTTTTGTAGTTTAAAGCTCTGTTTATTATGCTAAATAATTGATCTTCCTCCATGGTGTTTACATCTTTCAAATACTTGTCAGCTGTTGTCGTGCTTCTCCTCTGAGTCGTGGCTCAGCCAAGCTCTCTCTCTATATGTATTTAGCTATGTGAAGGGTATTTGCGTCCCTCAGGATCACCTCTTCGTGGCCAGGTGTGGCATAGCAGTGGTTTCCCCACATGGTGCCCTCTGTTGATGGTCATTCCGGTGGCCTCTCTTCCTATAACTCAGTCCTCTGGCCAGGTCATGATTTTGTCCACCCCTTAGTTCACCAGAAGGTCTTTTGGCCCCAGCTCCAGGCTCCTGCCACCTTCCCAGGCCCTCCCACTACAACAGGTTCCAGCCCAGGGACCCTGTAACCAGCAGCCAAGGTCTGTGCACTTCCACTCTTTGCTGCTGTTTCCCTGGGCTCCTTTTTACCCAGCCTCTCTCAGCCTTTCCCTTATGCCCCTTAAATTCCCATTACTCTGTTCCTCCACAGAACATCTCCCAGAGCTCTCTCTTCCTGGCAGTCCAAATCCTGCCCTTCTTTCAGGGTGCAGCACAAGGGCCTGCTCCACCTCAGTGGCTGCTTTATGCCTCCCCAGCTGCTTACCAGCCTTCTCTAATCAGGCTAGGATCCCAGGGTTTATCCCCACTCCACCCCGACTCTCTCCCTGCAGCCCCCTTCTGCTACAGATTTCTGCTCTTTATACTAACCAGCCTGCTCTTGCCCAACTGGGCTTCATGATCGGTAACATAACTGGCCTCTCAGCTCACATTGACCCACTCAGGGCCTGTGCGGGATTTGCATGCCATCACAAGCTCTTTTAATCTTTTTCTCAGAAGTCAATCACATCAGCTTCTGACTAGGTAGTCAGAACTGAATACAACATTGCAGGTGTGGATGCATCAGATCTGTGTAGTAAGGGATTATTACCTCTCTGTCCTGTGACATGATGTCTCTAGGCAGCTCCATATTGCACTGACCTTTTTATTACCATAATTCACTGCAGGCTAATAATTTACTGTCCATTCTCATCTGTTTCTTTCAGCATTACTGCTTCCTAGCTTTCTGCTTCTTTATTTCAGATTATTTTCCCCCAGAGGTTTTAAGTTTGCCGTTCTCAAACTTGAATCTAATTTTTTTTTCTGTCCCTAATCTCTTTGTTTGTATCCTGTCTGGTGTTCAGCTCCTCCCAAATTAGTATCGTCTGTGAATTTCATTACAGTGCTGTTTACTTCCTCTTCTAGAGCTTATGAAAGATTAAAACAGCAGTAAATCTTTGATGTTTATGCACCAGCTATAAGTCAATTTGAAGATAGTTTTCTTGTTACTTTACATGAAAACTGCACATGAAATACTCTCAAAGCCAAATATTTGGCTGTCTCTCTCTGTGCCCAGGAAAGATAATGCCTCTGATGCTTTCTCTCCTTCCTCAAAGAAGTTGACCTTCCCATCAAGCCCCAGAAGGAATGGATCCACATGAACAATGTGGAGTTTGAGAAGCTGGAGTGGATAAAGGATCTGCCCCACCCACGGCAGAAGAGAACCAAAAAGGTTTGGAAAGTAGAAACTGATTTTCTCTCTTTTCGTTTGTTGGTGGGACGTGTGGTTCATGTTGGTGAAGTCTTCAGAGACTGATGTTGCTGGAAAATGAACCTTCTCTTCTTCAAACTATAAATGATGCCAACAATGGCATCTCTCCAGATTTGTCCCTGTCCTCTCTTAGAGTGCGATGAAAATCCAGTTACCATGTTCATCCAGTACTAGTCTTTTCCATAATACTATGCAGGGTAGATCTGGAATTAGAGGGGACCAGGGATTGAGATGGGAATTTATCGTCCAGTGTCTGAGAGATCTGGGAACTTGAAGTTTGGCAACTGGAATATGTGGGGAAATAGCTCTGGAAGTTAAGAAACCAGGGCAATGGAGATAAGTTGTAGAGAACTTGAGACTTTGCGAGCTAAGAGCTTGAAACTGTATTAAGGAAGTAAGATATAAAAGCTGAGTGGAGTGAAAGGCAGTAAAATAACTTTTTTTTTTTTTTTTTTTAAATAGGGCATGCAAGCACGATTTAGTTTGAAAGGAGAATTGATTCCCCCAGATGCAGATTTACCTACTCATCTGGGCCTACACCACCATGGAGAAGAAGCAGAAGTAAGGGAGATACCAGAATAAAGTGGAAATGGAAAGAGAGTACACCGTTTTCTGATTTCCATGTTTAATTCTCAGATTCTTCGTGTCTGGATATCCTACTGATGTGCCCCTTAGGAATGCGTCCATGATCCTGTGTTGAATTAGGACCCAGGAGAGAAATCAGAACATACTGAGTCACTATTTCCGCCCCTTAATCCCATTTTAAAATGTATCTACTTGCAAAAGAATACCCCCACACAATTGGCTTACCTATCAAGGGTTACACTTTAGCTAGTCTCTCAATGAAGTAGAATAGAATCTCTTTAGTCATTTGCATAAAGCAGCACCCACAACTGTTTTGCAATGCAGTTTATCCCTTGTGCTATATTTTGTAACTACTCTAAGGATCCTATTTTATCTATCTTTTTTTTTTTTCCTTTACCCTCCCCCTCTGTGTAGAGGGCTGGTTACTCCCTCCAAGAGCTCTTCCACTTGTGCCGCAGTCAGATCATTCAGCAGCGGACATTGGCATTACAGGTGCTAGGCCGTGTTGTGCAGAAGGTGAGTGACCTTTGTATGGAAGTTCTTCCTCCTAGTTAACACTGCTGGCAATATCAGGGCCCAGATTCTCTAATGCGATAAGTTCGCTTTGCACTGCTCAGGTAGCACAAAGTGGATGGATTCCAGCCAGAAGACACCAGCAGAAAATTCCCCCTATGAAGTAGAACCTGTCACGGGTGTGAAGCTGACAGAGCCAACTCCTGTATCATCTGTCCCTGCCACCTTGATAAAGGGGCAGGGTGTGTGTATGCACATGTCAAGTGTAGATCTGTGTGAATCCAAGTGGTATTGTGCTATAGGAGAACTGAGCCCCAGCTATCTCTAGAACAGGGGTCTCAAACACGCGGCCTGTGCGGTTATTTTCTGTGGCCCGCCAGCTCCCCGTGGCACCCCCACCTCCCCAGAAGTTACCTAGAGCAGCTCTGGCCTGGCGCGCACTGGGGGCAGGGCAGTCTCCCTCCCTGCCCTGCCCCTGCGCTGCTCTGGGAAGCAGCCAGGACCTGGGGGAGGGGAGGGGGCGGACACAGGGGTCTGTGTGTTGCCCTGGTTGCTCCTCCAGGTACCTCCTCCGAAGCTCCCATTGCCCAGGAACGGGGAACCGCGGCCAATGGAAGCTTCAGGGGAGGTACCTGGAGGAGCGGCCGAGGCAACACACAGACCCCTGTGCCGCCGCCCCCCGGGTCCTGGCTGCTTCCCAGAGCGGTGTGGGGGAGGGCAGGCAGGCAGGGAGGGAGCCTGCTCTGCCCCTGGTACGCGCTGGGCCGGACCCGCCCCTCCTGCAGCCGAAACCCCTGCCCTGCTGCACCCCACACCCCTACTGCACCCCGACCCCCTGCCTTAAGCCCCATGCTGCACCCTTCCTGCACCCCAACCCCCTGCCCTGAGCCCCCTCCTGCACCCCAACCCCCTGCCCTGAGCTGCCTGCCCCACCCTGCATCCCAACCCCCTGCCCTGAGCCCCCTGCTGCACCCCTCCTGCACCCCCTGGGGGCAGGGAGGGGGGCGGAGTTGGGGTGGGGATTTCAGGGAAGGGGTTGGAATGGGGGCAGGGAAGGGGTGGGAAGAGGCGGGGCAGGGGCAGAGCCTCACGAAAGGGGTGGAGTGGGGCGGGGCCGGGGCAGCGGTTAGGGGGTGGGATGGGGCAGCGGTGCGGCCCTCGGGCCAATGAACTAGTCCTTACATGGCCCTCGTGGTCATTTGAGTTTGAGACCCCTGGGCTAGAAGAAGATGCTCAAAAGTGCTGTTCCGCAGTGTCACAGACATTGCATATTTGGTGGCTCCATGGTTTCATCTGACTAGGGCTGTCAAGCGATTAAAAAAATTAATTGTGATTAATCACCCAATTAAACAATAAGAGAAGACCATTTATTTAAATATTTTTGGGTGTTTTCGACATTTTCAAATATATTGATTTCAATTACAACACCGAATACAAAGTGCACAGTGCTCACTTTATATTTATTTTTGATTACAAGTATTTGCACTGTAAAAAAACCAGAAATAGTGTTTTTCAGTTCACACATACTCTAGTGCAATTTCTTTATCATGAAAGATGAACTTAAAAATGTAGAATTATGTACAAAAAAAACTGCACTCAAAAATAAAACAAAAAATTTTAGAACCTGCAAGTCCACTCAGTCCTACTTCTTGTTCAACCAGTCACTCAGACAAACAAGTTTGTTTACATTTTCAGGAGATAATACTGCCTGGTTCTTGTTTACAGTGTCGCTTGACAGTGAGAACATGCGTTCTCTGTTGTAGCTGGAATCGCAAGATATTTATGTGCCAGATGCACTAAAGATTCATATGTCCCTTTATGCTTCAACCACCATTCCAGGGGACATGCATCCATGCTGATGATGGGTTCTGCTTGTTAACCATCCAAAGCAGTGCAGACCGTCGTGTGCTCATTTTCATTATCTGAGTCAGATGCCACCAGCAGAAGGTTGATTTTCTTTTTTGGTGGTTTGGGTTCTGTAGTTTCTGCATCAGAGTGTTACTCTTTTAAGACTTCTGAAAGCATGCTCCACACCTCGTCCCGCTCAGATTTTGGAAGGTACTTCAGATTCTTAAATCTTGGGTCGAGTGCTGTAGCTAGCCTTAGAAATCTCACATTGGTACCTTCTTTGCATTTTGTGAAATCTGCAGTGAAAGTGTTCTTAAAATGAACAACGTCCTGGGTCATAGAGACTGCCATAACATGAAATATATGGCAGAATGCGGGTAAAACAGAGCAGGGGACAGACAATTCTCCCCCAAGGAGTTCAATCACAAATTTAATTAACACATTATTTTTTTAACAAGCGTCGTCAGCACGGAAGCATGTCCTCTGGAATGGTGGCCGAAGCATGAAGGGGCATACAAATGTTTAGCATATCTGGCACATAAATACCTTGCAATGCTGGCTACAAAAGTGCCCTGCAAATGCCTGTTCTCACTTTCTGGTGACATTGTAAATAAGAAGAGGGCAGCATTATCTCTTGTAAATGCAAACAAACTTGTTTGTGTTAGCTACTGGCTGAACAAGAAGTAGGACTGAGTGGACTTGTAGGCTCTGAGGTTTTACATTGTTTTGTTTTTGAGTGCAATTATGTAACAAAAAAATCTACATTTGTAAGTTGCACTTTCACGACAAAGAGATTGCACTTCAGTACTTGTATGAGGTGAATTGAAAAATACTATCTTTTGTTATTTTTACAGTTCAAGTATTTGTAACAAAAATAATATACACTATGATTTCAGTTACAACACAGAATACAATATATATGAAAATGTAGAAAAACATCCAAAATACTTAATACATTTCAATTGGTATTCTATTGTTTAACAGTGCAATTAAAACTGCGATTAATCGCGATTAATTTTTTTGAGTTAATCATGTGAGTTAACTGTGATTAATCTACAGTCTTATATCTGACATAAGCGATTTTATTACACTTCCTCTTCCGTTGGCTGAGCCAGCTCTGTGACATGCTTGTTCTTATAGCAGGTGAGAATAAACCATCCTGCTCCTAAAGCAATGCACCAGCAACAGTGGCAGAATGAATTGTCTGCCTCAGTGGAAAGGAGCATAACTTCCTACCTGGCTCACAGGGAAAGTACTGCAGGGGATGTCAGCAATGAATGATGCAGAGAGGACTTAATGTGAAGAACTTTGTGGGCTGGGGTGAGGATCAGGAGTTTGGTCCAGAATTAAAAAGTCTGACCTCTGAGGTGAGGGAAGGGGAGCCATTCACATACAGAAAACAAAAGGAAAAGAATAGAAACCAAGGGATGAAGTGTCTTCCTACTCCTGCTGTACTTGCTTTTCACTCTCCCTGCCCCACATATTGATAGGGTTAGTGCAGTGGGGCTAGACCACAGTGGGAGAGCCTTAGTTCAGCTATAGGGATAGTTTGTCATGCTTAAATAGGAAATGAATTGTGATCCCTCAAACTAAGTGTGAAATCTCAGCAAATGGCAGAATGGCATGAGGAACGTGGGACTGTTCCCTTCTAGTGGAGGTACAAAAGGAGTATTCTGGGGGGACTGTGGGTCGTGAAGCTGCAAGCAGTCTGGTGTTCATGATGTGCACGGCCTTCCTCATGGATCCCCGTGTGTTTGCAGTGTAATTGCTCCTGTATGTTTATCCCATTGGGGCATGTTGGTGACCCTCCTGTGGAGAGAGGGGGAGGTTCAAAAGAAGCCGTGGCAGGTTGTTAGTTGGAAACATTCCCAAAGTGCAGAGCATTGTGGGTATCTGAACTCAATATGGCCCTACTGAATTTCTCTGCGTTGTGCATGTCCATTGGAGTCCAGGATGCCTGTTGGATTCCCTTTTTAATTGGTTCTAAAGTCTCCTCATGGGCAACTGCTAGGGTCATTCTGGAGTTAATCAGCTTTGGATTAAATAGTGTAAAAATGTGTAGCCACTATGTAATGTTCCAGTCTTGCCATGCAGCTCCCATTGGACAGGGTGGTCCATAGTTGTCACTGACCAAACACAGCTTTCTTAGCTGCTTTACATTTAACATAGGCAACAGCAAGTGTGGTGCATGTTAATACACACCTGGCTTTAATGGGGTGACTCTGTTGATGCTGAGGATGTGGGTGGCATTTCTTTCAGGCCAAGGCTGGGGAGTTTGCCTCCTCCCTGAAGGGTAGTGTCCTGCGCTTGCTGCTCGATGCTGGATTCCTCTTCTTGTTGCGCTTCTCCTTGGATGATACGGTGGATAATGTCATTGCGGCATCTGTCTGGGCTCTCCATGCACTGCTGGTGTCCCCTGAAGATGAGGTGAGAGAGAGGTGCTGGGTGTAATACCGATTTGGGTGTGGGAATCAGAAGGAAGGGACCTATTAAATCATTTGGATCAAGCTATATGGTGGTCAGTGTCCTGTTATTCTCCACAGAACACTATTTTCATGCTTTGTTCAGTCTCACTGTAAGCAGTAGGGCTTCCATCACTCCTTTTCCTTGGCCTAGTTACTCTTAATAGATCTCACTGTTCAGAATTTGTTCCTGCTGTTCAGACTAACTCTGCCTTGCCCTAAATTCATCTCAGGGCTGCTGAACTTCTCTCCCTTTTTTGGTGTTCATGTACACTGTATTATTTCACAGTCCCATTTTCAAGCTATATGTATTTAGTTCTTTTAATCTGACCTCTTACATCTGTGGTTTCCAGCCCTTTATTGTGGTGCCTCCTTTCCAGCCAGTGGACTGGCAGCTGGATGCTCTCCCCCTCATGCCTTATACCAGCACAGTTGCCGCCCTCACTCCATAGATCTGTCCATTTTCTCTGATTCCCTCTCTTGTGCTCTTTTGCTGTTTTCTTGGTCTTGTTTCTTCTTCTTTCCTGCCTGTGTCCCTCTTTTCACCAGAAGACTACATGTCTTTTTTGAGGTGCAGATATCACTGATAGCTCTCTCAGGCAAAGACCCACATGCCCTCCTGGCTGGGCTTAGCCCTGCAGAAGGAGCATGGGTGAGCCCTGCTGCCTGAATCTGCAGCCTTTTGACCAGGAGCTGCTCCCCTGGGGGGCTGCAGTCGGACTGCCGCTGAAGTAGGCAAGGAAAGCAGATAGCTTTCAAGCAGTCCCCTGCAACTTCCTCCAATCACAGGAGCATAGTCACAGTGGGGGAGGGGAGGTGAATGGAGGTTTATGTAGCTTTCCCTGTTCTACTGTTCCTTTCCTCTGCTCCATCATCCCTTGGTCTAATTATGCTCTCCTGGGTGGGCCCTGCTTCCTGCATTGGAAACAGTGCCATAAACCAATCCTTCCAGCCTCTTAATGATTTTTTTCTCTGACTCCCTTTTGAATTGTCTGCATGTTTCTGGTAACTAGGTGTCCAGAGCAAAATGGAGTAGTCAAGGTGTTCTCTGCTGGAGCCATAAAGAAGGAATGTTGCCTTCTTGACTTGTGGTGTGATGTCTTTGCATATGCAAGGCCAGAAACTCTACCAACAATTGCACTATAAAGGCATCTGTCTGTGTTGTGATTTCTCATTTTGAACATCCTCAGTGTGTCACTCATGTTATCAGGCTTCAGAGGGTGGCTCCAGACCTACGGGGGAAGGATGGTCTTGTGTGTAGAGCTCTGGACTGGGCATCTGCCATTGTGTCCTTGGCTCTGCCACAGACACGTGGCGTGATCTTTGGCAAGTCTCACAGCCTCAGGCTTCCTGTGTCAAATGGGGATAAACAATACTGCCTTGTCTCACCGGGATGTTTGGAGGCTCCATTTATTAATAATTGTCAAGCACTCTGAGATCATTAGCTGGATGATAATTTACATGTGCAAAGTACTTTTTATCCAAGGGGAATGCTCCACAAATATGTCATCATTAACTTATCTCACCTTCGTCTGTGCATGACCTCACTCTTGAGGAGTACTCCGGCTTTTCCAGGTATGCCTAGTTTCTGCCTAGTTAAGGGTCTGTTAATACTTCTGTTATCTCTATTATAATTTCAGGGCTTTATCATTCTAGACTAAATGTTCCCGTCATCCATAAATTAGGTCTTGCCAAAGGGAGGCAAGGGTGACTTATTTCTATTAATTATTTGAAGACTGAAATAATCTATGTAGAGTTTGACTTCTAGATTTAAAACAGTGGATCCCAATTTCAGGGCTTCGAGCTGGAATCCCAGCCTTCTCTCTCAGCCCTTGACTTCATAATTTACCCTTCATCTTGTCAGCATTGCTTTTTGTGCCTAATAATAGTTCAAACTTCTATAGCACCTTTCATCCAAGATTGTTCGAGAACTTTACAAGCGTTAACTAAGCCGCACGACACCCTTGTGTGGCAGGCAGCTAGTAGAATAATTGTTTTACTGATTGGCAGACCAAGTGATAAGTTTAAAGGGACTCTGTCAAGTAGTTGAAGCCTCAAATTTAGTTTTCATTTAAAAAAATAAAATAAGTTTTTTCTGCAGTTAAAAACATTCACTGGAAAACAGGTCTGGTTTGGATGGAAACATTTCTCTGAAGTGGTGGAAGCTCAAATATTTACAGCCTTGTTCTAGAGCAGGAGAACCTGAATGTGAAATGGGATAGAAACAAAAGTAAAGCTGTCTAGTCTATATGTTCATTGTCCAAGCTGAGAAAGATGCAAAAAGTAAACAAAGTTTAATATAGAGGAAAATGGATAACACTTATTTTAACATACTTTTTAACTCGAGTGCACCTCTAAGTAACCCATTTGAGATCAACAGTGAGCCAGTGGTAGAAACCAAAATAGAACCCAAGAATATTGTCTTCCAGGTAACCACTAGATAAACAGTTATTACCCATTCTGCATATCTGTTCAGAATGCTTTTGTCTCAGTGGAATTTGGACCAGTCTGAGGTTGGCAACATCCCCAGGTCCTTTTAGCTTAGACTTGGGCTTTGTGAATACACCATGGTTTCTTGTTCCCATTTTGGGCTGCATTGGCTTGTAATCAAAAGCATTTTTAAAATGCTTCCCTTTTCACCCTCCCTTTGCTACAATTTATGTATGTGCTTTTCTTTTCCTCACAGGAGTATCTTGACCAGACTTTCTCATGGTACCAGGGGATGGCTGTGTTCCCCTTCACCCCCAACAGTGAAGAGGAGGAGGAGGAAGAGGAAGAATTGACTCTAATGGAAAAGAAACCACGGAAAAAATCAAAGGATGAAAACAAGCCAGATCCAGATGTGGCCCGGTATGATGTCATAAAGGTAAACCCATAGCTGTGTCTGGAATCTCGCCAGCAAAACCATATTTGCATGAAGGCTGTATGTGCTGTTAAAGCTAGCTAGATGGACCTGTACATTGAAATTCCAGTTTGATTTCTGGAACATTGGTGACCTTGATGTCACCATCATTTATGGGATGTCACTTAAGTGAGACCACCTAATAATTCATCCACCTCCCTCTTATATTTGCATCTTGCAATTAAACCCTTATAACTTTAATGTGAATTCTGCATGCACTTTTGTTCATCCTTGTCCCACTGATATGAGACCTAGAAACACAGTCATTTTTGTTATCTCAGAGCCAACCTTCTAGGTAATGATAGTATGGCCACCATTACTCACTGTGGTATATAAATCCTCAGTTATAGCATTTTGACCCACGTGCTTAAGGCTGTCACCATGTTACTCCGTTTCCCTGGGATACTCCAGGTGAATAGCTCAGGGGTAGCTAGATCTCTGTTCTACTCAGAGATACTGGCAGTGTGTTTAAAGGAGTAGCAACCGAGACCTGAATCAAAGCAGAGGAGAACTCAGCTTGTGGTGCTGAATGAAAAGTTTGTCATTCTCAGATCAGTATAACTGCCAAATCCTGCTGATGTGATTGTTGTCCTCAAGTAGTGTTATGACTAATCTGAACTAACATGAATTTTTGTGAATTAATGAACAGATGCTCACAAGATGTTAGCTACAACCTTAATCCAAAAATGAACCCAGCAGAAACAGGCTGGTGACATTAGAGGAAATGCTGTTTGCGATCCAACAGTTACTAAATAATAAAGTATCTGGTCTTAACAATATTTCATCAAAACTGCTCAAGAGTGGAGTTTCAGCTTTTAGTTGTCTTAAAAGTTTGGGAAACCAGTCACATTCCAGAAGATTGGAAAAGGGGCTGCTTCATCTCCTTTTAAAAAAAGGACAGCGATCAGCTTGTACAAAATGAGAGACAACCAGTGTAGTTTCCATACTGGTCAGTCCCTGCTATATATACTTTGTGGAATGTTATTGAAAAACGACTAGAGTGACAAGAGGAAGTTCAGATTGTGTTTATAGATTCTGCGGCCACTCTTGACTCAGTGCATCCATCAGCACTGAGGGTACTGCTATGCTAGTATGGGATGCCTCAGGATATAGTGTGCCTAGTGGTGGAGTTGTACCACAATATGTTTAGATGTATGAGAGTCAACAGTTGTATTAGTTTGATTTTTCCGTAGAATAAGGGGTGTGCCAGGTGTGCGTTTGCTCCCCAACTTTATTTACTGTTCTAATAGACTGTCTGGCCTCAACCAGCTTTGTCGTCAAAGTAGGAGGTCTGAAATTTTAAAGATTCATCTTTAGAAGGTCTCGTATGTGGATGATGATGCCCTACTTGGAGAGAGTACTGACCGACTACAGTTAATGCTGGAAGAGCTGCGAAAAACTGATGAATCTATGGATTTAAGACCAATGGTGATAAAACCAAAGCTATGCATGCCTCCTATAAAACAGAAATGAATGACCTGCCGACACCGCATGTAGAAGGCCGTGACATTGAATGGTTGAATTGTTTTATCTATCCAGGTAGTTGGTTGACAGCAGAAGGTTCTATAACCAAAGAAGTCATACGTTTGATCGGTCTTGTGTCAGTGGCATTTTAATATCTTCAGAAGTCTGTTTGGCTGGATGCATGTCTTTGTGACAACTAAGATAGGAGTGTTCAACATGATACCGATGAGCAGAAACATGGCTGTTAAAAACAGCTGAGGAGAGGAAACTAAACTGTTTTCAATGCCAATAATTATGGCAGCTTCTTAAAATCCGTTGATTTGATTTTTTGTAACGAACTAGGAGATACTTAAACAATCCCAGCAAGTTGCAGGCTTGCACTAGTTGGGAACAAGATGACTACAGTGGTAGGGTCATATCCAACGTGCATAAGAAGGGGTATGCTTTTACAGAACGTTTATAGAGTGCGGTCGCAAGAAGTAGAGCATAAGGATGACCATGAATGAAGTTGGAAGGTGCAATTTTGAGGGATTTAAGAAGGCTATATCCTCCCATACTGACTCTTATCAAAGGAAGAAGGTTTGCAAGGGACCTTTCAAGATACAGGTCCATGGCTATGTCATAGCCATATGAATCTTCTGCTTCTTTGAAATTCAATTCCCTCTATTTTTATTGCAAGTGCATTTTATATTAAATGCCAGAACAGATCACCAAGGTGTTACCATAAAACATGAGTAGTAAATCCACATGTTTTTGGAAATGCCTGCTTTCCAGGTCCAAAAATGAATGTCACTTGACTTTCAGATTCTGTTCCCTCCTTTGACACTGACTCTGATCTCCCACTATTTAACCCTAAAAAAGTCACCTAATCTTTCTGGCATTAACTGTTGTCATAAAAATAAAGGGAAGGGTAACCACCTTTCGGTATATAGTGCTATAAAATCCCTCCTGGCCAGCGGCAAAACCCTTTCACCTGTAAAGGGTTAAGAAGCTAAAATAACCTTGCTGGCACCTGACCAAAATGACCAATGAGGAGACAAGATACTTTCAAACCGGGATGGGCAGGAAACAAAGGGTTCGTCTGTCTGGGTGATACATTTGCCAGGAACAGATCAGGAATGCAGTCTCAGAACTTCTGTTAGTTAGTAAGTAAACTAGCTAGAAATGCGTTAATTTCCTTTTGTTTAATGGCTGGTAAAATAAGCTGTGCTGGATGGAATGTATATTCCTGTTTTTGTGTCTTTTTGTAACTTAAGGTTTTGCGTAGAGGGATTCTCTATGTTTTGAATCTGATTACCCTGTAAGGTATTTACCATCCTGATTTTACAGAGGTGATTCTTTTACCTTTTCTTCAATTAAAATTCTTCTTTTAAGAACCTGATTGATTTTTCATTGTTCTTAAGATCCAAGGGTTTGGGTCTGTGTTCACCTGTACAAATTGGTGAGGATTTTTAATCAAGCCTTCCCCAGGAAAGAGGGTGTAGGGCTTGGGGGGATATTTTGGGGGAAGACATCTCCAAGTGGGCTCTTTCCCTGTTCTTTGTTTAACACGCTTGGTGGTGGCAGCATACAGTTCAAGGACAAGGCAAAGTTTGTACCTTGGGGAAGTTTTTAAACTAAGCTGGTAAGAATAAGCTTAGGGGGTCTTTCATGCAGGTCCCCACATCTGTACCCTAGAGTTCAGAGTGGGGAAGGAACCTTGACAACTGTCCATTCTCAGTTTCTGGTACTGGACACTGCCAGAGACAGGATACTGAACTAGATGGGGATCAGTGGCCAGTTTCAGCAAAGGTGGGAGAACCCGTACAGGCACATTATTTCATAATTGTCTATTATGGTGGAAATGGTCTTCCTATCCCCTGTCAGTCAGTAGTTGTCTTATGTGCTGAAGCATGTGGGTTTGGATCCCTCATACACTGGTCTGATCCCATATGGAAGTTCGGTTGCTCTTTCTCTCTCTCTCCCAACTTATACTTGTTTGTCTTCGCACTAGCAGCTCTGAGTGGAGAGTTCTCCCGTTAAAACAAAGGATGGTTTTCAATCCTGTTCTTATAAATAGACACCTATTTTACAGGGCTTTCTTTCCAGCAGCTGTAGCATGAACACTGTGTATAGAGCTAATGTTAGGAACATGATGGGTTTGTTTTTGTTTTCTTTGTCTTGCAGGGGCTTCTGAAGACTCAGTTTCTTCATCGGCTGAGGTACATCCTTGAGGTGGTGCGACCTGTCCCCGCTGTAGTTCTGGACATCTTGGATATTCTCACCCGGGTGGCAAGGCACTCCTCTGAAGCATGCAGTCAGGTACCCACCTTTGCAGGCGGTTAGAGAGAAGGGGGCAATGGGTGAGGAGGGGGAATGGTGAGGAAGAAGATGGAGAAATGGAGAGGGGATAGGGAGGCTCAGTATTGTTGTGCTACTTGCTCCTGCTGACAATCAAACTGCCGGAGTTGCGTTCCTGCCCTGAGAGTCAATGTCTGTGTTGCTTGCTTTTGTACAGCTCCTGGCCTGTCCTCGGCTGATTGACACCATCGTTAGAGAGTTTCTCCCTATCCAGTGGGATCCCCGGGTAGCTGAGCCAGGGCACTTGCTCACCAGCCTCCATGGAGTTGCGTGTGCCACCGCCATGAAGTTAATCAGAGTCCTGGCATCTGGGGGGAGGAATGCAACAGCCAGACTGGTAAGCAGTATGATTCAGCATGGCCTTTCTGGTCACAATGGGCGGAAGTGGAAGCCCTGGTTTTAATATGCCTTGGTTTCTAAATAAAGGGAGGGAATTAACTAGAGATGGGTCTGAGCTGCAGATTTGGACCCAGAGTTCATGTGGAGGGAAGGGTTCTGATTTGGATCCATCTCTGGAATGAAGAAAAGCAGCTGGCTTCCAAACACTTAAATATTAGCAGTGTAACTCCCAGCCCCTCCATCTCTGTGTCTCTCAGCTGTATGCTGCCAAATGCATATGTTCTACGTAGTTTGATTGACTGTTAAGAGGCGTCCCTGAAGGTCAGACAATCCTCTTAGGAGGCCAAGAGTGTGTGTTGGGAAAGTGCTGGCAGCATCTCTGTAGAGGTGCCCTCTTACAACTGTTCCACCCAAGAAGGTACCAGGTGCTTTCTCACACACCTCCTTGAGTCCATTACTTAATGAAACCATAAAGAGGATGAATACTGCCTTCAGAAATAGTCGTTCTTCCTTTATGCTATCCCTGCTCATCAAACTGATGACCTCACTTCCAACAACCAATCAGAAAAACAGATGAAGTCAGTTATGCCAGGCAGTGTGTGAAGTCAGCATGGCTGGCAGGTACCTGTCATAATACAGCAGGCACCTCCTGGAGTTTTCAATTCAGTATTTATAGAGGCTCCTAATAGATTGATGTCCAAGAAACTAAATTAAAACCTGAAGGTTTCCAAGAGAGCAAGAGCCCATTATCAAATAAAGCACCTGAACAGATATGAGACACCCCGTTTTGAAAGAGGAAAACCTATTGAACAATCACCAAATATCAAAAATTAGGTCACTCTTTTATATTAAGGTTCCATTTATAAATGGCTTATAAAGGATTAGTAGGCTTTTAATAAAAGGTTAATCAGTAGTTATAGAATGTTAGAGTCCCACAATGGGTTGCTTATAACATGTTTGTAACATGCTTGTAACATTTATTGATCATTTAGTAAACCCTTATAAATGGAACCTTAATGTAACACAAACTAAACCGATCACTTTGAATGTTACAGTGAGCTGTATGATTATAAAGGAGAGTTTAGAATGGGTTGAAATAAAATTAGCATTGCACACATTAAATGAACAAGAAACTGGCTAACTGATAGGTCTCAAAATGTAATTGTAAACAGGGAATCGTCATAGAATGATGTATTTCTAGTGGGGTTCTACAGGGATTGGTTGTTGGCCCTATGCTATTTAACATTTTGATCAGTGACCTGGAAAAAAAACACAAAATAATCACTGAGAAAATTTGCAGATATGACATAATTGGGGGAGCTGGAAATAATGAAGAGGACAGGCCACTGATACAGTGATCAGCATCACTGAATGGTAACCTGGGCACAAGCAAACAATATGTGTTTTAATATGGCTAAATGTAAATGTATACATCTAGGAACCAAGATTGGGGGCCATCTTTACAGAATGGGGGACCTGTCCTGAGAGGCAGTGACTCTGAAAAAGATTTTGAGATCATGGTGGATAATCAGCTGAATCATAGAATCAGCTCCTAGTGTGACGGGATTAATGCAGTCCTTGGATACTTAAATGAGTGAATCGAGTAAGAGCGGAGAGGTTATTTTACCTTTATATTTGGCACCAGTGCATCTGCTGCTCGAATACTGTGTCCAGTTCTGGTGCCCACAATTCAAGGAAGATGCTGATGATAAATTAGAGAGGGTACAGAAGGGCCATGAGAATGATCAAAGGATTAGAAAACATGCCTTATAGTGACAGACTCAGAAATTGGATCTATTTAGTTTAAAGAGGAGATTAATGGGTAATTTGATTACAGTATGTAGGTGGGAAACAAATATTTGATAATGGGCTTTTCAATCAAGCAGTGAAAGGTATAACATGGTCCTGTGGCTGGAAGTTGAAGCTAGACAAATTCAGACTGGTAATACGGCATTCATTTTTAACGGTGAGGGTAATTAACCATTGAAACAGAGAGTATTGGTAGATTCCCCATCACCAGTAACTTTTAAATCAAGATTGGATGTTTTTTGAAAAGGTCGTTCTCAGAATTATTTTGGGGAAGTTTTATGACTTTTGTGTTATAGGGGATATCAGACTAGATGATCACAATAGTCCCTTAGTCCCTTCTGGCCTTCGAATCTATGAATGGAGGCTGCAGCTGCATGAGGCTTTAGTGAGAAGGCCCAAAGAAGACACACATCTTACTTCTTTATTTGTCTGCTTATTCTTTCCAGCTTAATAAATTTGAGCTGAAGAGTCGGCTGAGTCGGTTTATAGCTGAAGATCCTCGGGACCTGCCTCTCTGCAGGGAGGAAGCCATAAGGCTGAGCACTGAGGCTTTCCGGCTGTGGGCTGTGGCTGCTGGCTACGGTCAGTCCTGTGATCTGTACAGGTATGGCCCAAACCTGGAGAAATGGGGACTCAGTGTCTGTGTAATGAAGAGAATGAGCTGCCTGTTCCAGGGCAGGTAATTGCAGGGATCTATGGAGCCTCCCCAGGGTGCTGTAAAACCTAGCTTCCATTGATTTCTATGTTGTGATCTTAACTTCTTCTGTCCTTTCATGATCTCCCTCATTTAAATGAGCATTAGCACCAGCATCGTGCTGCTCCTTCTCCACACAACAAGAAATTCCCACTCTCCCAGCAGTTCACGACTGGATTCAGCTCTTTCATATAACATGGGTGGCCTATGCATTCATGACCTCCAGGCTCAGTTGTTGCAACACACCTAGGAATGAACCCGACATCTGTAAGAAAGCTCTGAATGGTCCAACAAGCAGCAGCATGCCTGCTAAACGACACAGGCTAAATGTTAGTGGGCTGGGTCCAGGCTACAATCTTCTTCTGATAACTGTACTATCCTGCAATCATAGACTTGTTTCCCAGAGGAATGCGGTTAGTAGGAGGGGAGGACAGAGCTTTTTCAGTGGCAGGGCTTTGGCTGTCGAGCTCCCTTTCAGAAGAGATTAGGGTGATGGGAAATTTCGCTGTCTTCAGGCGGGAGACTTGTTGCTTCATAATAGTGCTTCCACAACATCCATCCCCCAATACTCCAAACCCGCTGACTAAGATCAGGACGTTTAGGATTATCTTTTAAAAAAAAAATCTTAATGCCAAGGAGTAGTTGGGAGAGAAACCGAAGAGGATTCCTTAAAGCTGCATGTCTGTACTTATGTTACTCTGGGCGGGTGATTGAATGTTAGAGCAGTGAGTGTGGTATAAATACTTTGTTATGCTAGGGCACTGCCCTGTCTATCAGGAAGAGCTTTGCACTAATTGAACATTCCCTTTTTGCTGAGCTTGGAATGACATTCTCCTGGTTTTGTGTTTTTACTCGTCCTCCCCATCCCACCCCCGTCACAAACTGCAGGGATCTCTACCCCGTGCTGGTGAAGATTCTCCAGTCCCTGCCCCACTTGCTAAGTGATTGCCAGGAAAACCCCACATTTCCACTTTCCATCCAGCGAGCTACAGCTGTGGTCACCCTGCTGACCCACGTGACTCAAACAGCTGGCTGCACGGCAGAGCTGCAGGCCCGGCTTAGCAGGTAGGCCTGTCACTTTCTGTCAGCTGTGGTTTTAAAGGAACACTGTCTAGTTCTCTCCAGGGCATTGTTTGCAGTACCCGCGCAGAAGCATGAATGTAGAATGGCCTACCCTCCCATTTTGTTTAACCTTCACTTTAGATAGGTCATGTTTGGAGCCTAAACTATGTGATAGTGTCCTCTTAATAGTCCTGTTTTCCAGAGGTACCATCAGTGTGCCCAACAGTGTGTAATACATAGAAGAAAGCAGGATCCCTGTCCCAAAGATGTTCCTGGGTTTTGTAGAAATTCTGCAAAAGGACACGTGTTTTGAGAGTAGATGAAGTAGTTATCTAGTGCATTGGGTGTGACATAAGGGGGAACAAGACAGTGACTAGAGATGGGGATATACGTGGAGATTAGAGTCAGAGTTGATCTATCCTGTACCTGGTACTTCTGTGTAATGAAAGTTGTGGTCAACTGAATTTAAAAAGTGCATCATTGAAGCGCTTTCCCAGGAACACTAGTTTCTCCCATTGAGGACCTGGCTATTGTCCTCCCATCACTCCACTGGTGAGAGTGCTGCTCATGCATCCTGAAGGTCACCTGTGCAGGAGTGGTTAAAAGATAAGAAACAAAGGGTAGGAATAAATGGTCAATTTTCACAATTGAGAGAGGTAAATAGTGGTGTCCCCCAGGGGTCTGTACTGGTAGCAGTCCTATTCAACATATTCATAAATGATCTGGAAAAAAGGGATAAACAGTGAGGTGGCAAAATTTGCAGATGATACAAAATTACTCAAGATAGTTAAATCCCAGGCAGACTGCGAAGAGCTACAAAAGGATCTCTCAAAACTGGGTGACTGGCCAACAAAATGGCAGATGAAATTCAATGTTGATAAATGCAAAGTAATGCACATTGGAAAACATAATCCCAACTATACACATAAAATGATGGGGTCTAAATTAGCTATTATCACTTAAGAAAGAGATCTTGGAGTCATTGTAGATTGTTCTGTGAAAACATCCACTCAATGTGTGGCAGCAGTCAAAAAAGCTAACAGAATGTTGGGAGTCGTTAAGAAAGAGATAGATAATAAGGCTCAAAATATCACATTGCCTCTATATAAATCCATGGTACGCCAACATCTTGAATACTGTGTGCAGATGTGGTCGCCCCATCTCAAAAAAGATGTATTGGAATTGGAAAAGGTTCAGAAAAAGGTAACAAAAATGATTAGGGGTATGGATTGGCTTCCGTATGAGGAGAGATTAATAAGATTGGTACTTTTCACCTTGGAAAAGAGATGACTAAGCGGGGAATATGATAGAGGTCTATAAAACCATGACTGGTGTGGAGAAAGTAAATAAGGAAGTGTTATTTACTCCTCCTCATAACACAAGAACTAGGGGGCACCAAATGAAATTAATAGGCAGCAAGTTTAAAACAAACAAAAGGAAGTATTTCTTCACACAACACACAGTCAACCTCTGGAACTCTTTGCTAGAGGATGTTGTGAAGGCCAAGACTATAACAGAGTTCAAAAAAGAACTAGATAAATTCATGGAGGATAGGTCCATCAATGGCTATTAGCCAGGATGGTCAGGGATTGTGTCCCCTAGCTTTTGTTTGCCGGAAGCTGGGAATGGGTGACAGGGGCTGGAACACTTGATGATTACCTGTTCTGTTCATTCCCTCTGGGGCCCCTGGCGTTGGCCACTGTGGGAAAACAGGATACTGGGCTAGATGGACCTTGGTCTGACCCAGTATGGCTGTTACGTTCTTAAGTGAATTCCCATGGTGGTGCTGGTCAGCTGTAGTTTAAAAAGTAACACTTGAGGACTGGTGAAGGGAAATGGGCATCATTAATAAAGCAGCCTTTGGTTCTCCATAAAATGCCACTCAAATAAACCTATTCCATGGTGGTTTTATTTTTAATGAAAAGCAAGTTTTTATGCCTCTTTTGGATTCCCTTTGATTGCTCCCTGTAAGGGTTGGAGATTCAGTTGCAACAGCTTGCATTAGTGTATGTGAGAACCAGGCACTTGATGAGCAGTAACAAAGTGAAACTGACCTGCCTCATTTCATTGTCCAAACCAGTGGTTCTCAACCTATTTACCATTGTGGGCTGCATCCAATACTACTTCTATGGCCCTGAGGATGTCACATGGGCCGCAGCCCCTTGCTGATTGGGCCACAAGCAGCCCGTGAGAAGCAGGTTGAGAATCGCTGGTCCAGACTGAGTGAGGTGCAGAAAGTGAATGGTGGAAAGCAAATTAGATTTTAGAAATTCCTTCGCCTTTCAGAATTTCTGAGTGACAGAGAGATGTGAGAAAAAGATATATGAATTTTAACTTGACAATGACATGAGTATTCTTGTTTGCAAATTCCATAGATATAAAACACCTCACTTCAAGACCATATCAAAATTCCTCAGGGGGAATGAGCTAAACCTTTTACTACATTCCTCACTGCTGCTACTCATCTCCCTCCTGCCCAGCCCAGTTTTTTGCAGTGAGGATTGTTCCATGAGCTAGCAATGCATTCTGCCATTCTTCTGTGTCTATTTGCCACAGCTCTCCCTTATTTTTACTGAATATCAGACTATTACTGTCTGTCTCCTCCCCCTTATTTCTATGAGGATGAATGGGAGTAAATAGCTAAATCTCATAGTGGGAAAAAAATTAATAATGGGAATCCCCAGGGAATCAATATTGAGTCCAGTGTCTTAATATTTATTACTGCTGTAGAGGAGGAGTAGACAGCGAAGCACTAGAATTTCCTGAAGATGCTTGGTTGGAAGAGAGCAAGGAGCTCCAGAGTGAGCTACCCAAATTGGGCGATTGGGTCAGCATGGCAGATAAATTTAAAGTAGATAAGTAGAAGGGAATGCAGGTAGGGGCAGTACGATCAGGTGAGAATATTAACACATACTGGTACGTTCTGAATTAGCTGGAGCCCCTTAAGAGAGATCTGAAGTTGTTACAGATCATTCGACGAAGGCATCTGCTCAAGGCGCACCAGCAGTTAAAAAGCTGCTAGTAAAGGGACAGACACACATAATGTTGGTACTGTGTACGTCCATGAGGCAGATTGGGCAGGTTTGTGGTGGCTCTGAGCCAGTACCTTGCCCTAGTGTCTGCCAGTCTTTAAGACTGCACATTGCTGGAAAGTATTTTTAGCTGTGATGATTCATGGATAAGATTCTTGTTGAGAAATTCCCCTTTGACATATCATCCTTCTGTTACGTTGCAGCAGTGGTCCAGGGGATGGAGAGCAGATTCCTCCTCCACCAGTCACCTGGAATCAGGTGTCAGGCCTGAGACCCTTCCTGGAGACCAGTCTGAGGAGGTCTGTCCAGGAGATATCCCGGCTGGAAACCTGGCAAGCTCTCCAGCCTCTTACAACAACATACATCATCTACTTAGGGGTTTACTACAGTGTTTGCAGCCAACAGGTAAGGCCTGTTAAAGAACCAGGACATCCTTCCATGTCACCTGCCTGTGTGTTTTCTTCCTAACTCCTGAATTCCAAGCAAGGCTTG
Organism: Chelonia mydas; assembly: GCF_015237465.2. Classification (NCBI taxonomy): domain Eukaryota; kingdom Metazoa; phylum Chordata; order Testudines; family Cheloniidae; genus Chelonia; species Chelonia mydas. The sequence continues at coordinate 71,950,317 of NC_051246.2, forward strand.
AAACGAGAGCAAGTTAGAAGGAAATGTAGCTGACAGCATGTTGAGGACTATACATTGATCGCCAGTCCTTAAATCCAGGCTGGACAGCCTTTAAACTGCAGGCGACCATTGGCTGAACTGCCAATGTCCTTCACATTCAGCAGTGCCCACAATCCTGTTTTCCCTGTGACTGAGTGTCATCCCATCAGTATTTGGAGTATAGGAACAATGAAGTTGAGTGTATTTGCTGCCCAAAGGGCATTTGAGGTAAAGTTCTGTAATGACAGGGAGAGGAACCCAATAACTGGCATGGTACATGACCATCTTTAAAGTGAATTTTCTGAAATGTGTCAAGCCTCAAAATACATCAGCCTGACATCTTGCATTTATTCACAGAAAAAGTATCAGACAGGCAGCCACAGTGTAAGCATCCTGTGCACTGCCCCACCAAAAGGTCTCAGCCCTGACCTGGAAGAAATATCCCTTAAGAGTGTGGGATAATTTGGTATCTCTGGCCAGTCAGTCTTTTCTGCCCCCTCTGAGAGTACCCGAAACATGTGCACTGTAGTGCCAGTTCAAGTGATGTGGAGACTTGTCCGCTAGGAAGTGGATGGAGACCTCCAGCTCACTTCAAATAGGCCACCAAATAGCCAAAAGATGCTGACTGTCAGTCGCTACAAACTTGGGGGTGGATCTGAACTGGTGGCATTAGTGTTTGATGTCTCTAACACTCATTGCCAGACATTTATGCCATCCAGTCCTCCTCGGATATTTAGAATCATTTTTATTTTTTTTAGAATCTTGAATTCTAATTCTAGAATGTTTTTTTCCCTTTAAGAATAAAGAAAATTATGTGTAAGACCCTGCCAGTACAAAGATTACTTATCCCCAATAATGTTCTTGTGGTTAGATGACATGAAAAAATATGCAAAATATTAATTGGCTGGTATGAAAATCTGTCTCTGTTGTTGTCACAGTTCATGGCAGTTGCACCTTTACTTTCTCCCTCTGTGGTGTAGCAAGGGCACCTCTTCTGGCTCCCTAGACAGTGCCTCTCTTGGAGGGAGATGTGTCTCTTTCTCCCTTCTGACCAGGGTATTTCCAGACTGCGCAGTCCCCTGACTATACTATGATATCCCCCACAAAAGACAGGCTGCCTATGCAGACTTCTTTTGCCTTCTCTTTAGAGACAGTAGACAGCGTAATTGACAGTTATCAGTTACCACACAGATCTTTTTAAGCAAGCACATTTTATTCTTAAGGTAAAAGCATTACAGAGAAAACATACAGAAAACAATAAAAGAACCTATACACATGCTAATAAGCTTACCGGAGATCACTCCAACAACAAGGCCTCTGACAAGTCAGCAGAGCTTCAAACCCCTGCACAGGACTCTTCCTGTAGCTTCAGGTTCGTAAGGCTCTTTGCTCAGAAGAAGAACCCTCATGACTCTGAGAGTTACTGAGTTATCTGGTTTGGGCCTTTGAAGAGACCGTGAATAGGTAATCAACTAAACAATGGTTTTCTGCTCAAGGTGCAGCTTCAAAAGGATGGATTTTGAGGTGGGTCATTTGCATTCCCTTGACCTCCGGTGTTTTCTAGACAATGCACTTCATGCATATTGTCCCCAAAAGTCCTTTGAAGTCCCCAGTACTTCCCAGAAATTGCATGAATCCTGTGTTCCTCCATAAGAAGTTCTATATAGTCCACAGTAGTACAGAAATATTTGCATTTTTAATACAATGGACTCTTCAAATACTTAAATCCATAAGGTTTGTCTGGGATATTGCAGGATATTGTCATATCTGTCACAGTAATAATCATACAGTGGTGACTATCATGGCTTCCTTATGCCGTGCCCATTAGAAGGCACAGAACTGAGGTGTGCATCTCCACTTCACTGAATAATCGGCTGAGTCTCTTTCTGGAGAGGGATTTAGTTTGTTCTTTGTGGGGTGACTGCATTCTGGTGAGGTGAAGGAGATGCAAAATTCTCTGCAATGCTTCTTTCATCTCAAGTGTTCTTTATTGAGGGCAGGAGAAAAAGAAAGGTCCCCTAAAGGCCCTGCGTTGGGAGTGTAAAATGCTATCATGTGCATTGCTCATCTAGGATGATGTTTGGCCATACTGGGAACTGTTCAGTCTCCGAGGCTAAACTGATCTCCTTGTGTGCTGCTGATTCTCTTGAAGTCTTTGATAACACTGCACTAAACTACCCACCTTTAAATAACAGGGCAGTTACATTAGATCTTGTGTTGTAATTGTAGTCCTTCAGTCCTGGAACAGACAACATAGTTTTGTATAAGTGTGTTTAATGGAAAGGTTAGCACAGTGGGGTCTCTCATTGGTGTAGTGGGAGGCTTATCTACCTGTAGCAACTTACTGTAACCCATGGTATTATCGCTAAGCAAAAATCTGTGTGTATAGGGCAAAGAGCTATTTTAAACAAAAGGGGGGGGAAGGGAGATAAATATAGCTGTCTCTTCCCCAAGAATAGTTTGTTCTCTTCATTTGAATGTCTTCAGACATGCCCTTCTTTTCAATGATTTCTGCAGCCATCACTAAATCCAATTGATTGCCTGGAGGAAGTGGAGCGTTTGACGTCTGAGGTGCTGCTGCCTCTCCTCAGCCAGCCTGCCATGCACAGCATGTGGGATCTGCTCAGGTAAAACCACTCCAAGCCAGACTGCAGCTGCAGCTTGACAAGTCAGGTGCAGTCCCATTTCTGACCTGTTTGAGCAAGGAGAGGTGCAGTTGTGTGACTGAGAACGTTTCTTATAAAAATAAAGAAACCCCCTAGCATGTGCCTCGAATATGTGAAAAGTGTAGTTTTAAGAGCATTACAAAGTCCTACTCTGCTGAAAGTGCAGAGCTTAGCAATTCTGTGTCATGAATGTGCCCTTGTGATCCATTAGTTTGGAAGGTGGGTGATGTGCAAACAGCTTTCTTAAACCAAATTCTACAGATGAAGATTTATTTTAAAGGGACAAGAGAATGCTGAAGCGCTCACTTCCCACACACCAGAGATGTGTGAGGAGGCACTCAGAAAAATCCAGCATGTTTTCCAATTCCTGTTTTCTACATAGGGCTGGCTTCCTCAGTCTTTGTGGGTAGGATTTTCTTTGACAATCTGGGTCACGCTTACCTATGGAAAAATGTTAGTCTGTTTGGGTATCTATGGCCCAGTAGTTCTGAATGCACAACATCAGAGATCGGGTTTTGTGCTCTTTGTTCCTGGACTCTCTGAAGAGTTCAACATAAGATTGGAATCCATTAGAACCAGCATGTTACATTATTTGGTATTGAAGTACTGCCTAACAGCTCCAGTTAGGGCCCCATATTGCTAGGTATTGTATACGCATGCAATCCCTGTGATATTCCATTTGGCTACAGTTTATTGTATGGGTGTTTCTGAGATGTGGGATTCTATCTGCAACTTACCACCAAAGCTCTCAGTGAAATGAGTGCCCATGATCTGATCTGCATGTCTCTCTTCACACAGGCCATGCTCTGCTCTATGCAATCCCCTGTCCTGTTCCCCAGCACCAGAGTCTCTCCCCAGCATTGTATCTTTGAGTTGCACTGGAAGGAAACCCCTGATGAGTTTAGCTGGTTCCAAGTCACCCTTCCCCTTCCTCACTGCCCTCCTCTTCCTCATCAACAACGTCACCCATATCCACAAAGGGCTGGTCAGCAAGGTGAGTGTTGGCTTCTGGCTATGAATGCTGCATGAGTGCTAGTCCAGCAAGGGGGTAGGAACTGCACACATGATTCAAGGGTAATAGTGTCGGGTAACTTATGCTGAACAATAGTTTCGTTTTGCTGAAGAGAAAACAAAGTAGCAAGTGGCGAGGAGTCCCCTCTCTATTCAGATCCTGTGAGACGACACCTCCAATACCGTGTTCAGTCGTGGGATCCTTGCTACCCGAAGGGCTTAGAGATACTAGAAATAACTCAGTGAAAAAATGATCAAAGTGCTCAAAGGATTGATTTATAGGAAAAGATCAGAACAGATAAATATTTATAGTTCAGCTAAGTGATGGCTAAGGTGCGGGATATACCTGAACATTTGAAAAATCTAAACACCATGGAGTAGGAGTAGAGAATAATTCTTTTGGGTTGTCAAAGGAGATAAAACTGGAGTAATGGGAAGAAATTAAACAAAGAGACGCTAAGGATGGGTATCAAGAAAACCTTTCTGCCAGCTAAGCGACTACATTATGGAATAATCTCCTTAAAGAAGCAGAAGTGCATGGCCAGAGACATCTAAAAGTAGACTAAAGCACTGGAGAATATATTGTGTTGAGATTTACTCTGTATTAGCTCCCTGTGGATGAACTATGTGACCTAATAGGTTTCTTCTGACTCTGATTTCTGTGAATGAAAAGATAGTGGCAGTGAGTAAATTCAAATGCATGTAAGCCCGCGATGACAGAAACCCCTTTGTACTTTGTACTTTGCTGGAGAGAAAATGACTGATACAGGCCCTCCTCAAATCTGCTTTCTGGCCTTCTGCTAAAGTGACTTTGCTTGAACCTGGGCAGCTGCATCCTCCTCATATAACAGAAGCCACGTAAACCACTGTGCTGATTTTCCCCATGTGCCGCCTTTTGAAGCACTGTGGGATCTGGTACAGATGATTCTGGTGTTCACACTAGGAGGCCTGGTTGTGATTGGATGTATGCAAGGTAAAGAAGTCAAAAGACTGGGAATATCTGAAGTAGAGCCTCTCACTGCAGTGGAGAGGAGGGAGGTTTCATCAGGTCATCTGAGTGCATATGAATACTATTGTCTGAAGAAGCCTCTGTGGGGGATGAGGTGACACATACGGGAGAGGATTCTCTCCCTGAGTGGGTTGTTGTTAATGGTATTTGCCTCCATTTCTGGTTCTACAGTATACCTCTGTGCTAGACTTCAAAGGTCTGAAGGACTACCTGCTCCAGAGCTGGCCCACCAGACCTCCCTCCATAACCCCTTCATCTGCCTGGATCCTGCGGCATGAATACCATCTGCAGTACTTTGTGCTAGCATTGGCTCAGAAAATGGTAATCCCCTAGCACCTCAATCATTCTTACCCCGACAGCTAGCCTCAGCTGTGGCTCCCTTACCAGCTGACATACCAGGCAGGCAACTGATTCTTGAATCAGCTGGTCTTTGTCTTGCCTCTGACTGCCCAACTCACCTACTACCAAAACTATCATAATTTTACAGTTACTTATACAGAGCCTTCGATCCCAAATCACTTTGCAGGCTGTAACTACAGGAATCCTTTCACCCACTATTGAAAGACAGCTGCTTCTGGACTTGAACACCAGAGGCTGTTTTATTAAAGTACAGAAACACTACCTAAAGATTTAGGACAAAAAAGGAAGGAAAACTATCTCCATATGAAAACTGCCTGTTCCCATGCTCTGACTCAACATCTAATACCCCTCTGGTCCACTGATGCCCCCAGGCCAGCTAACTGCCCCTCTGACTCATTGTAACTGCCTCCTTGAGACATGCTGCAATGTTCTCATCTGTTGGGTTTTTGTTTCCTGTGCAGGCAGGCACTTGTCCGGATTACGCCCAGCATGCCTCGCTTCATCACTGTGTTGCCATGGCATTGTTAAGCCGTCTGTTGCCAGGGAGTGAGCATCTGGCTCATGAGCTCCTTTTGGGTCTCGCCTTTAATCCAGAATTCATTCCGTAAGCTTTGCATTTTTTTCCCTTAAGAAGCTCATTCCTTGCCTGTAGTTTGGGATGTGGGAAATCTCTTGGAAAAGAAGGGAAAAAATGGATTTTTACATTAGATCGTAGTTACGATTTTCAGCCTTTATGGGTGTGACTACACTGCAATTAAAAACCCACAGCCCGTGCCAGCTGACTATGGCTAAGGGGCTGTTGAATTGCAGTGTACACATTCAGGCTTGGGCTAGCACCCAACCTCTAGGTCAGGGCCGGCTCCAGGCACCAGCTTTCCAAGCAGGTGCTTGGGGCGGCATTTAGAATGGGGGGGCAGTCCATGTCCCGCTGCAGCAATTCGGCGGCAGCTCTTCCTGCTGTGGCGGCTTGCGGCGGTGGCAATTCGGCGGTGACTGCTTGGGGCGGCAAAATTGGTAGAGCCGCCCCTGCTCTAGGTGGGAAGGTCCCAGAGCTTGGGCTACAGCCCAAGCCCGGACGTCTACCCCATAGTTAAACAGCCCCTTAGCCTGAGCCCCAGGAGCCCCGGTCAGCTGGCAGGGAGCAGCAACGGGTGTCTAACTGCAGTGTAGACATGGCCTGAGTGAAAACAGACACCATAGTGCATTCCCCTGCAACATGACCTCCTGGTGAAGGCTGGAGGCATGACCTTCAGGTTTCTCTCCAGCACACTGGTAATGAGAGAGACATGATGGTTTGCTTTCCCCCTCCTGTTAGTGGCAGGTGTCCTTCCATCCCCATCTAGTGGTCTCACCTTCCTGACAGCAACAAGGTACCAATGCCGAGTCAAGATTTGGTAAGATCTGTGAAGCAGATGGAAATCTTGCCCACTTCTGTTCTCTGCCCCCTATTGGAAGACCTCTTTAAATCTCCCTTTCACCGTTAACGTTTAGCTACCTGCACAATTTGCTCCAGTATGGTAAAGCTGAAGGTTTAAGAGGTAACCACAGATATTTTCTACTTCAAACTAGTGGAGACTGAGCATTATAGATGTGAGGCTTTCAGTGTTTGGCAATGGGGATAGTTGGGTCTTGTATTGCTTCTGAGTGTCTCCTTGTAGCTTGCCATGGAGCAATGGTACATCCCTGGAAAAGGCTGGATGAACCCACCATAAAAATACTTTGGACTTCTCCAGTTCTTTTCGTGTTCAAAGTGCTTTACAAACACTGTCTAATCCTCCATAACAGCCTTCCCAGTAGTCTCCATCGAACGGTTAAGGAAGCTGTAGTTGGAGTCAGTGACTGAGCTGAGATTAGATCTTGGTGGGTTTGATTTTTCTGTCCTGTAGTCTAAGCACTAGAGCACATCTCTCTCTCAATCTCTTATCAAAGCCAGCTGCAAAACCAGCAGAGTGAGTATTGCCCTGTCAATGCAAATGGGGCTCCTGCAGTGTGTTTTTTCTCACATCAGTGCCCTGACAGCACTGCGTAGCCAAGCGTGTAATCTGCCTATATAGATAACACCTGCTGGCACTTCATCCGGCACTGCAAGTTTCCAAAGATCATTGCTTCCTTTAAGAGTAGCAAGAACTCTACCGGTGTATATGTTTCTTTATGGCAATGGGTTGTGCTCTTGCCAGCTGAGGGCGCGTGATCTTCCTCACAGCAGCGACCTGCCAGTGGCATCTGGGATGCTAGAGGTGTCATGTCATGCTAGCTGGGAGCCATAGATGGGTTCAGTGATGCTGGGTACTCCATTGTTCCTGACGTTGGAAAGGAAATATAGAGGCGCACAGTTTGATTTTGTGTGTGCACGGGCAGGGGTTAAGTACCAATATTTGGTTTCAGAGTAGCAGCCATGTTAGTCTGTATCTGCAAAAAGAACAGGAGTACTTGTGGCACCTTAGAGACTAACAAATGTATTAGAGCATAAGCTTGTAGCCCACGAAAGCTTATGCTCTAATAAATTTGTTAGTCTCTAAGGTGCCACAAGTACTCCTGTACCAATATTTGTTATGTTTGTCTTTATTTTACAGAGAAGGGAAAACTGGAGGGCCAGAAGCGGCCGATTTCTCCGATATCCTACATCTGGGCACAAGCTCAAAGCTGGCACAGCCTGGCTTAGTGGCAGCAGGTTTCCCTAAACCCCGCCGCGGTGTGTTGCTGGGAGAATCATACCAGCATCTCCCTTTCATTCGGGCCTGTTATCTCTCTCTGTTTGTTCATTTGGAGCCTGCTCTTGCCCGTTCCCAGGTAGCCTACCAAGGACGGACTTACCTCGTCCAATCACTGCTGCTTCCTGAAGTCAAAGGGCCCATCCTACCTTCTGACTGGCCATTCTTTCCTCTTATCAGCCTCTACAACAAAGTGACCGGTGCAGAGACACAGGGGGCTGTACTGAACTCTCTTCCACCTGATCTAGTGAACACTGTGACCCGGAATCTGCAGTGGGTCCTGCTCCTGGAAACGTGGCGTGCCAGAGTACTTCAGAACATCTCAGCTGCTGCCAAACTGGCACGGCTTATGTGTGTGTTCCTCACAGGCGGCGACCTGTTCCGGGAAGGACCTGTTCATTGCTACACAGCTGCCCTTCTCGCTCTCTATTGCCAACCCAAGGTCCTGGACTCCCTGGAATTGGATTCTCCTCTGCCTGGCTTGGCATCATTCCATGACCTCTATATAAGTGTCCTGGAGCAGTTTGAAGGCGTCTCCTTCGGTGACCCCCTTTTTGGAGTCTTTGTTCTCCTCCCTTTGCAGAGGCGGTTCAGCGTTCAGCTGCGGCTGGCAGTTTTCGGGGAGCATGTGAGCACCTTGAGAGCCCTGGGAGTGCCACTCAAACAGGTAACCTCTAGGCACACTACTTGGCAGTCACTTTATTCCCCAAACTGGGATATTGTCACCATCATTATTCTTCTCTTTCTGCAGTGGGCATTCTAGCTGTCTCTTTCCTGTGTGGCAGTTATACTTTCTTGTTGGCAAGTTCTTTATTCCTGCTGAAGAAATCCAATATGTCGAACATAAAATGTCACACGGACTGACATAGGCGATATTCCTTCAGTTCAGGGCTAGCAGTTGCCGGTAGTGCCTGCTGTAGTCAAGGTCCTTGGTACTCTCTGCAAACTGAACCTAACCTCAATGTGGGAGGAGAGGGTGGAGGGGCAGTTCCTGGATTCTGTGGCACTCTGTTGCTGGAGTGCTGGAAATTCTGCAGCAGCTTCAGTTAAATAACCAAATCAGAGGTGTTTACTGAATTCAGTGGGAAACTGAATAATACATCCTACATAGAAGGTTGTATTAATTAATACAGTACAAGCTGTATTAATTTCAGTGTATTTTACACTCTCCCCATATCTTTGGTATATTATATGCCAAAGATTTTTCTATTTACAACTCCGCTTCTATGATTAAGTTTATTGAGGGCCACTGGAGGTTCTAGCCACTAGGTAAGGATTGTTTGGGGCTTACAGCAATGGGGAGGAGCTGGAAAGGTGTTAGGATTGTGGGCTGAGCACATTCGCTGGTACTTTTAATAAAATGATTAGGAGCGTAATAGCAACATGTTGGCATTTAAGTTGTCATCCATTTTAAATGGAGGCTTTAATTCTGGAGCACAATGCTATGGTCTGGTGTGGATTCCACAGCCACAAAACCATGGAATACAGGGGCTTCTGACTAGCGAAGGTTACAGAAAAATTTCAATTTTTATCCCTCATTTTCACACGCTCATACATTTATGGAACACTAAATATTTAGGTTGATATTTTCCATGCTTTGTCACTGCTCAAAAATTAATTTTGTTTTGGAACGTTTGAACAAAATCCCTCTTTCTTTTTTTAAGTTATAGGAGATTGGTGGAAAAAATACTTTAAACAAGGGGAAAAATTCCAATTACACTGTTGCTACAACAAAGACTGAAGTTTGAAACTTGGCACCGACATCCTTTTGTCAGTGAGGACTGTTGCCTTTACTTGATTTGAAAAGTAATTGGAATTGATTTAACAGAGATGATCCTCCTAACGCTGCATACTTGAGGAAAATCAGCTGAAAATTATATTTTTGAAAACCCTAGGAAGTTAGGTCAAAAAGCTTTGTTAATGCTTTTTTAAGGTGGACAGTTAAGTCAGGAAATGCAAAGGTGAAGCTTCCAATGGTCATGTAGACTCGGCCCCATTGTCTGCCTGCCCCTGTCTGGTTAGATGCATATATCAATGTATTAATCTCACTGCCACATTAGCGGGATGCAGTGATACTAGAGTGACTCTCCTTCATAACTTGAATGTGCTTCACCTGCCAACTCCTCACTGTTTCATTCACTACCCACGAGCAGAAAGGCAACCAAAATTTTGTGTCCAATAGAATGTTCTTCAGTCTAGCAGACAAAGGTATAACATGATCCAATAGATAGAACTTGAAGCTAGATGAATTCACCCTGGATATAAAGGGTACATTTTTAACGGTGAAGGTAATTAACCATGGAAACAACTGGAATTGTGCTGGATTCGCCATCCCTGGCAATTTTAAAATCAAGATTGGATGTTTTTATAAAAGATCTGCTCTAGGAATTATTTTGGGGAAGTTCTGTGGCCTGTTTTGTACACAAGGTCAGACTAGATGATGACAATGGTCCTTTCTCTTCTTGGAATCTATGACTATTTTGTCTGTCAGCAGAGGAGGTATTTGACGACACTGCAGAGGAGCTTGTCCTGTCGGTCAGTGACACAAACCCTTCAGGAAGGGTGATGGTGCTTTTTTTTGGCTTTGTTGCAGTTTCCTGTGCCGCTGGAGCGGTACACCTCGCCTCCCGAGGACAACCTGAACCTCTTGAGACAGTATTTCCGAACACTGGTCACTGGTGTGCTGCGTCATACCTGGTGCCCCGTTCTTTATGCTGTGGCTGTGGCTCATGTGAATAGCTTCATTTTCTCTCAGGATAGCACAACACAGGTATGTCCTGGATTATCTTGGGGTTCAGCTACAGGGCTAGGAGCTGTGCAGTCCATGCTCCTGGTCCCTCGCTCTAAGCACTAGATTGCTCCTCTCCATTATATAATGCCTGAGGCCTGAGAGTTGAAATGCCAAGAGGCAAGAGTAGAGTTTCAGCTGTGGCAATTTGAGAGCGACCCTATTGACCCAACTGCCTCCAAAATCTTCCTCACTTGGGGAGGATGAGGAGGGGTGGGGGTCACAGCTACTGCATATTCAGCTGTTCTGCTCTAGAACCAATTGCTGTCTGATGCAGCATAACAATAGGCAGAACTCCCTCAGGAGTCCTGTGCCGTCTGAAGGAAAAATATGAACACGTTTGCTGCGTTGAGCTGAGCATCTCTGTTTTCCTCCCAGGAGGCTGATACTGCTCGGAAAAGCATGCTGCGGAAGACCTGGCTGTTGGTGGATGAGGTAGGCTCCTTGGTACCCAGCTGTTGTACTCGGAGCAGAATTATACTGGTGTTGAATCATCATCGATTCAGCTTTGGCTATTGGACTCCCCATTTATCCACCCTTGGTAGATTAAATATGAGTCACTGCTGTCTTGAGCAAGTGAAAATTTAGTGACAGTATTTTGGCTTCTGATGCCTAAACCTGAGCTCTGACAGCACTATACTGGCCTCCCTACAAATGAATGAATGGCATAGATGCCTTTTGGGAGTGAGATGGGTTTCCTGTTCTCTCATTCCATGAAACCGGCTTGAGCACTAGTGTATCTGGATACCTCAAGATCTGGGGGGAGGTTCCATTTTAGCTCAGCCATGAGCAGGGTGCCAGCATGGATTTTCATGGCCCACTCTCCTCTGCTAACCTTCTAAACTAGACTTAAAAAAAAAAAAAAAAAAGTATAAAATAAGTTCACGTGTTCTTCCACCTTCCCAGAAGTCATCTTTTCAAAGAAACCAAACCTCTTCCTTCTCAACCCGACTTGTCATGAAGCACTATGCCAGTTTGTGGTGCTGTATTTTTTATTACGCAAATGATAAATATATACATTGTTAGTACCCATTGTCTAAGGTGGGCTCCCTGCTTCTCAGTCAGACCCCTTCTCTGACTGCTGACAAAAGCAAGGACATGGGGTGAGCATGGTGGTTGTATGCAAATGGGGTCACCTCAGGCAAATAGAGCATAGAGGAAGGAAGTGAATCTTCCTCAGAGAGAGCTAACACCCCACAGATTTTTCTCTTGTGGTGGGTGTGGGGGGGTAGTAACATCTGGGATTCCAGCTGTGGTGAGTGGGTAGAATTTTAGATTCTCACTTGCTCCCACCACACTTAATGGCTGCTTCTTTCTTTAGGTATTGAAAAAGCATCTTCTCTACTACAAAGTGCCCAACCCAGAGAGCCCGATGGGTATCGACCTTTATGAGCAGCTCCCTCCCATTCGACTGAAGTACCTGCAAATGGTGACCAAGAAAGAGCCCAAGGAGAACATGCAGATGTCAGACCCAGAGTGAAGCATCTCAGCGACAGAAGGACTGAGGGCTGGGAAAGCTCATTTTAGACAAGCTGATGAAAAAATTTAAGTGAACTCCATGGGGTGCAATGTTGCCTGGGCATCCTTGCCATATTGGCAAAGGGAAAGGCAAATAAACCCTTTCAGCACTGTGGCACATCACATGGCTTCTATGAGTGTGGGTGATCTGTATATAGCCTAAGTGTGTCTAGTGCTGGAACATCCTTTTAGATTCTCTCGGACTTGCTGCTGCTTGGGACTGGAGAGTGCGACGGAAACATGCCTGCGTAATGGAATGTGAGTGCAGACTGATTTAATAAATTAAATGAAGTGAAATAAAGTTCAGTCCTTTCTGATGGAAGTCTGATTTTCTTAATGTGATTTCCATGGCCATTCCCACTTTCTGAATTCTAGCCTCTCCCTCGCTTTTCTGGATCCTGAGCTTTGCAGGGTTTTTTCTATACACTGGCAATGTGAGGGAAGGAAGAAGCTGGTTCTGTGGAAGTGTCCTTTTCTCCAGCAGTCTCTCTCAGAAAGTGCTGCATGCACTCAGTAAGCCACCCAGTTGCACTGTGTCAAACCTCTAAGGAAACTATGCTAGAAACCCGGGCTCTGCGCACGTCCTTCCATGGTGCTCTCTTGAATGGGCTATGAGACTAGCCTCCCTGTCCTAATCCTGTATTTTAACCTTAGCTACCGGGGCTAGCAGTGTAGTGACAAAAATAACTGAGCCCACTGCCAGGCACAGCACTTACTACCATGAGCAGTCACACTGGAGTCCATGCTTACTGCTCTGAACAATCCACTCCCTTGCAGGCAACTCACTCATTTTGTGTAGGCCGCTGATCTGTTGTCAGATGGTAATGACTTTGTAACTTGCTGCCAGCCTGGACTGAATTTGAACTAGTGACCTATAAATGAAAGGTTGTGCATCTCTCTTCCCAGTCCCAACGTCCCCAGAAGGGTAAAAAATCTCAGATTCTCCTGCAGCAGTTTCCTTCTCTTTTATTTCAAGCAGGGTCTGGGCAGTGCTAGTGTTTCTTTTTTAATCCTTTTTCTATTCTTATCCTTTTTCTGTTGCAGTTTCTGATCTGAGGTCTTTCACAGCTGAAAATCAATAGCTCATAAAGCCAGACATGCAAGAAGTAGCCAGTATTGATCTTTTTTTTTCTTTTAAAAGTGCTAGCTGTGATAAAACTTTTCCACTTTCTGTGTGTCACCATGACAAGAGACCCCTACTCTTCCAGGAAAAATATGGAGAAAGATTTAAGGGCTGCTGGTTGCCCATTAGATAATTGAGTTAGCCAATGACATAACGTGATCGCACATTCCTTTTCCAACCTCCTTTGCCAAAACCCTTCCAGTCCTTTGTTCTGTGCAAAGTGGAGTTTTGGAATGTTCATAAATTGTAAATAAACATTTATAGTTCTGTAGCTTTTTTGGAATGAAGGGAATGCTCATTCCCTCTCTATTTAACCTCTTACGTGGGGTTGGGTGGCCCTGTCATGGGCAGATGGTTAATACATTGGGAATACCGTACAATATGGGAAATGATGGTGGCCACGGGGCAACGCTCTGTGGATTCCTCTTCAAGTCAGAGGTTTGGAGTCCCTTGTGCTGGTATATGGGGCTTACCTTGCCTACAGGTGGGGGGTTTGAATCCTGGTACTCAAGAAACCTGGGTACTGAATCTGGGGTGCACATACATTGGGGGGGTTGTGTACTGGAAGACCATGACTTATTTTTGGGAAGCACTGTTTGTTCTACTGACCTTCTCTCACCATTCCAAGAGCCAGTAATAGTGATGTTTATGTGAGAGAATAGCTGCTGGAATGTGTCATCTGTAGGTATGTCTATACTGGAGTTCGAAGGTGTAATTTCCAGCTCAAGCAGACATATCTGTGCTAGCTCTGATCTAGTTAGCATACTAAAAATGGAAGTGTAGCCACCATGATGGAAGCCATAGGAGGGGCTAACCACCCCGAGTACAATCCTATCTGAGACCCTAGGTATACAGTGAGAGCCGCTAGCCCAGTTCGCTGCTCATACTGCAGCAGCTACACTTCCATTTTAGTGCACTAGCTTGACTTTCATGCTTTTAAGAACAGGCGTTTAGGTGTTTGAAGTCAAATCACAATGTTTGCCCCACTGGAAGAGGTTCCCCACTCTAAAGTGTGCAGTGAAATGATACCACTGAGGTGACATGTGAATGATAGTGGAAGAGGTTGGGTGGCATGTATTGGTGCACGCACAAACACGCCTGAAGTCTTCCAATGGTCTTTGTTGCAAAAAGTGGATCAGGCTATTTCCTGGCTTCCTCTGCCTCTGGTGGTTCCTCAAATCACTAGCGATTGCTGCCTCACCGCCCCCACCCCCCTGCCATCTTTTTGTAGGGAGCTGGATTGCAAGTAGCAACCATGAAGGGGGAAACAGCAGATGGCTTTAGAGGCCACATTGTGTTACAGAATATGCTGACAATCTGCATCTCTACCATAACTGTAAAAAGTTTCACCATGCCTTGGTATTGGCCATGGCACAAATGTAACAAAACTTCACAGCTTCAATTTTATAAGGCTTTGGGTAGCTGTATTCCCTCTTCAAGGCACCAGAGGGCACTGCTTAACCTACTTTAAATCCAATCTTTCTGCGCAGCTGCATATTCTGGGTTTGGGGAAGGTGGTTTAAAATTATTTCTGCTTCTTGCTGCAAACTTTCACTGAGTTTTCTTTAAAAGTCTTTGAAAGCTTTTGTGTTTGGTTTTAGTTTTTGAGTGGTTGCTAAGGATCAATCAATGCTTTGCCAGCAGAGAGAGAGAGAACACTTTTGAAAGACTCGGTACAGTAAATGAAAATTGAAATGTAAATTGCCATTTTAAGCAGGGACAAAATGTGCTAGTTATGGTAATCCAGTTTAATCCTCATCAAAATAACATGTTAGAGGGGTTTGGTTATTGTGTTGGCGTCTTTCGTTGGATCAATATACAAAGTAAAAACAAGTCAACCACTGGGCAGGGCTTGATATTTTAACTCCTTCTGCGCACACTGTTGTTGCCAGAGGTTTAAAGGGTGCTCCAAAAAGAGGGTCATCTTGATGCTTTTGCTTATCCATCTAAAATAAGGCCTTAATTGCAGATCATGTTTTTGGGGTTGAAGTCATTCTAGCCCAAGCACTGTATGTTGCTTGGTAATTCTGATCAGAGGACAAAGGGAAAACTAGTGTTACCTTCTACGTTCAGAGGAGGATAAAAACACCTTCTGGCCGAGGCTGGCTGGAAGATACTTGGGGTCGTTCCTGTGCTTATGTCCCATAAAAGCAGGAAGAGCCAATCCTGGGAGTGGTGAGGTGTGGCTCTTTAAGTAGACAGCAAGAAAGATGCTAAAATACCTTAATTTAAGGTGGGGTGGGAGGAATGAGTCTAGTGCTTATTTTTGCTTCTATATGAGATTCTAGAAAGAAGGCCTGACATTTTAAAAACTTTGTTTTATATTAGGAAATCTTGGTTTGGGTGAGGTCAGAAGACTCATTACTGGAGAGCTAGTGAAGTGATGTCATCAGAGGAGGTAGAAAAGACAAAGTTGAGCTGCAGGGATTTTAGTCAAAAGTGTAAAACTGGGGGCTTGGTTTTTATCATTACCACCTATTTAGTTAAATACTAACCTTTTGAATAAAGGAAGAGCTTCTTAAAGATTCAGCACTTTTTCTCCTTCAGTTAAGGTGTTAAAAAGTTCCTAATAAACATTCCTGAGACTTTCAACAAGTCCTCAAAAAACTGGGGAAGACCAGATTTGCATTTCCTGGTGTTGCTAAGGTAAGAAGCACGCAAAGAGTGAGGAGAAAAACACATTTTCCAGGCTTTAATTTTTCAGCATAAAAAATGGGGGAAAAACTCAGTTTTCCCAAAATTCTTTGCAGGTGACCTTTAACAGTTCGCAGCATACACTCTGCTTTGTAACTGACCAGCTCAGCTGACTGGGGCTAAGAGACCCTCTAGAACAGGTATACAGCTGTATATCGTAAAATAAACCCACAGGGCTGGTTGTGCAACCTTAAGGACTCAGGAGGCATTTTCGGATAGTGAATGTTGATGATGGCATTTCTGTAAGGGTAGAAATAGCCTCCCATGCCTTGGGAAAAGTCTGCTTCTCTCCTCTTTTTTTTGTCATTGCTCATCTCCTACCTCTGCTGCATGTGCGGCAGATGTTGACCTTCTCCACAGAGCCCCCATTTCAGTCCCCCTGTAATTCCCAAGGGTAGAATCTACCTTAGTGACTCTCAATCCTTCATTTGCATGGGTGGCAGCTCCCAGTGCGGGCGGAAGTGCCCACCTGAGCTGGTGTCAGGTCTATGCCACATGCCTGGACTTAGCATGGCAGAAAATCTTGGAGTTTCATTGCAAGAATCAGAATTTCATTGCAAGAATTTACATATTGGGCATTATCAATGCTTTCATTATATTGTATCTAGTGACCCATATGCTGGACTGGGGCAGTTAATTGAGAGATGCATACTGATTCTCTACAGTCACATGCTGTCATTCCAGCTTGATATTTAATGTGAAAATAGTCAAGACACATGTTGTTTGTGAAGTGATGTGCAAATAACACAGGCCATGAGAGCTGGGGGAATAATTATCCTGCATATTCCCCTCCAGTGTCAGATATGAAACATTTCTAGAAATTGAGTAGAGGGGTCCTTGCTTCCCATCCCATTCCCAGTTTTTGAGAGCCCTATCCACAAATAAAGGAAGTGCTCCAGCCTCATCATCAATTTTTAGGGCAAAACCTATTTCTCTTCAGCCCCACAGAAGCTTACATAACCTCTCCATTCACAGAGCTGGTCCTCCGATACTCCTCGTGCAAAGAGTGCTCTGGACATTTGTCAGCCTTTGCCCTGGTTCTCAAAAGTCGCTTTTCTTTCCCTGCCTGGGACCGTGAGTATGTACGTGAGCAGCTAGCCAGGCTGCTGTGCCGCCCATGCCGCCTCTTCGCTGCTGCTGCTGTTTGCTCTAGCTAAGTCAGAGCTAGCTCAGGTACATCTGCATGTGCCATAGTCGCACGTCTGACTGCAGTGTAGACATACCCTGAGAAAACACCATTTATCTCCCCTCTAACTTGCTCTGTCGACTCTGTCTTTAAAAAATGGAGGCTGCCCTTGCAGCAGGAACAGACCACAGGGGGCAGCTCTAGTTTTTGTCATCTTTGCTGGTCCTCTTCCACTAGCTTGGACGTCAATAGGCCCCCACAATTTCATCATGTTCAGGTCACTGGAGCCATTTGGAGAAGAGCTGGCATTGTTTCCCTCCTTTCGGTTTGCTCTTAAAAGCGGTGCAGGAAAAGGGGAAGATGTGAGGGAGTGTGAAGATTGAGAATAGTGTGTTTGTTTAATATCTCTCATATATTTAAAATATTTATACAGGGAAGGTTGGCTTGCTGACCATGCTGGCTTGCAATGAAATCTTATCAGCAACTCGCACGCTTTCAAATGGTATGCAAAGCTCAGCAAAAAAAGTTCTGAGTAAAAAGTAGGGCACCTGAGGTTGGATACTTGGCCCTGTTTGTGGTCCCAAGATAATGGGAAGACCCCCCACAGCGGGGGATCAGGGATGGAGAGTTTCATGCAGGGAGCACCCTTGATACCACAAGCTCCCAGAATAATAGAAATGTAGGGCTGGAAGTGACCTCAAGAGGTCATCTAGTTCAGGCCCCGGCACTGAGGCAGGACCAAGTGTAAACCTAGACCATCCCCGACAGGTGTTTGTCCAACCTGTTCTTTAAAATGTCCAGTGATGGGGATTCCACAACCTCCCAGTGCTTAACCATCCTTAGAGTTAGATTTTCCTAATATCTAACCCATATCTCCCTTTCTGGAGATTAAGCCCATTGCTTCTTATCCTACCTTCAGTGGAATGGAGAACAATTGATCACCGCCCCCTTTATTATAGCTCTTAACATAGTTGAAGACTATTACCAGGTCCCCCCCTCAGTCTTCTTTTCTCAAGACTAAACATGCCCAATGTTTTAAATCATCTAAATCTTTCATCATTTTTGTTGCTCTCCTCTGGACTCTTTCCAATTTATCCTCATCTTTCCCAAAGTGTGGTGCCCAGAATCAGACACATTATTCCAGCTGAGGCCTCACCAAGGCCATGTAAACTGGGACCATTCCCTCCCATGTCTTACATACGATACTCCTGTTAATACACCCCAGGAAGATATTGGCCTTTTTGCAACTGTATCACATTGTTGGCTCATATTCAATTTGTGATCCACTGTAATCCCAGATGCTTTTCAGCAGTACTATTGCCTAGCCAATTATTTCCAGTTTTGTAGCTGTGCTTTTGATTTTTCCTTCCAAAGTGTAGTACTTTGCACTTGGCTTACTGAATGTTTTTCTTGTTGATTTCAGACCAATTGTCCAATTTGTTTTGAATTCTAATCCTGTCCTCCAAAGTGCTTGAGACCCCTCCTAGCTTGGTGTCATCTACATTATCCAAGTCATTAATGAAAATATTGACTGGTACCTGACCCAGGACTGACCCCTGTGGGAGCCCACTAGATACACCCTCCTAGTTTGACAGTGGACCACTGATATCTACTTTC
This sequence comes from Chelonia mydas, assembly GCF_015237465.2. Taxonomy (NCBI): domain Eukaryota; kingdom Metazoa; phylum Chordata; order Testudines; family Cheloniidae; genus Chelonia; species Chelonia mydas. The sequence continues at coordinate 71,968,958 of NC_051246.2, forward strand.
TGAGTATGATCTTTCAACCAGTTGTGCACCAACCTTTTAGTAATTGAATCTAACCACATTTCCCTAGTTTGCTTATGGGAATATCATGTGGGACAGTGTTGGCAGCCTTACTAAAATCAAGATATATCACGTCTACTGCTTTCCCCCATATCCACAGGCCAGTAATTCTGTCAAAAAAGACAATTAGGTTAATTTGGCATGATTTGTTCTCGATAAATCCATAATTTCTGCCTATTATACTTTAGGTGCTTACATCATAGGTGACAGGGCCTGAAGAGACCACTTAGTGGGTCATCCACTCTGATCATATGTAAGGATCTGTGAGACTAAAACTCAGGTCAGCAGTGCCTGGGACTGCTGATGTTCCTACATCACCCCCAGGAGGCTATGCAGAGCCCCATCTAAGAAGCACTGTGGAGATTAGGGACCACTAAAAGTACCGCCCAAAGGGTCCAGAGTGACAGCACCCTGTGGCCCTCTGATTGGCCCATGCTCACTCTTTAGCTAGGTAGGGTGGCTCAGGAAGTTGTTAGGGCAATGGCACAGACTTTGGGTCTGCTGCAACTCCAAACTTCACCTTACCTTGCTCTCTGATCTCCAGCCTCCAACCCCAACCTGACTCTGACCCCAACTCTTGCCTCCCTGATTCCAGCCTGGTACTACCTCTGATCTCCAGTCTCCAACCCCTGCCTGAATCGGATCCTGGCTTTTGCTTATGGATCCTGGCTCTAGCGACTAGCCTGATCCTTGCTTGCTGCCTACTGCCATGTGGCCATTGTTGATCTGTGGACATAAGCCCAGCTGTGACCGCTAGGCCAGACTTCCTATGCCACCGTCCCTCACACCATGTACATTTTACGGGGACTCCTCTGCAATCAGCACATTATTCTCACTAGTGTCTTATGGATGGTGCCTCCATCACCTCCCTTGGAGGTCCCTTCCACTGCCAAGTTGCTCTGACTGTGAAGGAACAGTTCTCAATGTGGAAGCTAAACTTTTTCCTTCTTTAACTTCAAGCCGTTGCTCCTAGAATTTTCTGCAGCTGCTTGCTTTGACTGCTCCTAAGGCTGGCTGCAGATGGAAGGCATATACAATAGGCCGTTCCAGCCAACTGCACCAAATCAGTAGCTCAAAGATCATGCAGACACTTTCTTACTGGTTGCTGTAAGTTAGACTTTCCTGGGTGTCTTTTTGGCACATTTTCTTGGCCAGTCTTTGTAGCACCCTGACCATTTCATTTCACTCCCTGTGTGAAATTGACCAGGAAGACTCAGCATGAAACAATCCTACCTGGGTTGGGCTCCCCTAGCCTGTGAAGGGAGGATGGAATTTCTACCAACAAGTCCCATAGGGGAAAATAAGTGTCCTGGTGAAATCCAAATGTTTTAGTCCTACATACTCTTTACTAAACAAATTTCAAATTGGCAAACAGCGTCTTTCTTGAATCCTTCTTCCTAAACTACTCTTGGCTGTCCTGGCTTTCCTGTAGCCCATGTCAGAAATGGCTCTATGTGGCAGTAGATGGACAAGAATCTGTCCTAATATTATTCTCTCAGTATGGGCTTGATCTTGCTCCCAGGGAAGTCAATGACAAAACTCCCATAGGCTACTACTGGAATGGAATTAGGCCCTCTGTATAGTGAGGGTTTAAATGGGCACATAAGAAAGGCATACTTGAGCATTTCTCGAGTAATGAACTCCTCTCTTCATCTGACTCTCAAATAGTAAGTTAAGAGAATGTATTTGTTTCTGCAGACTGTGACAGGAGTGTTTAATTTAGAATAGCAGTCTCTTGCTCAACTGCTAGCCAAATGAATGCTTAGGGCCAGGAAACTGTGAATAGATGGATATCCAGTGTCTGTAAAGGGTTAATACTTTCAGTGATGGATGCGGATACTCTTTTGCACTTTGACTGGAGTCAAAAACTCTCTGCTTTATTTCATTGGTATTTCACATCTTCTGTGACACTCTAGGAGATTTTGTTGCTGCTTAATAGCATGAGGGTCTTCACTCTCCTGGGGGTGGATTATTCCACATGCAGGGGTCTCACTTCTTCCTAGGTAATCCAGCTAGATGATTATCCTGTCTGTCTTAAGTTATTTAGTTTTCTTCTCTCTCCCTCTTTGAATATTCTCAGGTGGGATTATTCAGTGGAAATGGCATAAACGTTTTACCTTTTGAGGTTGCAGTTTCTCATTAACCGATGAGGGAAGATTGGGGGGGAAAAAAGGGTTTGTTTAGTCTGGAGAAGAGAAGACTGGGAAGGGGACATGATAACAGTTTTCAGGTACATAAAAGGTTGTTAAAAGGAGGAGGGAGAAAAATTGTTCTTCTTAACCTCTGAGGATAGGACAAGAAGCAAGGGCGGTTTAGGTTGGACATTAGGAAAAACTTCCTGACTGTCAGCGTGGTTAAGCACTGGAATAAATTGCCTAGGGAGGTTGTGGAATCTCCATCATTGGAGATTTTTAAGAGCAGGTTGGACAAACACCTGTCAGGGATGGTCTAGATAATACTTAGTCCTGCCATGAGTGCAGGGGACTAGATTAGAAGACCTCTTGAGGTCCCTTCCAGTCCTACAATTCTGTGATTGCTCAGCACTCTAAATTTCAGAAATCCCAATTACTGACCCTAGTGTAGAGAAGGTTCACACAGGTGTAACCATGTTGAAGTCTATAATTCTCTCCTCATCTAAAGCACCTCAAAGCCCTTTACAAACATTAAGCCTCCTAACACACCGGTGAGGAAGGCAGAGGATGTACGTATAGAGATCACTTCATCTAGTACTGAAATAGAGAGAGGTAATGTAGCAGTCTACAGAAATACCATACAATACTTTAGTTCTGAAAGTAGAGGAGAATATCATATTCAATTGATGATTTAAGTGGCTACCTAAATTGGAATGTTTCCAGGCCACTGGGGTTAACAACCCTATTTTTGCAAAAAGTGCCATGAGATCCTTAATGATCACCAGAGGTCAGGACCTCAGTTTTATGTCTCATCTGAAAGACTGAATTTATAACTAACCCTGTCACCATCTGATCTGGCCATCCATTTCAGAGACTGCTTTATTTGTGATGCCAGGAATATAAATGACCAGCAGATGAAGGGCCCATGTTTGGTCCATCCACCTGCAAACAGTCAGGGCACACCCTGACCGTTGTGAGGAGCAACACATTGCTCCGTCCAAGGACGAGGACCAGATATGAACCCTGGGAACTTGATTAAAGGTGGGAACTTGATTAAAGGACAGTAATCGTGGGAAGCTTCCTTGGCTTGGCCTTAAGGCCTGAGAATTAGGATTGTAGTAGATAGAGGCTGAAAAACAAGAATATTAATCAATGTCATGCATTCCTTTGCGGTGAAAGTAGGTAGTGTGCAGGGGGGAGAAATATAATAAAGGAGAAGGTGGAAAGCTGACAGGCAGCAGCCCATTTCAGCTGACCAGCTTGCTTGCTTGAATAAATCTGTGTTCTGTCTCATCATTGAACCGCCACAACTGGCGCCCAAACGTGGGGCCCTCAGCACTCACCTCGCCCGGCAAGGGTTTCAGACGCGTCACTCATCCACTTCGTGGATCCCGGTGAGTATTTTTCGTTGTGGTAAGTATGGGAAGTTCCCTCTCTGCTTTGCAAGTGCAACATCGCACTGAGCTACAGTATTTGCTGCGTAAGGCTCAGCATGTCTGCCCCACTCAAGAACTCACTCTCCTGTTACAGGAGGTGAGTGCCCAGTGCCCGTGGTACCCTGAAGCCGGAACCCTTAAGCTAGCGGACTGGGAGCGGTTGGGCCAGACGTTGCATGAAGAGCCTCGGGCGCCCGTGCAGGCTCTACATGCCTGGCACCTCTGCCGCGATGCGATACAGCGTGTCGCCTCGGACAGGCCCTCCGTCGCGAGGCTGGTGATCTCGCCACGCCCGTCGGCTCCTGCAGTCACCCCCCCTCCTACCGATGCAACACAGTGTGTCGCCTCGGAAGAACCTTCTCTCGCGCCAATAGAGGGGCTGCCAATTCCGCCACCGCCGTCGGCTCCTGCAGCCATCCCTCTCCCTGCTTCGCCCCCAGTGCCTTTTTTACCACCGCCTCCCTTACCTTCCCCGCCGGAGCCGGTGTGTGATTACCCTCCCCCCCTAGGACCCCATGCTTCGGGGCCCCCCACGGGGTCGTCTGCATCTGCTCAGAGGCTTTCGCTGGTGCAACAAATGGTTCACGCAGCGAAGACTCGCTCAGATCTTACAGCAGAGGAGCTGGCTGAGCTGGTCTCAGTTTGTCCGGTGACCTGGCAGAATGACGACCAGGGCAACCCGGTGGGAACCTGGGTTTCATTGCCTTACTCGGTGGTTAGAGAGGTAAAGAAGGCGATTCGCGAGTTCGGTCTGACTAGCACGTTTGTGCGTGGTCTCATTGAAGGGCTAGGTAGTGGGTACTCCTTGATCCCTGAAGATTGGAAGGCGCTGTTGCGCATGATGTTGTCACCCAGTCAGTATGTTATTTGGGTCAGTGAGTATCGACAGGAGGCGGACCGTCAGGCCCAGATTCATAGAGCAGCAGGTGTTAATGTTATTTATGAGCAATTGGCAGGGGAGGGACAGTTCGCTACCGTTGAGCAGCAGACCCAACTCCCTCAGGTCTTCTTCCCTATCATTTCCACCTGCGCCCAGCATGCTTTCCGGAAGGTCCCGGATTCAGGCAAGCCTACAAAAAGCTTTGTCAGTATCCGTCAGGGTGCATCAGAGTCCTTTCTGGATTTTACCAACAGATTGCAGGAGGCTATCCTCCGACAGGTGGATAATGCTGTGGCCGCTCAGGAGATCCTGTTAAAATTGGCGGTTGAGAATGCGAATGAGGATTGCCGCCGTGCTCTCCAGACGGCGCAAGTCTCTGGCGTTTTAGAGCTCTCAGACATGCTACGGGCGTGCCAGAACATCGGCACACAAGCCCATAAGGCTGGAGTTTTGGCTGCCGCCCTGAGAAAAACCGGGAGGGAGGGGAAGCGTTGTTACCGCTGTGGTAAGGAGGGTCACTTTCAGCGGGAGTGCCGCTCATCAAAGGCACCCGCTCGGCCCTCAAAGAAGTGCCCCAAGTGTGGGAAGGGCTATCACTGGGCTAATCAGTGTCGTAGCGGGTCGGGAAACCGCGCAGCGGGTACCCCCCGAACCCAGGGCCAAACGGGGGTGTTTCCCACTCAGACAACCGTTCCTCTACCTTAAAATCCATAGACTCTATGAGGGCGGCGACTGCTGGAAGTGCAGGGCTTGATTTGATCATGCAGGAGGACACTGATTTTCGGCTGCCAGGGGAGGTCTGCGCCATACCTACCCAGGTGACGGGACCTCTCCCTGCCGGCTTTGTGGGTCTCGTTCTCCCTCGCTCTCATGCTGGGAAACAGGGCTTTTTTGTCATCCCCGGAGTCATTGATGCCGACTACACCGGCATTATTAAGGTTCAGGTGTGGACTCATCTTCCACAGTCGCTCCCGCGTGGACGGTCAATTGCACAATTGATTTTAGTCCCCTATCAGGTGCCAGCTGCCGAGGATCGAGCTCGGGGCGGAGGCGGCTTTGGATCAACGTTGTCTCACTCGCCGTCTCACAGCGCGTCCTCTCCACTTGTTGCTCTGACAATGTCAGTCCGCCCCTCGAAACCTCAGTTAACACTTCTCTTAAATGATGTTCCCTTCACAGGGCTGGTGGACACTGGAGCTGACGTTACGGTGATTCGTGATCCGGAGTGGCCGGTTAGTTGGCCTACGGTTCCTTCTAAAGAGTTGTGGGGGATCGGGGGTAGTAAACCCGGGCGACAGAGTTTGTCTTGGGTCACGGTCTCTAAACCGGGAGGCCGTACCCTTGCTACTATCCGCCCTTTTGTACTCCCTGTCCACCTCAATATTTGGGGCCGTGATTTACTTACAAAGCTGGACACCACCCTCGATATTAATATCTGATGGCTCAAAACCCTCCCTCACCCACATTGCCCTCCGCATTACCCTTGGTATGGCAATCCTTAGAGCCCGTCTGGATTGACCAGTGGCCCCTTCCTCTAGAAAAGCTGAAAGCGCTTCATTCCCTTGTGCAGCAGCATTTGCAGGCACAGCGCTTGGAGTGCTCTACTAGTCCCTGGAACACCCCGGTGTTCGTTATTAAGAAAAAATCTGGTGCTTGGCGGCTGTTACATGATTTAAGGGAAATAAATAAACGCATCCAACCTATGGGCCCCTTGCAGTTTGGCTTGCCAAATCCAAATTTAATTCCTCAAACCGATCAGCTCTGTGTGTTAGATTTAAAAGATTGTTTTTTCACCATCCCCCTTTGCCCTCAAGATCGCGAAAAATTCGCGTTTACGGTGCCACAATATAATAATCAGCAACCCTCTCAAAGGTATCAGTGGAAGGTCTTACCCCAGGGAATGCAAAATAGTCCAACCTTATGTCAGCTTTTTGTGGATCGGGCCCTCACCCCTTTCCGTGCCCGGTACCCTACGCTAAAGGTCTACCATTATATGGATGACATTTTGCTTAGTGGTCCCCAGGTCACGGAACAACAGATTGAATTTTTGTCTCAAATTCTCGGCCAAAATGGCCTGTTGGTGGCACCAGAAAAAATCCAACGCTCTTATCCCTACCACTACCTCGGCCATAAGGTTTTACAAACCTATGCTGCTCCGGTTCGTCCGGCACTAACTCTACCTCAACCCCTAACCCTTGTTAAATTACAACAGATTTTGGGTCATTTAAATTGGATTCGGCCCTATTTTCGTCTCCCCACCTCAATGCTGCAGCCGTTGTTTGAGCTCCTACGTGGAGCCCGAGCACCGGGTGCAGTTATTGCCATCACTGAAGAGCACATTGCCTGCATTCGACAAATTAATGCAGCATTGAGTCAGCAGTTTGTGGACAGACCCCCTGAGGTCCGTCCCCTACGGTTGATTCTTCTTGCCACCCCTCATACGCCCACTGCGGCTCTGTTTGTACCCCGTACGAATACAGCCGTCTCTATCATAGAGTGGCTGTACCTCTCCTCCACTCCTCCTCGGAATATTTACCCATATCTAGATGCCCTGTCTGATCTTGTTCGTAAAGCCCGCCACCGTGCAGTGCAACTCACTGGCACTGATTTAGTTGACATTGTGTTCCCCTTGTCCCGTAGTGAATTTGATTCCTTGTGCCACACCTCTTTGGCTTGGCAGGTTGCTCTTTGTGATTATGTGGGAGAAATTTCTTATAACCCCCCAAAAGATCCTCGGTTGGTAATTACCCAAAAGGTGCCTCTAATTGTTCATCGTCTTAGCCACTCTCAACCCATTGTTTCTGCTGTTACTCTTTTTACTGATGGCTCTTCACATCGAGGTGTAGTCACCTATCAGTCCGGTGACCCCCCTCGTTGGCATTCTCGTTTTACACTGCCTCAGCGTTCCGCGCAGCGCTCGGAACTGGCTGCTGTTATTTTGGCCTTTCAACTTTTTGCTGATTGTCCCTTTAATTTAATTGTGGACACCCATTATGTTTATCAAGTGATTGATCATTTACCCCTTGCCCTCATTACCCCTCAGGTCGATGCGGACCTCCTTCGCCTATTTTTGTCTTTGCAATATCTTATCTCCACTCGTAATTTTCCTTATTTTGTTGCTCACATTCGCAGTCATACCCCTTTGCCTGGGTCACTCACTGAGGGCAATGCGCGCGCCGATCGCGCGCTACGTGGTCAGGTAAATTCTCTTTTTTCTGACCCCATTGAAAGCCATGCCTTTTTTCATCAGTCTGCCTCAGTTTTGGCCCGGCAGTTTCACATTCCTACTGATCATGCACGTTCCATTGTTCGTTCCTGCCCCCACTGTGCCGCTGCTGCCCCTACCTTTTCTTATGCCGTTAACCCTAGAGGTACCGCAGCGAATCAGCTGTGGCAAATGGATGTCACTCACGTGCCACAATTCCGCCCCTATTCCTTTTTACATGTTTCTGTTGATACTTATTCGGGATTTCTCTGGGCAACCCCACAGCGTGGGGAAGCCACTGCCAAAGTGATTCACCATTTGCTAGCCTGTTTTTCTGTTATGGGTCGCCCAAGCCAGATTAAAACAGATAATGCCCCAGCCTACTGCTCCACAGCCCTCTCCACCTTTTGTGCCCGATGGGACGTCCGTCTTAAACACGGGATCCCTTATAATTCCACGGGCCAAGCCATTGTTGAACGTGCCAATCGCACGCTCAAAACCTTGCTTGATAAACAATTAAAACAAGGGGAGCTGCGTCTCCGAACCTTAGGAGACATTCAACAACAAATGCATATCCTTTTGTTTACTTTAAATAACTTAACGCTGAACGCAGATCAGCAGACCCCCGCGGATCGGCATTTTCACAAATCTGAGGTACTGGAAAGACCGCGTGTCTTTTACCGTCAGCTGCCTGATCCGCAGTGGCTGGGCCCAGTACCTCTAATCACTTGGGGTCGGGGATATGCTGCGGTGTCTCTCCCTGCAGGACCGTTGTGGGTTCCAGCCCGGTGTGTGCGACCGGCACTGAAACAGCATGGCATGGCGCCAGGGGCTGCCGAACCCCATACCGGAGTTTCAGCTGACCTTGGAGGAGAACGCGGTGCCTCCCGGGTCGACAACGGCGGGACGGAAACGGAGGAGGCGTAGCGTCCCAAGCCAGCCCGTGACATGGGGAGCAGTAAAAGCATTGGTCGCGGCGGCTCAACGAAGACTGGCAGCAAACCAACAGCCAGAGACTCCTGAGACTTTGTTTGTGGCGATTCTCGCCCAAATCACTGCTAATTCTGTACTGATTGTTTGCTTTTTGTGCCTGCTGTTTCCTGTGGGGGTTGGCTCGGAAGCGCTTCCCCCGTTACGGGCCCGAATGACGTATAACATATGGGAAAGGTTGGCTTCAATAGCAAATGTTACCCACTTTTGTTTGTCTAATTCTGTAGAAGCCGGAGAATTGTTAGGTACATGCCTTATTCCAGTTTGTCATCACCCTGAGGAGATAGGGAATGAGACGATGCTCGCTGCTTACGCGAATCTCTCTTCCCAGTACTCTGGCATGGCTAATTGGGGCCCGGCCTACTATACCTTGCCTCACACGGCTATATCCCTCCACACACCGTACCCGGCCGGGGCCAACGATGTCACCTGTGCGCGTGTGGTTAACTGCACTAGTACAAGCCATCTCTAGGCTGGCTGCGACAATTTTCCGGTTATGCTGTGTTTATAATCATTGGGCTTATTTTTTGCTGCTGCTGTGTACAATGTATTCCCTCTTTGCTACGGCTTTGTAGAGATACGCCCTGGCAAGCTCCCCGAGTTATGTCCTTGTCTGTTTGGGAGTTAAATTGCTCGCAAAAGCAAATTGACGGCTCCCATGAGAGGGCCGAGTATAATTAAACAAAAAGGGGGAGATGAAGGGCCCATGTTTGGTCCATCCACCTGCAAACAGTCAGGGCACACCCTGACCGTTGTGAGGAGCAACACATTGCTCCGTCCAAGGACGAGGACCAGATATGAACCCTGGGAACTTGATTAAAGGTGGGAACTTGATTAAAGGACAGTAATCGTGGGAAGCTTCCTTGGCTTGGCCTTAAGGCCTGAGAATTAGGATTGTAGTAGATAGAGGCTGAAAAACAAGAATATTAATCAATGTCATGCATTCCTTTGCGGTGAAAGTAGGTAGTGTGCAGGGGGGAGAAATATAATAAAGGAGAAGGTGGAAAGCTGACAGGCAGCAGCCCATTTCAGCTGACCAGCTTGCTTGCTTGAATAAATCTGTGTTCTGTCTCATCATTGAACCGCCACAAGCAGAGTTTTCCCCCTACCCAGTACTCCTTGTCTAAAGGAATTTCCCTCTGTTCCTTTTTATCCTTTCCATGGTAGGCTTGTCTGAAATACTGAGGCATATTTCCCAGTTTGTAGTAATATGTGATTGTAATTAGCTGCTACACCCTACACACATTCTCTTATCCAGGGCTGAAAATAAATGAATTTCTTGGTTAGGTGCAGTGATTTTATAGAAGCATGAGGATTGTTGGCAACCAGTGGTATATGCATCCAAATCACTCACGGAGACAGAAACCAGATATGCACAGATTGAGAAGTAGCTTTTAGGAATATTGTTTGCTTGTGAGAGATTCAATCAGTATATTTATGATCAGACAGTGGAAGTTGAAATGGACCACAAGCCCCTGTTAGTGTTATTTAGCAAAGCACTAAATGATTATACCTTAAGGATTCAAAGAATGGTGAGAAAGCTACAAAAGTATGATTTGGTTGTGACCTAGACACCCAGTAAACTCATGTTCACTGCTGATGCACTTTCCAGAGCAATGGGGCCCATGAAACTAGAGAAGACTTTAGAGACAGAAATGCAAGCCTATGTAGATCTGATTGTAAAGTCAATTCCCATAGCTAACAGGAAACTGCAACAAATAAGAGAGGAAATGGGAGAAGATGAATTGCTGGGAATCCTTAAAACAGTGATAATTAAAGGGTGGCCTGAAGAAATAAGCAGTTGCTGTCCCAGTATAAGAGACTATTGGAACTGCAGACATGAACTTACTGTGATAGATGGGGTGATTTTCAAGGGTAGTAAGGTGGTAATTCCAATGAGCCTATGAAAAGAAATGCTACAGAAGATCCATGAGGGTTATTTAGGAATTGAGAAGTGCAAACAACGAGCATGAGAGGTGCTGTATGAGCAACGGATCAATCACAACATTACTAATGTGGTAGGAAACTGCTTTTCATGCTTGAAATACAAGCCATGCCAACAGGCAGAGCCACTGAGCCTTCATCCAGTTCCACAAAGGCCTTATGAAAAGGTCGGCACTGACTTATTCACCTGGCAATCAAAGGTTTATTTAATAGTCACAGATTATTATTCTCTGTATCCAGAAATTTGCACACTGACCAGTACGAATAGTAAGTCAGTGATTGCCGGCTTGAAGGGAATCTTCTCCAGACATGGAGTTCCAGGTGAAGTCTTCAGTGATAACGGGCCACAATTTTCCAATGCAGATTTTAGGCAATTTGCCATAGATTGGGACTTTCAACACAAAACATCAAGTCCAAATGATCCCCAATCAAATGGATTTGTGGAAAAGTCTATACAGACAGATAAAGAACATTATGAAAAATACTTTTATTTTTGACAGTGGGGGTGATTTGTACACAGCGTTACTGGTTTACTGAAGTACACCCCTGGAGAATGGCTTTTCTCCACCTTAACAGTTAATGGGAAGAAGGATCAGATCTAATTTACCAATTATTGATAACTCGCTGAAATCTCATAACAAGGAAACTATACGGAAAAGGAAAGAAACTCAGAAGTGGAAGCAGAAATATCAATTTGACAAAAGGGCCTGTGAGCTCCCATCTCTTAACCCAGTTGATAGAGTGTGCCTGAGGAATCACACCTTTAATACTTGGGGCCAAAGGGGTCCCATTAAAGAACAGCTGTATCCAAGGTTTTATGTAGTCCAGACAGACCAGGGGGACACATTTCAGTGTAATCGAAGGGATTTATGAGTAATCCAAGAAAGTTCCAACACATTGACAGTAGATGTGGATTCTGGCATTTCCCATCTGATTCATCCTTTATCATCAACACACAAAGGAGAAACTGTCAAGGAACAAGAGAATAACTCAGACCATAATGGAAGGATGATACCGAGAAGATCAGAGCAGAAGATTAAATATCCTGTGTCATAAATATAAAGGGAAGGGTAAACACCTTTAAAATCCCTCCTGGCCAGAGGAAAAACCCTTTCACCTGTAAAGGGTTAAGAAGCTAGGATAACCTCGCTGGCACCTGACCACAGTGACCAATGAGTAGACAAGATACTTTCAAAGCTGGAGGCGGGGAGAAACAAAGGGTTTGTGTCTGTCTGTGTGATGCTTTGGCCGGGGACAGAACAGGAATGGAGTCTTAGAACTTAGTAAGTAATCTAGCTAGATATGCGTTAGATTGTGTTTTCTTTAAATGGCTGAGAAAATAAGCTGTGCTGAATGGAATGGATATTCCTCTTTTTGTAACTTAAGGTTGTGCCTCGAGGGATTCTCTATGTTTTGAATCTAATTACCCTGTAAGGTATTTACCACCCTGATTTTACAGAAGTGATTCTTTTTACTTTTTCTTCTATTAAAATTCTTCTTTTAAGAAACTGAATGCTTTTTCATTGTTCTTAAGATCCAAGGGTTTGGGTCTGTGGTCACCTATGCAAATTGGTGAGGATTTTTATCAAACCTTCCCCAGAAAAAAAGGGGGTAAGATTTGGGAGGATTCTGGGGGGAAAGAAGTTTCCAAATGAACTCTTTCTCAGTAACTGGTGTTAGACGTTTGGTGGTGGCAGCGAAAGTCCAAGGGCAAAAGGTAAAATAGTTTGTACCAGGGGAAGTTTTAACCTAAGCTGGTAAAAGTAAGCTTAGGAGGTTTTCATGCAGGTCCCCACATCTGTACCCTAGCGTTCACAGAGTGAGGAAGGAACCTTGACATCCTGAAAGACTCACAAAGGCTTGCTAACCTGCCTGGAGTAGGGGTATTTTAGGAAAGCGAGTAGTACAGACTTATTCAAGAGTGATGTGCTGGTAACCTCTCCTCTCTAGGTGACTGACACATTGGGTTTATGGAAATGTACTACATGGATTGAAAATGTAATGCATGTGTTGTTAGATAGTTGTTAGCTGTTTATATATATGTATATAAGAGCTAATTTGTTTTTCTTTCAGAGAGAAGATGTCAAGATATGTTCATAGAAGATTATAATTTTGCGACGCTTGGTCATAAGGGACAGTATTATGAACACAGGAATTTGAAGATGTGCCCTGGAGGTGGGGGTTGGGAACCCCGCATGGCTGTGTGCTGCAGTTCACCAGAGAGTATAGTGGCCAGGTGTCTGCTTTCTTCTAGAAAGTCCAATTGAAAAGGGCACCTGACAGTGTCCAGTCAGTACTACTGACTAGACACCAAAAGTCCAGTTACCACAGTAACCACCCGCAGTCGGCTTCCCTTCTACCACCATGAGAGTGGGAAGACCAGCTGCTGCTGGAGCTGGAGGATCTCTCAGGAACTACCTGACTCTAGTGGAGAGCGATACCAGTGGCCAGCGGCCGGGGGACAGATCCTGAAGCGTGCGGTGTTTGACGAGTGGGGTGGGTGGCTGGGCTTACCGCCCGGACCCCCTTCTAAGCCTCCTTTGTGCCCCGCCCCCAGGGTGCTACCCCCTGTTCTGCTCTGGTCACCCCCCCACACTTTGGAATACGGCTCTCCCTCCCCTATCCTGCCCCAGTCATCCCCTCTCCACCCACAGAGTGCTGCTCTCCCTCCCCCATCCTACCTCAGTCATCCCTCCCAGTCAAATTATGCTAGAGCCCTTGCCCAGCTGGTGGGGGGAGGGAGGTGGAGGGAGCAGTGAGCAACGGGAATGGGGGGGGAAGAGGAGCAGGGGGCGGGACCTCAAGGGAAGAGGCAGTGCAGGGGGCGGCGGAGGTTCCAGGGTTCAGTGTCCAGTTTTCACAAATTAGAAAGTTAGCCACCCTGCCAGAGAGGCTTTCCAGTTTTATTCCTTTCTCATTCACTGGTTTATTTAATGAATCCCAAGATCGTTACAGTTCTAACTTCTAATCTTTTGTTCTGTAGTGCACGGTGACAGGCATCTGCTTGACGCGTTACTTAGGAAGCTCTCCTGCTAATGTAGCGCTGTCCACACCTGCACTCACGTCAGTGTAACTTACGTCACTCTGGGGGGTAGTTTATTCACACCCCTAAGCGACATAAATTATGCCCATGTAAGCTGTAGTGTAGACATAGCTTCACACTTTTTCTGTGCTGCTTTCCTCCCTTTAATCCCTTACTCCATCACTTATGTGCTCATCGCCTCATCTGGGTCTCCTTTCACATAAGCCTCCACCTTTTTCCTTTCTCCTCTTCTCTGCCACTATCTCCACATTATATACTTGACAGTGCTTTTCATTTGGTTTTTAAAGCTGTTGGGTCTTTTCATCTTTACGATCAATCCAAATATTCACCGGAATGTAAACATTTAACCAGCAGGGCTATGGGGTCCAGAGGCTGGAGACACTAGAGGAAGGAAAATATTCTCCTTTTTTGGAGTGCATAAGGAATTGGAAATGTGCCAGTTCACTCAATCAACTGATTATGGTGCTCCGCTTCATCCCAAATAGGTTACTGCCACACGTCATCTGCATTTTGAACTGCTTGATTCAGCAGCAACGGAGGTGAAGTTGAAATCAGAAGGTCTTAATTTCAGAGACACAAAGGGCTTTTCTCTCTCAAGTCATCAAAATATTATTATTCTTGATTAGATTTCAAAGCTATTTAAGATGCTCTAGTCACATGGTCAACTAGTGGCCTGTATAACGTCATCGTTGATGTCCACATGAATGGTGAATTTTAAGGTGGACATACTGCTCTGTCTAAATCAAGGGCTGTGAAAGTCAGATATTCTGGAAGTCCAGCGTATGGATCTAGGAACCAGGCTTTTGTTGGGTTTTGTGCAGCCAGTTAGTATGTTAGTGTTGAGTGGCAGATCTGGTAGAATTCCTATGCCCTGGTCATAAAAGAGATCAAGAGACCCACCAGCTGTCATTCTAGCAATAGCCAAGTTCTAATCAGCAAACCTAAATGGCCAAAGACTTTTCAAACAAACTGAACTGATGTGGCAAAGAATGTGAAGAGAAGACATTTTCAACTGTTTGTATACCAAGGCTAGGAGTCTTGGAAACAAGCAAAAGGAATTGGAGATTCTCGCTGATGAGAGAAATTTGATATAATTGGCATGAGTGAGACTTGGTGAAGGTAACAGCAGGTTTGTTAGTCTGACATCTGACATGGGCAGTTCCTCCTATGTGGGGTCCCATTTAAGCCTCTGCACAGGCACATGCCTTTGCGGGCGTGGGGACTAAGATTGTTTTATATTTGTTTTAACTGTTGTGATGGCCGCCTGATGCCATGGCAGCAGCTCTGCATAAAAATACATAAATACCAAGGAAGACATGAAAACAAAAGGAGTACTTGTGGCACCTTAGAGACTAACCAATTTATTCGAGCATAAGCTTTCGTGAGCTACAGCTCACTTCATCGGATGCATACCGTGGAAAATACAGAAGATGTTTTTATACACACAGACCATGAAAAAATGGGTGTTTATCACTACAAAAGGTTTTCTCTCCCCCCACCCCACTATCCTGCTGGAAATAGCTTATCTAAAGTGATCACTCTCCTTACAATGTGTATGATAATCAAGGTGGGCCATTTCCAGCACAAATCCAGGGTTTAACAAGAACGTCTGAGGAACAGTGGGGCGGGGCGGGGGGGAGGACTACTATAGGACAGGCCTAACAAAGAAAATAACAGAACACCACTAGCCGTCACCTTCAGCCCCCAACTAAAACCCCTCCAACGCATTATCAAGGATCTACAAACTATCTTGAAGGACAACCCAACACTCTCACAAATCTTGGGAGACAGGCCAGTCCTTGCCTACAGACAGCCCCCCAACCTGAAGCGAATACTCACCAGTAACCACATACCACACAACAGAACCACTAACCCAGGAACCTATCCTTGCAACAAAGCCCGTTGCCAACTGTGCCCACATATCTATTCAGGGGACACCATCACAGGGCCTAATAACATCAGCCACACTATCAGAGGCTCGTTCACCTGCACATCTGCCAATGTGATATATGCCATCATGTGCCAGCAATGCCCCTTTGCCATGTATATTGGTCAAACTGGACAGTCTCTACGTAAAAGAATAAATGGACACAAATCAGATGTCAAGAATTATAACGTTCATAAACCAGTCGGAGAACACTTCAATCTCTCTGGTCACGCGATTACAGACCTGAAAGTTGCGATATTACAACAGAAAAACTTCAGAAACAGACTCCAAAGAGAGATTGCTGAATTGGAATTAATTTGCAAATTGGATACAATTAACTTAGGCTTGAATAGAGACTGGGAATGGTTGATTCATTATAAAAAGTAACCTATTTCCCCTTGTTTATTCCTTCCCCGCCCCCCACTGTTCCTCAGACGTTCTTGTTAAACCCTGGATTTGTGCTGGAAATGGCCCATCTTGATTATCATACACATTGTAAGGAGAGTGATCACTTTAGATAAGCTATTACCAGCAGGAGAGTGGGGTGGGGGGAGAGAAAACCTTTTGTAGTGATAAACACCCATTTTTTCATGGTCTGTGTGTATAAAAACATCTTCTGTATTTTCCACGGTATGCATCCGATGAAGTGAGCTGTAGCTCACGAAAGCTTATGCTCGAATAAATTGGTTAGTCTCTAAGGTGCCACAAGTACTCCTTTTCTTTTTGCGAATACAGACTAACACGGCTGTTACTCTGAAAGGAAGATATGGTTGCTTAATTTGGCTATAGTTTATTGGATGAAAGGAATGCAGTAGATGCCATGTATTTGGATTCTATTAAAGCATTTGATACCCAGTGCAAAGGGTTGCAAAGGGATCTTACTAAACTAGGTGACAGGGCAACTAAATGGCAGATGAAATTCAATGTTGTTAAGTGCAAAGCAATGCGCACTGGAAAAAATAATCCAAACTATACATACAAACTGATGGGGTCTAAATTACCATTATCACTCAAGAAAGATCTTGGAGTCATCATGGATAGTTCTTGGAAAACATCCGCTCAATGTACAGCGGCAGTCAAAAAAGCGAACAGAATATTAGGAACCATTAGGAAAGGGATAGATAGTAAAACAGAAAATATCATAATGCCACTATACAAATCCTTTGAATGCTCACACCTTAAATACTGCATGCAGTTCTGGTCACCCCATCTCAAAAAAGATATAATAGAATTGCATAAGATACAGAGAAGGGCAACAAAAATGATTGGGAATATGGAACTGCTTCCATATGAGACTGAAGGCCAAAAGTATGACTGGGTTAAAAAAAAAGAATGAGATACGTTTCTGGAGGGTAGGTCCATTAATGGCAATTAGTTAAGATGGTCAGACATGTTTGGGGTGTCCCTAAACCTCCAACTGCCATAAGCTTGGAATGGGTGACGGGCTGGATCATTTGACGATTGCCCTGTTCTGTTCATTCCCTTTGAAGCATCTGGCATGGGCCACTATCAGAGATAGGATTTGTGCTAGATGGACCATTGGTCTGATCTAGTAGGCTCTGTTCTTACGTTCTTAATGGCCTATAAAATCGAACTTGAAAAACAAATTCAAATTAGCGTGGATAATAGCACTGTCACATGGACTAGAAACTGGCTGGAGGATCATGGACACAAGAAAATGATAAACAGCAATGTGTCAAGCTGAGGGAAGGCACTCTGTGGAGAAGTACAAGGCTCAATTGTGGATGTATTTTGTTTAAGAATTTAGCTCATGATTTGGAAGAAAGCACGTGAATTAAGGTCACGGATGCTACTAGTCTGAGAGGCATTGTAGACATCAGATAAATACAAAGGGGACCAAAGGAGTCTTGAAATTAAAAGAGCGGAATTCCACGTGGAACAATAACATTGTGGGATTCAATGAAATGCAGGTGCAACTGGAAAAACAATCTTGGAAAACAGTAATGATGAAAAAAGAAAAGGAGGACTTGTGGCACCTTAGAGACTAACCAATTTATTTGAGCATAAGCTTTCGTGAGCTACAGCTCACTTCAGCTGTAGCTCACGAAAGCTTATGCTCAAATAAATTGGTTAGTCTCTAAGGTGCCACAAGTCCTCCTTTTCTTTTTGCGAATACAGACTAACACGGCTGTTACTCTGAAACCTGTCAGTAATGATGAAAGAGACCTTGGGGGACAGTCAGTTGTGAGACACAAGCACCTAATAATGAGATACAGCAGCAAACATCCTTTGATTTTTTTATTTCAGCTGCGTGTAGAGAGGCATCCCTTTGCAGACCGAGGTGGTGGTACTAGCCCTTGCCTATATGGCAATAGTGGAACACCACATAAGGTTTGATTCAGCTCCAATTGGCTTCACATGGGCAGGCTGTTGCCCTTAGAATATGGTGTATAGTGATCGCTGCCCCAGAAAAATGGTAATATGACATACTGGAAGAAGTTCCGAGTACAGCAACAAAAGTGATTAAAGAGCTGGAAGGACTGAAGTAGGGAAGATTAAAAATACCTGAATAGGTAGAGCTAAATTCCAAATAACTGAAGCTATAATATTGGTTTACAAGTATTGAAAGGGTACAAACACCAAAGAGGGAGAAAAATTACTTAGGAGGGCGTACATGGAGTATAACTAGGAGTAATGGAATGAAAATCTGTATAGGAAAACAAATATCAAAGGGGGAAAGAACTCCTGCTAGTTTATTGGATTGTACAGAATAGTCTCCGAAAAAGAGACCTGAGGCATCCATGACTACACTGGATAAAGCACTTGCAAATGCACAGCATGGAACTCACAACAGATTGGAAGTCTGAGTAACAATCTGTACAATTAGATGGATCTTATTTGGCTGAACGAGGGTGAGAGAGTCACATCTCCTCTCACCCCTTCATAATTGCACTTGAATTTTTTTAGCCTTTTCTTAACAGCCAGGGACAATACCTGCCTCAAATACTGTTTTAATTTTTGATGAGGCATCCAGTTCAAATGGCATCACACACAGCCACAGGTCTGCCTAGCTGCAACCAAGGGGACAGCTTGCAATCCCAGATCATGTAACCCAGTGTGGTTCTTCAGTATTAACAGGATGGCTAATACAACCTGGTGCTGCTGGCAGTGGGATTTTCAAGGTAGTGTTCTGCATGCATCCCTTTGCCTTCACAGGCCATGCTGGCTTAATAAGGATACTCACCACTAAGGCTATGTCTACACTACAGACCTTCCAGCTGTACCGCTGTAAGGTCTCCCTTGTAGCCTCTCTATGCTGGCGGGAGGGAGCTCTCCAACCAGCATCATTAAACCACCCCCAAATGAACATCTGAGAGCCTCGCCTGTCGACATAGCACTGTCCACCCCGGTGCTTTTGTCAGTGAAACTTACCTCGGTCAGTGGGGTGTATTTTTCACACCCTGACTGACAAAAGTTTTACCGACAAAAGTGCTAGTGTAGACAAAGCCTTAGTATCTTCCAAGATCTGAACCAATAGTGGCTTTTTAATGAATAGTTTTCTCTTTGTTTGATGGGAAACAACATATTTTTTAGTGAATATCTCTGGGCCTGTTTCTCGTGATCTGATTATAAGACACTGTCCTATATTAGTCACACAGTCTGCCTTGGAGTTTACTGTCATCTGTGATCTGTTCTTTGAACAATGCCCACACACATCTTTCATCTGTCAGGAGAGCTCCCCACCCCATAATTGTTGCCATTGTTTTGTTTGATGGCACCACTGTGAGTATACTTTGTATACTTAAGCGAGAAAAAAATCAATCTTCTAATTAATGAAAAGTACTACAGACAAAATGACTTGCCCGGAGGGTGGGGTGGGGTGGGGTGGGTATCCACGGCTTTAATGCCCCCTTTTCCCAGCTCGACTGTTGCTAATGAATGAGCAGCTTGTTTAGGGCTTTTAATGAGGGTTAAACTGCTGGGCTCACAGCAAGGGCTGTCACTGAGGGAGGGAGGCGATAAAGAGGAGGGGGAGGGTGGTGGGAGAGAGCAATGCACGGTCACACTGGGGCCGTTATCTATGGCTGGGCGACCAGTTCGACTTTATGTCCTCAAGCAGCCCCTCCATCATCAGCAAGGTCAGGATCCTCTAGCTCGATCAGAGAGGATGCTCTTTGACCAATGAGGCGTGAAATAGCATTTGGGAAATGGCTTTATAAATATTGATTCAGAAATTGCTCTGGCCCCTGACTCCACGATTGGCCTGTTTACCCAGCAAAGGGTAGAGAAATGGAAAGAAACTGTCCATTTCCCAGATAAGGCGGCACATGCATTTTTCACAAGTGTCCTATTTTCCCCTTGCTGACTCGCTTGCACCCCCTAACGCCCCCCCCAAATGAACATAGCAGCTAGCTGTAGGGAGTGGGAGGAGGAGAAGAAAGTATGGAGCTCAACCCAGAATGGCATTAGAACAGTACAAAGAGCATTTCAATACAAATTCTTTATAATGGGGTAGACTGTGTAACTCTTGATCTCATTGGGAGCCCTTACTCCCACAAGTAGTCCCACTGAACCCTCGAGGAAGGGTCCCCCAATCTCTGTAAGAGGAGAAATGTCTTCTAAGCAAGCAGGCCTGGCATCTCCCTATTAGAGAGAGATCTGAACGAAGCCCTGTAATACAAGTACCGCAGAACGTTGTGGGAGTTCAAACCCAGACTTTAGGGCTGGTCCCTGTTTTACCCGCAGCACTGTTAACGCGACAGCCTGGAACACAGGTGGCACTTTCTAGTCCCG
Source organism: Chelonia mydas (assembly GCF_015237465.2). Taxonomy (NCBI): domain Eukaryota; kingdom Metazoa; phylum Chordata; order Testudines; family Cheloniidae; genus Chelonia; species Chelonia mydas. The sequence continues at coordinate 71,989,327 of NC_051246.2, forward strand.
CTTTTCTTGTTAAATGTAAAGTTTAACACATTTTTTGTTTTTTAAAAATAATAATATAAATCAGGCAAGGTTGGCAAATATCATTGAGTTAACATTGCTGTTGGAACTTCAATTTTAAAATTTCCTGATTGTCTGTTATTTCAAACAGTGCAACCGTAATGTTATATTGACAATTTTGGTTTATTTTCATTTAATATTCCTGGCTTTAAAAAATTATTTGTATTACAGTAACACCTAGAGACCCCAATTGAAATCAGGGCCCCATCGTGCTAAACAGAGTAAGAGACAGTTCCTGCCCTGAAAAGCTTACAATCTAAATAGACAAGACAGAAAAGGAAATATTCTCTTTCCATTTTACAGATGAATTACTGAGGCACCCAGAGGTTAAGTGACTCATCCAAGGTCAATCAGGAAGTCTGTCAGAAAGCCACCACTTAATTTAATCTGGTATAATTAGGCAGGCCAAAAAAAGAATTTGAAGAGCAACTAGGAAAAGGCACAAAAACTAACAGCAAAAATTGTTTTAAGTACATGAGAAGCAGGAAACCTGCCAAACAATCATTGGGGCCACTGGACAATCGAAGCGCTAAAGGAACAGTAAAGGAAGACAAGGCCATTGTGGAAAAGCTAAATTAATTCTTTGCATTGGTCTTCACTGCAGAGGATGTGAGCAAGATTCCCACACCTGAGTCATTTTTTTAGGTGATGAATCTAAGGAATTTAAGGAACTGTCCCAGATTGAGGTGTCAATAGAGGAGGTTTGGGAACAAATGGACAAATTAAACAGTAATAAGTCATCAGGACCAGATGGTATTCATCCAAGAGTTACGAAGGAACTCAAATATGAAATTGCAGAGCTACTAAGTGTAGTATGTAACCTATGACTTAAATCATCCTCTGTACAAAATGACTAGAGGATAGCTAATGTAATGTCAACTTTTAAAAAAGGCTCCCAAGGTGATCCTGGCAATTAGAGGCAACAAAAATGATTAGGGGTATGGAACAGCTAGGGTTGCCAGTTTTGGTTGGACCTATTCCTGGAGGTTTCCTCACATGACATAATCTTTAATTAAAGATTAATCTTTAATTCCTGGAGACTCCAGGACAATCCTGGAGCACTGGCAACCCTAGGAACAGCTTCAGTATGAGGAGAGATTAAAAAGACTGGACTGTTCAGCTTGGAAAAGAGACGACTGAGGGGGGCTATGATCGAACACTATCAAATCATGAGTGGTGTGGAGAAAGTGAATAAGGAAGTGTTATTTACCACTTCACATAATACAAGAATCAGTGTCACCTCCGTTAAATTAATAGGCATCAGGTTTAAAATAAATTAAATGAAGCGCTTCTTCACACAACACACAGTCAACCTGTGGACCTCATTTCTAGGGGATGTTGTGAAGGCCAAAAATATAACTGGATTCAAAAAAAGAATAAGATAAGTTCCTGGAGGATAGGTTCATGAACAACTATTAGCCAAGATGGTCAGGGATGCAACCCCATGCTCTGGGTGTCTCTGAGCCACTGAGTGCCAGAAGATGGGGCTGGATAACAGAGCAGATCACTCGATAACTACCCTGTTCTGTTCATTCCCTCTGGAGCACCTGGCATTGGCCACTGTCGGAAGACAGGATACTGGGTTAGATGGACCATTGGTCTGACCCAGTATGGCCATTCTTATGTTCTTAACTTTCTCATGAAGACAAGCCCTCATTAAGGTGGACTGTAATTACCCACAGTGGAACCTGGCTAAGGCTAGTACCCCTAATCTTGCAAAAAGTGGCCTGATTCTCAGGGACACCAGTTTTACCCATGTGTAATTTTACTGACTTCACTGGAGTTGTGCCAGTGTAAAACCAACGTTGCAGAGTAGAGAGCCAGGCCCAGAGTCTTTACAGACCATAAGCAGGCAAGACCTCAGCAGCACAGTACCCCTTAGCGCCATGCTGGAGCATTGGCTCAGTGCCATTTACTGGATCACTAACATGGCTTCATGAAGCACCAGGGCCTGGTGCTGCTCACTTTGTAAGATTTGATTAAATTGCAGCCTAAAAAGTGGAACAGTTACAGACCAGCTCAAATCTTCTTCTTTTTTATAATCATCAGGATAAGTGCATTAGGACCAGTTGTAGTCTGACCTGCCCCACCAACGCCTCCATCCTGGCCTGTAGGAAACAATTGCTACAGAGGCAGTAAGTAATTCACAGCCCATATCAACTCGTGCTGTGCCCACTCTAGAACAAAGTCTTTTTAAAAACACAATGTGGTTCTCTTGTGATCTATATTGCACTCTTTTGGGGACAGAATTGAGATAACAATCACATTTCCCCTTAAGGCGTCTGACAGTTTTGAGATCTAGCTCCAGAGGTGGCATTAGTTAATCACTTTGTCACAAAACATGGATATTTCATACTACTCCTATAGCACGTCTTCTTGTTAGCTGTTAGCATTGACAAGTTCTGTGTCCTGACCCCTGACCTTCCGTTTCCTATGAAACTTGCATCTCGGCCCTGTTTGCTGTGTGGCCTTTATAAGCTGCATACACAAAATGGCAGCCCCTTCCAGTTTGCTTAGGTGGAAATAAAAATCAAGGTACAGACCTGCTCTGAAAATCTGATGTTAATCCCCCACAGGCAGATGTTTGTATCCAGACACTGGGTGTCCTCTCACATATAAATCTCCCTTCTTGGAGCACAACCTTCACATGTCATTGTGCAGAAATATACTGCCCTGTCTGATAACCTCCTTCAACTAGCTTGGTAATGAGTTGCTTCTGGAGAGGGAAACCAGTTTATTATATCTGATTAGAGGGAAAGGAGGCTTCAGTGGAGAGATATAGAGCTGTGGGAAGGAGGGAGGCACATAGAACACACAGACAGACTCAAGTCTGATGGTCTGAGTTTCAAAAATGCTGGGCAAACACACGTGCCCTGAAATAACGGGGGCTGTGTGTGTGTGTTGGGGGGGAGGAGTGTCGGTCAATATATTGGGAAAATCAGGCCATTAACAATACAAAATTTGTGAAACTGCACCACGTGCTAACCTATTTGAAAGAATTGTCATTGTTCTCACTGCCTTATCGCCCAGAGTTCTGGACATCAGGTCTACCCTATCTAATCTATCATTTCAGCTGGGCTTGCTGATGTAATTCATATTTAAAGAGGCGCAGTCCTAGCTGATGTTAGCGGTATCCTGGTGGGTAGCAGTCCATGCTGCAGAATTCTCAGCTGGTGCCATTTGTGAATGCCGGGCTCTGATACATTAGCGTGTAATGGTGGGGGGTCTCAGTGTGGGACATTCCTGGCACTGCTGTGCAGTGATAAAGCAGAGGGGATGCAGTTGTGTTTTCAACGCTGGAGATTCCCAAATTCTTTGTACAATGGAAGTAATGCACTCATGTCTCAGTGCCGGTGGTTCTTGGGTACCTTACAGTAATAAAGAAGGAGACATTTAAATAACGGTGTCTCTGTGCTGGAAGTGTCTAGAAGAGTGCCATGATATAGTGGTGTTGATGTTTTCAGATGTCTTTTAAGCTCTGTTTGTTGGCGAACTATTACAGTAGCAAGAAAGCACTCCTAGCCCAGGTAGAGATCATCTGCTAAGGGCTTGTCTACAACTGAAAAGCGACAGGAGCACAGTTGCAGCACTGAACTGCCCTGCGATAGTGCTTTGGAGTAGACACTACCCAGGCTGCTGGGAAGGGCTCTCTTGTCACTGTAGTTAATCCACCTCCCCAAGAGGCAGTAGCCTAGTTAACGGAAGAATTCTTCTGGCAATCTAGTGCTGTCTACACCATGGATTAGGTCTGCTTAACTACGTCGCTCGGGGTATGGATTTTTTGCACCCCTGAGCAACGTAGCTGGGTCAGCTTAGCTTTTGAGTGTAGACCTGGCCTAAGAAGAGATCATTTGCTATAAAATTAGAATTAACCAAGCAGTGAATCAAGCAACTTTCTGTACGCACATGAAGTAGGATAACCAGGCAAGCCCACCCTCCCCAGATGGATTCCTCTCCTGGGGTCTTCCCCTGCTACCTCCATATGACTTCGCTCTCTCACCCCAGAGTGATCCCTGTGGTGAAGAACAAATGTGTGTAGCCTGGGTAAAACATGTGAGGAGTGCACCCCACTAGCATTCATGAACGTGCAAAGTCTCTTGAATTATTTGGCAATCAATTAACATGCGGTCAGAGTCTAGTGAAGGCAAAGCCATAGGTTCTCCTCTCACATCTGATTGAGGATGCTTTTTTCCTTTAGGCTGCAGAAGTACAGCCAGCCGGGCCACACACTAGATATTTGCAGCTGCAAAGACAGTGGTGTTTCCTATGTTTATGAACTTGATGACCTCTGGGGTGGTGGGAAGAGCAAGCCTTTGCTAGGTTCTTAATGACTTCTTGTGTTCCTAAATGTTTGTTCAGAGCTCACCAGACCGTAAGCTGTTAGTGAACTTGCCACAATAGATAAATCACTGGCCTTCACAGCAGGGAATTGGTTCTTTAATTAAACTTTGTTCCCAGAATCCAGCCTCCATCCTACCTCCTTTACCCAAACTTTCTCAAAGGAGGCCCATTGCATTAGGTCTAGCAGTGCATCTTGGGCAGTTTGCCATCATCTTGTTTGTAATGAACCAGGAGTTGCAATGGAAGGGAGATGAGGTGGTGGCAAGGAGTTTATGGTCTCAGTTGATCTTTACCATAAAGGATGAGATCCTGTTGGAGGTCAGAAAATTATCAGGGTTGTGTTGGGTCAACTTGGAGTGGAAGACCTCTCAAGAAAACATTGGTGTTTCAGGAAATGTCGTTAGTGCTCTTCACTGACAGCAATGAACTAATCTCCTTCATGCCAGTAGGGTGCACCACATTTAGTAGGAGACTTAAAACTAATCTTTTGAGATGCCTAGCAGCATGTTGGTTTAGTCCACTTGGAAATTTCTGACTTCTCAAACAATAGCCCTGCACTAGTGTACTGTATGTGTCAACTCTGCATCCGTAGTACTCGTTCTTGAAACAGTCTCAGCAACCCAAGTTGATTCTCCTTTAAAGTAGTTACACTGAATGGACATTTCCGTAGCTGCTGAGGTATTCTCTTAATGAACGGAAACATGAGGTCATTAGGACAGTGGGTTGGAGGTTCTGCCGAGGGATTGCTATAATAATATCTAGCACTTTTAATCATTGGCTATCATTAACCCTATTTTACAGCTAGAGAAATGACTGGCCCAAGGTCACCCAGCAGCAGAGACAGGATTGGAACCCACATTTCCTGTGTCCTAGTCCAGAGCTCAATCCACTGGGTCACACTGCTTAACTGATTTTTATGGCACAACATACTGCTGAATCTTGACCATCTGGATGATGATGTGAGGGTGTAAACCCCTTTGCCTCAGTAACAGGAAACCCTTATTATTATTAATAACTTTCAGTTACAGCTGTTTTTCACCCAAGGATCTCAAAATGCTAATGACTAAACCCTCACGAGTACCTGTGCAGTATTATCCTCTTCATTCTTATAGACTGGGAAACTGAGGCAGAGATGTGACATGACTTACCAAGGTGACATGGCAAGTCAGTAGCAGAGCTGAGCACATTAAGCTGTGCTCCCTCAAGCCTTGCATATATTGGCTAGAATTTAAAAGCCTGCTGCTACGGACAAGCCAGGACTCAGTAATTGCCAGCAGAGAACTGCAAATGTTATCATGATACACATGCATTCTGCTGGCATTTCCCCATTGCTCCCAGTAGCAGGCCTGTGGAATGGAAGAGGTGTAGGATAGGTGGGAGAAGACAGAAAGGAAAGGCTGAAATAGAATGGGGGAGCTAAAATATTAGCTTTAAAACGTTTTCAATAAGGAAGAAGAGATGGGGAAGGGGAGATGGAAACAGAGGCAGAAGAACCTGACTGATCCTGATTATCTGTATCCTCTCTCTGGCAGGGGTTTTGCACTTGCCAATAAGTGCAGCAGCTGGTTCAATTTGGACCTTTTCCTGCCTGGGGCTCTGGAGCCACTGACGAGTGTGGATGTTTGCATGCAGCCTAATTAGTGCCATTAGCATTGTTGTTAACTGCTTTTAATGAAGAACAGATGGTTCATTAAGGTCTCACGCAGTGAAGACCACTGACCCGTTGGTGCTAAAAGGGGGGAGAAGCCCTTCATCAGAGACAAACAAGTATTGCCCGAAGGTTGGAAGCATTAGATTCCACTGTGCAACTAGTTACACAGACACTGACAGACGACCCTCTCTCTTCCAGTAAGGAGATGCAGGGAATTCTAGTATTTGTGTGTTTTCTCATGATGCACTGATGTATCCGTTATCTTAGTCATGCCTGGGCCAAGATTTCCATAGTGGGGAAGACAGGAAGAGGACTGGGAAGAGGCAGGGACTAATATGATAGGATCATGTCTAGGGAAGAGGTAGTACTAGCATACTGAGTTAAAGCTGGGGAATGAAGGGAGAGATTGTGAATAAAAACACACAGGTCGGGATTTTCAATAGTGTCTAAGGATGGAATTCACAAGGGGGACTTAGGTACCTAATTGCCATGTTAGGCACAGTAATCCAACATTTAGATCCTCAAAACTCCTGCTCAGTTGCCACAAAACCCTGTAGGCACCTAAAATCCCTAGGTGCCTACGTTTCCACTGATGACGTCCCCTGCTTTTCTGTGGGTGGGCTTGTGCACAGTCACCTCAACCCTGATGCCCCAAACAGCTTGGCGCCTATTGCACGCCTCAGCCCCAGCACGACTCACAAAGGAGGCACTCCCTCATTAGTATGGGACCTTATGCCATTACGTCCATCTATTCTACAAGTGCTTTTTAGACTTTCAGATGTAAGAAGATACATTCTGGATCTGATCTGGGCTTAGCATAGATATTGGCCCAATCACAACCATCTTTATGTTGAAATTGGTACCTTTCCATTTGCTCAATAAGACAAAATAGACTTACTGTGGTGATACACTGAAGGAGACTAATGGATCCCATCAGGATCCAGAACTATAGGGGATAATATTGTCTAGCTGCTAGAGCAGAATACTGCGAGGCCTGTAAGGACACTATAAGAATACAACTTGTGCGATGGCTCGTAACTGCCCCGTCTTTCCACATCACCTTCACAAGATACCTTGGTTTTCCAACTACCTGAGCCAGAGACAGTGAGAGTGGAGAGATTAGATTGTCACTGGCAAGGATCCACTGCTCAATCTACTCAACTGCAGCAGACGACATTTTTGCTTGTTAATAGTTCTTTCTATCCTCTACCCCAGCACATATTAAGTCCCAACGAGATGCCTGATAAACCTAGATTTCCGTTACCAGGTTGCAGAGTCAAATATTTCTCATTGTGAGAACCTTTCAATCTACCTCACAGATAAGACTTCCATCAGCTTCCCAGCAGTCCCAGCAGGGGGAGAGCAGTAGGGAGCAAATGCACTCTTGTTCTGGTAGAGTTCCATCCAGCATCACAACTGGAGGGCCTCAGAGCTCAGCTACCTGCATGCTGGATCCGTGCCTCTCAAGCCCGGAGAGAACAATGGGGTAGGCCTTTGTTGGTGAGGGTTATTAATACCTCTGTAGCGGAGGGCGAGTTGCTGACAACCTTTAAACATGTTGTCAGGGGCGTGCACAATGGGGGGGCAAGCAGGAGCATAGGCCCTCCCAATCAGCAGGGGTACAGAACTCCTCTGGGGTCAGGGCGGGGAGAGCGAGCTCCTCTGGGCCTGGGCTGGGGCATGAGATGACAGCTTCTCCGGCCCCGAGGTTGCGGGGGCAGGGAGGGAGAGGCAGCTCTGCTGCCGATGTGGCCAAGAGAGGCAGCTCTTCTGGCCACAGGGGGCACAGAAAGCGCCCCTCCAAAAGTGGCCAAATTTTTATGCCTGTTCATGCCCCTGGGTCCAGCCCTTGCTTGAGAAAAGTCTCTTGACTGTAACAACCTCACCAGTTGTCACTCTTAGCTGTCCCTTTCTGGGGAAATTCATTTGATGGGCCAACTGTAGCAAAACACCTAGTAAAAATCATAAATATAATTACAAATAGCAATCCGGGGGCGTTATTCATGTTCCTGTGGAACATGGCTGCACAGAGCCAACTAACAGGAATATGCTTGCATGCCGACAGCTCTTATTCACACCCACAAATACACCTTCATACACTCTGACACAAAGATGTGCACGCTCACAATTGTCTCTGTCACTCATAGTTCCTACATAAATGCCCATTGTCTCTCCAAAGTCTCTATAGTGGGAAAGCAATAGAAGATGGGGAAAACCCCTGAAAACCCCAGCATTCTGTGATTGGTTAGTTTGAGTGAAAACACTTTCATAGGGATATAAGAACATAGGAACTGCTGTACTGGATCAGACCAATAACAAATTTAGGTTCCACCAGATACTTCACAATAAAACCCAGTATGGATAATTAGGCATTAATCTTCCTGTGGGGGAAGTTTCTTCATCACCCCAGGCATTTATCATTGGGTAGTCTTGGATTAGAAAGGCCAAGAAACACTGGACCATGGGGTTGTGAGAGAGCATTGGAGGACTCTCAGTCTGGAGACCTGGCCTGAGCTGCGTCCACACTGCAAAATGGTAGAGCCTGGACCCAGGTCCCAGGGGGACTTATGCTCAGGCCCACCCCCATGGGGGGTAGTAGGGACTGGGTCCTGAAGGCTTACATTCCACAGTCAGACAGATCCAGGTGTGTATGGGAGGTGGGTTTGGGCTCAAACCTGAGTCACAGCCTGGGCTTACATTGCAGTATTGACATACCCTTAGTGGCTGACTATGAAGCATGAGGGGTTTTTTTTAAAGTCACTTAGTCTTTTCATCCTATTTAATGTAACAATTGATATTCTTGTTAGTCACATAAATGTCTAATTTTTTTAATCCTGCTAAACTTTAGACCCAGTGATATCTTTTGGTCCTACTATGTGTCCTTAACGCTCATTCTAAATGTTTTAATTTCTCAACTTTTGTCTTTTAGGTTCTTTCAAACTAAGGTCCTAATTTTTTAAAAAGTATTTTAAGTCCCCTGTCCTACAATTTAGAGTCAGGGTTTTTTTTTTGTTTTTTGGTAATGATCCCTCCCATAAGGCTATTGGCAACAATATAAGTTCAGTATTGCAAAGTGGCTTCACTGCAGTTACTTTTAGAATGAATTCCTGTATGCTACTTAGCACTTAAGCACTTAGTCAAGAGTAATCTGATAAACTCCAGAACTATCTGTTCCAAGGAGCAATCATTGTATATGTCAATACATTACTTTGCTAAACTGTGTCCTGCAGTGACATTTGACCAGTTAAAATCTAACTAGCTGAAGTCACCCATAATTACTCTTTTAGAATATCTGGGGCCTCTTTTGATCTCTTTCAATACTATTCTCGTATGATTCAACTAAGAAATAAAGATATTTGGAGTTGGGTTTTTTTTAAATATAAAAACTGAATCTCTCTCTAAGAGACAATCTCTCTCTGAGAGTCAAATACATAAAATGACTGGGACATAAATCTATGCTTTCATGTCTTTTTCCATATTTTCTGCACCTAATTGTTAAAACTGTAAACAACTAATTCAGAGCAAACAAAGTGAGTCAAAAATTCGGCAGTGAAGTTTTAATTTTGAATTTGTGGCATCACAGTAGATACCAGGACAACAGATTGATGTAATGTACAGAGAACTGTGTGAAATGTTTACAATAAAATCTGAAAAGATGAACAACTCATCTGGTTTCATTTTTTGTTACAAACTGGCAACTCTTCATGTCACCAACCATTTAAAACTTGCCAGTTTCATCTACAATTAATAGGTATACCGGCATCTAAAGAATTCTCCTGTACTTTCTATATAGGAAATATCTTGAATACAGAAGATATTAAGGTTATCTAATGGCAGTTATTATTTAATTGTCTAAGACAACTGGCAAGTTTTTAAACACCATCAGTGAAGTTCATCCAAATGTTTTACTAAGGTTAATGAACTTTCCTAGAGAATGTTGGGTCCAGTTTTCAGTTCAAGCTCAGCTAATTTGTGATTTTGAATCTAACTCATGTGCAAACAGTAGTTTTGCATAGTTTTGACATATAACCACCTGAAATCTGACAAATTTCAAAGGGACAGAGAGTGTGCCATTTTCCCAGAAAGCAAAGGTATTTCATATAACTGTATTTGGTGCCTGAATACTACTCTAAACCAGACATAATAAAAATGCATAGCTTAGACTGAGTTTTAAAATTTAAGCGGCTAAGGTTATTTCAGTGCTAAGGCCTGGTTTAAACACAAGAGTTGCACTAGCAGATTCACTTGTTTTCGGTGGAGGCACGTGTCAGTTTACACGCAGGTCTGACTCCTACTGACATATCTCTGTTTATTCAGTATAGTTATTCCACTTTTTAGGAGTGGCACAAATCCTTACTGGTGGAATCATACCAGTGCAGTGGCAATCTGTCTGCACACTGACAGCAATATAGCTTTACCAGGACAAGCACTCCTCCCACTGCAATCCCACACTGCACTTCTGCCCAGGGTTGGTTCTAGGGTCCCATTATCAGAGGGGCAAGTGGGTACTTTGGGGCCTTGGATGTCACTATTTTAAAAACAATCTACCAACCCCCCAAGAGAATATCACTTCTTACCAAAGGTGAGATCATGCCTCCAGTCTGTGATCAGCCTCGCCATGGATTGGAAAGGAGACAATTTATTTTCTTGAGTTGTGTGGCAGGGAGCAAGTATAGCAAGGAGAGTAATATTCACCATCCTGAGGATATGAATGGAGCACATGCCTAAGGCCACGTCCACACTATCAATTTGTGTCAACAAAAGTGATATCGACACCCAAAAGTCGACATAATAAAAATTGCAATTTCATGTTCACACTTGCTCTCTCTGTTGGCAGATCACATCCACACGGGGGGCACCATCATCGACAATGTGAGCAATGCACTGTGGGTACCTATCCCACAGTCCTTCTGTCGCTAGGTGTTGTGGGACAACGGAGCAGTTGGCGGCGCATCTTGGGACAGTGCTAAATGTACTGTGATGCATTTCTTTCTGTCCCAGCACTCCATGAGCTTCTGGCTTTCTTTTGTGGCATTTTTTTCAATGGCCCTTGTTTGCTGTGTACCCTGGCATCTTTGTGAGAAGGGATGGATCCTGCACTGCTCTCCTATGCTCTGTTAACTGTCATGAAGACATTGCGGATGGCAGTGCAGTTAATCGTGAAGTTCCTAATGGAGGAAGACTCACAGGCACCTGACATGCTGTGTGATACGGATAGAAGCAACTTCAGATTGCTTTTGGCATTCACAAAGCAGGTGCATAGAGTAGACCGTCACTTTTGGGCTCGTGAAACAAGCACTGAATGCTGGGATCGTATTGTCATTCAGGTGTGGGATGATGAGCAGTGGCTACAGAACTTTTGGATGTGGAAAGTCACCTTCCTGGAACCGTATGCGGAGCTCGCGCGGCGCAAGGACACCAAAATGAGAACTGCCCTATCGGTAAAGAAGTGTGTGGCAATTGCTGTGTGGAAGCTGGCGACTCCAGACTGCTACTGGTTGGTTGCGAATCAATTTGGAGTGGGGAAGTCAACCACTGGGGCTGCGTTAATGCAAGTGTGAAGGGCAATAAATCGCATCCTGCTACGAAGGACCATGACTCTGGCAAATGTGTGTGAAATAGTGGATGGCTTTGCAGAAATGGGTTTCCCTAACTGTGGAGGGGCGATAGATGGCACACACATTCTAATTTTGGCACTAGACCACCTTGCGATGGAGTACATCAATGGGAAAGGGTAATACTCCATGGTGTTGCAGGCGTTTGTGGATCACCATGGACGTTTCACTGACATCAATGTGGGGTGGTCTGGGAAGGTGCATGATGCATGCATCTTCAGCAACATCGGCCTGTACAGAAAGCTGGAAGTGTGGACTTTCTTTCCTAACCAGAAAATTACAGTGGGGGGGGGGGGTGATGAAATGCCCAAAGTGATCCTGAGGGACCCTGTGTACCCCTTACAGCCTTGGCTCATGAAACCTTAAATGGGACATGTGGACAGCAGTAAGGAGCAGTTCAACAAGCTCAGTAGGTGCTGGATGACAGTTAAATGTGCCTTTGGAAGATTAAAGGCATGCTGGCGATGTCTTTATGGCAGGTTAGACCTCACTAAGGATAATATTCCCATGGTCATAGCCGCGTGTCAGACATTGCATAATCTCTGTGAAGCTAAGGGTGAAAGGTTTGCTCAGGGGTGGAGTGCTGAGGCAGACCACTTGGCCACTGATTTGGAGCAGCCAGATACCAGGGATGTCAGAGGAGCCCAGAGAAGAGCTATTCGAATCAGGGAGGCTTTGAGGCAGCACTTTGACAATGACCACCAGTAACATATATCTCTGTCTGAGTTGCTTCAATGTTACATGACATGTAGTTTTCCTAGGGGGCAATGGTGACATTTGGGGCCTTATATTCCTATAATAGAGTGATTAAAATGCCTGTGCACATATTGGCTGTGCCTGCAATCTCACCTTGTAGAAAAAAAATAAAGATGATATACCATTATAAAAGTTTGCTTTTATTGCACAATAAACAGCACACACAAATACACAGATGCTTGGTGGGAAAGGAGGAACCAAGGGAGGACAGACTTTCACAGCTGTGTGTAGGTCCAGCTATCATTGTGAAAGTTGTCAGTGGGGGTGGAGTGAAGGGGAAACCGAGAAGTCCCAGAAGGTAGAAAGGAATGTACGGGCGGAGTTGGGGCGGGCATGGAAAAGAGTTCTGAATGTGCTGCAGTGGAGGTCGACCTCTGATCTGCTCAGTCTGCAGCATTACTAAGGACTTCAGCATCTGCGTTTGCAACTCCATTACTTTAAGCATCTGCTCAGTAGTGTCCTTAACAAACACATGATTCTCTTTTCTGTCCTGCCGTTCGGCTTCCCAGCACTCCTTTTGTTCCCTTTTTTCTGCAGTGACGCACTGCAGGACCTCCCGGAACATGTCTTTTTGCCTGCATCTTGGGCACTTTCTTATCTGGAGGATACGCTCAGCCGGGGTGTGTGGGGTGTTCCTGAAGGCCACATCTGGTGAAACACAGAGGACAATGCACAGAAGCGGGATTGTTAAATTCGCACACAGCATTGAAACATTTCTGTTAAATACACCTTTTGCAACATTGCCATCACTTTCTCACTGACCCTAGCCAGGCATACATCTCTGTGAACACCCAAAGCATGGTGAGTGTTGGCAGGGTTCGGGGGGGTATAGGGGGCACTCCACATGGGGAAAAGAGCACACAGTCTTGGCAAGGGGCATGGTGCAGCATTCTAGGGAACAAATTCTAAAATTCTCCCACACTTTTCCACAGGCGGGGGTAATTCTAGCAGATGTCTTAAGCAGGGAAACGATGGTACATCTACTGCACGCTTGTGGCTTCTGCCCTGCTCCCTATGCTGCTTGCCTATGTGCCACTTTGGTCCCTGCACAAGTGATTACCAAATGGTGCGGGAAAGTTTCCTACAGTGGAGGAAGGAACAAAGCTGCTCTGCCATGGAATCTTCGGCAGAGGATTACCCAGTGCCTCCAGGAAACTTTTCTGGAGATCTCTCTGGAGGATTCCCGTGAGATCTCGGCATGCATCAACACCCTGTACCGCTGTATTGATTAGCTACACAGGGAAATGTCCAGCTCACAGAAACACAGCCAGCCTCCCACTTTTCTATGCCCTGAATCCACCTCCGCACTACATAAGTCACAGCCACTTACCAGGAGTCTCATCTCCTGTTTCTTGCTCACCAGAGAGGAACTGCTGAGACTGGCTAGACACCTCTGGAGTGGAGAACAGTTCCTGGCTGCCTGCCCCACCAGGCAACCCCACCGGGAGCTGCACATCCTCATCTAACTCCACCTCTTCATCAGTGACTTCGTCCTCTGGGTTAGGTGCTCTTTCCGCTGCCTCCGTGCCCTCTGAAATATCCACGGGGCTCTTGGCAGTGGAGGTGGGGTCACCACCAAGGATAGCGTCCAGCTCCTTATAGAACCGGCAGGTCTTAGACACAGCACCTGAGCAACAGTTTGCCTCCCTCACCTTATGGTACGCCTGCTTTAGCTCCTTAATCTTCGCTCTGCACTGCAGCATGTCCCGATCATAGCCCTTTTCACACAAGCTGTCATAAATATAAAGGGAAGGGTAAACTCCTTTAAAATCCCTCCTGGCCAGAGAAAATACCCTTTCACCTGTAAAGGGTTAAGAAGCAAGGATAACCTCACTTGCACCTGACCAAAATGACCAATGAGGAGACAAGATACTCTCAAAGCTGGAGGGGGGGAGAAACAAAGGGTCTGTCTGTCTGTGTGATGCTTTTGCCGGGAACAGAAAAGGAATGGAGTCTTAGAACTTAGTAAGTAATCTAGCTAGATATGCGTTAGATTCTGTTTTCTTTAAATGACTGAGAAAATAAGCTGTGCTGAATGGAATGGATATGCCTGTTTTTGTGTCTTTTTGTAACTTAAGGTTTTGCGTAGAAGGATTCTCTATGTTTTGAATCTGATTACCCTGTAAGGTATTTACCATCCTGATTTTACAGAGGTGATTCTTTTACTTTTTCTTCAAATAAAATTCTTCTTTTAAGAACCTGATTGCTTTTTCGTGGTTCTTAAGATCCAAGAGTTTGGGTCTGTGTTCTGCTATGCAAATTGGTGAGGATTTTTATCAAGCCTTCCCCAGGAAAGGAGGTGTAGGGTTTGGGAGGATTTTGGGGGGAAAGACGTTTCCAAGCGGGCTCTTTCCCTGTTATGTATTTGTTAGACGCTTGGTGGTGGCAGCAATAAAGTCCAAGGGCAAAAGGTAAAATAGTTTGTACCTTGGGGAAGTTTTAATCTAAGCTGGTAAAAATAAGCTTAGGGGGCTTTTCATGCAGGTCCCCACATCTGTATCCTAGAGTTCAGAGTGGGGAAGGAACCTTGACACAAGACTCAAGAAATCTGCCCGTAGGTATCAAAATTCCTTCGGCTCAAGTGCAGCGGGGACTGCACAGCCTCCTCTCCCCATACACCGAGCAGCTCCAGCAGCTCCACAGTGGTCCAAGCAGGAGAGCGTTTGCTGCAATAACCCACCGTGGTCACCGGGGAAAATGCGATTAGACCTCTCCACGCCGAGCAAACAGGAAATGGAATTTCAAAAATTCTCGGGGTTTCTAAGGGGGAGGGGCAGATGGTTGTTTACCTGGCTGCAGGGAAGTGGAGTTCAAACTGCTGACCAGAGCAGTCAGGATGGGCATTGTGGGACATCTCCTGGAGGCCAATTAAAGTGACCAAATGAAGCGTGGTGTCTTCACTTGCGCTTTGTTGACAAAAATGTAGAGGAAAAAGACATAAATCTCTCGTGAGGGTGGATGTATTTTGTCGCCAAAACCGGTCATTTTCCCCGATAAAAGTCACCTTGCAGTGTGTACACACTTACTGTTTGGGTTAACAAACGGCAGTTTTGGCGACAAAACTTGGCAGTGTAGATAAGCCTAAGACTTTTGCTGAACACTGCCTGTTGATAACTTTCTAAGAGGGAGCTTTGAACCACTTACCTATCCTGGGATACATGCACCCTCTAGCTAACGAACATTCTTTGTTTTTTGGTTTGTCAGTGGCCTTGGAGGGCAGAATCCTATGACATGCCCCTCCAATGCCTGCCAAATAGATGGAGAATATCTGAGCCGAAAGAAAAAGGACCAAGGACACTGTGTTTTCTTACCTCATGGCCGAATGCCAGCAAAATGCCAGCAGAACTAGTGAATGGCAACAAAACTGTACTTCAGGAGAGGAGGGAGGACAGAGAAACACAACTGGGCATGAGTCAAGTCAGTGAAACTCAGACAGCACAGCTTGGGAAGAACAGCAGAGCAGGAAACCCAAGGAACCCCAGCAAATGTACCTTGCACTGCAAGGCAGAGAGGATGCAGGCTGCTGAGAGAGAATATACACCACCCCTCATGCAAGATCCTCTTATCCCCTCACACCCCACCCTCATGACAATTTGCACCTCACTCCACCCCAGTGGACAATAACTCTTGCAGCAAGACATTGTTAATAAAATTCAAATGTTTTATACATAAATGCCTCTTTCTGGTAAGCAATCACAGTGGCAATAGATGGGAGACGAGCAATGGAGACAGACAAGCACCATGACCGAGCCTCACAATCACTTGGGCAAGGAAAGGTATAATGCCATGGCCCTCTAACATGCCCCTTTAAGGCTCAGGGGCTTGGGGCCAGCCAGCTGTGTACACTAATCAGATCCTGCTGAGCAGAGGACAAGTGTTCCTTATAAAGAGTTGCAGGAAAAAAGGTGTGTAGAGCTGGACAGTCCTCTGCAGTAGTCCCTGGGGAAGGGAAAAGACTCCAGAAAGGAAGGCTCAGTGGATTAGACCTGTGGCCACTCTTCTGTCTAAGGGAAGGGGAACTGGGAAAAAACAGAGGCTGAAGAAAGCCAGGGGCCTGCAGAATGGACAAGGGGATGTTTCCTGCCAATCTCAGTGACTGCTGGGTTGAAGGACGGCCCAGGGGAGGACCCACTGGCCACTGCCCCATACAAGGGTCATGGGAGTTGAGAAAGCACCCAGGAAGGATACAAGACTTTTCTTAAGCCAAGGGTGGGTGGACATTGGTTAGGTTATTGCTTTCTCTGAAGGAAGATTGGGGACTGAAGAAGAGTTGAGTGACAAAAAGTGGCAGAGCCCAGGGTGTTCTGAGTGAGAGTCTGGGACTTTAGTCTATATCTTTAAGAGGTGTAATAATAAATTACCCCAGGACAAGGGGTCCTTAGCCCAAGAGAGTGTTGGAGGAGTGTTGGAATGACCCTGACAAGGGGGAAACGGAGGCTGAGCACCTGTGGGGCATGTTCCTGGCATAGGGGGCACTAGAGAGGGGCCTATCCTGTAACAGGCCCAGTTTCAAAGTACATTTTAGAGCTTCTCTCACCCTAACCAAAGCAGCACTACTAACTGGTCTAGTATCTGGCTGCTTGAAATTAGCAGTCAGCCTCCCCACTCACTTTCCCAGCCAGGCAGAAGCATTTCTCCATGTGTTTCACAAATATTATGCAGTGTACAGAGGCAGGTATGACAGATTGGATATTTTCCTTGCTGAGATCAAGCTATGTCATGAAATTCTTTCATCTGCCCTTCAGTCTTCCAAAGGCACCCTCCACATTCATTCTGCCCTGCTTGGGTAACAGCAAAATAGTTCCTTCCTTTTGTCCAGCCTACAGGTATAGGGCTTCATCCAACAGGAAAACAAAGGGTAGGCAGGGTCGCTCAAAATCACAACGGGCACTGAAACCCTACCATCTGGTAGCAATCTGAGAGTGCAAGCTTCCATGCTGCAATCACCACTGGCTTCTCAACT
Source organism: Chelonia mydas (assembly GCF_015237465.2). NCBI lineage: Eukaryota > Metazoa > Chordata > Testudines > Cheloniidae > Chelonia > Chelonia mydas. The sequence goes on from NC_051246.2 coordinate 72,006,710, forward strand.
GCAAGGGCAGCTCTCAGCCTGGTGTTTCTGTGCTGCAGGGCAGAAGCTAGCTCGACACACAACTCTAGGAATGGGGCCTTTTGCATTCTGAAGTTTTGGAGCCACTGCTGCTCATCGCAGATCTGCATAGCGATCATGTCTCACCATTCAGTGCTTGCTGGATGAGCCCGAAAGTGTTGCTACACCAAGTGCAGCCATCCCCCAAATTGATCAAGCAGGAGTGCACCCACTGCCTTCACATGCGAGTCAGCCTGTAAAAAGCCCACTTGCCCATGTTGTCCTTCTCAGTATAATAGGATCATATGTCCTAACAATGAAGAAGAGCACTGAGTTCCTCTGTGCATCATTCATATTTGCAGAGAGCAATTTGGAAATGGTGCAGGTGAGTGGTGAATTACTAGTTTAATCAGCTGGGAATTTGTTCAAGCTAAACTGCACTACGCCATTCTTTAATTGAAATAACAGAGGCTTGCACTGGTTTAAGTTCAACTGGTTCAACTCTGTCATGTAAAAAAGCCCTTCCAGAGGTGAGCTTAAAACCACCTAGCTTTAAACTGCCATGAGAATGTCCACACACAAAGCTGCTCTGGTTTAACATCACACCTGTAGGCCATGTCTACGGTACAAAATTATGTCGACCTAACTTACATTATCATATAGCCACCACAGTTATTACATCGCTTGTGTGTGTTCACGCGTGGCTCCTTATGTCGGCGGTATGCATCCTCACCAGGAGTGCTTGTATTGATTGTAATGTCAGTGTGGGGCATTGTGGGATGGTTTCTGAAAACCAATGACAGTCTCTGTGAGCAACGCAGTATCTACACTGACACCGTGTTGGCCTAATTACATGGACTGTGACTCTATGCCACCTGGGGAGGTGGCGTTACCAAATCGGCAGAGAGAGGCACGTATGTCGGAAAGAGTCAAATTTAAATGAAAAGATTCCACAACTAAGTTGATGCACGGCAGCTTACATCTACCTAACCGTGTAGCTTAGAGCAGGCCTTAGTAAAACCAGTACAGTGTGTGTGTATATAGATAAGGCATACACCTCAATCCTCTCTTTTTGTTGTACCGTTATGGGGTGGGGCCCTCCTAGGTCATGGGCTATGCAATTATCTGCCTTATTTGATCTTTCCTGCACTATTCCCACTGGTAGCTGTAACACTGATTGCATTCATACGGTAAAATTGCTAACACTCAATAATAAACAAAACATGACCTGTCCATAAGAGAATATGCAAAGCCAAAAAGTTTCTAAAGGGATTGGATTGGAGCTGCCCTAAAATCTGCTGCTTTTCTGTCAACAACAACATAAGCCATCCAAAAGCAACTACATAGGCACAGAACTGAAAAACAAAATGTACCGGGAAAAAAAAATTGAGAGTGGAGTATGTTGTAATTCTCCTCTAGGGGGAGCTAGAGGGTAGTCAGGCAGATTATGGTAAAAGGCTCAAACTGCATAATTAACAGGGTGGGGGGAGCTCAGCACTGGACCTTCCTTTTTAAGAGCTCCTAACTGGATGCTAGAAGAAGTTGTTTTTGCTTTAATTTCAGGGCCCTGTCTGTGTTCTCACACATTCTCATTTGTTGTGTCCATATTTTGTATGTTTCAGACAAACACATTAAAAAACGAGCTGAGTAGAGAGAAAGGTTGGTTTGGGGACTACTGGACTAGGAATCTGAAGATCTGGTTTCAATGTCTGGCTTTGTCAAAGACTCTCCGTGCAATCCTGGGCAAGTCACTTAGCTTCTTTGTGCCTTGGTTCCCCACCTGCAAAACAGGGCTAATACAGCCTTTCTCCCACTCTGTCTGTCCTGTCTCTTTACACTGTAAGTTCTTCAGGGCAGGCACGGTCTCTTATTGTCTGTTTTGTACAGTACCTGGCACAAAGAGGCCCTGATCTTGGTTGGACTCACTAGGCACTATTATAATGCAAGTAATAAGAGCAGGCCAGGGAAGTTGCATGCATATAATGTGCCCATTGCTCTCCCCCAACCCCCAAAGCTCCTCATCAAACTCTGGACTGGAACCACAATGTTATGGACAGAGTAAACTGTTTGGCTGCACATATTGAGGCAGATTGTTGCTGAGATGGTGCACTTTTGTGTCCTCCCTCCCCACAGCTCCCTGTTCCACTGTTAGCCAACGAACATCCATCCACTTCCCCATTCTGCACATGCACACGTACACACAGCATCCCAGGTGACAACAGCTCAAACTAGTGATGGAAAAACCTTAAAAGTTTCCTTTTGGTTAACCACCAAGAAATGAAGATTGCTATCCAGCACTATAAATCAGTGTAGAAATCTCTCAGGAGCTAGGCTTTCCACCAGTGTTTCAGTATTGTAGCTTCCAGATGATGCTAGGAAGCAGAGAGGCATGAAAATAATAAAAACCAAACCAAGTGGTAATGAGAGCTGGGCCCAATCCAGAACAGTGGATTCTAACCCCACTGAACTTTGTGGGAGCTTCAGTTCTGAATCTGAACAACTTCGCGACTCAGCCACAAGTAGCCAAACTTTGCTGAGTGCTTCCAAAGGCTGGGTTTGAATTTCAGAGAAAGGTTCAGCTCATTTCTCATTTTACCCAATCACACTTGTCCATCCCTTGTGTCAGCCCCAACTTTCAGCAGCCAAAGCTGCTCCTGCAGTGGTTTGGGCTACCTAAAGCTGCCCAATATCAACCAGCTCACGCACTCTGTCACTTCTCTTTTATTCTTATTTCTCCTTCACTCCCTCCTGGACTCTCCTTGTGCAGTTACCAGAAATCCAATTCCAAAAGCATTTCACACCTCTTGCCAAGCTAAACATTTTAAGTGGGTTTCATTTGAGTGAGTGGCTGTCAGCACTGGGGCAGTCCCTCTGGGTCTTGCTCCGGCTGCTTGGATCACTCCAAGCGGAATGGCAACAAACTCTCTGCTTTATTCCCCACAGCTCTCTCTCTCCAGCCAGCGTCTGTTTGCATAGCCAGCAGATGTCAGCTTCTCGTTTGTATGCGCATATCCGATAGCTAATTGTGCAGTGCCCCTGCTGGCCCAGTGTTATTGCCCTTGCTTATTTTCAGTGGTAGCGGGCAGGCGAAAGAGGCAGCAGAGAAATAATTGAAATAAATGAAGCTGGAAGATGCCTCATTTTGGCACATTGCTTATACGTTAAGATGTAATGTTCAGCCTGAAATTTAAATCTGTTTCACAAACTATGGTAGTCACCATTTCTAGGGGAGAGAGAAGTGAGAGCAAAGAACATGAACAAGGGAATATTCTTTCTTCCTTGTTGGGTTGTTGCCATTCCAGACTTGACAGAAGTGTAACCCTCTATTGGATCTTTCTAGTCTTGGTTCTGCCATTGCTGAGTATTAGCTGGAAATAATCCACTGAGAGAGGCTGACTAGAGTGGCTCTGCCTAAGGGTTTAAAACCTTCCAAAATGCATGTGCAGGTACTGACATATTTTTTGCCCCCTTGGGATTGCAAATATGGTGGAAGGGAAAGAGTTATTCCCTGCTGTCGGCAATAGCAGAACTAGATAGGTTCAACAGATTCTACAGCTTGAGCAGACGTACCCAGGCTAGCTCTGATCCAGCGAGCACACTAAAAATGAAGTGTAGTTGCCGTGGTGTGAATGCCGGGACAGGCTAGCCACGTGAGTACAATCCCATTTGAAACCGTACATACATACTTAGGTAGCGTGCTTGTCCCAATGCTTGCACTGAAGTGGATACATTGCTATTTTTAGCACACTAGTTCAATCAGAGCTAGTGCAGGTGTGTCTACTCGAGCTGGAAATTACACCTCTATAGTACACATGCCCACAGGCCATGCATTTGTCTTCCCAAAGGATCTCAGTCAACATAAACAGCTCAGTATGTGAATTTGTTTTTACAGGCTTCTTCCCAACCCTGCTTGTCATGAGACTACTTATGGAGCCAAAACCAATACTTTGTATTTCTGTAACACCCCTAAGATGGAGGCAGGTGTTATAATGTCCATTTAACAGATGAGGAAACTAAAACCCAGGGAGGGAAAATGACTTGCCCAAGGCTACATGCAACTAAGAACAGAATCCAAATCTTCTGACTAGAAGACAAATGAAAAGAACCCCAAATTTATTATTTTTAAAAATTTCATTAAATTTAAGCCAAACTCATGATTTGGGGAGCCTGATTTCTTTGAAGAATAAAGGTCAATGCTTAAAGCACCAGACTGAGAACCAGGAGATTTGAGTTCTGCTTCTGGCTTTGACCCTAATTTGGTTGGTAACACTGGAACTGTAAATCTAATCTTCAAACTTAACCATGTACAAGTGTGCATTCAAAAAGGCATGCTCAGCAGTATGTCTAATTTGAATTGGCATTACAACTGCAAGTGCAAAATGAGTAATTGTACATGCAAATGACCAGTTGCACATCTGTAGTGAGGTGGAGTGGCCTCCCACTGAGCCAGAGGGAGCCACTCTCAGATACCTGGTGGGCAGAGCCAGGCCGGGCCCGCCCCTCCCGCCAGAAGCTAAGGGGAGGTAGCCTCCCCTTCTTTAGGCAAGAGGCTTGCATTTGTCTGCCGTCTGTCTGAGCTAAGGTGACAGGCGATAGACTGCTTGGTTGCTTGCCCCTGCCTGAGGGCCTGAGCCCCCTAACACTGTTTGTTTGTTCTGCCCTGGCCTAAGGCCTGAGGGGCCTAGACCATGTTATTGCTTGGCCCTGCCGTGCCACCCAGACGGCAGACCCTTCTGCTCAATTTGCTAATTCCCTGCTCGTGGGCAGCACCCCAGTGACACAGTGAGGCACAGTAGCCTGGCACTGAGCCTGAGGGGAAGGGACGATTGCTAACCCACTACAACATCTAACTGGTAAGTTGCACACACAGTTACCCAGTTTGTGCACAAAATTATGGTAACTGTATGTACATTAGGAGTGTAATTGTACAACATAAGATCTGCATACCTACTTTGGAAAATCAGGCTCTTAATCACTCTGTGTTTCATTGTTCCAATCTATAAAATAGGTATAATAAAACTTGGGTGTGGTACCTTGTAGAAGTGTTGTGAGATCAGGTTTGTAAAGCACTTTGGCATTCACAGATAGAAGGTGCTATAGAAAGGCAAGTACTGTTATTTTCAAAAAGGTGGGTCTTTGTTTCCTCACTGCTTCATACTTTTGATGGCTGGTCCCAATTTCCTTTGGGGCTTAGTTAATAGCTGTTCAGCTGGGTCAGCAGTCTTGCCATCCCCAGGATCTGAACGGTCTGCTTCCAATCAGTAGGCCCAGCGTTTTACAGCATGGGGAGTGAATTAACAGGTTCAGGCACCAAACTGGGTTTGTTTGATTGCCTGTTAGTTGTACAGGAGGTCACAGAGCCTATTCAAGCAATATCAGAGCGGGAATGCTATCCACTGCAAAGTTTACTCTTAGAAAAATACTGTAACATGTGCCTTCATGCCATTAATACCTGACTGCCCACTTCATGGGGGCGGAATAAGCTAAGCATGGGCCCTCACTTAGACATGAACCACAGACTTGATGTCAGTAACCAAGGTAGGTACTGTAATGGACTCTGCTGCAGGGTATTGCTGAGAATATCATGGTACGCAGGTCCCTTCTGGATGCCTGGTAGCACACTCTGAGTACCACAGACCTGGAGGCAAGCACTGTCGGCGCTCTGAGCACAAGGGCCCAGATCAACAACGTTACTTAGGTACCTTGCTCCCAATAAAATCAATAGGAGTTAGGAGTCTAAATGCCTTTGAGGATCAGGGTGTAGGGTTGTCAGGCTCCAGGCCTTTGCGGGTTCCCATAAACTGTCTCATGCGGTGCGGAACTGAGGATTTCTTTAGCAGGGCTGGTAGAAACCAAAAGGTGCAAATCCCTTAGGCCCAATGACTTAACTACTTTGATTTTCATTGTTACTGTTAACAGCTCCTAATCCAGCCCTTAGGGGCAGTATAATACAGCCAGGGTTTAAGGATAAGAGTCTCATAACCCTTCCATAGTGGCTGGCCTGCCTGCAGGATGCCACCCTGTATCCACCAGCTGTAGGTCCTGTGGGTCCCCAGCAACCAATAGGGTGTGTCTGCCAAGCTCTCAGCCGTCCAGCCCCAGCACTCAGGCCACTTGCTGTCCACAACCAGCTCCCAAGCTGCTGACTTGGGCTACTGCTCTTACTCCCATGTGGTCGTCAGCTCCCTCCAGACGCGGTGCCCTCTGACCTCAGGATATTACTTTGTGTTCCTGTGCTCTGGAGATTATGGAGCCCTCTATTGGTTGAATGTTGAACTGGCTGACACTGTCCCCTCCGCTGGTTAGACCCTTTCCCTCCAGCTCAGCCAGGGTTTAGGGAAGGTGCCTCGTAATGAGCCAGCAAATTCACTACAGAATTATCCATCATTGAGAGAGTGAAAATCTGTATGTTTTCCTATGGTGCGTGAGCTTTCAGGCGGTACCCACAGCCAAGCCTGTGTTGGGAACAGTGCCAGGTTCTGTCTAATGCCAATACTGGGCTGACATTTTAGCCTCCACCCTAATGGAAACCACAACGGATCTATCTAACTCCCAAAGCCATTAATTAGAGCTTAATGACCTCTCTCCAAGCAAAGGCCTCGGAAATGAGCTTCAGAGAATTTCCTACTAGTAATGTGCACTGTGCACCAGCCTGACCTGCTTTGGCTCAGACTCTAACTGTGTATTCTAAAGCCTGTCTGTCTGTTTACAAAGTCTGCCCTGGATGTGTCGTCTTATGGCAACCTAAAGCCATACAATCTGTCCTCTGTAGAAAGATAACATCTTATACCAATAAAGGCATCTCACATTCAGGAAGTGAAGGATTTAAACTTTGTTAACAACCCTTAGGTTCTTGAGGAATAAAACTCTATTTACATCTAAAACTCCTTTGGGTATTAAACCTATTTACAGTGCCAGTCCCCTGCCACATTGAACTGGGGGCAATTTCTGCCATAACTGAGCTTTGCAGAAAAGCTGGTTGAAAAAGGGACCCATTTTTTGTGAAACCTACTTAATAAAATGTCCCTTTTTTGGTTTAAAAATGTTGAATGTTTACATTTTTCAGCCAGCTCCGTTTTTGCACTTTTCATACTTCCTGTGCTCATGACAGACCTAGATTGAGAGGTCTCTACCAGGCATCATGGGCAGCTGCCAGCTTTCCCTCGTCTTTGATTGTGTCCGTTTTCCCTTTTGGTTACAGTCGAAGGGTTGGGGAAAGCCTTTCCAGAAAAGTGTCTGTTAAGAGTCTGAGGCTTTAACCTCGAACAGTGTAGCTCTTACATGTGTTTGTGTGTGTCTTTGGTGGAGTATCTATCATACATGTTTGTTATTCACAAAGTGTGTGAGATGGCATTTGTGTGATGAAGGAGAGGGTAGATACATGATGGTGAATGACTCTATATGCCTACATATTTATTTACAGTGTCTTAGCAGGTGACTGAGTGCATGCGATATCTGGGGGCCATAAATGGCTGTGTAATATGGTAGCAGTCAAATGTATTGTGTTGGGGATTTGTTTGAAACCAATTGTGTACTATTCTATTTAATAACTTTGTGTGTATGCAGGTCTTTCATGGTTTCTTTGCATTAATGTTTCTATTATTGAGATGTATCATGCCAGGCCATGCTTTTCAATTTCATATAACAGGGTGAACCTTATTTAAAATACATAGTTAAATATACATTAGATATTTATATATGTGCATGTACAAAAATAAAATATTCTGTGTGCTCTTGCAAGGATATTTACTCTTAAGTTTCTGTACCTCAGCTTTCATTTTAAGACACTGCCTGAAAATAAAGCTAGGATTTTCACAGGAGCCTAATGGACCTGAATTTCAATGGAATGGGTGCCTCACTCCTTTAGACTCCCTTGAAAAATCCCATCATAAACATATCCTGGAAAAGCACAGAAGAAAAACAGTGCATTCCCCTTTCATAATGTATTTACAATCAGAAGCAAGAGCTAAAAATAAATAAAACTCAGAGTGAGAAAGAAAATCAGTGGAGAAGCCATGCTGTGTGTGCACATAAGGAATGGGAAGAGGCTGGATTAGTTTGAGGCAGAATGAGAGCCTTTAACTAGGGATGGAAGAGAGGAGGGCTGGGAGATCTGACAGAAAGGGTGTGCAATGGTTTCAAATAGGACTACCATCTCCATAATCCTTGAGGAGAGATGCCATATATACAAACACTGAGTCAAACAAGTGGTGTCCATTGCTGAGCAGTTCGCCGTGTGTGATACTAAAAGTTCTCGCTTTTGGACATAGACTCACAAGTGGGTGTCTCAGTGCAGCTGTCATCTTTGCCCCTCTCACCCATTTCTTTTTCTTTTTTCTTTTAAATTAATTAACCTCCCACTTTTGAGTCTCAGACCCCATAAATTTACCCTGTGACTCACAGAATTAAATTCCCTCAGCACTTAAAGAAAAAGAAAATAGCATCCACAGCTCCAAGGCAAAAGGCTAATCGGACATGACTTCATGGTGAGTTTGACAGTACATTCTGATCATCCTTCTCCAGTGACAGCCTATCACATGGCTGACTCAGGAAGGAATTTTTAACAGTACTGATTCAATAAAGGCCTTCAATTTCAGGCTCAGGAGCGGACAAAGAGAAGAGAAATATCTACAGAAAATGCAACAACCGGAGGGGAGTAGGAAAGTGAGTGCTATAGATGCTTATTTTTCCTCACATGAGCATTACGAATTTACGTTAAACCATTTTGATAGCTACGTCTTTTCTTTACAGAAGAACCACTATATCTTAATTACGTAGGACAGGAGAACTCAAAAGGGTGAATTCTGGAATTAGAACAAAACTGTTTTGACATTTGAGTTGTATTTGCTTCTGGCAGTGCATGAGTTCTGATCTGAGATGTGTGATATGCAATATAGTATTGTATTCCCCTGCCAGTAGAAGTGTGTTCTGGTCACTGGGAAAGCTCCGATCGGAATTTTCTGGCTTGGGCCCAGCTTTATCTGGTAGCCCTCAAAGCAGGGGATGCTTTGCTTGCACAGCACAGGCTTCAATTTACCTAGAAATACAATTTTTTAAATTATATTTCTCTTGGGGGAGGGTTAAATTTTGTTTAAATTAAGTGCAGGAGAGGCAGTTTTGTGAACCACAAAGCTTTAAATTAAAAATATTGAAAGTTCTTTAGGTTTTACACAACACCAGAGCCCAACCCAACCCCCAACCCAAAATTTTCCCCCAACCGAAAAAATTATATGTGCCATTTTGGAGGCTCCTGCATCCAACCCACTTGATTTTGTGAAGCCCTTTTAAAATGTTTGCTTGACTCTTAAACAAAGCCTCAAGTACCTAATATTCTTCCTTCAACTGCTTGATTGCTGAATTCTGATACCTGAGATATAGGGCAAATGACCCATAAGGCAATGCCCTCTGGACTGGTGCATCACTTTGAAGTGCTGACATTACAATGGAAGATCTACAGAACCCTAGGTATTGCCAGGATGCCCACCACCATAGTACCTAGGCTCTAATCTTCAGGTTGGCACTTCAAAGGAATGTGGCTTGCACAGAGGTTAAAGAAGCCTGATTCCTGGCTACCATGGAAATGGGGAGAGGTATTTTGGGTTGCAGGCATCAAAGCCCTTATCTGTTTGTTTTCTCACTTGCCATCTTCCTTGTTATGCCCCGGAATATAAATTAGAGATCACTGATAATTTATCACAGATACATTGGAGATCACAGATAATGTCATCTGCCACAATTGCTAGAGATGGGCCCACGCTAAGCCCCCAGATCAGATCATGCTCAAACTTTGTGGAAATATGTATCCGGATCTGAACATTGTGCGCCCCCTCCCCCCCACACTTCTTTTTTACAATGGGCCAAATGAAAGTAATGGATCCAAACTTCCCTGGAATGGGTGAAAGTTCTGACATGGCAAATAGTTCAGATCCTTGGGCCATCTCTACCCTTTCCCCCTGTTCCTGGGCAGGTCTGTTCATCCTTTAGTGTATTCCTCTGTGATGGGGTGTCAACCATACACTGGCACTGAAATAGTTAAGGGGAGCTGCAGAGCTTCATTCGGGCACCTGGTTGCTGGTGGGTTAGGCCCAATTAAAGATGAGTCTCAGCTGGATGGTTACTATAAAGAGAGGAAGCTTGGCTGAAAGAGCTGGGTGGGGGGAGATTGTCTGAGCCCAGAGAAATAAGATCCCTAGCCAAAGCAATAAGATTAGGTGATGTTAATCCTGTGAAAGTAGCAGGTTTTGTGGTTTGTTTGGGTTTTTTTAAAGCATAGGGGATATAGTAAAAGCCAGGAAGCTGTGAGATGGTGAATCTTTTAGTTAAATGTAAAAATAAGAGAAGGCTGATAAACAGCTAAAAATTGAAATGCTAGGGAAAGTTAAAATAAGTTACCAGCTTCCAAAGTGTTTAACTGAAATGGGCATAATATATGGAGTGCTATTAGAACTGAGCAATGATGAGACAACAAAAAACTTAGGAGAAGATAGTGTTAGTAAATAAGTACCTAATCAATGGGGAGGAGAAAGCAAGCCACCAACAACAGTGCAGATTATATTTAAGGGATGATCACTAACTAACTAAAAGTAACACTAGGGTTTCAGATCTTTAGAACCAAGCCATATATCCCACCTCCCCTAAGGTGTTATAAGTGCTAATGGTAGAAGAAAATCTTTCTTTAAGGATTTATAACATCTCTAACCCATGTAGGAAATTAGAAAGCTTGGCATTACAAGAAACAGTGAAGAATGCTAATTAAATATATATATATATATATTTAAGTGGTGACCTAAATAGTCTCAATAAATTGCAGTGCAGTAAGACAACTGATAACAGTGGCATATATTTAGGAAAGTTAATTGATGAAAACAGTCTAGTGGTTTTAAACAATGGCACCCCAACTAGATGTTGAGAAGCAGATGGTAGTCTTTCTTGCTTAGACCTGGGAATTATAACAACAGACATTGCAATAAATGAAACTGGGAAATATATAAGGAAGAAGGAATGGGGAGTGACAATTTTGCTATGCTTATTACTTTTCAAGAGCAAGGGAAGGTTGAAGGTAATGGAAAATTGTCCACATGGAATTTTCAGAAAGCTAACTGGGAGCTCTTTACAAGTAAGTATACTGAATTTGTGAATGCTCATTGCGTGAGTGATGACACAGAGAATTTCAGTGACTATGTAATAAATGGTTTACAGCAGCTACAGTAGCCATATCTAAGATATTGAAATGCCACAGAACTAAAAACTCACTTCCATGGTGGAATGAGATTGCAAAATGGCAACTAAAGAAAGGAACAAAGCATATAAAAAAGCAAAAAAAAAAAAAAACAATGAATAGTAAAGATCTAATGAAGTATAAAAGAAGTAAGGCAATAGTACATGGAATTATAAAAAAAATCAAAGATAGACAGTCGGAGGAAGAACTGCACACTGATAAATGAAGACACCAAGACATCAGAATATACGTACCGGCAAATTAGAAGAATGAATGGAATTCAGACTTAGTAGTTACATGCCCAAGTCTTAATGGGACTGACAAAATAGTTAGAAGTTCTGATCATGTGAAAGCAAATGTTGAAATGTTCTGAAATTAAACTTTATTGAAAATGAGAGTGCAGTTTTTCACCAGATTAAAAGACAATTCATTGAAGAGAATCATGAACTATTGTGTAGGTGGGGTAAACATGAAGATACCCTACCGAATGAATGGTTTGGTATCCGGGAACTTTAGAAAGTTATTAATCTCAACAAGAATACATCCCCAGGTAAAGATAATATATCCCCCATATATCTCTCTTAAAGCAGGTTGGGAGTTCCCTTGGAATTATATAATACTATGTGGGGGAAAAAGGAATGATACTAGTAGGGTGGAAATATGCCTTAATAATTCCAATATGAAAACCAGACAAATGATCCACAAAAGTGGATGCCTATAGCCCTTATGTCCTATGTAGATAAAATTATGGAGAGAATGGTGAATGAAAGATTGATTGCCTACTTGAAGACAATGGCATTGCAAATAAAGTGCAAAGTGGTTTTAGGAGAGGAAGATGTATCATTCATCACACACTGTTACATTCCAAAGTGAAATACAAAAAAAATCTGAGGGATAAGGGTTTTGTGATAACTGTCTTTTTAGATATTGAAAAGGTATATGGAGTGCTATGGAGGCAAGGCTTGTACAAAGTAGGTGCACTATGGAAAAGGGGAAGAATGCATAGGTGGATTAGAGACTTTTTTGAGTAAAAGGACCATGCACATCAGAATTGGGAAAGTTATGTTGACTATATATATTAACACTTCCCTGTGGTGTACCTGACCTTATTTAATATTATGATAATTGATCCCGCAAAACAAGTGTCAAGGTAGGTGCCACTCTAGATGCAGATGATTGTGCTATGTGGATTAGGAGCAGAAATATTGAGGTGGCAGAAAAGACAATCAAAGCATTATGATAGAACTCTGATTGGGGAAATGCATGGAGTTTGAAGTTCTCCCTTGCCAAAGCCAAAGGACTGATTGTTACAAAAAGGCAAATTACAAGGGAATGTAAACTGTATGTGTATGGAGAGCAAATAAGTATAGTTAAAAGGTTTAAATTCCCAGGAGCCATATTTGATACTAAATTACTTGGAAAGATCATATGGACTATGTTAAAGATAAAGTGCAGGAAGCATTAACCTGCTTAAAAGTCTTGCTGAGATTAACTGGGAGGTGGATAAAAAAATGCTGCTAATGGTTTACGGAGGGGAAGCTAGCTCTGTTGTCAGAGAAGGGATGGAGGAGATAGTTAGGGAAAGGGCATAGACCCAGGCCTGATTTTCCATTGCCCTGTGTAGTCACTTCACACCACTGCAAAATGAGTGTAAAATGCTGCTGCATCAGAATGGAAACATTTGCACTTTGCATTGGTGTAAATGAGTACACAAGGGGCAGGGCAACAGAGAATTGGGCACAGTGTCTCCTTTGGTGATCCAAGGTCATTCTTCTGTCTTCTCCATTCATGGGGATGCTCCAGCCCATCTTCAAATGCCTGGCAGGCTGCCTTCCCGACCTGCTCCAAGACATCCCATGTGAGGCAGCTGCAGGACTGGCCTTACCATTAGGCGAACTGAGGCGGCCACCTCAGGTGCCGACTGTGTGTGTGTGTGTGGGGGGGCGCCACTAGGACCCAGAGTGTAGAAAATTGTGTCTGCTTCTGGTGCATATGTATTCTCTCTGCTCTAGATGCACAGAGATGGTGGAGTGCTGTGCTGGAGGAAAGAGGGCACAAGAGACATAACAGCAAGCAGGAGGAAAGGTGAGAGGGAATAACAGAAAGCAGCAGGAGCTGCAGGGAGAGAGAGGAGGAAGAGCCTCTTATGTACCTCTCTAGCACGCCCAGGAGCCTGGACTGATTAACACCAACTTCTCAGGGAGCTTCCTCTTTCCTGCTGCTTCCCTGAACCCACTTGAGGAGAACAGGCAGTCAACTGAAGTAGTAGGAGTCAGTTAGGACCTTAAGACACTGATATCTTCCCTCACTCAGGTCCTGCTACCAGCCTGCTTATGTGTCCCCTTCAACTGAGTGTTGAGAGCCACTATAGCTGGCACAGAACAGCAGTCATGAATGAAAGAAGAAAACACCCCTTTGGGGAAGCATTCAGAAAAAGAAAGAAAGCACAGGAAGCTTTTCTATCTAAGCAGGAAGGAGCTCTCCTGAGCTACATAGACACAAATGTTCATGGTGAGCCTTCTGGCCCCAGTGAGGATGTGAGTGGTGAGGAGATGCCTGATCTTCCAGTTAGTCAGAGTGCAGGTGACCTGGCAGCTACTGCAGTATCCATATCTCCATCTCAAATGGATGTAACCATGCACATTCCTGAAGAAAAGTATAGATCAGACAAGAGTGTGGTGGAGGCGCAAGAAACAGCTGCTGCTGAGTTTATGCCTTAAGTCTAGATGATCCAGGACTGTGGACCCACATGAGCAGTAGCCTGATGGACTTCCTTGTATTGCATGGACCACAGCAAGTGAAAAACTTCATGTTCCCCAAAGACAGTGAAAATAGAAGTTTCCATCCAACACATTACTGGCGTGAAATCCCCAATGGTGACAAAGTGGAGAGGCCATGGCTTATGTACTCAAAACTGCAGAATGCTGCATACTGTTTTTGTTGCAAACTCTTCCAGTCTAATGTTCCAGCCACATTGGGTGCTACAAGAACAAAGGGCTGGAAAAATCTGGCTAGAAATCTGGCATGCCATGAGAAGGCAGCAAATCACTGGAGTGCATTCCATAGGTGGAAAGAGCTTGAGATGAGATTAAGGTTAAAGGCCACCACAGATGATCAGCATCAAGAGAAGATTGCATCAGTCTCTCTTTACTGGCAAAATGTTCCGAAAAGGCTCATTGCATTGTGAGAATGCTTGCTACCCAAAACCTAGCACTGCGTGGTACTTCAGATCAGTGGTGTGTGCCAAACAATGGAAACTTCCCTAAAAATTGTGGAGCTGATGGCTGAGTTTTATGCTGTACTCCAGGAGCATCTAAGAAGAGTCATCACCCAAGAAATGTACACACACCACTACCTTGGAAAAACAATTCAAAATGAGATCATACAGTTACTGGCAACAAAAGTCAAACAGAAGATCGTGGCAAATCTGAAGTCAGCAAGATATTACTCTGCACACCTGACATCAGCCATACGGAACAAATGGCTTTAATGGTGAGTTTTGTAACTACAACAGAACCTAGTGAAAATGTCCCTGCAATGGTGAATGTCAGAGAGCATTTTCTAGAATTTATTGACATTGATGATACTACAGGAGTTGGTATGACAAATGTGCTTCTCAAAAAGCTGGAAGATACGGGAATTGCGATAGTTGACATGAGAGGTCAGGGCTACGATAATGGTGCCAACATGAGAGGAAAGAACAGAGGAGTGCAGACACGGATCTGAGAATTAAACCCTCGAGCTTTTTTTGTCCCATGCAGTTCTCATTCGTTGAACTTGGTGGTCAGTGATGCAGCATCAGCTTCGAGTGAGGCGGCTGAATTTTTTAATGTAATTCAAAGCATCTATGTATTTTTCTCTGCATCAACTCATTGATGGCAAATTTTGAAGCAACATCTGGGAACATCCTCTCTGACT
The DNA here is from genome assembly GCF_015237465.2 of Chelonia mydas. Classification (NCBI taxonomy): domain Eukaryota; kingdom Metazoa; phylum Chordata; order Testudines; family Cheloniidae; genus Chelonia; species Chelonia mydas. Next base: position 72,021,843 of record NC_051246.2, read on the forward strand.
CTGAAACCACTGAGTGCCACACGATGGGAAAGTCGAGTGGAGGCGAAAAAGCCTTTCAAACACCAAATTGGGAAGATGGATGATGCCATAGTTGCCATTATGGAGGATAATGCTATGACAGGAACTGTTCGTGGGAGAACAGTGGCAGGGAAATGGAATCACCAGAAAAATACATAACTTCAAATTTCTGTGTGGTTTAGTGTTGTGGCATAACATGCTGTTTGAAATAAATGTTGTAAGCAAGAGACTCCAAGGTATTGACCTTGATATATCTGGAGCAATGGAACAACTGGACGGAGCAATGGAACAACTGGACAAAGCAAAGTCATACCTACAGTCTTACCCGTCAGATGAGGGATTTCAAAACGTTCTGAAGAGTGCACAGAAGTTGGCAGATGAACTTCACACTGAAGCTATTTTCCCACCCATTCAAGAATACAAGAGTCACTAAAGAAGAAGACATTTTGATTACGAGACATGGGACCCCAAACAACAATTCAAAGTTGAATTCTTTCACCAGGTGCTAGATTGTGCAATACAGTCAGTTGAACGTTTCATGCAGCTCAAGGAACACAATGGTATATTTGGGATGTTGTATGATATTCCAAAACTCCTCACTATCCCTGAAGAAGACCTACAGTAGCAATGCAGGGCCCTAGAGACAGTGTTGACACATGATGACATGCGCGATATTGATGCGAGTGATTAGGTGATGAACTGAAAGCCCTTTCAAGATACATTTCAGCAGGATCAACTCCAAAGGCTGTTCTGGAATATATGTGCACAAATAAGATGACCACCCTCTTTCCAAATGCTTTTGTTACTCTGCGCATACTTCTAACACTTCCTGTAACAGTTGCGAGTGGAGAACGCAGCTTCTCCAAGCTGAAGTTTAATAAAAACACATCTACACTCCACAATGACACAGGAGAGGCTGGTCGGCCTTGCAACGATCTCAATAGAGCATGAGCTGGCCCAGACTGTGGACCTTCAGCGGAAGCAGTTCAAATCTTTGCAACCAAGAAGGTACGGAAAGCACCACTTTGATTATTCAAACAGATAAAAATGCCAGTGTTTACTATGCAAACAAGAAAACTTTCAAATGCCTGAACAGCAAATGTAACTTAAGTGTTACCTAAAATTTTTGAACAAAGCCTTTTAAGTTGTTAGTTCTCCTTTATTGGGGTAGGTAGCAGAGCAGTACCATGAGAGGAGTAGAACAGGAAGAAGGCAGAATTGAGAACTTTCAAAGTTTTGGCCCAAGCAAGGGGCCATGGGGCTGTCATTTGAGCTCCCCGCCTCAGGTGCCAAAATGTTGTGGGCCGGCCCTGGGCAGCTGGGTACATAGAACGACTCAAGAAAGTCATATGAAGCTGCTGGATGTAAGAGGAGATCTCTGTCCATGTGCCTGTGAACAAGACAGCTTTGTATTGTCTGTATGATAAAATACACAAGGTCCACAAACCAAACGGTCATGGTGAAACTCCTCACCCAGATCTGACTTTTGTGAACAGCCTCTGTCTCTGTAATGGGTTGAACCCAAAACCTTGGATTCAAACTTCCTTGAATCTATAACTGCTCCTGAAGGGGGAACTTTTGCGGTTTGGACTCATCTCTGGTCCTTTCCATTTGTAACAGAAGTGTTAGGACTTGGTTAATGTTTGTAACAGTGTGGTTAGGGTCTCAGTTGTAGAGCAATAGCCAAGGGTGCTCTGCATTACAAACACAGGAACTGATCTGGAGGGGTGCTGAGCATTCAGCATTTCCATCAGGCTAAATCCCAAGGTCTGCACTTATTCCATCCCCCCATCCCTAACTTCTCACTCAAGCAAATTCCCACTGAATTTGGCCTATCAACTAGAAGGATTTTGGTACCAAGTTGTTATGAACCCAATCTTGAGTCCTTTACTCAGGTTTTAGTGAGTCCTGACTTCAGTTGGGAAAGGGGGTTGATTGAGTGAGACCCTCAGGATTGGCCCTGTCATTTTAAGGAATTGGGTATTTCAGTCTTGTGTGAAGAAACTCCTGTCTTATCAGTGAAATGTTTTGTTTTGCTGTTGGCTATCCTGAGCCCAGTACAGGGAGAGGACTGATTCTTCTCTAGGGAGACCAGGGGACAGGGTTCCCAGCTGCTTTCATAGACAGCCTAGAAACGCTGACCTTATTCCACAGAGCACAGGGGCAGGACTCTCTAACTCTCAGCCTTTCCAATCCCTAGAGCTGAAGGGAATGTTGGCCATTCACAGGAACACTCCCTAGGGAGCCATCTGTGAAAAATGAAGCAGGTTGTTAATGCCCATTTTATTTGGGGGGAGAGGAGAGAAAAGTGCTGAGAGGAGGGGGATGGCATCAGAACTAGGTGAAAGATTCATCCAGTCAGCACTTCCCCATCTCCAGGGACTGCTTTATGCACATCCATCCAATGCAGCTGCAACTTCACTTCAGGAAGAAAGAACAAGCCAAGTGGTAAAGAGCAGATAGGATCTGACAGCTCTCGTGTCTCATAGTCTTCCCTTTGCACTGGGCCACAAGTAGGACAAAACTCTCCCCCATGTCTGTTACGTTTCACACTGAACAGCGCTGCTGGAGCGAATGCAAAGTGTGGGAGCAAGAGAGGAGCTGTTGGAACTGTGACCCTCCCAACTGCCAGAGTGAGTTAGGCTTTCAGCCTTGCTCTGCGGCACATGTGCTGATGCCAAACCTCCTCCTGAATGGGGCTGGAAGTTCTCCAGAATGGCAGATAAAAGGGAGACTGCACCAGCCACTCCTTAGCGCCTAGAAAAATAAATGACAATTGTGAACCTGCTGACATTTTGGTTCCAGTGGCTCTGCCATTAGCAGCCAGGCTTGTGGACTTCATGTGAACAAAACCCTTTCAGCTGATGCAGAGTCCCAGCAGCGTTGTCTTTTTCCTCAGCCCCATTCCCAGCTGCAGCATGTCTTTGTATAAAACTCTTAACATGAAGTAGAAGGAATTTCGCCCCACTGCAGGGAAAAGCAAAACCTGCATTATGCCCAAAGACTAGCGTATTCCCAAATCTGCTTCTTTCCCTCTCTTGATTGCCCTTACTGAACATATCACCAAGCTGATGTGCAGCACATCTTGGAAAGACTGAAAAGCTAAGTCACAGGCATCGAAGTGCCTTTTTCAGACATTGCTTTTTCCCAAGTCCTTGGGTGAGTATGGACATCCATAGGCAGCTACGTGGTCCTCTTGCTTTCAGCATTTTCACTGGCCATAGCAGGATGTTGGCAGAGGATTGCTGCACTTTCAGTGGATCCATAGGCAAAAGTGGGCACCTGTAGGCAAATGGAATCTGTTTCTTATACTCTCAGTGGGTCTGCAGACCAGAGTGGGCATTTGTCCCCTATGGTTTTATGTGATCTAGCAAAGGTTTTTACACAGCACTTTTTGTAGTGGTGTCTAGTGTTTGAAACTGACTCATCTGTTCTCCATCTGAGTGGCTTCATGGACAATAGTGCCAGATGGCATCGTTTCCTTGTATTTGCAGCAGGTTCACGGGTGATAATGGGTGACAAAGGACAGTCAGTAACATCAGATGCTCGTGCTTTCAGTGAGTTTGTGAGCAATACTGGACACGTGGCATCTTCCCTCTGTGCTTTCACCAGATCCATAGTTGATAGTGGTTGATTCAAAGCAACCAAGAAGTGTTAACCAGGCTTCCAGCTGGTCCACTCATGGCAGTGGACATCCATGGACAGCTGGTATCTAGTGCCAGTGCTATTTTAACACTCTGCCATGTAAACAGCCCTGAGATGATAGCAACTGTTTTGACAGCAGCGGGAAATACTTGGCCCTTTCAAATGTTTCTCATGTCTATTCTGATTACTCAGGGTAACATTGCCCTCTGCCAAGCTGGATGTTCCATGACATGGGACAGCATAGCTCAAGCCCTAGTTAGCACAATGCATTAGAAGGTCTCACATAAGCACATATGTCCTTTTTTCCCCATGGCTCCTCTCTGACCTCTCACTCTTGTTTTAGATTAATGCTATCAACAGCATTGAAGGTTCTCTGGGGAGGAGCCAATAATGAAGAGCTGTCACTCCATGTACTTTGTATTCATGGAGTTGCACAGCACAAAAATGGAGTAACTTGCCCCTTGAAGTCCGGTGGTAGGGGAATGAGGAATTTATATGGAAACAGTGGCACCGCTGCTGTAGTGTTGCAGCATGCTTAGGGTGACAGTACACATCTGCAGTGCATGCAATTCATGTAGCTGGCAAGAAGCGGGCATGGGTTATAAGGGAAATGAAGCTATGCTGTAAACATTCCCACCCCAACATTCCCATTGAGCAATGATTCTAGCAGAACATAAGGTAAGCAGCCCCAGGCAATTTATGCAACTTGAGTGTAGGATCCATGTAGCTGGCCTGGCTTGTCACTGATAGCTTGTGCGAGTAGATGTACGATTCAAGAGCTGCATAACAGCCTCTTGCTATGCATCACTGTGGAGTTTGTTTCTGTGAAGAGCTAAGCACTATTTTGGGTACATGAAAATATTTAATTATAGGCTGTGCTATTGCATTGTGCCACTTGCAGACTTTATGTCAAGACTGACTATGTTTCTAATGATATCCTGTTGCTCAAACAGAAGGTATGGGATTGAGGCAGAAATTATTGGGTGAGGTTCTCTGGCCTGTATTATGCAGGAGGTCAGACTAGATGATCACAGAAGTTTCCTTCTAGCCTTAAAATCTATGAATTACCAAATTACTTGCGGTCCTTAAAACGGAACACTGAAACACAAGAGTGAGGTACGTGGATGATGAGTTTTACAATGCCTGCCTGCTGTCTGAGTGTTACACAGCGCTGAATAAACCCCTATAATTGTGTCTCCTAAGCACTGAGTTGAGTGTGAAACTTGGGATGGATTTTCAGAGGGCAGTCTTTGCTTTGGTTGTTCCAAAGTCTTCCTCAGAAATCTGGAGGGCGATGTCCCTGGGGTATCATGTGCACCTCAATTCCAGCCCACTTTTGTGTGTCTCTGGGTGCTGTGTGGGTTTTTAGTGTACAAGCGGACAGTCAGGGTCAGGATATGGTAGCTGTGAATTCTCCCCCATTGTGTATCTCAAATGGACACTAGAGCTCACCAGGGCATGTAGTGCTTAGGGGCTCCAACTAAGGTTGAAATCCCATTGTGCTAGGTACTGTACAAAGAATGAGAAACAGTTCCTGCCACAATGAGAAAAGGGGAGCATGGTAGAGGAAGGCTGACAGACTGAGAAGAAGGGGATGGGACAGAATGGGAGCAATCAGAGAAGAAAGAAATATCCAGAGGAAAAGCTCTAAAAACCATTGGAGGCTGGTGAGATCTGAGGCTGCAGGTCCCTGCTTCAGTGGCTTTCCTCCACTGCTAGTGGCTCAGTTTCTGGCTGGCTCCTCTAAGCTGTTCTTTGTATTCCTGAGCTTACTTAACTGGGGGACAGCTGGGAGTCACATGGATCCTGGTGCCCCAGACTGGGGCTGTTTCTCCTGTGCACTTCTGAATCAGAGGGGTGTTGGTGAGAGGGGTAACCCTACCTGGATCTGTAGTATTAATCTAGATTAAATATTTGGGTCCAAAGAGGCAAAGATTTTAACATGACTCTGTCACTCTCCAACATTAGAGTGCTAAACAAGGATCAGAGTTTGATACAGAGACTTCAGCCTACTTAGCACCAGGCAAATACATCATTAAACAGCCTTCCAACGTTTTCCCTTCTTTTCTGTATCTTTAAAAAAAAGCATTTAAAGCATCTAAAATGTAAAGGATTGAATAAGGCTTTCATTTTAATATCATCCATTTCACCTATTAGCTGGAGAGAATTTTTGCAAGGAAAAAACCACCTTGTTTGATAGTCTCAGAGTTGGTCTTAAAGATGGTAATAACTGTCTCTTTTGAGGAAAAGAGAAGAAGTTAAGATCATAGAATATCAGGGTTGGTAGGGACCTCAGGAGGTCATCTAGTCCAACCCCCTGCTCAAAGCAAGACCAATCCCCAATTTTTGCCCCAGATCCCAAATGGCCCCCTCAAGGATTGAACTCACAACCCTGGGTTTAGCAGGCCAATGCTCAAACCACTGAGCTATCCCTCCCCACCAAGATGGGCTGGAGTTGTTATTGCTGCTGTTGCTAAAGTCCAATCCTATTTTCTACAAACATGAAACAAGACAAACGTGCAAATGGGGAGAGAAAAGAATTGCAAAACTAGAAAATGCAGCTTCTGGGTGTTGACTCTAATTTGCGACCTCACTGCTGGAAGACCATAAGCCCAGCCTATGGTTTTATCAGCACTCTGAGACCTGGCAAACTTGTACCAGCATCAGGCTGTTTAGAGTCTTCCTTTTAGTGACCTCTTAGCAGTCTTGGCTGGTTAAGCCAGACTCTTATTGGAGAGAAGGAAGAAGGAGAGAGATAGAAAAGACAAGGACATATGGGTGAGGGGAGGGTGGCAGACAGTCTCACATCCCAGGTGATGTCTGGGATTTAGCCAGAGCTGATGGAGGTGACAGTGTCATCTGGGTCCCTCTCTTTGGTCCAGTCTTGTCAGGACATCTCTCAGGATTAGAACGAAGAAGGTCTGGGGTCCCAGAAGGATGAGGCAGCCATGTAGTCAATTTTTTTCCCCACAGTCTTTCTTTAAGGACACCAAAAGGGAGTGATGGGTGGAATAGCCCATCCCCTCATTATTTTGTCCACTAATTAGGCCATATATCCAACATACCAATTTCGGTTTATGAATTTTCACTCCTCACCTCCTCTTGTTTACCAGACAGGATCTGACCACAGCACTTGAGTTACGTCATTACACCTTTTTGTTTTGGAGTAATTCAGTCAGTTTCCCTTTCGTACCTTTTCCCATCACAATTTGCTGTTATAGGTTATTGTGACATCTTATGAATTTTCACTTATGTTCTACAGGTGAGCTCACAATTAAGATAAATTTGTAGGGCCCGCTTATCACAACAGATCTCAACTGTTCTTTCCTCTGTGGTATGGCTACACTTGCTTCAACATGGAATTTGCCTCTGACTGTAGTCTAGTGGTTCTTAAATTGGATCATGGGGGAGGTAACAGAGCACTTGCTAGGGTACACCAAGAGGTAGCTAGTCTGCTGGCTCCTCTGTGTCTCTATTCACTATGTGATGTTAAATAGAACTTGTACACTAAACTTGTTAATATTACATTTTCCTGGAAGCCAGTGCTTTCGTTGCTCCAGGGATATGATTGATTGTTCTTAGAATGGAAGGTGGCCTATGCAATGGAAGGTTGGCCAGGACACTAGATTGTCCAGGAAACACTCACTGATTTTAAAATGTGGTCTATGCTATGAAAAGATTTGGGAGACCCTGGCCTAACAGCTGAGTTTGAGGCTAAGGTATTCCATTTCTCTCTCTGTTTCTCATGCCTGATTTTCCCTTTACTCTCAGAAGTAGCTCCGCTAATGTAAAATGGATATGAGGGGGAAGTCAAGACCACTGGGGTTTTTTTTAGCATTGCCAAAAACAAGTAAGCTGCCAAAGCCAATTGGCGATTGCTGAATATGAGGTTCCAGAAGGTACTGATCACCCCAAGTTGTCTGCTCAACTTTCAGCACCACATCCTTGATTTTTAGTCCTGTTTACCTTTAGCCTTGACTTTGATCTTGTGGAGCAAGTAAAACAGGTGGAGAGTTGCTAGGAGAAGATGTTTCTTCTCTTAATGAATCTTTTAGGATGCGTCCAGCACACTGCTGCTGCCTGGTTTAGCTCCATCCTATGAATTTTCTTCTCATTCCCCAGTAGGTCCATTTTGGTCAGCTCACCCTACCAGGGTCCCTGATATCCAGTAGTTAAAGTGTATTAAAAGAGGGGGAGCTCTCATCGTTCCAGTCAAGGAGGAGGGAGAGCTGTGCAGATGTCTAGGGCCTAATCAGCAGAATTGGCAGTTTGTTGGAGAGTGGTCACTGAAAAATTAAGTATTTGGACCCAGAGTTAGTGTGAAAGATCCAGTGCAAAACAAAGATGTATCTGTTACTGGGATGTTGTCCTGTGAGGATCAGCCACCATATAACTGCCCACTGTGCACAATGTTTTTTGTCTGGCAGTAAAATTCCCCAAATCATCATGGCTGTAGTAGGGTGGTCACTGACAGATCCCCAGAATCCTGGACATTCCAGTACTTCTGGGAAGTGTGGGCTCACCCCCGCCTTTGTGACTCCACTTCCGCTGGCGTGACCTCTCATGGTGTGTGCAAGGTCTTGCTGCATAGGGGATGCCACTTTGAAGAGCGTCCTGCCCCCATGATTTTGCATGCACAGTGCATGCAAGGTCACACTGGTGGGGGTGGTGCAGCTGGCTCTTAAAAATGGCGTTCCCCATCTGATACCAGACAAAACAGTGTCTGGTTTTGTCTCAGTACTGGATAGAGGACAAACCTTAGAAAAGCAGAGCTGTGCAGCTTAAAGCTGGAGGAATGGCTTGCCTAGGCTGTGGTGTGAAAGGCATGTAGGCATATACACATTGCTGAGTATCCAACAGCAACAGGGATGTCAGAGGGAGGATAGCTGCTCTGTGATGTTTTCATGCAGCTGTCTTATATGGTAAACTGGCTCAATTATTAATGGCTGACCTAGCGGCAAGCAGTTCTCAGAGGGGAGGTGATACAATAGCACAGGGGTCAGCAACCTTTGGCATGCGGCCCATCAGGGTAATCCACTGGTGGGCCTTGAGACATTTTGTTTATATTGACCATTGGCAGGCACAGGCCCCCGCAGCTCCCAGTGGCCGTGGTTCGCCGTTCCCAGCCAATGGGAGGTGCGGGAAGTGGCGTGGGCCGCAGGGACGTGCTAGTCGCCACTTCCCACAGCTCCCACTGGCCAGGAACGGCGAACGGTGGTCACTGGGAGCTGCAGGGGGCCATGCCTATGGACAGTCAGTGTAAACAAAATGTCTTGCGGCCCACAAGTGGATTACCCTGATGGGCCGTGTGCTGAAGGCTGCCGACCCCGGCAATAACAGTTACTCCACAGAGCAAGGAGGAACTCCCTCCAAGAATGCATTTGCTGGCTGTCTGTGCCTCTGTGTTTGGTGTTTTCATAGCCTGATTCATGTATGTGTGTGGTGTGTGTGTGTGTGTTCCTGTGGTTAATGTATGTTTGTGCAGGTAGGTTTTTGTGCCCATTGGACTGGATTCCAGTCTTGGTCCATGGGTGTGTTAGAGCTAGTCAAAAACCAGAATTTTCATTCCATGATAAATTTTGAAATTTCCTTTCACCCTGAATTGGAACAAAAAGTTAAAATTTCGAAGTTTCCTGCAAAACAAAAATTCCAAAACAATTTTGCTTTGGAACTGTCAAAACAGCCTTACCAAAACATGGTTTCAATAAAGGTCAAAACACTTAATTTTGACTTTAGTATAAATGTTGAAATTGAAGTTGAAACAAAGCCCTCTGACATTGCTGAAAAGAAGTGCTTTGATCACTGAAAACTTCAATGAAATTGATATGTTCTTGCAAAGCGGTTCGTTTGTCAAATTAGCATTTTCCAATTAAAAGCTCTTCCCTCGGAAAACATTCAATAACCTCTCGTGTTTCTAAACGCACATAGCTATCATTAATGATTTTCTGCGTGCCTCACTCCATGTATCTGTTTCTCCGTATGTGTGAGGATCTGTGTATGCACATGAGTTTTAGTAAATGTCTGTGTGGGTGACAGACACTTCTTTTGAAGGACTCAGTTTCTTCTTCCTTTATCACTGCTATTGGTACTCCGTACTGCACGAATGTGGTCCAGTCTGCATCCAGACCCCGCTGATCCTGTGGCTGCACAGCTGATGTATGTACAGCCATTTTTGTGGTGATACCTCTGTCCTAGCATCACTGCAACCTGCTCTTCCAACAACTCAGTATTTTTTTTAAAGATCCTTCCATATTGGCATGGTCCTCCATGTGCTTCTCAGACACTGTGGGGCTCTCCTTTTCTTGGCCGACATTGCAGGTGACTTATGTTCTGTAACAAAATGGCCTCAGCTACTAGATGGCATGCTGCTCTCATGACCTGCACCACTCCAGCTGCTGCCATCTCCTCTTATTTCATACTCCAACCTCCCATTCTCACATCTATTGGCTTTACTGCTTCCTTCACCGGTCTCTCTCACTCATTGTTATACTATCCCCGACTCTGGGAAGACTCTTCCTTTTCCTGTCCACCATCTGTGCCCTTGTTCTCCTCCTTGTGATCCCTCCTTTAAAACCTGCTTCTAGAAATGTCTTCCACCTTGCTGTCCTTATTGATAATCTCTCCACCCCCTCACTTCCCTGGATTGTTTTAGGTTTTGTCTTGGGTTTGTTCTCATTGTCTGTCTTAGACTAACAAGCTAGCTCGGGCAGGGACCATGTCTCTCTCTCTGTAAATTGATGGCACTGTATACAAGATTTTAATCATCATCATTCAAAACCCACAGATTCAGTTCTAGGAGCGAGAGAAAAACTGGACCTAGGCAGCAGGAGTGGAGGGCGTTGTCTTGTTTCTGAGGTGTGTCTGCAGATGGTGGGTGTTTGTGAGGGAGCATAAATGAGAACTCCCTTACACTTAGTTAGAGTTCCCTAGTCTGACAATCGCAGTAAGGTGTGCAAGGGAGGCTAAGTTGATATGATTTACATGCTGAGGAGCTCTGGAGGCTTCTTCAACATGTATCTTGTTACGTCTTCTCGTTTGTCATGTACCTGACTCCAGCCAAGGCTCCTTATGTATCTATAGAGAGGGGGCTAAGTAAATTTAGGGGGAATCTAACTGTAGTGTAAGGGACTGTAACTTTTATACCACCTTTCACATCACCTCTGAATTTGGTTCCTCATATCAAAGCTGTGGAGTACCTTGGATAAAACGCTTGCATGGGTGTTTATGTCCAAAAGCCATTTGTTAGCACAAACTCGTCTTACAATAGAACCAGGCGTAACATTCTGGGTATCTGAGTTGTCTGAGTATGGGGGGGGGGGAAGGTTTCATGCTGTCCCGCCAATAAGCCTTAGCCTTATTTGGGAGGTACCATTTCTATGGATGAAAGGCTCATTCAGGCGCTGTCCCATTCAGCTTTGGCTGCTGCTGTCACCTCCCAGTTTTTGTGATGTGGACACTTGTGTCCTGGGAACTGGGCTGAGATGTCCAAATTTATTTCACATAGGCCACAGAATAGCTGCAGATGGAAGTGACTTTTGGTTGTTACTGGTCTGTGCTGGATTGAAATCAATAACAGGGAAGTGAGAGGGTTTGTAGCCCTTGAGCAGTCCCCGAGCCATCCATTTGTCTCATGTGGTATTTTCTGGTCGCTGTGCTCTGTGAGCATCATGGAGCGAGAAGTACTGAACGTGATACTGGAACTGGTCGGAGGTGCAGCATGAGGGGGTCTGGAAAGTAATGTGCCATTTGCAGACCTGTTATTGTGACGTAATCCCATGGCAGCATGAGTCATTTTAAAGGACACATCAGTTGGAACTAAGCCCCCACCATCTGGTCTGCTCTATCATTACACCTGCCAAATAAAGGAGCATAACTCAGAATGGTACCATTGAAATTCCATATACAGCAAACCACTGAAATGGCATTGTTGGTTTGTCCTTCCAAGCACAGTGCGTTCATCTCCTGTACAGACATTCATGGAGGCAGGAGAGACACTGTTATGAATGCCCTGATCAAGCGACTTTCTTTCCTGACAAAATAATAATTCCCTTTCTGAGTCTTTTGATCTCACTGAGGAGAGAGAAACTGAACCGCATGGGGCTTCAAAGTGTGAAGACCATGCTGAATGACTTGAGATTCCCAGAGCCACAGCTTCTCTTCAGTGAATCAGTCTTTTCTGCTTCATGACATCTTTCACCTCAACAGCTGCTGCAGCAGCAAACCTGAAGCAAAACTGATTAATTATGCATCACTGCTGTATTTAGGGGCTTTAAAATTGGAGTGAATGTAACTGGGTGCTCAAGCAGGTTAGAGCAGTTAACGCTGCGCTGATGGACATGTGGTTCAGGAGGTGAGGGTGGAGCTCGGCAGGGGGATTTGAGCAGGGAAAGAAATGGAAAATTAACAAGCAGAATTCTACAGAGCTTTTTGGCGGTGGCTCTCTGTATACTGATGAGCCTTTTTGTAAAAAAAAAAAAAAAAAAAAAGCTACCTCCCGCCTTAGAAGCGGGAGCAGGAGGTTTGATCATGGGAAGAGGCAGAGGGGAACTGTGCACTGTTAATGCAGCTCAGCTCACTTTATCTCAAATAATAAGGGCTCCCACTGTGAAAAAGAATTGTGGGGCTCAGTCTGGTTTGTAGTGGACAGGTGTCTAGACAGCCATTATCCTAAACTGCTTCTAATTGATACTCAAGTTGCTAATCTCACCACAGAAGCCAAGGACTGAATGGGCCTTGAAAACTGAACTTCTCTCTTGCCCCCAGAAGCATTTTCTCTGTATGGGGACTGAGGCCCTTGGCAGGACAGCGAGGGGGGAGCTTGCACTGCTGCTGCCCATTGCTGTGCATGCGTAGCTGCTAAAGAGAGGCCTTCATGCCTCAGGGGCTGTCAAGCTGGCACTTGGAGCACTAAGCTCGTGTATAATATGAACGCATTTATAGACATGAGTTGTTGGGGGTGAGAATGGGGACCTTTAAGATAGGAATTGCATAACCAGATCTCCTCAGAGATGTTACTCAGGGTGGTAACTTGGTTAAAAAGAATGTAGTTTGCACAAGAAAGCAAAAACCCGCTGCTTCTGTCAGTTCTTGAGGTTCTAAGAAGACATGAATAGTGTAACTCCAATCGACGTAGCTTAGATCGACTTACGGCGGGGTCCACACTGTGCGATGTCGACGGGAGTCACACTCCCGTTGACTCCCCTTACTATTCTCCATCTGGTGGAGTACAGGAGTTGATGGGAGAGCGATCGGTTTTCGATTTAGTGGGTCTTGACCCTCTAAATGGACCGCCGATGCATCAATCGCCGCAGCGTCGATCCTCCAGGAAGCATAGACAAGCCCTAAGACTCAGTCATAAGGTAAAGAATTAGAAACTTTGATTACACCTAGCTTAGCCTATGGGCTACATGGAACTAACTAGAACTACTGTCCCACCTTGCATGGGATCAGACTGAAGTTAGTTTCCTCAGGGGAAGTCTCTACGCCTTTGTTTCAGTGGTCAGGAACAATGCGAGGATTGTTTCAAGACATTGCAACTTGGAAGCAGACATTCCCAGTTTTGAAGACTGTCCTCCTTTAAACTGGGCTAAATAAAGGTATCATCAGGCCAGGAACAAGATGGGTGTTGGGTTGGGCTTTTTTATCTATTAATACTAAAAATTGCCCATCCAAGGGATTCATGCATTGCTTTTTGCAGGAGCCCTTTGTCTTCACCTAATTTTCCTAAAATGGAAGAGATTTCATTCACTTTCTTAATAAGAATTGCAGGCTGTGAAAAGTACAGGTCCCAGAGTGCAGTTCTCTAGAGGGATCCAAGAGTCAGGTTGAGCATGCATACTTGGCGTCTCTGTGGCTACCCTTTTGTATTTGAGAGAAACGTGGCGACAGGCTGAGTTATAGAATTCCCTTGCCGACATGATGCTCACAGACATCACTTTGGCCTCCCTAACTTAATGTAACCTAGATTCCCAAATGTTTTGTAAAGGGTTTTGTGTCCTAGGGAAAATCTTCTTCAGGATTACTGACCGGTCTAAACTAAGCAATAGTTTCTCTAAATCAGGTTGTTTTCCTTACTGGCCACATGTGCTAAATGACTGAGCTGTGAGAAATTTAAAGAAACAAAGAGATCATGAAATGGGGCGTTTTAAAAATGTAGAGGTAAGAACCAAACTATTTCACTTCTCTCTCAGGACAGACTGGCTAGTATGTTATATAATTCCAAAAGTACTTTTAAGGTCTTTCAACTATCTTTGTATTTTCATATTTTGTGTGTATGTCTGCACTCGGTACATATCAAAAGGCAAGAGAGAAAAATATTGAAGTTGTTTGTGAGAGCATTAGCATAAAATGGCATGGAATTTTGGAGCCAAATTCTGCAACTTTGGGGCCCAATCCCACAATTTTTTACTCCCATAAGTAAGTCTTACACAAGTAGTATAATTCACTTCACTGGAACAATTCACATTAGTAAAGGTTTCAGGAGTGGGCATTTACTTTGTAGAATCTTTACTATCATGTCACCCCTAAATACTTAGTAATATCATATGGTTAGTGTTAGATAATAAGAATAAAAAGGAGAGACCAATTGTGCATGGGAAAGGGGAGAGAAGAGGTTGTCAGCTGTGACTTGCAGTGAGATGGAGAAGCAGTGAAGCAGAAATGTACAGGAATTTTACTCCATGTGGGTAGCGCTGCAGAGGAGAAGGCTCTTGTATCAGCAGTGGCAAGGGAGCGAGAGAATGTTGCTGCTAAATAGAGCAGAAGGAGCAAGGAGGAAAGTGAGTCTCTTTGTATCATATATGTAGCATATTACCAAGACCCAAAAGAAAATGTTTAAGGGGTGGAGGGGAACTTATGGATTGGCAGTGAGGTGGGGAAGAACTACAAGCTGTCGAGCTGAAGATGAGGGTGGGAGGGGGGATGTGTATGCTCTGTCACACAGTACTTTGCTGGCTATACTTTCCATGACAGTTACAGACTTATCAGTTCTTAAAGGACACTCATATCTCTTGAGCACTGATGTTCTCTGGGGCAGTAATGTGAGAAGTATGTGGCTGCATTAGATCACTCGGGGCTGTTTTAAATTCTAACATGGTCAAGACTCATGTAACAGGATTCTCTTTCTCTTGCACTTGAAGTCTTTAGTGGGCAGCTCAATGGAGATTTTAAAGATAAATGTGAATCTTGGAATATGCTAGTAAGTGATTATTTTAAGGAGATGCCCTATATACAATGATTTTTTCTGGGCATTTTTTTTTTTTTGGTGCATGAGGATGAGACATAATAAAGGAGGAACCTCTATGTTTATCCTTATCTAACCACTTCTTGTATTGTCAGCCTGGCCTGGAGGTCAGCATCTGCCATCCTTGATGCAGGGGCTGTTCTTTCATGGGATAAGAGGGAGAAATCAGTCGTGAGGAGAACAGGGAAAGAGCTCTGTTAGATGAAAACAAGACTCCTATTCTTCACGAGCCTAATCCATTATGCTGGTTAATATCCGAGAACTTTAACACATCCCTCCTCAGTGCAGTAATGTCTGCAGCATATGGAGTTAATCTCCTAACAAGAGCAGATGGGGAGAGGAGGATTGGACTCAACTCAGTACAGTTGCTATTCCAGGTTGGTTGTACTCATCCTCTCCCAGCCAGGGGTGCTAGCAGCTCTCAGCTCCTTACTAACTTAACAACCTGCTTATTCACCGAGGGAGCACTTAGCTAGCCCTTATCCTGACCTGTTCCTGGAACACAAGGCCCTAGCTCACCTCAAAGCAGTCATGGTGCCAAATTCTGCTCTCCCTTATGCTTGTGAAACTCAAGCCAATGGAGTTGCTCAGTTGTAGCTGAGAGTAGGATTTGGCCATACTGATACTACAGTATTTGTATGGCCAACAAGGACTTTGGGTTTGTCATATGCTACACAACTTGGCCACTGAATTTCCTGTTGACAATAGGGATAAAATCCAGACTTTCCTGCTTCAAAACGACAGTCACTTGAGCTAAGAGGAGCTTCCATTAACAATTAGCACTGTGCAGCCTATGGCAGAGTTGAGCAGTTCTAGTTCTATCCAGTAGAGGGCACTGATAAACACTAGCCAGTTTACTCAAGTACTCTGGAACAAAGGCTCATTGGTTTTGTATGGGACTGTTTTGATGTGAGGATGAATTAAAGGACATAGGAGTTCTCCTCCCTTAGGCAATAATGTGTGTACTTGATTAGGTTAGGAGAGCTCTGTCCACAACACCCAACAATGGACCTGATCATTTATGTCAATGGCAAAGCTCCCATTGATTTCCATGGTACATGATCAGAACCATAGTGAACAGCCTGAACTGGGGAGGAGGCAATATCTGATCAGAAGTTTGAAGGAAAATCGCTACCTAGTTTCAGGCTGACGAGTAGGCTTGATGAACACTGGTATGAATAGTGTTGATGACACTTTCTAAACACGTTCATTGTAAACAAGGAATTTAAAATTAAAATATTCCCCTGCAAGCATGGGAAACCCAAACAAAACATGGGCTTCTAGATTGCTACATGTCAGAGCCACCCATAACCAACCCAGGGATATGCAGAAATAGAGGTGAGGAGAGAGAGAAGGACGGAGCTACTGCTCTTCCTTATGTTTCTTGGGCTCAATCATCCTAATCTGGGTAAGAAAGTACCAGGGTGAATGACTGCCCCAAAATCTGTACGGAGAATGGTACAATAGATCCTCGACGGTTTAAGTTCAGCCATGTGTGGGGCAGGGATGGATGGGGTAGAAGTGACCGCTGGCTTATCCTGGAGTCAGGTCTATTTGTGCTTTGAAGGGGGAGTGCGCAGCTATGTGTTGTGCCTTACACACACAAGAGGGAACTGGTCTCTGTGCCAGCACTGAAGCCAGTGCAGCAACTGAGGACAGTGCAGCAACTTGTGCCCCTCTAATTCTGGTGTTGCCACAGACCAGCTCAACTCCCAGTGCAGCTCAGAGTTACCCTAACTTGCACCTGCTGCATATTGCCCCTGTGGGGCTTGTGGCAGGGAACAGGCAAGCACAGGAGCACCCTGCCCACACCTCATCCTGCCCTGAGCCCTCCCGCAAATGCACCAGGGGCTCCTGGAAGGGGCTACAGAATCAACATAGCCAGCTCTGTGGCTCGCACAGAGGCCCCTAGATTGGGATTATTGTCCTAGAGGGGAGCTGGATAGGGGTATATAGCTGCCCTGTGGTCATTTTTCACCAGCCAACTGACCCACAGAACAATAGTGAATCAGGTGGCAGGGGAACAGGACAAACTACCTGCTTTTTGTTATTTGCATTTCTATTATGTGCAAAGGGCCAGGGTACTCTGGCTTCCTGAGGGATTATGACAACAGCATAGAGTCATAAACATTTCCTGCCATCTATAAACCGCCCAATTATGCCTACATTTAGTAGCATTAAAAATTACTATTGAGTGAATTGATTATATTTACATGCAAAGTTTTAAGTATTATCATAATCAAAAACTATATTTACATGTGTCCAAAATATCAGCTTTGAAAGAAATTTCTGATTCTAAAGTGATCATTGGAAAATGTCCCATGATTTTGTTTTTAAAGGGGAATTCCTTCCTAACATTTTTCACTATTGTAATGTTCAACCCAGGGTGCTTGAGTTCAGTTTTTCTTTAATTTAGTTTGATTTTTTTAAAAAAACTTTTAGATTCTCTCCATTCTGGTCTCGTATACTTTTCGCTAGTTGCAATTGTTTTCTTCGAATATTTCAAAATCTTTTTTCCTTTTTTTTTTAGGCTCGTATATCTTTTTGTGTGCACTTTCAAACTGAGCTCCAGCCTGTTCCTAGACCCCTCCCCTCCCCAAATCATTAGGCTGGGGTCTGATGGCAGGGAGGAGCCCTATACAGCTTCGGTTCCTTACCCCTCCTTCTTAAGGTTTCATAAAGCTGGCATCAATTTGTCAGCTGCTAGGAAAATAAAGAAACCTTGATTGAATCTGTCTGAATAGAGCTGTTTGTTAGTTTATGTTGTGGTCTGGACTCTTACTTATTGAGTTAAGGAGCTCCGTGAAGGATCTGACAGTTTATAAAGCTGTTCTAGGCAGGCAACATTAAGTAAAACTCATGATTAAGAAAAATTACATTTCCTATAATTGAATAAAATCCAGCAGGAATGTTTCTAATCATCCACACTAGCTACTAACGTATGCCTAAGGAGTTGGAGTACGAGGAGAAAGACCCTCCAATAATTTAGCAGCTAAGTACCTATTGGGGCGTGTAGCCATGAGCATAGAATGGCCTACAGTATCTGGTTAATTTTGAAACGCACCGAAGAGCATGTTTCAAAGACGCATATGACACAATATTTTTAATATTTTCTAGAAATCTTTGACATTTCAAACCCCCAAGAGCCAGACTTTCACTGTAATGGCCTAAACAATATCATGCATAATCTTTCAAGAAACAAACTAATTGAACGCAACAGCATCTTAAAAATACCATTTAAGGGAGAACCAGTCTTCTAAAATAGTTTTTGCTTTTTTCATATGCAGCTGCACTTTCAAGCCACGAGTGATAATCATGGCATGAGATATTCTAGCACTCCCAGGCACTGCGCACTGGTGAGGCCTCAGCTTAATTGTCCAGTTCTAGGTGCCACACTTTAAGAAAGATGTCGGAAAATTAGGAAGTCCAGAAGAGAACAACAAAAATGATAAAAGGTTTAGAAAACCTGACCTGTGAGGAAAGGTTAAAAAAACTTGGGTGTGGGCTTAATCTTGAGAAAAGAAGACTGAGGAGGGACCTGATATGTCTTCAGGGCTGTCACAAAGAATGCGGATCAATAGTTCTGTGTCCACTGAAGGTAGGACTAGAAGTAATGGGCTTAATTTACAGCAAAGGAGATTTAGATTAGATATTAGGAAAACCTTTCTAACTGTAAGGGTAGTTAAGCTCTTGAATAGGCTTCCAAGGAAGGATGTGGAATCCTTGTCACTGGAGGCATTTAAGAACAAAACATTTGTTAGGGATAGTCTAGGTCTACTTGATCCTGTCTCAGCTCAGGGGGCTGGACTTGATGACCTCTCTAGGTCCCTTCCAGCCCTGTGATTCTATGACTATCTACTAGAAATCTGCAAAAATCACTTGAAACCTGGCCAAAAATGTCTGATCATTAGTGTAACCGGCAGGCAGGTGGCTCTTTAAACATTTCAGTTATTTTATTCTTTAAATTTTATTGTTTTTTTTTTGTCTGCACATAATTTGTATATGAGCAACACAGTTAGCCAATACTAGTTAGCCACAATCACTTTCTAGGGACTTCTTGCACTAAACCAGAGGTGAAGCAGCGTCAGCAGTCTGTTCTCTTACTGTCTCTGTGGCTGCTTGGCACTGGATCTCTAACCACATACTGACATATGTTTCTCATAGGAAGGTTTCCATTTTGTTTTCACAACAATTTGCACAATTCTATAACTCCACAGATTTCACTCATGTATCAGTTTTGCTGCTAGGCAGCTTTGCACAATAGATCCCTGACTCTGTGTCCAGGGACGTGTCCATACCGGGGAGACTGGGAACTTTTCTCTTGCTGCCACAAGACACTGAGAGTAGCCAGCAACAAGAAAGCCAGGGATGAAGGAATCCTATGTTAAAGGTTCTTAATATTTGAAATAAAGTTGATCTATACACTAGGTTTTGATTCTGAACTCCCTAGCTTTGGTGAGCAGGAAGAAGGTCTTTTACCCCTGGTAACACTTTCAGATATAGACATCTAAGGCCTGATCCTCCAAATTCTTACTGACACAAGTAGTCCCCCTGAAATCACTATTTGCATGAATACAAGCTTGTGGAGTTGGGACTTAGATTTTAAGTTCATTTATGTTTATCTTTGTTGACATTTTCTTTAGCGCGCTTGTTAATATTGGGCCAGATACTCAATGGACCTATGTCGATTGACACTAGCTGAGGATCTGGCCAATTGTATTTAATCAATACAGAATGATGCCTTCACCTATAGGTTGATCAAACAAGGGAATCCCAGCCTCAGCCAAAAGGAAATCAAAGGAGAAACATAAAACTACTGCCACAGCCAGTTCCTTTAAAAAAAAGAAATCTTTGCATATGTCCACATTTGGAATCAAACGTTTGTGAAAGATCATAAAAGATGCAGTGACAGTTCTCAGGGTACCCAGGAATGTAAGTCATCTTGGTATCCCCCTGCCTGCAGAAAGAGGGGGACATTATGCTTAACTGGCTGTCAGCTCCCTGACATCAGCCTGGTAGCCATCCAAGCACTCTCCTCTGAGCTATGCCAGCCTTTCCTTTCCCTTGCAGGTTAATAGGTGCACCCCAGTCCCTGAGCCCCTTTGAAGCATTCTCTTGTGGTGTTCATCCCCCTTATTCACTGACCATTCACCAAAATACCAGGTCTGCTGTCCCCAAGGGAACACTGTACACATCACTTGCATGAGTCAAGTCAGGATCAGCACCTTGCTGAGAATTGCAGCACTGAGATATATTAATAGTGAAAACAACAAGTTTATTATCAAAGACTCAAGAGATAATGAATGAGGATATCAAAATGAAAGGTTACGAATAAAAAAACTATGTTTTCAAGACACTTAACAGGCTAAAAGTCCTTTGCAGTGTTTCAACCAATGCTGGCTGTGATTCCGTTTTCATGAATGTAATCATGCTGCCCGCTTACTTCCTAGGTGCAGGATAAAGTGGCATCTTCCTTGTCTTCTCCTATCCCTCAAAGTTCGTTTTCTGTACCCAGAGGCAAGATGACTTATTCTCCGGTGTGCTGCCTCCCTGTTGATTTCATATCTCCTCGTTAATTTCATATGTAAAATTGTGTCTCCACTGTGTTAACTTACAATGCTTAATTTCCATACCGACAGGGAGACAGGTAAATAAACATTTTTTATCTGACAGAAGACTTGTTTGTCAACTCTTCCTTGATACAAACTTTGGGAACATATTTTAGGTATACATACATAGCTCCTTACATAGTATCTGTACATACATTTCACAGTGATATTAATGACTAGTGTGACCCTGGCTTTCATTTAAGACCTCACATGACATTCTTTGGTAAACAAGAATGCACAGACCAGAATCAGGATATTCTTATAACCTCCTTGACAATTGGCATTGAAGGGTTTTTGCATCACAGATGTGTTAAAAATGATATCTTAGCCACAAGTAAGAATTATACATCTAAGCTTTTATTGTCTAATAATATAATACTTTCCCCTTCTATCCAAAGATCTCAAAACTCTTTACAAACATGAATGAATTAAGTGTCACATCACTTCTTGGCTGCAGGGAAGTCAGAGAGCTGTGGGAATCTTGCAAAATATTTTGCAGGTGAGTTTAAATAATGAATTCAGGTTTGCTATGATTCCTTTTTGTGAATGTGCCAGTGATGGAGTTTTGCTTGCAGAAAGCTAATTTTAAGCACAGACACATGTACACTCAGAAATGGAAAACTTTAAACTGGCAGTGGTCTGCTTTTTATGGTCCAGGATACAGCTTGATTCAGCAATGTGGTGTGATTCCCAGAGCCCTGGCACAGAAACAATTAAATGACTGCACCCTTCACAATGAGGATCCTGAGAACACACAGTTATTTTGCATGACAGTAACAGGACCAATTTACAATGAAAGTCTGCCCCTGGCCGTTAAATCTTACATTAGCTTCATATTTTAGTAATGATGCTTCAAGCAAGGCCTGCCTGGGCCAGAAAAGAAAAGGTTTAAAAATGTGTAAAAGTTCTAGATATGCAGAGTTGTTGTAGCCATGTTGGTGCCAGGATATTGGAGAGATAAGGTAGGTGAGATAATATCTTTCATTAGACCATACTTTCATTAGCAAAAGTACGTGCCAACTCAAGTCTGCTGATGCACAATGCCCTTTTTAACCCACCAGCTGCACGTTTGCCGTCACATCACCCATTATGGTCTCATCTGCCATGCCAGGATGTTAGGGAGGAAACACTCTGGCGAGAGGAATGGATATCTGTTATAATCCCCAACCAGTCCCACAATTTGCCTGCCTGGTTTTGAGCTGCCCCGTCACCAATGGTCCCTGTTGAACAGGTTCCGGACCAGGCACGGTCTCTATGCAGCCAACCAGTATCGCTGGGGCCTTTGTGACAGCCCTTTGTGCAGCTGCGGCGCAACATAGACAATGACGCACGTTGTCAATGAATGCCTGCTGACTGGGTTCAGTGGTGGCCTAGAAGAACTGCATCATGCCACTGTAGATGCCATCACTTGGCCAGACGACGATGCACACGCAAAATAAATAAAATAAATTAGACCAACTTCTGATGGTGAGAGAGACAAGCTTTGAAGCTACAGAGCTCTTCTTCAGGTCTGGGAAAGGTACTCAGAGTGTCTCAGCTAAATACAAGACCAAACAGTTGGTTTAGCATAAGTTGTTCATCTTAGAATATGTGGTAAGTGGCCCCTGTAGGTATAGGACAAAAGGCGGGGTTGGTGGGTTAGACTGTTGCAATAGGCCACCAATCTGCTGTCTTTATTAAGACCGTGACTTTTAGTGTCTATCAAAGTCATGAATTTAAGCTCCCAGGCTCATCTTTTGAAAGTGTTGCACAGGTTTCCGTTGAGGATGTGGACTCATAGGTCAGATAGGCAGTGGTTGCTTTGTGAAAACTGTTCACCCACAGGTGATGTGGTGTTTTTGTCTTATTTTGCTGTGTGAGTTCATTTAAGAGCATAGTGATTGTCTGATCACCCACATAGTTGTTGTTAGGGCATTTAATGCACTGGATGAGGTATACCACATATTGTGATAGGCATGTTGAAAGGTGTGTTGTGGATGGTGTTAATCATTGTAGCAGTGGAGATATGTCTGCAGGTTTTGCATCTGTTGTTCTGGCAGGGTCTGGTGCCGCTTTGAGTTGCTGTGTCCTGGTCTGTGTTGAGTTTGCTTCTGCCGACGAGGTTTGGCTGGGGGTTTGCTTGAAGGTCAGAAGAGGGGGTTCATGAAAGATTTCTTTCAGAATGGGGTCACCATCAAGTATGGGTTGTAGTTGTTTGATGATACCCTCTCTGGGTTTCAGTGTAGGGTGGTAGGTAACAACTAGGGGTGTGCACTTGGAGGGGGTTTTGTTTCTGTATTGAAGCAGGTTCTCTCAGATATTTGGGTGGCCTGTTCCATAATGCGATCTACTTCTCTGGAGTGTCCTTGTTTGGTGAATGTGGGTTTGAGCGTGTTAAGGAGTATATCCCAGACTTTCTCCTTGGAGCATATTCTGTGGTATCGGTTTTCTTGGTGTGTTTCTGATGGTTACTGGTGTGATGGGTTGTCCCACTTTAAGGTGTCATGTGATATACTGGGATACCCCTGAGTCCACCTGTTAAGCCTCCTCCAGCACACACACAGGCAGGCCACACCCAGCTGCAGAAAGACACAGAAACTGAGATCAGCTCTGGAAAGACACAGTTTAAGGGACTTTCCCCAGCACTCAGGTGCCCACCTTCCTTGGAGTGCAGACCCAAAGGTATATTGTCTTGCGCTGTATAGAAAGATCTGCACAGTGCAAGCTCATAAACATTCACCCTCTTCCTCAATGTGAAGAGAGAGATGCACAGCTTCTTGCCCGCTCCCCCCAGATACGGATTCCACAAACTGGATTATGTTATAAACAAGAAATGAGTTTATTAACTACAAAAAAACAGATTTTAAGTGATTATAAGGAACAGCAAACAAAACAAAGTAGATTATCAAGCAAATAAAACAAAACATGCATACTAAGCTTAAGATCTTAAAGAGACTGGTTTCAAGAAATAATTTCACCCTAAATGTTGTTTTAGGCAAGTTGTTGAGTTTCTGTATCTTAGAGTTCCCGTTACTACTTCTTACAGACTAGACCCCGTTTCAGTCTGGACTCACCCTGGCCTTTTGCCTCAGGTTAGTTCCTTTGTCTCTTTTCAGGTACTTTCAGCAGTCCTTCTTGGGTAGGCAATGGAGGAGAGACCTGTTTTCCTTACTGCCCAGCCTTAAATAAGATTTACTTAAGGTGCGAATCTTTTGTTTCCCAGTCTTGACCTCCTCCTCCTTTTAATGGAAAATAACTAGAAGTCTGTAGTAGCTCACAGACTCACCGGTGCAGCGCCTCCAGCTGGTTGGCTGGGAATTAGCTCTTTTCCAACCTCAGAGCACCCTCTGATGGCCAGTATCTCCCCTGCCTCAGGCCCCCCATGCCCCTCCCAGACACTGGTGCCCCTTTCCTTTGGTGTGCTGCTCCACAGCAGTCCCCACACTCTGGGTCTCCCCTCGCAGGGGAACCCCCTCCACTAAGCTCACCTTGCCTCAGTGGCTATTGCCAGTTGTCATCTAGCCCCCTCTCACTGGGGCAAAATGCAGTCTGTAATGGCCACTCATCATCAGCAAGGGGGATGGACCAGCCGCCTCTGCCTATCCCCAGGCTATATCTCTTTAGCCCTGGTACCTGCCTTGGGCCCTTGACAAGGCCTGCAGCCTGGGGAGTTGCCAGGATGGAGCTCCCCAGCCCTGCTCTGCTTCCAGTACCCTTTTCTCCCCGGCAGCTAGATCCTTTTTCCTCCAAGGCAGGAGAGAGACTGACCCAGCTCCTGGCTCACAGCCCTTTTATAGGGCCAGCTGTGGCCTGATTAGCTGTGGCCACACCTGTGGCTGCCTCCCCAATCAGCCTAGCCTTTTGGGGTAACTGCCCTGCTACAAAGTCCAAGATAGTTTTTAGTACCATGTGACAGGACCACCTGACCTAGAAGTGTCACAGCTATGTCCCATCCCAGAACGCCTCTCAGGAAGGAGAGATATTAGTATCTTGAAAGTCTTATTGTTTCTTCCTAATGGCCGATTACGTCTGATGACCTTTTGTCTGGTGGGTGTCTCCCAAATATGTAATTGTTGTCTATATTCTTAACTTTAGATACAGAAATGATACATGTATACAAACTGGATAATCACATTCAGTAACATATAACCTTTCCAATGATACCTTACAAGACCCATTTTGCATAAATGGGTTATATCATATTGATATCATAAGCATATTTCCATAAAGAATATGGAGTGTAACGTCACAGCTGGATCTATGAAGATCAATCCTCTGACAAAATCCAGGAAGTGTGACTTTGCTGGTTTGGACACACAGAGAAGATGAATGAAGAGGATCTGGTGAAGATGGCAGAAGATGGTGGTAGGAAAGAGACCCAGAGGAAAGCTGAGGAAGCAACAGATGGATTGCATCAAAGAGAATGGTAAGCAGATAGACCTTAGTGCCACCTTGGACAGATGAAGATGGCAGAAGCTTGCATGATGCTTTGACCCCAGATGATGGAATAGGGGAAAGAAGAAAACTTTAATCCCAAAGTTCTAAGCATTTCAGAAGTGAAGTTTATAGGGGAAATATGGTGGAGGGAAAGTTCCAGGCAGCATTGCACTGCTCTAACATTGACCTTTAAAAGTGCCATTCCCCTCTCCAAGAGGCAAAACTGATGGCTTTTATGCATTTTGTGTGAAGATATCATATCTACACAGACTCTTCCCTGCTGACTCTCCAATAAAATTTGACAGGAAACAGGAATTGTGCCCATATGTGAGCCTTTAAAAGGGACAGTATCTGCATTGTCACTCAGACAGAATATGAGATTGTTTCTTTGTTTTTAAAAGATCATTTCTGACATCCAGGCATGTGTCACAGACAGCCCTGGTAGAGCTCCCCCTTTTGAACACTCACCAGGCTGCTGTATTTGGGTCTCAACACACTGGACCTGTGTCCTCTTAAACTTCCCTTGGTCTGAGGATGCTGCAGCACTGTTTCTTTCCTTGGCCCCTCTGGTGTATATCCTGGGTACAAGCTTTCTATCTTTTACCCCCTCCAGGAAATGGTACCACACAGTCCAGCTGCTTTAGGCCCCCAGGACCAGTGCTGACCCCCCTGGACTCTACAGTAGCTTAAGCACATCCTTTCCCAGAGCACTAACCTTGGAAGTGCTCTCTATTTACAGGTCACCTCCTCAAGGACACATGACAGTGAAAGAACACAGACACACAGGCTTTGTAAAGCTTTCTAAACACAATTACTCTTTACTTAGATAGCACTGAGAGACCCAGATCCAGATAAAACATCTACGTGCCATTCCCCTCACTGTAACTCACACTGCCCTTGGATGTCACTGGGGTCTGTGATGAGGTGGGCAGGGTTTTTCCCCACTCCCACCTCATCAGGCTGCCGTACAGCCTTGCTTCCTGCCCCAAACCCTGGAGTCATTCTCTCTCTCCTCCAGCCAGTTTCCTTTGACCTTGGCTCATCTCTCAATCACATGTGTCCCCTTTCCCTCCAAAAGCCTGCCAAAGCTTCCTGTTCCCTTCTCTGTGAGTCCCTCAAGTCTATAAATCCTACCGCCTTTATCTGTTTCATTTGTTCTGCTCTTGGAGATTTTCCACTTTCTAATACCCAGCCCCCTGCAAAGAGGTTGGAAGAACTAGTTCTCCCAGCTTCAGCCAGTCTATTGTGCCAAGGTGTTTCCACCTTGAATAGGCCACTATTAAGGTTTAACAACTCACCATTGTCCGTGGTTAGGCAGATATGACACAACCCCTGTCAATTTACGACCCCCAACTCACTACACATTGAGGCTTTCCATGGTACAGCAATATCATACCATCAACCAGAAGTCATAATTTGTACATAGAGAGGTCCCCAAATCACAGACTCATAGACTTTAAGATCAGAAGGGACCATCATGATCATCTAGTCTGACCTCCTGCATATTGCAAACATTTTTCTCCTTTCTCAGCTCTGCTTCCCTTTACCTGCTTTTTTTTCTTTTCATTTGCCTCTGCTTCCCTAGGTAGAGAACAGTGTCTCTTTAAAGTCATCAGCCTGAGTGCCTGAGAAATACTACGCGCTCTGGACTTTGGGGACTGTACCAAGACCCTGGTTTTGAACACCTATGAACTTTGGGAAAGATTAGATCCAGCTGCAGACTTGAACTTCACAGCTGGACCCATACCCCTGTGATGGCCAATCTAAATGACAAAGCTGAACACCTTCGCTGTGTGGGAAAGCTCAGAAAACTGCGTCTGAATGCTGAAGAGTAGAAAACCATCGGACTTTATCCTCTTAATTACTGATGGGTGAACCTCAAAAAGGCTGTAGGTTAATTTCATATAAGAAACAAAGGGGCAGGTTCTTGGGTATGGCCAAGAAATGCTGAGTGCAACTAGGGCGGGGATGAGGTGGGGAATAAATTAGCTCTTTGTGCCTCTCCAAACCTATGGCCAGATATGCTCTAAAGTAACAACACCTGCTGCCAACAGCCTGCAGGGGCTTATCTGACAGCCAGGGATCACCATGGCCCTCAGCCACAGCCCCTGCATGGATGGGGGGCATTGACATGGGGTGGCATAAGAACCTTGTATACTGCCGTCATTGGCTGGATCCATATACTTGATGGACCCAGGAATCAGGCCCCACAATTCAGATTCAGTCCTATTCTATATAGATTTTTATGCAACCCCGTCACCATATCTCTGAGTATCTGATTGTTATTCAATGCATATCTGTCCTCTCTGAACCTCTGCAAAACTAGCAGTATCACAAGAACAGGCTTTCTGAGGAGATTTCTATTGCTTCCTGCTACTGATGTAATGGGAAATACCACAAAAAGAGACTTTCTCACAGTATTTTGGTGTGTTTGCTTCTGATCCTGGCTGGACATGCAAGGCAGAAGCACATGAGAAGCACATGAGAATGAAAAACAGTTGTATTTGAACAGGTTAATGGAACCTTCTGGAACCTTTAAAAAAGTTTGGTTTGAGCTGTGGGTGAGTTAGTGGAGTGGTCTCTGAGCCCAGGCAGGAACCCTCAGTAGAGGGTAGTATGTGTCAAACCCTGAGGCTCGTGACTCTGGGGACGCACTATTCTCCACTGAAGGAGGCCATGACAAATCAAGAGAAAACCAGTGAAGGGGGGCAAGGCTGGGAAGAGAGAAGTATTGTCAATGGGGTAGGATTTTTATTCAGGCTCAGTAGAGCCATCTCTTATGTGCTCAAAATGCAGTAGACATGGTTGTGCTTTTGCTGAGTGTGAGGTGGAAATGGCCAGGCAATGAACTAATAGTCACAGGCTCCCTTTTTACCATAAGAATGACACTCATAAAACTGACACTTCCTTTTCCCCAATAAATCCCTACCAAACAAAAAACTAAAACCAAAGCTCTTCCCCCAAGCAGTGTTCTATTGCCATAAAGGGGAGAAATGCCAGAGATTCCATGAAGTCCACTAGGGACTTGCTATAGCTATTGATTTTATGTGGAATGTGCTCAGATATTACAGTGATGGACAGCAGAATAAAACCCCAAAAGAGAGAGAGAATGTTGCAGTATGGGACTGGGAGACTGGACATCTAGATTTTATTCCTTGTTCTGTCATCAATTTGTTATATGCACTGGGGTAAGTCACTTAACAACTTTGTGCCTCCTTGTCCCTATCTGCAAAAATGGTATAATATTATGTACCTACCTCACAAGGCTATTGTGAAGCTTAATGAATGCCTTTTTTGTCCTTGGATGATGGGTCATATGTAAGTGTATTTGTGTAGTATATATTACTATTAGGTGCCATACTTACATGAGCCATTTGTATACTCCTCCTTGAGACCGCCTTCCCTCCAGGTTCTGTTGACGACGAGACACATGCCAATATTCAGTCACATTGATTCCCTCTGCCTCCCACACAACCCACCCAGTTAAAAAAGAAAAAGAACATATGATGGATCAGATTCATCCCTGGTATAACTCCATTGATTGCAGGACAGTTCTATCAGGAATGAATTTGGCCTCAGCAAATATATGGAAATATATCAAAGTAGATTATGAGATGGGCACAATTTGTATGTATGACTCAAAGGCACCCTGCAGGAGTTAGTGCTCTTGAAAGCACCTCAGGAAGTGATAGAGAGAGAGTGGCATGAAGCTGAAGGTCCTGAGTTTGAATCCTTGGTGGTAGTTGAGATATGAATGTGTCTAAACTTGAGCTGTTGCAGGAGATGGGATCTCAAGTGAGGGGAAGGTTGTAAATGGGGAGGTTGTACATACAGTTGGGTGGGAATGGAGCAAAGCCAGTTGCTGAATCCAGTTTTGTGGGATTTTGCCTTGGAACCATGTTTGTCCCCCCACCGATCTTACGCCAAAGCCAAGTTCAAGAGGGAAGTTGGTGGTAGCAATAAATACAGGAAGGCATGCTAACGAGCAGTAGGTGCAGATGGTAAAAACAATCTATGCAAGAAGAGAAATACTTCTCCTCTAGATGCACACACAGACACCCTGCTAAAGGGAAGCATTCATCTGTAATTGCAGTCAACCTGCTTTTCAGCATGCCAGCACTAATCACTAGCACTATCAAGTAATTAACATTTACAGTGTTATGCACCATAGTGACCACAGAATATAGTAAATTTGCTGTGATTGCAGGAATCCTCGCAACCTCATTCCATTCAGTGTATGGTTTCACTCTGATGTCATCCTCTCTTGTATTCAACAAGACCAGAGAGGTCCAGCAAAGGCAACTCATTTAACTTGCTGTCACTGATGAGACCTGTGCTGTGCCTACTACCCACAGGTTTCTATTGTTTCTTGTCACTTGACCAGGCCACTGTCACTTTTAGTCTGTTCACCAGTGTTGGCTCAAGGGAGGCCTGCAGTTTCCCGTATCTCCATAGGAAGAGCTGTGCTGGAAGGGGGATTCACTGCTGGGGGAAGTTAGGTGGCTGTGTAACCCATGTGCCTAATAGGGAGATATCTCTTTAAGAGACCCATTCCGGGGGAGGAGGTTGGACTGAGTTGTGTCTGGGTCATTGTTGCTAGGCTGTTTAAGCACTCCACATCCAGAAGCTTCTGGAATTGAGTGTGGTAGTTTTGGGTATGCTCCAGTAGGTTCCCAGTTGCTGGGGTCAGACTCTATGAGGGTAAGCAGTCAGGGCAGCTTCTTTACAGAAGGCCATGTGTCCTGTGTGCGTTGGGAGAAGCTGAGCCCGGAAGCAGGCTGTTGTCCCTAACTCTGAAGCATTTTGCAGCAGGTTAGTAAGTTAGTACTCTAACAGGTAAGCACAGGCAATGCTAATTATAGCAAGGGGAAATTGCGAGAGAAAAATAACTTCTATTTTAATTGCATGCTTTGAATGTTTTGATTTTAGCCAAGCTGTTCTAGTTAAATTGTCTCAACTAGTCTGATTCACCAACTTTTCTTTAAATGCGGTAATGGGGAAAGAGTCATTTATATTTTGCTATTCTCAGTTTTGTATTTTCTTGTAACAAGGTTTTCTTTAAATCTATACACTTCACTGAGTGATTGGTTAATCAGTCAGCTGACTGGCTAGCAGTAATTTCAGGAGAGGAGGAGTCTGCATGGATTCCAACTGAAGATCCCTACAAGCAAGTGGAGGGAAGATGTTTTAGGCTCAGCAGACTATAGATTTGGTGATCAAAGACTCTAACTGAGACTTAGGTGAAGAAAACCTAAGCTTTTGGGAACTTTCAGTTTCTTCTCACTGTATTTCTGTTGACAATACAGTGAAAAGTGGGACTGAACTCTTCAGATTTTAATTTTTCTTTATGTTTATGTATAACTGTGAAGGTTATGTCTGTGGATTATAAAATAGCCATGTCCTGCTGTAAAAATTATATTTGTTTCTTTATCATAAGATTTTATAAAGTTATTTAATTAAATTCATTTCTTTAGTTCCTTTCGGGACTTAGATGTGGGGAGGTTGACCCTGTGCAATCCCTGCTGAAAATCCTTAGAAACTGAACTCTGGGTCTCCAGCTACTTTCTATGGGAGTTGGTTTTCGTTGTTTTTTTAAAGGCACTGGAGACGGGAAATGAGGTGAACTCTAGCCCATCCAAAGGTTACAAATTGGCGCCGGAACAGACTGGGACTTGGTGATTGCTCAGAGCTCACCTCTGAATTCTTTTGAGGAATATTGCAGCAGTTAGTTATAAAAGAATGTGGTGTTATTGAATATTATTGAATTTGTGCACTGCATTAATATTAAGATAATGGAAACTTGTACACAGTTAGGGTTAGTTCCTTACAGGATCATTTTAGTCAGTGATGTGTTCCCTGTTGATAGTACAGCAGAAATGAAGTGGGCTCTTAGACTTTTTGCTCATGTGACTAATATGAGGCAGGTGAAGGAAGACCAAAAAGATATGATTCTCTGTGAATTTGAAGACTCTGTTTCTGTGATACACATAGGAAGGAAATGTGTGTTGCAGAAGCTAGGGCAGAAATGGGATGTTACTCCTATTCATTTTGAGGTTTTGCCATTTATATCCACTGGTTCTGTGCCCTGAGTACCTCAGTGCAGCAATCAGGGATATTCTGTGTATTCTGACAGAGGGTTCAAGACTGAGACACAGGCTGTGGTTACACCTGTGAGTGATAGACACACTAGATGGTTAACAGATGCTACACCAGTTATAGACCAGGGTCCAGCTGAAGCCTCTACTCCTGCTGTGAGTCTCCCTCCTGACATGCAACATCTTTTGTTAAGAGAGAGTGCTGAAATCTGCCAATGAAACTGTGACTGATGTGAAATTTAAACTGAAATGTTTTTCAGGTAATTCACCTAGAACCAATGGAGAAGTAGATTATCCTACTTGGCGAGCACAAGCCAAAGCGATGATGGAAGACAGTGAGATTTCTGACAAAGTCAAAAGAAGGAAGATTATTGAAAGTTAATTGCCCCCAGCACTGAAGGTGGCCTTAGTAGCTGGTAGCAAGGCATCCACTGTAGAATGCTTTGATATTTTAGAGAAGACATATGGAAGTGTCATAAATGCATCTGAGCTTAAGGCTCAGTTTTCTGAGACTCACCAACACACTAGGGGAACCACCTTCTGCGTACCAGACTAGACTACACATGTTAGCCCAAGAAATTTTGGAGGCTGGTGCGGTAAAAGATACTGAATTGGACTCTTATATACAAGTTCCATTTGGTTGGCATGAATCCTTATTAAATACGCTTATTAAAAGGGATTAATTGTAGTGATAGAAGAAAGAGCGTCACTTATGCCACACTCCTTTTTGAGGTGAGATCACTCTGATAAACAAAAGAACACTTCGACAAGAACTAGAAGAAAAAGGAAGACCGTTGAGTAGAAGTAGTTTGCAGTTGATAAAGGCATCTGAAAATACTCCCAGCGCCCATGAAGAAGTCACTGCAATAGACTGGAAGGAGAAATATCTGCAGGCTGAGCAGCAGTTGGTAGGACTGCTGCTGACCCAGCCAAGTTCTGAAATGTCCATTTCAGCTACACAATTTACTTAAAGAATTTAATAAACAAGAAATTCCAAGATTTAACAGAAGAAATCCTTTGTTTTACCTATGGGCAAATAGGACATTTTCAAAATGAATGTCAGAATTCTCCTAACCCCAGTTTAATACATCAGCAGCTGACTGGTAGATATTCAAATCAGAGCAGGTTTGAGCTACAAAGAAAAGAAACTAACAACTCTCAGAGCAAGGCTGCTAGTCAATGGGTTCAGGAGACAGATGTTACCCAAATGGGTGTCAGTGAGGCCATCTGGCAGTTAGTGGGACCTGTTTGTCATGGCTATGTATACCTAGATGGATTAAGAGAACCTGCCTAATAGATACTGGTTCTCAAGTTACTTGCATATGTGAAACTTTCTATAATGAGCATTTATCTTATCAAAAGTTACAGTCAATTGGTAGTATACTTCAGATAGAAGGAGCAGGTGGGCAAATGGTTCCATACCTGGGATATATAACCTTGAAGATACGATTCCCAAAGTTCGCCTGTGGGACTAACAAACAACATGAGGTACTAGTCTTAGTTTGTCCAGAACAACGTGTGAATCAACAAGTGTTGGTGCTGATAGGCACCAATGTTCTGAAGCAGCTTGTAGAAGACTAAGAAGAAATGGGGTCCTGAATTCTTAAGTAGGATTTAATTACCAAATGAGTTGGCTGAAACTTATAATAAATTTTTACTCAGTCAGAGGTTACAGCAAGAAGCTGACGAAGGGGCTGAAGAGGTCTTGAGAGGAAGAAAATCAGTGACAATTCCACCTGGCACATCCAAAACAGGGCCAGGAATTCTGAAATTTGCTGTGAATGCATTGCAGACTGCTGTAATGCTGGAAGGTCCAGGTGTCGCAATTGGACCCGGTGGGCTAGTGGTTCTTCCTCAATTTGTTAAAATCACTGGCTCCAGTATGAGAATAGGAGTACATGTCAAAACCTTAACAAGGAAGGATGTTATATTGAAACCTCACACCATCATTGTGAAGGGGCAAGCAGCTGAGTGGATTAAACCAGTGCCAAGCCAGATTTCAGCAGCTGCGACTAAAGAGAGAGATGGTGTCATACGGTCACTTGCCTTTGAAGGATCGCCTCTGAGTGCTGCTGAGAGGCGAAAAGGATTGCTGAGACTATCAGTAAGGAAGCTTATAAGGCTTTTGCTGTTCATGATCTAGACTTTGAAAGAGTTTCAGGAGTGGCACATCACACTGAACTCACAAATAATGTGCCTTTTAAAGAAAGAACTAGAAGGGTCTCACTCTCCGATTTTGAAGATCTACATCAGCATCTATGTGAGTTGGTGGCCCTTGAAGTGATTGAGGAAACATGTAAATGGTTTTCGGTATTCAGCTGCACCCCTGCCTCCCTCTCCCAGGGATTCTACCACAGTGTGAGAAGCTTTACCTTTACAGCTAAGGCTTCATAGGAGTCTGTGATGGGGTGTCTACCCAACAGGACAAGACCTGAATAGGTAGAAAGGGCCAATTAAACAGAGAGGCTGCATCTGGAGGAGAGGCAGGGCTGATAAGCTCCAATTTATGATGAAGCCCAGCTGGACAGGACCAGGCTGAGCTGGTGTAAAACCAGGAAGTGGTGCACAAGAAGGGGCTGCAGGAAGGAACACTGCAGTCACTCCCTACAGAGAAGGAGAATAAGAGGCAAGGAGGAGTCCTAGGGGAGAGTAGACTTTGGGATCCTGCCTGGGAATACAGACAATGGCAAGAACCCTAGCAGCGGTGAAGTAGCCACAGGAAATGGAGGAGGTTCTAGTGGTAACCCAGCTGTGGGCCAGAAGAAAGCGAAAGAAAGGTAGAAAACAGCACAGGGAAACAGTAATAAGGTCTCGGATTGCTTAGACCATAGTTGCTGAACATAGAATCATAGGGTTAGAAGGGACCGCAAGGGACATCTAGTCTAATCCTCTGCCAAGATGCAGGGTTTGTTGTGCCTAAACCATCCAAGGCAGATGACTATCTAGCCTCCTTTTGAAAACCTCCAGTGAAGGAGCTTCCACGACCATAACATAGACTCCCTGGGCTGTAGTAGAGGCAGGCCTGGGTTTCCCTACCACCCACTGGGGAAGTGGCATAGTCTGGGCAATGTGACTGCAGATTTCCTGAGACCTTGTCAAGTGGGACTTTGACACCTTGGAAGGGAAAATCAACAGTAAGCTGGCTGGAGGGCCAAGCCGTAAAGAGGGAGTGCCCTGAGTTACGAAGAGGGAGCAATCAAGTATATACAGACACACACACCTCCCCCACACCTCTCTCTCTCTCTTCCCCTTCCCCTGAAGGAGGTGGTGTCAAGCTGGTCCAGAGCTAAGCCCTGGATATGGCCACAAGGAGGTGCCACAGCAGTGACTAGTTAACCCTGTGATAGAGTCTCATTGGCAGAGACTGCTCAAGAAATGTGCTGAATCATCACATCTCCTAGATGCCCTGGCTATGCTGCTTTCCTGCTTAGCACCTTCCAATTCTGGACGGTACCAGTCAGCTCCAGGCCTCCCAAGGTGGAGGAGGGAGTTGTGGGCAGCTTATGCCACTGTACATTTCCCTGCCACCCCTTGCCATCAAGCGTGGTTCCATCAGTGCGGTGAGTTGCATTGTCAAGGTGGGCTTCTGCGGTGGTGGTAACAGAAGTGCGTATGCAATGATTCCAATCAAGAGGGCGCTTCCTCTCCAGGATATGTGTGGTTGCATGTATATTAATACAAGTTACTGTTTGTTATTTCTATTGTAATGGCATCTAGATACCCTGATCAGGGTTCCGTTCTGTTAGGCTCTATACAAACACTTAGACACAATCCTTGCCCTGAAATGATTGCAATCTAAAGTATATTGAGGCCTGAATTCATCCCAGGCTTAACTCTGAGATAAATATTGCCCATAACTACAATGAAGTTAACACCCAAAACCCGGAATAAGAATTCAGATGGTTGACAGAAACAGCATGCACCTAGTCTAATGCAGCTCTTCTGGGTGTAATATAAAGCCTGTAAATATTAATCATCACGCACACTAATCCCAACTGATTCAGATGCCCGGGACAATATCTCAATAGTGTGATATTAGAACTGTACAGAAGAGTTCGGGGGCGGTGTGTAGTGGTGAAATACAGTGGCATATATCCTCTTAGTCCCTATAATGTTTGGAGATATGAGAATTAGGGGGTCTCTAGATATTCTGCCGCACTGGGTTCCTACAGCACCACTGCTGTAAGCAGCACACTAGTAGACTTCTTTTTGGCCACTCATGGGCTCCTCTCATTCGCTGATCTTCAGAATTGCTTACACTAGCAGTGGCACCTAGCATATCAGCAGTACCTCACTTCATGATGTTTCCATCTCAAGTCCCTCTCTTTGAGCCACCCCAATGTACCATCTTCAGGTTATTCTTGGTCCTGACAGACGGATGTGGAAGTAGAAGGAGGGGAAGCCTAGAGGAGGACAAGCCTAGGGAAGGAGGGGAAGCCTAGATGGGGAGGGCTCTGAGTTACTACAGAGAATTTTTTCCCAGGTTTCTGGCTGGTGGGTCTTGCCCACATACTCAGGGTCTAACTGATCACCATATTTGAGGTCAGGAAGGAATTTTCTCTTGGGTCAGGTTGGCAGAGACCCTGGGGAGATTTCGTCTTCCTCTGTAGCATGGGACATGGTTTATTTGCTGATTGAAACTAGAGTAAATGGCAGATTTCCTGTAACTTGAAGTCTTTAAATCATTATTTGAGGACTTCAGTAACTCAACCAGAGGTTATGGGCCTATTGCCAGAGTGGGTGGGGGAGGTTCAGTGGCCTGCAATGTGCAGGAGGTCAGACTAGATGATCGTGATGGTCCTTTCTGGCCTTAAAGTCTATGAGTCGATGAGGAGAGATGGGCGGGTTTGGTAAAGAGATAAGGCAAAGTGCCACTGATTTGAAAGGTTTCAGAGTAGCAGCCGTGTTAGTCTGTATTTGCAAAAAGAAAAGGAGTACTTGTGGCACCTTACTCCTTTTCTTTTTACTGATTTGAAGGTATACATTGTCCCCATATGTGAAATAGTTATGAGTGAGGACAAAGTCACAAAGTTCAGCCACCAGGGTTTGCCATGACATTATCGGGGATACTGTTCCTGATGGCTTGTAGTCCATCTTTGTGTGGAATGTTGGTGTAGAGGGCTTCTAGATCCATAGTGGCTAGGATGGTGTTTTCAGGAAGATCACCAATGGATTGTAGTTTCCTCAGGAAGTCAGTGGTGTCTCGAAGATAGCTGGGAGTGCTGGTGGCGTAGGGCCTGAGGAGGGAGTCTACATAGCCAGACAATCCTGCTGTCAGGGTGCCAATGACTGAGATGATGGGGCGTCCAGGATTTCCAGGTTTATGGATCTTGAGTAGCAGATAGAATACGCCTGGTCGGAGTTCTAGGGGTGTGTCTGTGCGGATTTGTTCTTGTGCTTTTTCAGGGAGTTTCTTGAGCAGATGGTGTAGTTTCTTTTGGTAACCCTCAGTGGGATCAGAGGGTAATGGCTTGTAGAAAGTGGTGTTGGAGAGCTTCCCAGCAGCCTCTTGTTCATATTCTGACCTGTTCATGATGACGACAGCACTGCTATGGGTACCCGCATGGCCCCACAGTATGCCAACATTTTTATGGCTGACTTAGAACAACGCTTCCTCAGATCTCGTCCCCTAATGCCCCTACTCTACTTGCACTACATTGATGACATCTTCATCATCTGGACCCATGGAAAAGAAGCCCTTGAGGAATTCCACCATGATTTCAACAATTTCCATCCCACCATTAACCTCAGCCTGGACCAGTCCACACAAGAGATCCACTTCCTGGACACTACAGTGCTAATAAGCAATGGTCACATAAACACCACCCTATACCGGAAACCTACTGACCACTATGCCTACCTACATGCCTCCAGCTTTCATCCAGACCACACCACACGATCCATTGTCTACAGCCAAGCTCTATGATACAACCACATTTGCTCCAACCCCTCAGACAGAGACAAACACCTACAAGATCTCTATCAAGCATTCTTACAACTACAATACCCACCTGCTGAAGTGAAGAAACAGATTGACAGAGCCAGAAGAGTACCCAGAAGTCACCTACTACAGGACAGACCCAACAAAGAAAATAACAGAACGCCACTAACCATCACCTTCAGCCCCCAACTAAAACCTCTCCAACGCATCATCAAGGATCTACAACCTATCCTGAAGGACAACCCATCATTCTCACAGATCTTTGGAGACAGGCCAGTCCTTGCTTACAGACAGCCTCCCAACCTGAAGCAAATACTCACCAGCAACCACACACCAAAACCACTAACCCAGGAACCTATCCTTGCAACAAAGTCCGTTGCCAACTGTGTCCACATATCTGTTCAGGGGACACCATCATAGGGCCTAATCACATCAGCTACACTATCAGAGGCTCGTTTACCTGCATATCTACCAATGTGATATATGCCATCATGTGCCAGCAATGCCCCTCTGCCATGTACATTGGCCAAACTGGACAGTCTCTACGTAAAAGAATAAATGGACACATATCAGATGTCAAGAATTATAACATTCAAAAACCAGTCAGAGAACACTTCAATCTCTTTGGTCACTCGATTACAGACCTAAAAGTGGCAATTCTTCAACAAAAAAACTTCAAAAACAGACTCCAGTGAGAGACTGCTGAATTGGAATTAATTTGGAAACTGGATACAATTAACTTAGGCTTGAATAAGACTGGGAGTGGATGGGTCATTACACAAAGTAAAACTATTTCCCCATGTTTATTTCCCCCGCTACTCTTCCTCACACGTTCTTGTCAACTGCTAGAAATGGCCCACCTTGATTATCACTACAAAAGGTTTCCCTCCCCCCCCCCACTCTCCTGCTGGTAATAGCTCACCTTACCTGATCACTCTCGTTACCGTGGGTATGGTAACACCCATTGTTTCATGTTCTCTGTGTATATAAATCTCCCCACTGTATTTTCCACTGCATGCATCCGATGAAGTGAGCTGTAGCTCACAAAAGCCTATGCTCAAATGAATTTGTTTGTCTCTAAGGTGCCACAAGTACTCCTTTTCTTTTTGCTGATACAGACTAACACGGCTGCTACTCTGAAACCAAAGATTTTTATGATTTTACTGGAAAAACATAAAACATAAAAAGAAACCATTACTGAATGCAAACAGCCCAGCACTCAACCTCAGACAATAAACGGGGCTAAACAATACTCAATAGGGAAACAATGAGTAGATAACATGAGCTCTTGGCATATGAGAAACACTGGATTGCAGAGTTGAATTGCCTTTGCATCTCCTAAGAACCACTGGTAAAACTAATAAACATTTCAGTGATCCAATTACTTTGGAGAGGTTTTTCTTTGAGACCAAGTGCTCCAAGAAAGAGGGGCATCTGGCCAATGATGACCTTGTTTAAGTGACCTTTATCTAAAGGCTTGCAAGTTAGACTCCCAAGATGGAGGATTATTTACTATAGAGCCAGTACAATGCAAAACACTATTTGCCCAATAATAAAGTTCTATGCATGGCTGGTTAAATGCAACAGTTTGTTGTTTTCTCTACTTGTGTACTATTCAAACTCCTGGAGTAGTAGTAATAATATCGTACATTTCCATAGCATCTTTTCATCCTGAAGTTACCCACCTCAGTAGTGCAATTTTAGTACAGCTATAAAACTTGGTTTTCTCTCTTTTCTTTGCATTCTAGTTATGATTTCTCTCTGAATACTTATTAGGAGCGTGCAAGTACCTAAGTAGTGCAAACCAGCATCTAACAATACTATTTTTGCAAATATATAGTTCCTCTCATTCACGTTCTCAAAGTGTTTTACAAAAGAGGGGAAATATTATCCCTATTTTATCGATGGTGCTACTAAGACTCAGAGAAGTCTTGCCCAAGGTCATACAATAATTGAGTGGTACAGTCAGGACTAGAACCCTAGGTAATTGACCCCCTTTCCAGTGCTCCAACCACAAGACTGTAATTTGTTAGTATACCTTATCTAATATATCATGTTGTGTAGGTTTTATGTCGTAAAAGTTCCCCTTTGTCACCCAAGGGAGTCTACGTTTGAATGTTGATAACCAGGACAATTGAGGGCTGGGAGAGCTGCAGTGTCTTCAGCTTTGAGGGATGGAAGCTTGGAGTGAAAAGAGGCACCACTAGTCATCTATGACTCACAAGAAGGAGCATCTTTGGTGTGCTACATCCAGCCCTTCTTAAAGTTGGTAAAGTCACTGTAATACAGTCCTTTGAAAGTGGCTCTTCCCACAGATCAAAGGGGGGGGGAGTGTGTGTGTGTGTGTGTGTGACAGAGAGAGAGAACCAAAATTGAAAGTGTGATTCTGCCACCACTATCCCTACTTCATGCCAATCTTTTTTTCTTACATTGAGATATTCTCTTCTTTGTTTATGCCCCCAGCTGTAATGGAATGTTCATCCAGGAAGAAAACAAATTTTCTGGGCACCAATACAGGCTCCCTGAGATTCAGAGAGTGGCACAAGATGACACTTGTAGAGGAAAAGTCCTCTATTGCTGAGGAATTCTAGCTGCTCACTGGTTATTGAGTTAGACATAGAATAAATAACAGGAAGTTGTTATTTTTGTGGCAGAGTTTTTAGATGGGGCTCTTTAACTCACTGTATCTCTATACCGTCTTATTTATGAAGAACATGTCTGAAATGTCCCTTGGAGCTGGCTGTGAATGACAGGACTTCATTGAACAGACTATCACTTTGAGGTCCCTGTTGAAATGCTTCTACCTACCTCCATAATATACAGAATAAATGGAGTGGCAGAAGCCATGTTTGCTTTTGGCTGCCTCCCTTGGCTGGAAATTTGTTGTCTACATCGTCTCTGCACTTCATAGTCCATCTCTATAGAACATGCTTCCTGAGTGCACATCTCCATTTCCATTCCTATATATGTATGCTGGGTTATTCATGATGAGCATTGCTTCTTGGTACCAACTCTGTATTCATAACTCTGCCTCTTTACCCTGTGGTTCCTATCACCCTCCGGACTTGTAACTCAAGATACCCTTTGTTCCTAGTGCTTTATGGCTACTAACCAGAGCTGTGTGTACCATTGCTTTTGCAGCAGTTCTGTCCACATCTTCTATGACCATGGGTGGACATTGTCTGTTACAAGGAGCTCTGCCTATTCCTGATTCACAGTGGGATAGCTTTATGCATGTCGCAATTGCGTGAGCTAGATTCTCAGCTGGTGTACATTAGCATAGCTCCATTGATGTCAATGAAGCTATGTGAGTTTGTACCAGCTGAGATCTGGTGTCATGTTTTATGAACAGCTTTTTCTCTGGAAGGGCATTTTGCACAAAAAGGGTTAATAGAGCACTTGTAAAAGGGAGTTGTTTGTAGTGAAAATTCAGGACTGGGTCTCAAACTTGCTGTCTTAACTTTTCAATTACTCTCTCTGGCTGGGGCTTTCCTGGGGCTATGGGAATTAGGTGCCCAACTCCAACTGAAAGTCAGTGGGAATTGGGCACCCAACTCCTTTTAGTGCCCTATGAAAATCTGTATCTGTGCCTAAGTTTTCCGCTGTGAAAAATGGGAATAATAACACTTCCCCACCTGTGAAGCTAAATTTACTTGTGATTGCAAAGTGGTTTGGGCTCCCTGGTTGGAAAACACTAAAATTAAGTGGATAATAGTATATTAATGATTTGATCTATTATTAATGACTAACAATAATGCAAAGATATTTTATTAAGTTGAGGGGAATAAATTTTAAAAGAACAAGGAAGGAAGAAGGCAAAGGGTGTGAAAGAGATACCAGTGGAAACAAAAATGGCAGAGAGCTAAGGAAGTGCAAAGAAATGGAGGACAAACAATGCCACACAAGTGAGAGCAAAATCAAGGAAGTAGGAAGACAGCTTATTTGTACAATGCTTAGCACAGTGGCGTCCTGGTCCATGACTAAGGCTTCTCAGGGCAGATCTACACCAGAAGCATTACATTGGTGCAGCTGCGCCACTGTAGCGTGCCTGGTGAAGATGCTTTATGCTGATGGGAGAGGGCTCTCCATGAGAGGTGGAAGCTATGTTGGTGGGAGATCGTCTCCCACCGACGTAGCGCCAGTGTGGACAACACTTAGGTCGCTGTAACTTGAGTTGCTCAGGGGGGTGTCTTTTTCATATCCCTGAGTTTCATATTGTTTCATACCCCTGAGTGACGCAAGTTAGATCGACTTAAGCAGTAGTGTAGACCTGCCATCAGAGTTACAGAATACAAAGAAAAAATAGGAAAAAGTGGAAGGACAAGAAAGAA
Source organism: Chelonia mydas (assembly GCF_015237465.2). Classification (NCBI taxonomy): domain Eukaryota; kingdom Metazoa; phylum Chordata; order Testudines; family Cheloniidae; genus Chelonia; species Chelonia mydas. Next base: position 72,063,140 of record NC_051246.2, read on the forward strand.
ATAGAAAGGAGAGATGCCGTGAGTAAAAGAATAGGAGACAGAAAAAGAGGCAACTAGATTTAGTGAAGGTCAGTTTATCACTGTTCAGGCCAGTTCCATCTCATTTCATGCTGAAGGGTTCAATAGTTTTCATTGTTGTTGTATGTTCTGAGCTAATTAATTAGATGCATGTTGAGTGAAAAGGGAAAGATCAGTGCAAATAAATCCTCAGAAAATATCTCTGTTTTGGGAGTGCTTTTTTCCCCTCCAAAAATAATATCTGGGTTGTCTCTGTAAAATAAGGCTCTTTACACATCAGCAGGATCCTATTTTGCTGCTTGCCTGAGCTACTGGAGTGGAGATACTCCAGGGGAGATACTTTGGGATTTAGTCTTGTCACTAGTCACAAATGGAAAACAGATTTGAAAATTAATGAAATTGGTCAGATCAGCTGACTTAAGGAAAAACAACTTTGTGCTAGGACACCAGCATAAAGCTGCCTTAATGAACTTGAGAAATGGTCCCAGATCAATTCTATCTTACAGAAGATCTATAACATGTACATGCAGCATACATTGTGGCATACATGCAGCAACATAACATGGACACTAGCTTTCCAGAGGGAATGCATACAGCTCAAATGACTACTAAAGGAGATGGAGCCTTTCACCTCCATCTCATTGGATTGAGCCCATTCCAGGTCAGTAGTGACTGAAAGTCATTAACAGCTGATGGTTATTCAGGAACAGGAAATGAGTTTGGTGGTCTCAGTGCTATTCTATTCTATATAGGTTCTTATACTGGCTTCATGCATCACTGTTGTATCTGAGCACCTTCCAGTAGAGCATTAATGCCTTCCAATAGAGCATTAAGCAATGTGACTAACCATTGTCATGTGTGGTTTGTTCTTTCTCTCACCCTCTTCCCTGGGGGAAGTATATGTGCCATGTAGCATTTTGGTCTGACAGGGTGTTTGTAAAAATTGTATTTATTGGTTTTGCTATTGTTTTTAATGTACACATTACCCTGTGTTAAGATTGGAGAAGGCAAGGTTGAAGATGTTCCTTCCACTTGGCATGGAAGGAAGTGACAGAAAGTATGAGTCATGTGTGACTCCTAATTAAAAAAACACGATCATAAATAGAACTAATTGGCCCGGTCAGCAGAGAGGCCAAGGGCCACATGGTTCTAGAGACTGAACTCTCCTCCCACCCTTGAGGCATCCCTCCTCAGGGGGGCTTAGGAAGGCTGATGAAATGCTGATGTGGGCAAAGCTTGTATGCCGCTGCCCATCCTATACTTGTTCCATTGGAAAATAGAGGACTTAATTTTTCAGGGTTGCCAGCTGAACACCCTTCAGGACAAAATTCACTCAATACATACACCTCTCTCAAATTTTGAACCTGGTAGCTAAAGAGCTGTCTTATATAGGAGAAACCATAGGTGTTCTTCACTTTGATAGCAGGTAGCAAATCCTGGAGGGTCTCTCTTTGTCAGCATTTCTTGCCTTTTCTGAAGGAAAATGTAAGTGTGGGAAAGTCTGAGGTTGAAGAGATGTTGGTCAAAATTGGTACATAGAGAGGTTCTTCCATGATTTTCTTCTTGTGGTGTGTGGCTGAAGAGACCATACACCAGAGAAGAGGAAAGCTTGTCCACTGGTTAGAGCAGTAGTCTGCCACTTGAAAGACCCAGGTTAAGTCCCTGCTCTTGCCTCAGACTTCTTGTGTGCTCTTGGTCAAGTAATGTAGGGTGTGTCTGTACTGCAGCCTCTATACATGTCCACGTATATTGTCCACACTGAAATGTGCATCTTGGGCTGAATAGATCGCAAGCTAGCTACCTTGTCTGAGGGGTGTAGATATGTGCTTGGGTGAGCTGTGACCTGCCCCTGTACCAGCTGACTTTGCAGAGTGGCTGTTTCAAAGGTTCTGGTGCCTGGTCTCGCATCTGACTCATCCTCTACTCCCATTCCCACAATTCCCTATACCCAGATCTTCCTGCCTGTCTGTAACATTCCTACTCCCCCTGTATGCACCCTACTCCCCCTGTATGCACTGGAAGTTACATGCTGCAGCCGACAACATTTACATCAACTGAAAATGGCTACAAGCCAGTGAGCAGCTAGTTGGCCAGAGGAGGACATTTAATTTTAATTAATATATGTCTGGAGTACAATTTTACTCTGAGCAGCAGCCCCAGAAACATCCGTCTATATACTTATACATTTAGAAGGCTGGCAGAGTTGAGCATTGAGTATACCGCTGTTCAGTGCTGTCATAAAAATAAAGGGAAGGGTAACCACCTTTCTGTATACAGTGCTATAAAATCCCTCCTGGCCAGAGGCAAAACCCTTTCACCTGTAAAGGGTTAAGAAGCTAAGATGACCTTGCTGGCATCTGACCAAAATGACCAATGAGGAGACAAGATACTTTCAAAGCTGGAGGGGTGGGGGGGAAACAAAGGGTCTGTCTGTCTGTGTGATGCTTTTGCCGGGAACAGATCAGGAATGCAGTCTCAGAACTTTGGTTAGTTAGTAAGTAATCTAGCTAGAAATGCATTATATTTCCTTTTGTTTAATGGCTGGTAAAATAAGCTGTGTTGGGTGGAATGTATATTCCTGTTTTTGTGTCTTTTTGTAACTTAAGGTTTTGCTTAGAGGGATTCTCTATGTTTTGAATCTGATTACCCTGTAAGGTAGTTACCATCCTGATTTTACAGAGGTGATTCTTTTACCTTTTCTTTAATTACAATTCTTCTTTTAAGAACCTGATTGATTTTTCATTGTTCTTAAGATCCAAGGGTTTCGGTCTGTGTTCACCTGTACTAATTGGTGAGGATTTTTAACAAGCCTTCCCCAGGAAAGGGGGTGTAGGGCTTGGGGGGATATTTTGGGGGAAGACGTCTCCAAGTGGGCTCTTTCCCTGTTCTTTGTTTAACACGCTTGGTGGTGGCAGCATAGGGTTCAAGGACAAGGCAAAATTTATACCTTGGGGAAGTTTTTAACCTAAGCTGGTAAAAATAAGCTTAGGGGGTCTTTCATGCAGGTTCCCACATCTGTATCATAGAGTTCAGAGTGGGGAAGGAACCTTGACAAGTGCCGAGAGAGAATGAAGCACTTGGAGCAGCAGTACTGAAGGGCCAGAACTCAAACAGTCAGGGAACGTGCTCTCCACCTGCCCATTTTATTCTGAACTGAACTGGGCACTCGCAAGGGCCCCCAGCACTGAGCCTACTGTCACTCATGTCTTGAACATTGGTAAGCTCATTATGAGACAGGATAGCAAGGGTGATGCCAGAGCTGGAACAATGAAGATCACATGAATGAGGCTAGGACGTGGTTCTCCATTTATATCTGGAGGATCAATTTGAAGAAGTCATTATTAATGATACTGGTGAGGGAGTTGTGCCTGACCAGGAATTGGAAGCCCAGGCTGGTAAGTTCTGCCTTGTGGTGTCCAACCCCCAGGTCCCCCCAACTTCCCACTTTTTTTCTGGAGAAATTGTACTTTTAAAACTGAGGGCACTGGAAATTACTGTTGGATAACTTTCTTTCATGGATAATAGACTGTATGGCGAGGGGTACAGTACAGAAACCATATCATTTGCATGGCCTGTCCCTCTATCTCCCTCCTCCACCTTCCCACCCCTCCAACTACCCTCTGCAATGCCTGGTCCAAAATGGACCCTGAGGGAAAAATTATTAAATTCTAACATTACTATTTATTAAAGAACTCTGCTTGGATCAGTGCTTGCCATCCTATGTCAGCATAGGCTGAAACGCCTTTGGCAGCAATGCTTGTCCTGAAGTCTGGAGTCCTTTATTTATTTACTTCTTTACTATATGGTCTTCAGCTATAATTTTTGGCTGTAAATCTCCATTGTACTATTGATCTTTTTAAATGACTTATTCAAGGTAAATGAGTAAATTACTTCTTTTAGTCTTGTCTTTAATGTGGTGATTTCATCTCCTTACACAACAATGTAGGGAAATTGAATAAACACACTAAGGTACAGGAATAAAATAAATAATTTATTCATTGACCTTAATTTATTGGTGTAATTTCCCTACACTGTCGTCTATGGAAATGCAATCAATACATTTAAGGTACATGAATGAACGAATTAATTTACTCATTTACCTGGTATAAATTATTTTAAAAGATCAATAATAGAATGGACAGTTACATCCATAATTCTAGCAGAACTCCTCATTCTATTACAGATCATATTTAATGATTTATACAAAGTGAATGAATAAATTATCTAGTTTAGTCATGTACCTTTAAATATTGATTTCATTTCCATACACAACAGTGTAGGAAAAGTAAATCAATAAATTTAAGGTACATGAATAATTAAATCATTAATTTACCCTAATTTATTGATAAATTAAGGTAAATGAATAAATTATTTAAATTATTAATGTGCCTCAATGTGTTGATTTAATTGCACTAGACTGTTGGGTATATTTTTTGTAAGGGCAAAAGAGTTGTGAAAGGTTAATGGAAAAAAATCATTGTGCTGTTGTCATGCAGTGACTATTCTGGGCATTCTGAGTTTCTGTACATACTCCATCCACCCCTCAGTGACTGAATGTTTTTTAGGGGCATTTGAAGGTGACATGTTTGTTCTACCTCATGTCATTGCATTGAGTAAATTTGCAGGATTCATTTAAAGATATTTTGACTCAACCTCACTGTCCTGTAATTGCTGCAGTTGTGTGACATAAAACACTGCGGGGATATCATGATGAAAGATTTTAAAGTTGAATAAATTGTTTATTTTTGAGAGGAACAATTTTGGTGATGACTTAAACAAATTGCAAAAGTTCATGGTTTTCCCCTTTGATTATTATACTTGGGGTAAATCACAAACACAATGAAAATTCAATCAGTCATCACTGCAACTCTCTCCAACATCAAACCTCCATCCCCACCCTCCCACAACAATAAATACATGTTCTAGGAACCCTGTTAATGTGGAATTCATACAGGTATACAATGTCACAAACACATGCACAGAAAATCCTAGCAAGTGAAAAATCAGATAAAACAATTAAAAAAGCACTTAAGCCAGATACCTATTTTGGCATGTACATTTTATTACAGTAAAAGCAGATTTATAAAAATACCTGCCCCTTCAGCACAACTCAGATGTCATCCTCATTTGCTGCCAAGATGTGGGCACATAAGGCATCCTTCATTTATTTTTCTGCCTGGACCAGCATCGGTATGGAGTTGTGCAGGATTTGATTGCCTGTACTGGACTTGCATACCAGCAATGTCCTGAGCCTGCTCCGTGTGGAAATACTCACCTTTAGCCTCACAGATGTTGTGCAGTAGGCCATGATCCTACTAACAGCATAGGCCACACTGGCACCCAGATGGATTTGTAGGCAATGCCATCTAGCCTTCAGCCTACCAAAGGTGCACTCCGCTACCATCTACAGCTGCGGAGCTGAAATTTGTTGGGATGGTGAAAAATTGGTGTGGCCATACTGAATGAGTGGTGTGAGAACATGGCTTGACATGACTGAACTGCGAAAGAGGATTCTGGGAGCAGAATCCTTCTCTTAGCATCAGGCCGATGCCAGAGGTGAAACTGACTGGCTCCATGCTGCGTGTATGATCAATACTGATCTTTGGGTCAGCAGATATGTCCACTTGAAAGCAAACAACACGTGTAGAATATCCTGAGCAGCGCATGGGCTGACCGGGGCATCTCGACCCTGTTGAAGGACATCACTCAGGGCGCTGCAGTGAATGATTGATAAGGGAGTGAATGTGGGGTAATGTTCAGTTGGCACCACTCTGCAGTCTCCTCCTAAAAATATTAATTAGGTAAAAATTAGTAACTACACGCCCACTGTGCATGCTTTTAAGACATGTGACTCCTTTGAGGAAAAAGAGTATACAGATCAAGCAAATTAAATTACTGTTGGGCTTCCTTAATTAATGCTTAAAGAAGCAATGCTGCTAAACAGAGTAGCCAAAACTCTGCTCCAGGGGCTCGAGTAGAACTGTGAACCACAGGGGTCTCAAGGCAGCCAAGGCCTTGCCTCCAGGGAATCCGAGACAGACCAGAGGGCTGAGGAGACCAGACCTGGAGAGGCGAAGTAGCCTATAAAATTGGTAATCCACCTTCTCTGTTTGCCAGGCAGGAACTGCATGAGGCTAATGCAGGGCCTGTTTGTGTAAGTTTGTGAAAGAGAGACTCATTAAGGGGAATGTATAGCTCTTAATTTATAGCTCTTAATGTCTAACTTAGGAGTTATGTGCTTGATATAACCCTTTACTGCTTGTGTAATTCCTTCTCAATAAACTGCTGTGCATTGAAAATAATTATTGTGGACTTTTTTTCACTAATATGACGGTAATCTGCTCTGCCGGGAGCCAGTAAAGATCCATTTCAGGGGTAGTAGCGCTCCCTGTTGTCAACATTTGGTAGCAGAGGATGGTTTGCAGTCGTGTCTAAGTGAATAGGTCTTTAAACTGAATCAAACTGTTTATGAACTGGTTGCCTGTTAAGAACTTGGTATCCTTAATCTTTGGTGTTAACTGACTAATTTAAATATTGTTCTGAATCAATTCTGACTTATATTAATTCTAGCTCAGGGGACGGATTTAGTTACAGTATGAAGAGAGGAAAGTAAACCGGTGAGCAGGGTTGTATTGGCCATTCTTGGAGTCAATGATGTTTCGCAAATGTAGGCTGGGAAGGTTCATCGAACCGGAGGATGAGGGGGACACCCCGAAGCCTCTGGGTGTGGTTGATGAGTGTTTGTTAAGACAGGTGTTTAAAAGCTTGGGGTCTGATCCATGTCTGGCTGATGCAGTCCCCATGCTGCATGAGAAAGTTTTGGACAGCTTGCTGTTGCTGTATCAAAAGGGTTACACTCCCGAGAAAGCCCAAACAGCAGCACATGTCATCTGTGCTATGTATTGTGCTGTAGATAAGTTTGTAAAGGAGCAAGATGTTTTGGAACGTCAGCGAGATGTTGTGCAAGAAAGTTTGGAACAGGAATTGGAAAAACTAAAATTGCAGAATGAAAGCCTGAAACGTGACTTGCAAACTTCAAACGTGACTTGCAAACTGCTGTAGCACAAAATGTAACCAAGGCTCTGCAGATAACAGCTTTATCCCATAAATGTACAGGTGGAAGAGGAAGAGGAGCCCCTTCCAGGGCCTCCAGCAGCCCAGCCAGTAGTGATAGCAAAAATGCCTCAGCCTTCATGGCAAATACAAGAGGAAGTAAATTGTCCTCTGACCAAAACTAAAAAACAGGCACTGGCTAAACAAATGGATTCTTTTTGACTAAGAGAACATGTTTGTCTTGGCTGTTGGAATACATGGTTAGAAAACATTTAGATCTTGAATATTTAAGAGAACTGATAACTTGTGCTGGCCCTACAGAAGGAATGGCTTTGTTGACAGAAATTGAGGCAAAGTTAAACAAAGGTGACAGATACTGTGTTATCCAGAAGGCAGCCCGATACTTTCTTACCCCCTCTGAATTGAAAAGGACAGCTTTGTTGATACATCAGAAGGAAGGAGAATCTGTTATGGCTTATTGTACTAGGTTGTTGTTGGTATGCTCTCTGGCTGAAATTGAGGAGAAACAGCTGATGGATTTAATCTATGATGGTTTAAGGAAACCTATTAAGTTGTTCATTGGATCCTGGATGAATTTAGATCAGGTTGAATGGATTAAAGTAGCTCGGGAGGCAGAAAGGGTAGTAAGTGGAGCAGGTAGTTCTTCTCGGAAAGTGATTAGTGAGGCTCCCTACAGCAATCAAGCAGGCTATAATGGCTCCAACCACACGGATATGGGATGTGGTAGTTGCAATGAAATAGGATAAGGCCGAGGACGGTATGGTAGGAGATGTGGAGTGTTTAGTGGGGGATCATTGCGAGCAGAGGTATGGGCTCAACCTCAGGAAAGAGGGGCAGATATGGCCCGTTTGGATGGGCAACCTCTGGAGACTTTGCTAGCTGCTGTAAGTGATTTGATGGCCAGGACTAGATCACAGTCAATGCTGCAACCAGGAGTTAAGGCTGTTGAGACCGTGGGAACAGGTACAGAAGATTGGCTGGTGAATTCTTATGGCTTGTTATCCCTGGAATTGGCTCAGATGAAATTGGCAGCTCCCTGTCAGGGTGGCTCCACATTTCAGTAAAAATGCCTTGCCCTTAGCAACCTCTGTCCCCAGAGGTAAATGTTAGTAGCCCAATTACAGCCCCACATAACTGGTAAATCTTACATGGAAGCGGGGACAGAAGGAAACATATAATGGTTGCTGGCATTAATTAATACAGGAGCAAAGGCAACTTTAAGTATTAAAACACCTGCCGTGGGTAGTAGATCAAACTAAATTTTAAATAAATACAGTGATTTGTAAAAGCATAACTGAAAAAGCTATATTAAAAGTAGATATGGTACAACTGGAAAAGTGAATAATTAATTTGGCAGAAAGGCTGGTTGTGAAGAAAGAGACTGTAAATAATCAGGTGGTTTCAGAAGGATTAAGAAAGTGAGCCTGTAAAGCTATGGCAGCTGTGTCACACAATAAGTGGATATGGGAATTTCTCATGGGTTGGGCTAAAAAGAAAAGGCAGTGATAAAGATAGTGGGGAAAAATGTGTAAAGCCATCCAGTATTCCTATCCAGCAGAAACTGTTCCCCACATTAAAAAAACCTGTTGCAGGCATAGGCGCCAAGTTCTCATGGCGTTGATGGGTGCTCATGACCCCTGGCCCCGCCCCCATCCCAACCCCTTCCTCCAAAGTCTCCACCCCAACTCCGCCCCCTCCCCGCCCCTATTGGACCTGTCCCCAAATCCCGGCCCCGCCTCCTCCCCTGAGCGTGCTGCGTTCCCCCTTCTCCCCCCTCCCTCCCAGCTGTTTCGTGACTGCAAACGCTGGGAGGAAGGGGGAAAAAGCAGGCATGCTCGCGGAGGAGGCGGAGCGGAGGTGGAGGTGAGCTGGGGCGGGGGGAGGAGCTGCCGGTGGGTGCAGGGCACCCACCAGTTTTTCCTGACGGGTGTTCCAGCCCCAGAGCACCCACAGAGTCGGCGCCTATGGTTACAGGATCTAAAAGCACAAGGGAGAGTAGTAAAGTGTCAAAGCCCCTGCAACTCTCCAATCTGGCTTGTACAGAAATCGGATGCCAAATGACATCCCATGATTATATTATAAAAATATAATTGTAAATTTACCCTTGTAGCCAACCTTGCAACTATAAAGGCCAGAGCAGTGGCCAGGGCTAAATGGTTCTCTGTACTGAATTTATTTGTTAATTGTTTCTTTGTTATGTTATTAACCTCTTTGAATTAATAACAGGCTAAATGATAAGAACTCTCCACAGGTACCATTGCGGAGAGTGGACCAGATGATATGTCTGGGGGGAGAAAGCAGAAGGAGACTCCGCTGGTTGGAAGGCATGAGATGCAATGTCCTGAGGTTGGGGGTTCCACGACCACCACTCCCAAGAGGAGAAGGCGGGTGGTGGTGGTCGGGGACTCTCTCCTCCGGTGGACTGAGTCATCTATCTGCCGCCCTGACCGGGAAAACCGAGAAGTCTGCTGCTTGCCAGGGGCTAAGATTCGCGATGTGACGGAGAGACTGCCGAGACTCATCAAGCCCTCGGATCGCTACCCCTTCCTGCTTCTCCACGTGGGCACCAATGATACTGCCAAGAATGACCTTGAGCGGATCACTGCGGACTACGTGGCTCTGGGAAGAAGGATAAAGGAGTTGGAGGCGCAAGTGGTGTTCTCGTCCATCCTCCCCGTGGAAGGAAAAGGCCTGGGTAGGGACCGTCGAATCGTGGAAGTCAACGAATGGCTACGCAGGTGGTGTCGGAGAGAAGGCTTTGGATTCTTTGACCATGGGATGGTGTTCCATGAAGGAGGAGTGCTGGGCAGAGACGGGCTCCATCTTACGAAGAGAGGGAAGAGCATCTTTGCCAGCAGGCTGGCTAACCTAGTGAGGAGGGCTTTAAACTAGGTTCACCGGGGGAAGGAGACCAAAGCCCTGAGGTAAGTGGGAAAGCGGGATACCGGGAGGAAGCACAGGCAGGAATGTCTGTGAGGGGAGGGCTCCTGCCTCATACTGGGAATGAGGGGCGATCAACAGGTTATCTCAAGTGCTTATATACAAATGCACAAAGCCTTGGAAACAAGCAGGGAGAACTGGAGGTCCTGGTGATGTCAAGGAACTATGACGTGATTGGAATAACAGAGACTTGGTGGGATAACTCACATGACTGGAGTACAGTCATGGATGGTTATAAACTGTTCAGGAAGGACAGGCAGGGCAGAAAAGGTGGGGGAGTAGCACTGTATGTAAGGTTTCAGAATAACAGCCGTGTTAGTCTGTATTCGTAAAAAGAAAAGGAGTACTTGTGGCACCTTAGAGACTAACCAGTTTATTTGAGCATGAGCTTTCGTGAGCTACAGCTCACTTCATCGGATGCATATGCATCCGATGAAGTGAGCTGTAGCTCACGAAAGCTCATGCTCAAATAAACTGGTTAGTCTCTAAGGTGCCACAAGTACTCCTTTTCTTTTTACTGTATGTAAGGGAGCAGTATGACTGCTCAGAGCTCCGGTACGAAACTGTGGAAAAACCTGAGTGTCTCTGGATTAAGTTTAGAAGTGTGTGCAACAAGAGTGATGTAGTGGTGGGAGTCTGCTATAGACCACCGGACCAGGGGGATGAGGTGGATGAGGCTTTCTTCCGGCAACTCACGGAAGCTACTAGATCGCATGCCCTGATTCTCATGGGTGACTTTAATTTTCCTGATATCTGCTGGGAGAGCAATACAGCGGTGCATAGACAATCCAGGAAGTTTTTGGAAAGCATAGGGGACAATTTCCTGGCGCAGGTGCTAGGGGAGCCAACTAGGGGGGGCGCTTTTCTTGACCTGCTGCTCACAAACCGGGTAGAATTAGTGGGGGAAGCAAAAGTGGATGGGAATCTGGGAGGCAGTGACCATGAGTTGGTTGAGTTCAGGATCCTGACGCAGGGAAGAAAGGTAAGCAGCAGGATACGGACCCTGGACTTCAGGAAAGCAGACTTCGACTCCCTCAGGGAACAGATGGCCAGGATCCCCTGGGGGACTAACATGAAGGGGAAGGGAGTCCAGGAGAGCTGGCTGTATTTCAAGGAATCCCTGTTGAGGTTACAGGAACAAACCATCCCGATGAGTCGAAAGAATAGTAAATATGGCAGGCGACCAGCTTGGCTTAATGGTGAGATCCTAGCGGATCTTAAACATAAAAAAGAAGCTTACAAGAAGTGGAAGGTTGGACATATGACCAGGGAAGAGTATAAAAATATTGCTCGGGCATGTAGGAAAGATATCAGGAGGGCCAAATCGCACCTGGAGCTGCAGCTAGCAAGAGATGTCAAGAGTAACAAGAAGGGTTTCTTCAGGTATGTTGGCAACAAGAAGAAAGCCAAGGAAAGTGTGGGCTCCTTACTGAATGAGGGAGGCAACCTAGTGACAGAGGATGTGGAAAAAGCTAATGTACTCAATGCTTTTTTTGCCTCTGTTTTCACTAACAAGGTCAGCTCCCAGACTGCTGCGCTGGGCATCACAAAATGGGGAAGAGATGGCCAGCCCTCTGTGGAGATAGAGGGGGTTAGGGACTATTTAGAAAAGCTGGACGTGCACAAGTCCATGGGGCCGGACGAATTGCATCCGAGAGTGCTGAAGGAATTGGCGGCTGTGATTGCAGAGCCCTTGGCCATTATCTTTGAAAACTCGTGGCGAACGGGGGAAGTCCCGGATGACTGGAAAAAGGCTAATGTAGTGCCAATCTTTAAAAAAGGGAAGAAGGAGGATCCTGGGAACTACAGGCCAGTCAGCCTCACCTCAGTCCCTGGAAAAATCATGGAGCAGGTCCTCAAAGAATCAATCCTGAAGCACTTACATGAGAGGAAAGTGATCAGGAACAGTCAGCATGGATTCACCAAGGGAAGGTCATGCCTGACTAATCTAATCGCCTTTTATGATGAGATTACTGGTTCTGTGGATGAAGGGAAAGCAGTGGATGTATTGTTTCTTGACTTTAGCAAAGCTTTTGACACGGTCTCCCACAGTATTCTTGTCAGCAAGTTAAGGAAGTATGGGCTGGATGAATGCACTATAAGGTGGGTAGAAAGCTGGCTAGATTGTCGGGCTCAACGGGTAGTGATCAATGGCTCCATGTCTAGTTGGCAGCCGGTGTCAAGTGGAGTGCCCCAGGGGTCGGTCCTCGGGCCGGTTTTGTTCAATATCTTCATAAATGATCTGGAGGATGGTGTGGATTGCACTCTCAGCAAATTTGCGGATGATACTAAACTGGGAGGAGTGGTAGATATGCTGGAGGGGAGGGATAGGATACAGAAGGACCTAGACAAATTGGAGGATTGGGCCAAAAGAAATCTGATGAGGTTCAATAAGGATAAGTGCAGGGTCCTGCACTTAGGATGGAAGAATCCAATGCACCGCTACAGACTAGGGACCGAATGGCTAGACAGCAGTTCTGCGGAAAAGGACCTAGGGGTGACAGTGGACGAGAAGCTGGATATGAGTCAGCAGTGTGCCCTTGTTGCCAAGAAGGCCAATGGCATTTTGGGATGTATAAGTAGGGGCATAGCGAGCAGATCGAGGGACGTGATCGTTCCCCTCTATTCGACACTGGTGAGGCCTCATCTGGAGTACTGTGTCCAGTTTTGGGCCCCACACTACAAGAAGGATGTGGATAAATTGGAGAGAGTCCAGCGAAGGGCAACAAAAATGATTAGGGGTCTAGAGCACATGACTTATGAGGAGAGGCTGAGGGAGCTGGGATTGTTTAGTCTACAGAAGAGAAGAATGAGGGGGGATTTGATAGCTGCTTTCAACTACCTGAAAGGGGGTTCCAAAGAGGATGGCTCTAGACTGTTCTCAATGGTAGCAGATGACAGAACGAGGAGTAATGGTCTCAAGTTGCAATGGGGGAGGTTTAGATTGGATATTAGGAAAAACTTTTTCACTAAGAGGGTGGTGAAACACTGGAATGCGTTACCTAGGGAGGTGGTAGAATCTCCTTCCTTAGAAGTTTTTAAGGTCAGGCTTGACAAAGCCCTGGCTGGGATGATTTAACTGGGACTTGGTCCTGCTTCGAGCAGGGGGTTGGACTAGATGACCTTCTGGGGTCCCTTCCAACCCTGATATTCTATGATTCTAACTCCTGAGTTCCTTTTAACACCAAAGAAACAAATGCCTGAGCAGGTACAGAAGAAGATCTGGGTATCAAATTTGATGCAAACATTGGAAAACATTTGGACAGAGAAATCAGCACAAACAAAAGGAAGAGCCAAAGGAATAATTAAAATAGCGATGAAAAATAGAAAACACAGTGATGCTTAAAACTGGTAAAACCTTTGTAAAATAAACCCTATATAAAGAAAACCCTTTCCAGTTAACAGTTAAGTATATGGCCAATCCCGTGGCAGTTTTAGTAACCACTCCGGATGGAGACGTGTAAAAACATTCTGATCAAATCCAATGATACTTGCCAAGGAACTAAATATAACAATTTTCAGAAATGAATGCACAGTATGTACTAACCAGGTCCGGTCAGAGGCCTTGTGTGTTTTGTTTTTGTTTTGTTTGCTTATGTTTTTTCGGGTTAATCTATAAATTTATGGAAGCAAGAAGTATGCTGTGAAATTTGCTATGGCTTGTTGACGATGTGATTACTAGACCTGTCTGTGCTACAGGATTCCACCTGAAGAATAAGCCAGAAGATTGTTAAGTTACCTACATTTCAGTACAATGAGCACCCTTCTTAGGGGCACAAGCATAAAAACAGGCTGAGTCAAACTAAAGGTCCATCTAGGCCAGCACCCTGTCTTTTAACAATGACCAATGCCAGCTGTGTCAGAGAAAATGAACAGAACAGGCAATGATCAAGTAATCATTGCAGCCCATTCCCAGCTTCTGGCAAACAGAAGTCAGGGGCACCATCCCTGCCCCTCTTGGCTAATAGCCTCTATTAATTTATCTCTTCCTTTTATTTAATACCTGTTGCTTAGCGATCTTATTGGTAACCCCTAGTTCTTGTGTTATAAAAAAGCAGTAAATAACACTTTCTTATTTACGTTCTCAACAACAGTCAGGATTTCATAGACCTCTATTGTATTCCCCCTTTAGTTTTCTCTTTTCCAAGTTGGAGAGTCCCCGTCTTGTTAATCTTTTCTTATATAAAGTTGTTCCAGACCCCTGATTATTTTTGTTGCTTTTTTTTCCTGTGCTTTTTTTTTTCAGATATGGCTGTTGCACATTAAGTGAGTGTTTTTAGGGATCTATATACACAATGATTCCAGAACCTCTTTTTAGGGGGGGGGAAGGAGCAGCTAATTTAGACCCCATTCTTTTCTATGTATAGGTGGAATTATGTTGTTCCAGCGTACATTACTTTGCATTTGTCAGCATTGAATTTCATCGGCTTAGTCACCCAGTTTTGTAAGATCCCTTTGCAACTCTTTAAAGTCTGTTTTGGACTTGACTATCTTGACGTTTTGTATCATCCGCAAATTTTTGTTTTCTTTTTTATAGATCATTTAACAGTACTGCCTTTTCCCAGTACAGACCTCTGAAAACACCACTGTTTACCTCTCTCCATTCTAAAAACTAACCAGTTATTCTTGCCTTTTGTCTCTTATCTTTTAACCAGTTATTGATTCATAAAGGACTTTCTCTCTTATCCTATAACAGATCACCTTCCCTAACAACCTTCAATATGCGTTCTATATCCTTGTTAATCCTCTCAAAGAATTCTAGTAAACTAAATCTTTACTATAATTTCTTAACTGTAAAGATGAATGCAAATTTCTTTCGTTCTTCTATATTGACTTTATTCTTCTTGAGTGTTCCAAGGTGCTAAGGAGACCTTAATTACCCAGTGGCCTCACTGGATGTGCAGTAGGCTTCCTGCTTTAGATATACTATCAGTATAGGAAAATCTCAAAATCCGAAAGCAGCCTCCAGGCTTAATTCTCTGAGGAGGGGAAAGTTTTTAAAAAAGCTTTTGGAAAGTCTAAATTCCAGTATTGGGATAGATCAAAGTCCTCGCCAGAGTAAGCCTTATTGTAGGCAACAACTTGAAGCCAACCTCTGCAAAAAGTCCTGTATAAAAGTCATGTTAGAGTTGTTTCCCTGTTAATGTTTACTCTAGCAGCATTTATTTCACTAGGATCAAAGGGAGAAAAAAAGGCTACAAGAAAGAAAAGTAAAAGGGAATAAAAGAAATTTCTATCCAGACAACTGATTTTCCAGTACAAAAACTCTCCACAACTCAATAAAGGAATATCAAGTTGCTAAACCCGGTAAAGGGGATGATAAAAAGGAAGAATGTGGAAGATGGGGAAATCTGGTAGTCTATGGTAACAGAATCTGTCATTCCCTTTGAGGCCATAAAAGATACTCAGGGAATGTGACAGGTTGCAGAGTAGCAGCCATGTTAGACATTCCATGTACCAAATAAGGCATGTATTTCTGTGTGGGTACAAGGATTAACATCCAAGATATTAACACAAGGGTTCAGAAAAACATGCTTTAGTAGTTAAGAGGGAATATAATCCAAATAACAAAAGGTGTTTAGGGACCTCAAGCGTAACAAATGGTGCATATGTATTGAAGGCCAAAGTATCCCAAGCAATTAATACCAAAACTGGGGAATTGTGGGACCCACATACATCACATAAAGAAACCCCTCAGACACATCAACACCATCAGGAAAAAGCACCCCAAGAATATATCATTCAAGGGGCTTGATTTTAAAATTAAAATTCCAGGCATAAATATAGGATCAACTGTAAAATTGTATAACATCACTGAGAATATGGAAATGTGTCTAATTGGTGCACACAGAACACATGTTTACTGGGGTATGGTAATAAATCTGTATTTAAAGTGTCCAAACAAAAGTACCCTAACAGAAATATGCTTTAAGATGCCATACCTCATATGGGGACAATATGTAATATATGGGAGGATAAACATGGTAACCAAATCAACATAAGAACAACACAATGTTCCTAAACATATAAAATGGTTAATTCCAGATTATAATCATAGTGTATATATACACAACGCATCTAAATTTAAGATTTCTGTAATCTTAGTCCCTAAGGAGTAGTTAATCAACAGTCTGTCACAGAGTCACCAGGCTAATGCTCTAAAACTGCTCTCTAAAAAGCCAGTCAAAACCCTGGTAAGGCATGCCGCCCCTCACACAGTTGCCGGGGCAAAAAAGCTTAAGTGGCCTTGGCCTTCCTGTGTCTGACCTTGGGGCATTTGGCATCCCCACAGAGAGTTTGCCTGGGTGTGGCTCCCGGGGAAGCAAAAGGACCCTGAGCTTCAACTCCGTAGTCAGCTGTAACTCTCAGCCAACATTGTAAAACGGAGGGTTTATCAGGTACACAACGTGGAATGGACTTGTTGGCATGGGAATCGGTAACTTTTAGGCAAGTCCATCTTGGACTCCCCATCTCTATCCCAACCACAAACTGCCCAGCTTCTAACGACCCGACCTTCAACACACCCATTGCCCCTCCTCCTGGTCTTTGACTCAATTCCCAGGTAAAGTGTCAACTGGTTGCATCCCCCCTCCTAGGTTTTAGGTTATGAAGAGAACCTTCTATAGCTTACTTTCAGGCAACTGGAGTAGCCTTATCTGCCCCCCAGTGTCTTAGCAAGTCACACGCCCTTCTTCCTACCACCTAAGCATTAGTGCAACACACAGAAAAACTAAGGCACCACACAGTATTTATGTAAACAGTTGAAACTCACATAGACTCACAACAAAAAGTGTACCCAGTAATACATGGCAGCACCTAAAAAATAAAACAGGGTACTATAAAATAGTACCAAAACGAAATGGATTATAGTAAATACCCAAAGTGAAATGGAAATAAATAATAGGAACCCAGTAAAAACAGGGCACCTTAATCACAGAAGGAAATTGGAATTTGGAATGGAAAGGAGGTAACCTCACCATGACTTTACAGTGGAACAATGGTTGGTGGGAATTATATAAAATAAACCAAGATATATTTTGGCATCAAAAGGAAAAGGGTACTGTAGTAATAAATAACCTGGTTTATGGACCAAGGGATGTCGTGTACTCATGGAGATATAACTCATTTCCAGTATGAACAATATCAATGGCACCCTCAGATAACTAAAACCTTTATGACTTACCCTAAATTAACATTGCCAAATTTAAGGGAAATAGAGTGAAATAATACAGATTGGGATATGAAAATACAAACTAATCAAGGCACACTACACCAAATAGAATGGTCAACTTGACTGATAATATCTGTAAATTGTGTGCTTGCTCGAAAATATAAAATTGTTGAAAAAGCTGTAGAAAAAAATAAGATCTCAAATGTGTACTTGGTTTAATGTTGCATGTCAAGTAACAGCATGGAATAGAGTTAAATGGGCAATGTTATTTTGAATTTCTGAAACTGCAGCATTATTCCTTGTATGTGTCTGTTTTGAGTATCAGATGTGTAAGCAATATAAAAAAAAACCTTTGCAAAAAAATTATAAAATTAAGTTGTTGAATTATGCTACTAAAAATGGTAAGATAATGCTTTAAGTTTTATAAAATCCAGAAAAGAAGACACATGATGTAATAGTTAGCATACAAAGTGTGGGTATGACTGATGTGATATTACAATTATTTTTGGTAATTGAATATCTAATGGGGGACTGTTGGGATGGTGCCGAATTGGTGTGGCCATATTGAATGAATGGCTTGACATGAACTGAGAACATGGCTTGACATGACTGAACTGCGAAAGAGGATTCTGGGAGCAGAATCCTTCTCTTAGCATCAGGCCGATGCCAGAGGTGAAACTGACTGGCTCCATGCTGCGTGTATGATCAATACTGATCTTTGGGTCAGCAAATATGTCCACTTGAAAGCAAACAACACGTGTAGAATATCCTGAGTGGAGCATGGGCTGACTGGGACATCTCGACCCTGTTGAAGGACATCACTCAGGGCGCTGCAGTGAATGATTGATAAGGGAGTGAATGTGGGGTAATGTTCAGTTGGCACCACTCTGCAGTCTCCTCCTAAAAATATTAATTAGGTAAAAATTAGTAACTACACGCCCACTGTGCATGCTTTTAAGACATGTGACTCCTTTGAGGAAAAAGAGTATACAGATCAAGCAAATTAAATTACTGTTGGGCTTCCTTAATTAATGCTTAAAGAAGCAATGCTGCTAAACAGAGTAGCCAAAACTCTGCTCCATGGGCTCGTGCCTTGGCCTGTGCCGCTTCCTGCAGCCCCCATTGGCCTGGAGTGGCAAACCGCGGCCAGTGGGAGCTGTGATTGGCCGAACCTGCGGACGCGGCAGGTAAACAAAGTGGTCCGGGGCTTTCCCTGAACAAGCGGCGGACCGGCTTTGAGAACCACTGCTCTATAAAATTGGTAACCACTTTCTCTGTTTGCCAAGCAGGAACTGCATGAGGCTAGTGCAGGGCCTGTTTGTGTATGTTTGTGAAAGAGAGACTCTTTAAGGGGAATGTATAGCCCTTAATGTCTAACATAGGAGTTATGTGCTTGATATAATCCTTTATTGCTTGTGTAATTCCTTCTCAATAAACTACTGTTCATTGAAAATAATTACTGTGGACCTTTTTCACTGGTATGACAGTAATATGCTCTGCCGGGAGGCAGTAAAGATCCATTTCAGGGGTAGTAGCACCCCCTGTTTTCAACAAAATTGAACCCTGATGTTAGGGTACGCTTTCATGAGCCAAGAGATGTGCGAGATCCTCCAGGATAACAGTTGGCACAGATTCACTGTTCATAACAGTATAATTTATGTGGAAGAAGCAGGGCCGGCTCTAGGATTTTTGCCGCCCCAAGCAAAAAAATGTTTGGCCGCCCCCACTTTTTTTCGTGCCGCCCCCGGTTCTGCCCCAACTCCGCCCCTTCCCAACCCCTTCCCCACATCCCCAGCCGCGCCTCTTCCCCCGGGCGTGCCGAATTTCCGCCCCCCCCAACCGTCCACCGTAGCTCACCTCCGCTCCACCTGCTCCCCTGAACACGCCACCACTCCGCTTCTCCCCCCTCCCTCTCAGGCGAGGGAGGGGCAGCGCGTTCAGGGGAGCAGGCGGACCGGAGGTGCGCAAGGGTGGGGAGGGGGAGCGCAGGAAGTAACGGGGGGGGGGCGGATAGAGGAACCGCTCCCTCCCCTGCTCGCCTCCGCTCCACCACCACTGCCTCCCCCAAGCGCACGCTGCTCGGCTTCTCCTCCCTCCCAGGCTTGCCACGCGAAATAGCTGTTTGGCGCGCAGCAAGCCGGGGGGGAAGGGGGAGAAGCGGAGCAGCGGCGGCGCGCTCAGGGGAGCAGGCGGAGGCGAAGCAGAGGCGAGCTGCGGTGGCGGGGGCCCATTTCTAGGGGTGGCATGGCCGGCGCCGGAATGCCGCCCCTAGAAATGTGCCGCCCCAAGCACCTGCTTGTTTTGCTGGTGCCTAGAGCCGGCCCTGGGAAGAAGGTCCCTGCTTTCTCCTTCAGGTACAAGCCAGATCGCCTCAGAACCCTGGCATCATGTGTCTTTCCTATACTGCCAACGTTAGTGATCATGAACCTGCCTCTGTGCTTGGCCAAAGCCCTGAAGAACAATGGAATAGTACCCTTTGTGGTTCATGTACTCACTTGCCCCATCTGGCAGGCAAACCATGGGCACTTGAGTGCCATCAGTGGCCCCACCACAGTTTGGGAACCCGATCTTCTGAAAGCCAGCTCTTATTTCAGGCACATTTCTTAGGCCCACAGGGGTAAACCCCAGTGTTAATCACAAACCTCCGCTACCACACCCCCAACAGTTGACTTGCCAACACCAAAATGGTTCACTGCAGACATGTAGCTGGCTGGGGTAGCCAGCTTCCACAGGGCAATAGCAGCCCACTTCTGTACCGACAAAGCTTCTTTCAATGGACGGTTCTTGCACTGGAGTGTTGTTGCGAGTTCCTCCCATAGATCCATGTGGGTCATGCAGAAGTTCTGGAGCCACTGCTGGCCATCCCAAGACTGCCGTACAATGTGATCCCACCACCCCATGCTAGTTCTCCTGCACCAGAAGCAAAGGTAAACCCAAAGGGGATTCCACATGGCAACAGCAGCATTCCTCAAGCTTGTGCAATCGATTATGACTGAACTCTCTTCACCCTCCAAGTCTTGCTGCCTTCAGTGTGTCAAAAACTGCTCCTGAAATGCTATCCAGCATCTCACCTAGCACCTACCCCACTGCATAAACATTTTACTCTCAAGAAGGAGCAGGAGCTGCTCATCCAATAGATTCATGGCTTTGACCCACTGTTGAACGGACAGAAATGAGGAGTGACCTCATCTGGAAGAGCCACTACTAAATGTGAAGGCAGGGAAAATCTCTCTTCTTCACAGGGGTCCAGGAATGACAGAATCATATTACCCACAACACACCACCACAAACTGGTTCCTAGAGTATCCGCATCTGATGCAAAGAACCTGCAATATGCTCCCTAAAATGGTAGCGCTCAGCTCGTGTCCCTAGAGTAGCAGTGTGGATGTGGATAAATAGGGTTCTATGCATGCCCTGCACAGCAAATGTGGACTCTAGAGTGGGTTTGCCTGGCTTGCTCCTGCATGCACATGGTCCAGGGCACGAGCACGCATACAGTGTAGACATACCTTTAGTCTCTCTCTGCCTCCATTCCCCCTCTGTTTAAAAAAAGGGGCAGGGATAATAGTATTTCTCTACTTTAGTGGGGTGTTGTGAAGACAAATGAATATGCTCAAATGCTATGTTAATGGGGGCCATATAAGTATCTAAGATGAATAGATAAAGAAGGGAAGGGGTGAAAGAAACAACAAAGGAGAACACAACTCTTCCATATATGGGTGTCTCATTCAGAAAGGAAATCCCTATAATAGTATAAATTTCCTCATGCTTAAGCAATGAGTGGGTTGCCTGATGACCCCGTATTAACACTCAAGTCTTACTAACAGATGTCTTGCTCTAGGGACAGAGATGGTAACAGGCCAGCAAGGGGTTGACCCCTCCCTATGCCCTTTCCTGTCAAATAATAGATTCTGATCAGTATGCATAAACACCTGCAATAATTGGTAAAAGTCTGTCCTACGTCTGCCTGATGACAAGATCACATGCTTAGCCTCCAGGCAAGTAGGCCATATTGAATGATAATGATCTTACCTGTACTTTACTTTGGGGTAAAAGTGGCCAGTTGCCTCCCAATCTGCCAAGAATAAAGAGAAATGTCAGCGGGGGAATTCTCCCTGGAATTCAACCATGACATCAGATGGTTGGTACCTCTCCTGTTAGAAGTGCCAAGTGTCTGCTGTTTTTCCTTTGACCAGCAGTACTCAACACTCAGCCTCATGTTACAATCCAGAGCAGCAAGTCTATGAAGCTCACCTACACACATTATCTTCCCCCAACTACTGGACCAATGCACCTTCTCGCTGCCGTCATTGTAGAGTCCCTTCCTTCTCCTGCTCCAGGATCTCCAGCTGCTGACTGCAAGAGAGAACAGGTGTCTCTTGTATCCTCATGTAGCAGTCAGTCATGTTCTCAGTTCTTTTACTAATGAGAGAGACAGACAGATGCTGGGAAGCTGAAGATAAGCAGAGGCTGTGTCTGTCACCTGCTTGAAGGGAGTTGGCTTTTATCATCATCACTATCTGCCTGTCTTTGTCCATGGAGAAGCTTCATGTGGATTTTTGGAACAGTCTTCCCATCTCCTGAGGTACTTT
Source organism: Chelonia mydas (assembly GCF_015237465.2). Lineage (NCBI taxonomy): Eukaryota > Metazoa > Chordata > Testudines > Cheloniidae > Chelonia > Chelonia mydas. Next base: position 72,084,935 of record NC_051246.2, read on the forward strand.
CTGTTCCCAGTCTCTCTGGAGTAATTTGTGCCTTGTGACTGACAATGTAGGGCAGTGGGTCCAACCTTATCGGCCAGTAGCCCCACATATTATTTCAATGTGCTAAGGAACCACAGCTCACCTTCAAGCTGCCTTTCCCACCCCACCCTGCACCCTCTCTAGCTCCTTCTCTCTCCTAAGTTCTTGTGAAATTGAACTGGGAGCCTAAAAGCAGCTCCTAACTTGGGTTCCTAACTCCAAACTGTGGGCTCAGTACAGCAGCTCAGAGGTTGCTTTGTACTTCATTCCCCTTGTAATCAAATGCAAATTTTCTTCTTACACACAGTTTACACAGTCTCCCTTAAGGGTCACAATTAAGAGCCTTGAGGGCTCCAAGGGGCCTTTGGTCCAGAGGTTGGACACTTCTGATCTAGGGCAAGTTGCTCAGATAATGGGATAAATAAAGTACTAAAATATCTGAATCCCTACTTAACAGAGGTCACATCAAAGAGCCCAGAAGCTGGATCATGGGCCTGGAATGCCTCGACCCCTAAGAGGCCAGGAATCAAGACACACAACTACCTCACTGGTGCTTTCTCTGTTATTGAAGTTCTCACTAACAATGAAAAAAACAGGAGGTTTTGTTTCCATGACCTAGCGTGCTCTCTCTCGCTCTCGTTTCTTTATTTTTTTAATTGCATCATAAAACCCATTTGTACTTAAACAGAGCACTGTAGGTCTGTCAATACACAAACCAACCTTCCAGTTTATTATTAAATCTAAGCAAATAATTTGAGACTAAATCCTTGGCCTTTGGGAGACATCTGGAGGGAAGGAAAATTATGAATCTGTTACAGCTTTTTAAAAGTACAGTGACAAGTCTATAGTTTCAGTCATTGCAACCTCACTCAGGGAGTTACACCGGCATAAAACTGATGAACGCAATATGGCTGCAATTATATCTGTGTGAAACTGGAGGAACACAGTGATGAATCAGCCCTGAAGGCCTCACTCCTGCAAACACTTATGTAGCAGCTTAATTTTACACGTGAGTAGTCCCATTGACATCACAGGAGCCGTGGACAGCTGTGTGCAGACGGTGCCAGCCACACTCCTTCCCACCCCTGAAATGCCCTCTCTTTGTCCTAGCATACCTCTTGCATCCTGCACTAGGAGCACTTGCAGTAGGGGGAGAAAAAGGAGCTCCTTGTGGTCTTCCTCTGCAGTACAATTATGGTCTTGTGGTCACCCTGGGAGAAGGGAATCTTAATTCTGTATTTCCTGGTTTGCTATATTTGAGGGTTGTTGTTTTGTTTTGTTTTTTAACTTTTACATCATTGTGATGTAGAAGGCAGGGAGTGAGTGTGGGGCAGCAGCAACTTTACCTCACGCCTTATCAAAGCTCTTTTGTGGGGGAACAAGTGTCTAAGTAATGTTCTTGTAACATCTGATATAAAGGGTGTTAAACCTAAGTACTGATTCAAATCTACTTTATGAATGTGTCATGAGGAACAAACTGTTCCCTCATACCCCGAAGTAGTCCCCTTACATTAAAGATGGGGTGATAAGAAAAAGCTATTGCTATTTCTGAACATAAGAGGATTTCAGTCTTCAGGGCTATCTAATTATTTTGGTTACTTACATGTCCCTATGCGAGGTTTACCCCGCACAGGTGAACAAGGTTTAACAGAAGTCTGACAGCTCAGTGACCCCACCTGGCTGCACCTGGAGAGTATTTCAGGCTTGATTTGTTATTAGGCCCACCTGAGGAGGAACTGGGTCTTCATAAAAGAAAGAAGTGAGAGTGACTAGGGAGTCCAGTAGATGGATCCAAGATAGAGAAACCCAGGAGCCAGGGAGAGCCCTCTCTCTGTGGGGGAAGGCAGGCTGAAGAAGGCCATAGGGATGGAATTAATCCCTGGGGTGGGCCCTGGAAAGGAGGCAAGGCACAGAGGGGCAGTGTTCTAGTAAGAAAGGAGCTGGGAGGACCTAGGGAAAAGCCTAACAGGGAATCAGAGGAGGCTGTGTTAAGTACAGGTTGCAAGGAAGCAGCCCCAGGGGCTCAGAGTTAGGAAGTAGCCCACAAAAACAACAGTGTATCTCAAGGAGCAGACCTAGCTGCTTAATACAGGGTGCCCAAGATGGAGCCCAGAGCACAAGGTGGGGCAAGCTTCCAGTACCAGCCTGAGGAAGGGGCATACTAACTTTACATAAGGACTATGAGCTGAGTATGGGGCTGAAGACTGAGCCTCAAGGATGGGTTGAGAACTAGCTGAAGAAGGCTCTTTTGTTTGGGGATTATTTGTTGGTCTTTTTATTACACTGGAAGGCATAGGACTAAAACGTCACCTGGCTGGAGGATTAAATTGGAACTAGAAGAGGTACACCACCACAGCGACTATCAGCAGCGGGTGCTAGAGAAGACACCACTGCTATGCCCCACCTAGCCATGAGGGGGCACACCTGCAGTGAGTCTACTCTTCCACAGGCTCCCATTACCAGATTATCTCAGCCCCTCACAATCTTTAATATATTAATCACTATAGCACCCCTGGGTAGTTGAGCCCTGCTGTTATCCCATTTTACAGGTGAGGCACCTGAGACAGAGAGGCTAAGCAACTTGCCTGAAGTCATACAGGAAGCCTGTAGCAAACAAGGAATTGATCCAGGGTTTCCAAAGTCCCAGGTGACTGCTCTTGCCATTGGATCATCCTTTCTCTCATTAACTGCTGTTAATCCAGTGAGGGAGAGATTTGTATAGAGATGAGAGAACTGGTTGTAATTACATAACAATCCTGTTCTCACAAGATTTCCCCCCCCTCCCCCCATAGGAGAATTTAGAGAAGTATGCAGGTGCTGTGAATCTTTTGAGGTTCCCTTATCCCTACCTTTGCATCAGTTGGAGTAACAATAGGAGCTGTGTTAAGACGAGATCTACCTAGGATTTGTGCAAGCTTCCCATTGACATCAGTGGAAGATTGTGTGGATTGAGGGGGTTATGGAGTTTTGCATTTATAACCCACTCCATAGATCATGATTTAAAGATGGAATTGAGGGCTCTCCACTGAAGTTTGATACACCTGGTTTAGAGGAAGTCTAAACTGATGTAAACTCTGCTTTCCTTCACCCCCTTCAACATGTATGGTGTTCAGCTTAGACTCCCTTAACGTTAGTTTAGACTCTCACCCACTTACCACTGTGTAACTCATATCTGCCTTTTACACATAGACATCCATATCATTGGAGGCTTTTAAGAACAGGTTAGACAAACACCTCTCGGGGATGGTTTTGGTTTACTTGGTCCTGCCTCAGTGCAAGGGGCTGGACTAGAGGATCTCTTGAGGTCCCTTCCAGCTCTACATTTCTAAGATTTCATCCCTCTGAATTAGGTCCCTCTGAATATAAGTGTATTTAAGGGAGTGTAAATTGATGTAACTCACGCATGAGGAGCCAGAGGGAAACAAGAAGTTAATAAGTAAAGCACCTACACAGAGGGTATCAGAAGGTGGAAGCTAAAGCAACATACACCCTACTGTAACCTGCACCTCCTGCTCTATGTAACCCAAGTTAGATGTAAATGGGTGTAAGTGGATCTAGGGAAGTCTAGCTGAGTGTAAGGAAATCTAAATTAGTGTAAGGAGATCTGATTCCCCTCGCATACCAGAGTCAGCCAGAGGTGACTCATGCCTAGGGGAATCTATTTTACACTCACCTTACATATCACCTGAATTTGGTCCACAAACTGTGTGCGCGTTGGGGTGAGGGGAATGGAGCAGTTCCATCAAGGCAGCTGCAGGATGAGACCGATTAGGAGAGGGGAAACACCTAAAAAGACGCTGAATTCAGCTCTTCCAACGGAATGATAGTGTTTACAAAATGTATTCAGGGGTGCGCTAGTAACTGGTGTGAGTTCTGCTTCTTGGATTCGCTGCCCCACGCAGTAGCTGAACGTACTGGGGTGAGGGAAACAGTGAGGGTTTTAGGACCCATGAGAACCTTCTTGAGCAGGAGGTGGGAATCTTTCTATAACCCAGCAAGAGCCCCAGCCGTAACAGCAGAGCTTCTGCGGAGCCGGAGAGAGCTGTCCGCGCTGGGAGAACCCCCGGGACCCAGCAGAGCCATGGCTCGTCTCCCGCACCTGGCCAGCCCTCTCCAGCTGCTGCTGCTGCAGCTCTCCACGCTGGGTGAGTGGAGTAACTTCTTTTTCACCCCCTGGTCGCACAGACCGAGTCCCTCTCGCCCCCCACCCCCCCGACACCAAGTCTCTTATTTCCTGTCCCCGTTTTCTGTTAACTTTTAACCGGGGGGGGGGGGGGGGGGGAGACAAAAAGGGAAAAGAAGCCGACGGTGCCAAACCTCTCTCCCAGTAGATCGCTCCTGATGGCTAGCGGCTGAAATGCCGGGGGGGAGTTTGAGAAGGGCTGCGGCTGAGGGAGGTGAAATGAAGAGCGCCCCTTCCACTGGCCCCGGAAGGAGAGGGGTCTCCAGGGCGCAGGGAGAGGCTGGGCTGCGGGGGCCAGGGCGCAGCTGGGGGCGATGCGGTGTAGACGGGAGCGGTTCGGGGTGCGAAGCTGGGTCCCCACGCGCCGCGGTGCTCAGGCTGAGTTTCGCAGGGAGTCCCGGTTCCGGTGCCGAGCGGCCGCAGGAGGGACCCAACCAGGGTAGGAGGGGAGCTGCCAGGAGAGCAGGGCGGGGCGCTGCCCTTTCGCAGGTTCATTGCTAACACTGCCGCGCCGCGCCACGAGAGCCTGGAAGGAAAAGGCTCCGGGCGCTGCCAAGGCGCCCCGCATTCACGCGGTGCCGGGGACGCTGCCAGGAATGCAACTGGGGACGGCGCCTGGTCGCTGGGGCTGCTGTCAAGCGAAGTAGGGCTGCTTACCCTCAGTCTAGTACCTAATCTGCCTTCCCCTGGGGGGGGCTATTGTCTAGCTCCTGCAGGGGCTGGCGTAGGTCTTTGCTAGCTCTGGCTAAGTGCTAAAAGGATGTTGCATTTTTATTTGCGTGGGGCCATTCCAGGCCAGCAGCTTGGGAGCAGGTTTCAGCGTTTATGGAGACTTCTGCTTACAAAGCCTGGGCCGGGCCATCCATATCTGTTGTGTTTCTGGCTGTGTTGTTCCCATTGGGAAGACACTAGAAGTTGGCACACCCCTTGTAAGCAGAGCTGCTGTCTGTTTCCTTCCTCTTCGGAGAGCCCCCGGTTCTTTGGTTGCCCAGGGTCTGATTCAGAGCCATTGACTCTTGTTTCAGTCTCCGCTTTTGGTGGAGTGGTTTTCAAACTGCTGCCTGTGATGAGATTATACTTAGGTTTTCTTATAGTGGCTGTTGGCGGGCCCGTCATTTGAAGGGTGGCTGTCCTAGAAAGAGGTGGATAAGGAAGATGTGTTTTAGGGGGCACAAGTAAGGAGCTAAAGGAAAACAAATATATAGTTTGCAAGCTCTGACCTGCCATATGCCAAAAATATTCTCAATTGCCCAAGAAGTGACAGGGGCACAGAGAAGTTTAACCCCCTTAGCTGCTTTTATGGGCTTCAAAAGGGCATAATCTGCCTTGGAGAAGGAAGATCCTGAGACTCAGCCCTCATTTCTTTTAGGGCCTGCTCCTGAGGGAGTCAAGGGGAGTTTTGCTGATGACTTCCATAGAAGCAGGATCGGGCTGTTCATGGCCATTTGTTTCCTGCTGGATTTAACTGCCCTAAGCCCTGGCAGTGACGATAGCTCCAGCCCCACACTGATCTTCTGCTTTCTGCCTGGTGAAATGCACATTCCTTGTGGGCTGTGCCCTGAATGGGCTATACCAGTGTCCCCCTCTCCTGCTGGGTCAAACTTTCAAAGTGCTGGTGCTTATTGAGGGAAGAGGGGGGACCAAAAACCTACAAAAAAGCCCAGAAAATCATATGGAGGAAAGAAGCCCAAACCAGGGTGTTGCGTTAGCCAGACTGGGGGGGGGGGGGGGGGGAAAGAGACCTATGCTGCCTCTTCAGGGGCCAAAGTGGAGGCTATAGCCCCAAAACACTGCTGGGGAGGGCAAGGGGAAACCAGACAGAGAATGATTGCCTAGAAAAGAGCCTAGTTTTACATCATCCGTGTTGTTCTGAATCCTCCCTTTTAGCAGGTTTCCCCTTGGAATTCCATGAAGACCAATCCCCTAAGGAAGACTGGGCGCTGATGCGCTCTCTTGATAGAAAGCTTAAATGCCCTGTCAACAGAATTATAGACAAACATATGCCCTAGCGGAGCCTCCCATTTCTAACACACTGTTTGTTCATGACTATACCATGCACCAAACAGTGATTTTAGTGCTGGAGAAGCGAGTAGTGGCTTACTGGTTATGGCCACCACTCTACAGCTAAGGTTGTGAGAACTCTTCTGTTCAAACACCTGTTTTCAGCCCTTTCTATTGTCTGCCGTGCGATTGTTATGGGATGGGATTTTTCAAGCTTCATCTCAGGCGAGAGAAGTTTTCTTGGGGGAAGAGTTTCAGAGTAACCTGTCCAGTCACTTTTGATTTGTGCAACGTTAGAGCAGTATTGGAATTAAGGGTGTGCTGTTACTAGGTATCTCCTGTCAACTTTAATTTCTTAGTAACCTTCTGCTGGTAGCAGCCAGGGAGCTTTTCGTGCTGTCTTTGGGTTTGTCTACACAAGAAAGTTTCACTGGTTTAACTTAATGTGGGAATTAAAACAAGTTTCCTTAAATCAGTGCAAACCTCTTATTTCAGTTTGAGTGGCTTATTTGAGTTTTGCTTAAGTCGCTTGAGAACAAGTTTTAGCATCTGAGATTAAACCAGTGTAACTTTCTCACAGAGATAAGTCCTTTCTCTGACGTCTGAGGCATCCAGGCATTTAGGTGTCTCTTTCCTTCCCTTCGTCTACCCGGAGATGAACATACTATGAGTGGAGTGAGATGAGGTAACCCCTTGTCCTTCCTATTGTGGGATAGCATTCCTTTTATTAGCCCCCCAGTCTCTTTTGTGCTACCCATCACAAAGACAGGTTTGTGGTTTCATTAGACCACTCTACTAGTCCCAGGCCAGGACAGCACCAAGTGATCCTTGAAAACTGTTGGAGGAGGATTCAAGCTCCCTTACTAAATAGCAACCTGTCTCTGGATATGATGTCACCTTGGGATGCATGGTACCAGGCACTGCTCCCAGCACTGAAGGTTAAGCAGTTGAGGGAGAGTGCCAGTTGGGGATGCCTTGAAATGGAAAGGATCAGATTTTTAGGCATGAAAATTGGGGAAGTAGAGGGAATCTTTAAAGTACAATGGAACAGGTCAGGCTAACTGGAGAAGAATTCTGTTTTTAGAAGAAACTCGGGAAGGCATGAAAACTGGGGATTTTCAGCCTCTTATGCAGGGAGGACACATCATGCAAACAAAGGCTGGAAGGAGGGTGGAACAAAGCAAGGGCTCACATGCACTGTTATTTTAAAGTCTGTCTTCTGACCTGGAAGACCTGGTCCTTTGACAACTATGGGAGGTAAAGTCCAACCATTTGTCCATGCTCCTCTGTTCATTACATTGCTACAACACTGTGCTTGCGGCTCACTTAGAAATGGGGAGATTCAGTCAGAGCAATGGATGTACCAGTTCAGTGACATCTCCCTAACTGCGTACTGTATGTATGTAAGTGTGTGTGTTTGCAAGCTGTTTGTATATGTGCCTAGTTATGCATGGTGTGCTTGTATATGTATGTGCATCTACATGCTGTGTGTGTGACTACCTGTTTAGATGTGCTCTATCCTGTACTATGTAGGTGCATTTGTGTACAAATGCTTGTCTTCAGATTGTAGGGGTGTGGAGCAATGATGATAATGGTTGTTTTCTTTCCTGGAAGGGAAACTCCTGCATGTAATTCCATGCTGGATCATGGCAACATTCCTTCTGGCCCCAGAAAAATAGTAATAGAAACAAAGATAACTTGAACTCTCCTTAAACTTTCAGTGAAAGACAGAAAAGTGAGTGAGGGAGAGGAGACAGATAAGCTTCCTGGAAACAGAAATAAACAGAGGCGAAATTAGAGGCTAAATTCTGATCTGATGTAAATTGATGTAGCTCCATTGACTTGAGTGGAGTTACACTGACTTATACCAACTGAGAATCTAGCCCTAGATATTTAAAGACCCTTGATCCAAAACTAAAACCTTCTTAGCACAGCTGTGATTCCTGACCCAAGAGCCTGAATCACAGCAGGAAAACAATCATACTGATTACTGAACTAGACCAGGTTTCAGAAGGGCAGCCCTGTTGGTCTGTATGGGCAAAAACAACGAGGAGTCCTTGTGGCACCTTAGAGACTAACAAATGTTTTTGGACATAAGCTTTCATGGGCTATAACCCACTTCATCAGATGCATGGAGTGAAAAATACAGTAGGTAGGTATAAATATACAGCACATGAAAAGCTGGGAGTTGCCTTACCAAGTCGGGGGTCAGTGCTAACGAGGCCAATTCAATCAGGGTGGATGTGGCCCATTCACAACAGTTGACAAGAAGGGGTGAATATCAACACAGGGAAAATTACTTTTTATAATGACATCCAGCAGCTCCCAGTCTTTATTCAGTCCTAATTTGATGGTATCAAGTTTGCAAATTAATTCCAGTTCTGTGGTTTCTCGTTGAAGTCTGTTTTTGAAGGGTTTTTTGTTGAAGAATGGCTACTTTTAAGTCTTTGTTATTGAGTGTCCAAGGAGATTGAAGTGCTCTCCTTCTGGTTTTTGAACGTTACAGTTCTTGATGTCAGATTTGTGTCCATTTATTCTTTTGCATAGAGACTGTTCAGTTTGGCCAATGTACATGGCAGAGGGGCATTGCTGGCACATGATGACATATATCACACTGGTAGATGTGCAGGTGAACGAGCCCCTGATGGTGTTGCTGATGTGGTTAGGGCCTATGATGGTGTCCCTTGAATAGATATGCAGACAGAGTTGGCAACGGGGTTTGTTGCAGGGATAGGTTCCTGGGCTAGTGTTTCTGTTGTGTGGTGTGTAGTTGCTGGTGAGTATTTGCTTCAGGTTTGGGGGCTGTCTGTAAGCGAGGACTGGCCTGTCTCCCAAAGTCTGAGAGAGTGAGGGATCGTCTTCCAGGATAGGTTGTAGATCCTTGATGATGTGCTGGAGAGGTTTTAGTTGGGGGCAGTAGGTGATGGCTAGTGGCATTCTGTTATTTTCTTTGTTGGGCCTGTCCTGTAGTACGTGACTTCTGGGTACACGTCTGGCTCTGTCAATCTGTTTCTTCACTCCAGCAGGTGCGTACTGTAGTTGTAAGAATGCTTGATAGAGATCTTGTAGGTGTTTTGTCTCTGTCTGAGGGGTTGGAGCAAATGCGGTTGTATCTTAGGGCTTGGCTGTAGACAATGGATTGTGTGATGTGGTCTGGATGAAAGCTGGAGGCATGTCGGTAAGTATAGTGGTCAGTATGTTTCCGGTATAGGATGGTGTTTATGTGACCATCGCTGATTTGCACTGTAGTGTCCAGGAAGTGGATCTCTTGTGTGGACTGGTCCAGGCTGAGGTTGATGGTGGGGTGGAAGTTGTTGAACTAGACCAGGCTCACAGCCCTTCCCTGCATCTGAGCATCAGTTCATCCTCTGGAAATTCCTCTCTTACTTGCTCCCCTTCCTGTCTCCTCTCCCACATTACAGCATTGGGTTCACTTTTGGTGTGACAGAACCTGTTTGGTGCAGAGAAACGAAAGATGGAAAGGAATCCTTGTGTACAAAGCATCAGATAGGTAATAGGTACGACAGCAGGCTGTGTGGAACAGCAGAAAACTTAGATCTCTTATGAGAGATTTGTGACAGCAGATATGACACTTGGCTGTTTGGGCTGGAGGGGAATTCAAAGCCAGATAGCCAGACTGTGACCAGCACCTTTGAGGGTCCATACTGGATGAGGGTGCAAGGAGCTTTCTCTGCCCCATGCACAGGGGTCAGTCACAGTCCAAGCCTAGGATTAGTTCCTACATATGCCTTTGAAAAAGAGAGAATGGAGGTGGGACCAGAGCCTTGCACAGTATAGTGGAATTGGCTGACTGCAGGGTGGAGTGTACTTCCTAATGGGTGGCATGCCCTGGGTTAGTGAGACTCCATGATGCTCCCTATTCAGGGCTGTAATTTATCATCATCATCAGATCCATAATGAGTGATGGGTAACGGAGAGGGAAATAACATTGGCTTAGTGTAGAATTAAGGGAGATGGAGGTGGCTGTTCAATAAGCGAGAAGGGAACTCTCTGATAGACACTGGAGTAAGAGAAGAGCTCTGATTTGTCTCTATTGAATTTCCAGGCCAAATAAAACTCCATTAAGGAGTTGGTAGTGATTCTCTATTTGAATCTTGAAGGTAGAGTTGGTTGATAAACATGAAACTCTTCACAACCATTTTTGTCAATATATTTCCCCCACTTTTCATTAAAAAATGTGGATGTAAAGTTTCCAACCAGCTTTACTTAAGGGAAAGAAACCTCAATGTCCTAGATTGTAACAAATAATAATAAATGCATCTATTAGAAAAGGACATTCAGAGTTAAGGTTAATAATTTTTTAAAAGTAGGGGAAACATGGAAATACAGAACTGAAGTAACTCAAACAACCTGGGACTCTTCTGTTCCCACATCCTGACTCAGCTTCCATGTAGAGGTAGATCCATATCTGTCATAAGCACCACAGATTTACAGCTAGTCAGTGTCTGAAATCCCTTATCCCTTGGCATTTCACCCAGGAATTATGCCTATTTATAGGTGTTCATCTACATAGTTGTAGCATAGTATGTGTATCAGAATATAGAGAACAAGTCTGTGAGGGTATATGCGGCTTAAGATGTCCACAGCTATCCACTGTTTTATATTAAGAATTTGAAATGGTAAAATTCCTCTTGCCTGGCAGAACGGAATGAGATTGGTAAATTGGGATGGGGCTGGATGGGTTTTCAGTGTGTGTTAATATGTAAAAAGTGAGATGTTTGCATTCCTCTCTTGTTAAGGAGAACAGCCTCTGATAGTATAGTTTGCATACACACACATGATGGGCGATGCATTGACTAGTATACTGAGTAAGATACAGAGTACCAGGGGTTAGACTAACACAGCTTATGCTGTCTATGTTGAAAATGAATATTGTGCAGGCATAAGACTGTCCTATGATTTAGTTGAGGATGTTTGAATACCTTGACTTTGCAATTCCATCCTTTCCTGGGTTTGTTTTCGTTGTAGTTATTTTAACTTTAATCTTTGTTTTTCCAAGATTTCCATTATTTGTGGTTTTCCTTAATTTTTCACATACATTTTTTTAGGTTCTTCCCCCCCTAAGTGATTAATGCATATTTGTTACTGTAATATAAGTTTAACAAATTTCTTTCTTGGGAAATTCCTTAGGCTTTTTTTAAAGGTACTTTAAGATTTGTCCTCTGACTTTGGATGTGCGTTATTGGTTTAGGGAATCCATGTCACTGCATTTGTAACATTTTTAAAGCACGTAATTCGCCACATGAACACTTTCATGCTTTAGAAACCTTTCAGAATTGCTTCACATGTTTCATAAGCTCTGCAAAACTGTGGGTTTGTAATCACCATAGGAGCCTGGGCAGCATTTAAAATTTCAGATCAGGAACTGGCATAAAAATTGGCATTTCAGCTATAGATTTTAAGAAGTTATATTAGATCCTAAAGTCTACAAGCCATGATGCAATATTCACACCCGGCAACAAATGTTTGGAATTGTTGACCAAGGATTGTGGTGGAGTCTCCATCACTGACAACTTGTAAATCAAGATTGGATGTTTTTCTAAAAGATCTGTTCTGGGAATTATTTTGGAGACGTTCCATGGCCTGTGTTATACAGGAGGTCAGACTAGATGATCACAATGGGCTCTTCTGGCTTTGGAATCTAGGAATCCACCTCTACCTTCTCTCATTCAATGCATCCCACTCCACTCCCAGGACCGGGAATAGAATACAGGAATCCTCACTCTCAGCCCCTGCTTTCACTCACTCATGAGACCCAACTCCACTCCCAGGAACAAAGTCATGAATAGTTTTGTTCAGCCAAAATATGCATTTTTCAGAAAAAAAAAAAGAAATGAAAACATTCCCCAGCTCTAATTAAAAGTGAACAAAAAGTGTTATGAGAATTTCCCCAAAAAAGTCGTTCTAATTTTTCTGTGTCTGATATCTCAGAAAGGGTTTGTCCAATTCACCTCAAAATAGAAAGGGGAAAAAAAAAGTTCTGGCTACAGACATTTCAGACTCTGGAGTAATGGGTACAGAGGGAAGATTTGAATGTTCCTCCCTACCACCCTCAAAATTAGCCTCTTGGTATCATTTTTGCATTTATTATTTTTGCAGACTGGTGCCTTGGCTGTCCAGGTAGTTTTAAAATACTCAGTGCAATGAAAATTCAGCTCTTAGCACCGAATCAAGAGCTGTAATTCATTCACTTCCTCCTGCCAATACACACACACTCACCCTTTCCTTTGCATGCTGTTCTTGATGCTTCAAGGCTCTTAGAAAATACTTTCTGTTCAGTTACTTATTTTTGTCTTTCATATGCTGTTCATTTTCTTTGTCTGAGAGATCAGGGGCAGTTTTTCCACTGCAATCCCAAAATAGTCCTGTCTTTTCCAGGTCAATGTGGAAAACAAAATCTGTTTAATTTTTTATAAAACTGCCAACTTCTTTTGGATCTCATTTCTGCACTGGTATTGGGAGCTGAAAAGATGTGGAGGGAATTTATAGGAAATCATTTATTTCTTGTTTCATATTTTCCCTCCAAAATCTCTAAGACTCAGAAAACTCAACATATACGGTTAACAACAATATTTTGAATAATCAGCTCATTATTACTTGAGTACAGATGTGAATAACGTTTAGGGTGACCAGATAGCAAGTGTGAAAAATCGGGACATGGGTGTGGGGGGGGGGGGTGGTAATAGGCCCCTATATAAGAAAAAGCCCTGAATATCAGGACTGTCCCTGTAAAATCAGGACATCTGGTCACCCTAATAACATTCATGTTAATATCAGAAATGGTTACATCCACCTTACTGTTTCATAGCTACTGACATGAATACCATTTGTAACTGTATCAACATTAGCCAAGTATCAATTTTAGTAACATTTATGACTATATTAGTCCTTCCTGTTTGTTACTAAGACTCAGTAGAAGTATCATGTATTCCTGTTTCAGTGTATATGCAGTAGGAGTTACATCCCCTACAGCATTACTAGTAGATACTGATAATTACTGAAGGAATACCACCATGTTGACTGTTACAAGGACTGAGCAGAAGTAATGGCCAAGAAAATGAGGCTTCCAATGTTTGTCATTTATTTGCAGACAGTGTGGTAAGATATCTTCCCTCCCCCCCCACCCCCGTAAACGTAGACGTTAAAATGTAGAATTGCTGACTTTTCCATTGGACCTTTTAGGGATCATGAGGGTAAGATTAGTGGTGAGTGAATATGAAGAGGTTTAAAGTTCAGGCTACGTTCAGTTAAACTCTCAAACGTTCAGATCTTAGAACTACTTGAACCTTTTTGACTCTGCAAAACTGACTGAAAATCTGGGAATGGGCTTCCTCATCAGATCTCCAGGACTTCCCTGGGTGATTGCAGCCAGAAATGACCAAGAAGCATCTTTTTAGTGGAATTCTTCTGATTTTTGGTCCCAGCTGGAGTTTGGACATTTTTAAAAGAGTATGAAAATGAAAGGGTTATTCAAACGCTTCAAAAATCTTAGCAGTGGTTCAGATCACATTTGATTTGGGACATGTCAGATGACATGGGAAGGGTGTGACTCTTATTTTTCATGAACAGGTTCACCAAGCTCTAGGGTAGGAGGAAAAAGGAAGTGCCCAATTGGCTATTCTAATTCCATTCCACTGTGGGGAAACAAATGCCAGATATGAAACTTGCTGACAAGCACACTAACCTCCCAACATCAATCTGTAACATCACAAAGACAATTTTAAAAGCCAGCAGTAGATATTTTTCTTACTATTGGGACCTGAACTGGTTTCCATGGGAGCTGATAGCAAAACTCCCATCAGCTTCAGTGGGTGCAAAATCAGGCCCTTTGCCTTTAAGTTTATACTGGATTTTAATTAATTTTAAAGAAATACAGAGAAACAGTTGGTTCACCATAGAGCCCTAAAATAAGAAATCACTTTCCTTTTAGCCCCATGGCTGAAATAGGCAGCTGCTTTCGGATTTGATCAAGCCATGGAGGGGCCTTTGGCTGAGTAAAGAAACCTTTATACAGCTGGGGAGTGGACTGAAGTTGTTCTGAAGAGAAAAAAGGGCAGGACTAGATTTATCTCCTTAAAGAGAGGCAGCCAAATAGTTTAGGGCCTAGGCTTAGGTTTTGTAAACAAAAGGTTTTATAGACTGTTCACAGAAATGTTTTCATGATTTTTGAAAAACATGTCAACCATATTAAAAAAACAAAACCCTTAAATATTCCTTTCTAGCAACCCCAGTTCCAAAGGATTAGGCTAGTGTTTGAGAACTAGGAAGTGAAGCTCACTAGAAGCAGGAAGTGGAACGGAAGACTTACTTAGTTTCTCTTGATGAGCTGAGTGAAATGCAAAGGGTAAATAAGTAGCATAAATCGTGATGGAAAAGCAGTACTGGCCAGCCCGCAAGCATCAAGAGGTCATAAGCCAGTTCCTCCACCCACCACCTGCCCCCCAAAAGTCATGAGATTGACTTGAAAATCATGAGATTAAAAAATTGTGTTCTTTTTATGTGCTTTCTGGTTTTTGAGCCTTTACAGTTTGTTTTCAAGCTTTTCTCTACAACTCTGAAGCCCTGAAACTTTTTTTAAATGAGGGCTGTGACTTTCATGTAATCACCTGACTCCAGGAGCTGGGCCTCTAAGAAAAACATCAAATGTCATGAGACTAGTGAGAGAATCGTGAGAGTTGGCAGCACGGAGGTGATTGTAATACTTTCAGTTTTACTAACCATACAGTGTTACTAAAAGCACATGCAGGGAACACTTTTAAATCAGCCTTTCCTTGTTGACAACACTTAAAGCAGAGCAGGTGAACTGGGAAGCAGCACTATCTAACATTTAGAACAGGGGAGTGGGTGTCAAAATTCCTGGAATCTATTCCCAGTTCTGCCCCTGACTTGCTGTCTGATTTTGCGCAAGTCACTTAACCTCAGTGCCTCAGTTTCCCAATCTGTAAAATAGGGACAGTACCATCTACCACTGAGGGTGATCTGAGCCTTAAATCCTTAATGTTTGTGAAGAACTTTCTGATCCTCCAAAACAGGTGCAATATACAGTGCACAGCATCATTATTACTTGTTATATATTTTATATACTATGCCGGGGCGGCCAATCTGAGCCTGAGAAGGAGCCAGAATTTACCAATGTACATTGCCAAAAAGCCGCAGTAATACGTCAGCAGCCCCCCCATCAGCTCCGCTCCCAGCACCTCCCACCCACCGGCAGCCCCACTGATCAGTGCCTCCCTCTCTCTCTCCCTGTGCCTCCCGATCAGCTGTTTTGTGGCATGCAGGAGGCTCTGCGGGGAGAGGGGGAAGAGCAAATCATGACAGGCTCAGGGGAAGGGAAGGGGTGGAGTGGGGGCAGGGCTGTGGCAGAGTCAGGGGTTGAGCAGTGAGCCCCCCTCCCCCCCCCCCCAGCAAATTGGAACATTGGCGCCTGTAGCTCCAGCCCTGGAGTTGGTGCCTATACAAGTAGCCACATGTTAACTTCTGAAGAGTTAATATATGTGGCTCCGGAGCCACAGGTTGGCCACCCCTGTACTATGCTCTATTATCTATTGCAAAAGTAACCCAGAATCCTGAACTCAAATTCAGGCAGATATTGGAATATTTTACTTTAAAATGTTTATTTGTCATTCTTATTTCACCATGTACCTTCTGTTACTGATACAGGCTTTCAAACAAATCCCCCCCCTGTTGCACCTGCGAAGGCAATAAAGCATCTCTTTAAAGACTCGCTCTCCACGTAGCCAAGGTGTGTGTTGCTATCTCATGACACACCCTGTTGCATGCTGTGCCTTCAGGATAGCAGATGTAAGCAGTGGTGGAATCTCCACCCATTTCAGTGGTGACATGACACTTTCCATGCCAATTCTGCCTAGCTCTGCCATCTATGACTTTCCATTAAACTTCAGGATACAGTTTCATCTGGAGGCACAGGGATTTACACAAAGTTTAGCAGCAGGAAGAGTAAGAGGGAGAATACAGCTGCTAGGGATGGGCTTCTAGGTAAAATAGCACTGGATGCCCTTTCAAAAAGACAGGTGTCTTGTCAGTGCTGACTGCTGCTCCTTTAAGGAAGCACCCTGCTCTGGGGAGAGAGCCAAAAGCTGGGAATCATTATCATTCTTCTTCAGTGAATTCAGTGTTGGGTCTTGGAACCCTTCTACTAAACCTCTGCTCTGTCCCACACTGCAGCACATGGCTTTACTGCTTTACCTACTCCCCCTGCACCCTGCTTGTTGCCTTCTGCTGTAGCCTGTTCTCCCACTGCTAGTTTGATGTTTCTGTAACATGGTGCACAGGAGTAGCTTGCAAGTCTTCAACGGGTAAGCTTATGTGCCCATGCCCAGTTATCACCACACTTCCTCAGTACATGTGTGAGGGCACACACCTTTTCTCCCTCTTGCTTCACGCAATCACAGCTGGCTGGATCTTTAAAAGAAAGCAAGGCAATTACTTAGTGTCTTCGTGCCTTTAAATTTAAGCCCAGATTCTTGGCAGCAAAAAGAAAAACAATGTATTTATAAAAGGGTACAATCTGCTCAGTGTGTGAATGTTTGCAGACACTGCTTATGCCAGCACAGGACTCTAGCTGTGATGCAAGGGAGAAGTTGAAATCTTGGCTGCCAAATTGTTAAACTCCCTGCTGAAAATTTTGTTCAGTTTTTACATTCCAGCTTCTTAGCCTCCTCTGAGTGCTTGTTTGATTGTTTTACTGCACTGGAATCCAGCTGGCATCGACAGGCACAGCTGTTAGGAAGCCCACATTGGGAGTCTCAGCTGGATATTATGGATAGGAGCACACATTGCTGGAGTTTTGGCTGGCACTGTTAAGGGCACTCCTCTGGGGAAGCTTACAGTGAGATTCCAGCTCATGTTGTGAGGAAGATCCTAGTGTTTGACTCACCTGGGATTGACAAGACACTGCTGTGCAGATGATCACAGTACTGCGCATTTGGCCACTTCAGTTGGCATAGAAACTGTGTGCCTTTCTCACAGACCTGGCCACGAAAATGATGCCTTTTTCTGCTCCAGGCTGGATTATAGCAGGGCACTCCAAATAAGTCTGATTGAAAAGCCACATGGAAGCTTCATCCAGACTAGCATGCTGTAGCTTGCCACCTGACAGGGACACATCAGCAGAAGCATATCACACTAATGTCTGAGATGTGAACTGACTTTCCAGCAAACTTCAGATTCACTTTACGATCCTAGTCGAGCTATGAAGCAGTCATGGACAGAGACCTGGTGACCTCAAGAACAATTGCTGTCTATACAACCCTCCTGAAATACACTGATCCACAAGGATATTATTACTATTACTCTTTCGGGTGCCAAGGAATGGGCATTTCTAAAGAGAACTCTTGGCCACGACTGGTGCTTGAAGTGGTCTGAAAAAGGTAGGGAAGCTGAAGTAAATTTTCATGTACTCTTTGCAGACAATTCATAATTTCTTGTATACATATATTACATAAACACATTTAAGTTCTACTTGTTTTTAAATGAGGCAACAGGCCTCGTACAAATTTTAAAAATGAAATACATCCTGGGAGTTCAGGGGTAGGGGCCTAGGGGATGCCATGAGATACAGTGGGGTTGTGGGGACTCTTTGGGTATAGGGGGCCTGGCAGGTGCAGTAAAATTCAGTGAGGTTGGTGTCTCTGGAGACTGAGGTTCAGTGTGATTCAGTGGGGTTGGGAGTCTCTGGGGCTGGGGGTGCAGTGACAGTCAGTGGGGATGGGTGGGGGCTGTCCTAGGTATGCTGCCTCTGCCCTTCCATCCTTGCCCTGTCCCTTCCTGCTGGTCTGGCTCACAGTCTGTCCCTACTAGATGCTAGGTAACCAGCAGGGGAGGGTCCAGGCTCCCTGTGGCTTGTCCATGTCCCCTCATGGCTTCTCCCTGCCCCTCCCCAGGTTCTAAATTGTATCGCTACCACATCTGCTGCTCCCCAGAGACAAAGGCCCTCCTATGCATGTGATGGATAGGTGGATGGGCCAATAAGCAGGCGGTGGCTGCCCAAAGGGGAGTGAAATGGAGCTCTGGGAGCTGTCAGAGACTGGAGCTCTGATAGAAGCTCTGCACCCCTCAGTAATCCCACCTGTGAGCTTTAAGCACTAGCTGTGGCATTCCCTTTCCCCCTCCCCCACTTCCCTAGAGGTGGCCAGGCTGAGCCCATGGCTCTTCTGGTGAACCACACATTGCACCTCTTGGCAAAGGCTGTTCCTAAACAAAGGATGCTTCAAATACGCAAACATCCCTTCCTCAAATAAAAAAAAATGACCTCCTTCAAACTGTTCCCGTCCCCCAAATGCCTGTCCCCTACATCTTCCATAACATTCTTTCCAGCCTGTGGAGAGAGAGGAGTTAATGGTCTTGTGATGGGTATGTCCTCCTCACAGCTAATGAAAGAGGTAACTGGAGCCAGAGAGCAATTAGTGCATCTGGTTGCCCCGGCCCAACTGAAGATGAAACCCAGCTGGGTGGTGAGCAAACAGAGAAGAAGGCCCAATGAGAAGAAGGTAGCAGGGAGGGAAGAGAACAGCTCCACAGTCCATCTGTGCTTGTTAGAGAATGCAGGAAAGCCCTGGAGATACAGATGTACAGTAACTGCAGGGTGAGACTGAGGGAAAGAGCCTGAAGGAAGGCTGAGGCAGGAAGAAGTCTGAGGGAGTCTAAGAAGTCTTAGCTGCTCGCCACAGAGTCTGGACTGGAATCCCGAGAAGAGGGAGGGCCTGGATTTCCCTGCTGGTCCACTGGAGGTGGTGGTGTGGAAACACCATGACACAAGTGGGAGAAGGATGACTGAGTTTGGAGCTAGGCCTCCAGGGAGACAGCCCTGGTAGGTTTTGCTCTGCACAAGGGAGGGAGGATAAGCCTTCAGAACCTGGGAAGAGGTGAGGAGTCTGCAGAGGAGTGAGCCTGGGTAGGTGTGAAGAGTGATGTCTAGTTTATTAGACAGTCTTTTATGCTGGGAGACAGGGACTATGTGTGACCTGGGTGCGGGGGGGGGGGGGGTGGCAAGTCATGAACAGGAAGATCCCCACAGTGGCTGTCAGCAGTGAGTGCTGAAAGTTGAGAACATGTTATGCCATACCCAGCTGTAAGTCCATTCCTCGACAGGGCTGTTTGCAGACAAGCAATGTGTTATCCTTTTTAATTACTGTACCCGGCTCCTGCATATTGCACTCATAGGTGCTGTACAAAGTCCTTGACTCCCACCTGGCATTTACAGGACAGTGCTATAAGCAAGCTCGTGCTGCTTAAGATGAAGCTTACATGGATGGCAGTGCTTTGAGCTGTGGTGTTCTAGGAAAGCCCTTGTCCTGCTGAAGGCCATGGATAGCCCTGCTAAGAGACCAATATGAGGAAGTGGTTAGCATTATGTCAGCTTCCTTTTCCCTGGGAGGAACTGTAGCGCGCTGGAGCAAGGGTTATAGCCAGGGTAGTGGAAGATCTTGGCTAGAGTATCCAAAGGCACTGTTGACTTTGAAATATGGATCCAGGTCTCTCTTTGCAGACACTGATTTGCTAATTATAGCCCTGTTTCAGATTCGTTATGATTGAAGAGGCAAAATCCAGGAGTTGGGTGAGCAGCCAAAGTCCAAACATGATTAAAAAGCATGGGAGTTTGGAAGATGACAGACTCACTAGCTATACTGAAGCCAGCATGGCAAGGAAGCCATGGTTGTTCAGCTAATTCATGTCCATCTCTCTAGTGTGTACAGGGAACAGTTTGGGACTCTCAGGTTAAGGAAACCTCCCCGTCATGCCTATTTGCTGGTGGACGCCTTTTCACCTCGTAATCTGCCTGTGGGAAGTGGCATCGCACAGCTCTCTTGCCCAGAAGCAGAACAAGGCCCGAATTGACTCAAGCTATGTCTACACTCCCACCCAGAGGTGGGATTCCCCGGCTCCCCGCAAGGTATAAATAGCACAAGTGTAGTCGCAGCGGCATGGGTAGCGGAAGCATGGCTGAGCCGTGCCAAGGCCGAGCCTGCCTGAAACTGCGGGACGCGTACTTGGCACAGCTCAGCCGTGCCTCTGCTGCCATTACCTGCGCTGCTGCAGCCACGCTGCTGTTCAGAGTCGCAGGGGCTCGGTGAGAGCTAGCATACGTGGACGTGAGCAGAGGAATTGCATCCCTAGCTCCTCGTACCGACGTACCCAAAGTCAGTTTAGTCTCTGCTTTCCCTGTACCTCTGGGAGAAGCAAGCTGTGCTAGCCCTTCCCCTGGCATAGCTTATTTCCCTCCGTCGTCTGGCTCTGCTATTGCTGGGTGGTGCACTGGTAGGCAGAGCCAAGGCTCCACCCACCAGGGATGCTGGAAGAATGTGTATAGCTGGGGTGCTGAGAGCCATTGAACCAAACTGTAAACCCTGTATAGGATGGAAGCTGCTTCAAGCCAGGGGGTGAGGCAGCAGCCCTAGTTCTGGCACCTATGCCACCCACTCTGTCTCAGCCTGCCCACCTGTGTGGGATAGGGAGCAGCAGCAGCCAGTGCTCATGCAGCAGGGTGACCTGCAATGCAGGTGAGCCCACACGGGGGAGTAAAAGGAATCTTCACATCTTTTCCGTCCCGTTTGGGTGGGATGGCTGCCATCTTGACTGACACACTGGGGATCTCCAGACCTAGAAGCATGAGCTGCTACTGCTTAAGCTAAAGAATCAAGTCTCTGTAGCCAGGGGCTGTAACAACTCATCCCCTGTGATCAGCACAGAGTGGGACCTATAACGCACACTCACTAATGGATTACCTGGGCCCATAGGCTAGCTCACACTTAAGTCCAAAGGAGTCTGTCAGGTTCTAGCGTCATATACCCCGAACATTTTATAAACAGATGGCACCCTTCTTTTTAAATGTCCAGTTCTGCACAGTGGGGATTGCTGGAGTTTCTTCACCAGCAGGGGACACCTTTCTGGACCTAGCTAAAAGAGTCCGAGAAGGGACAACATTTTGCAGGGAACAGTAACGTGATATGCAGCCTCTCACATAAGTGCCCACTTAAAACATTGCTCAGGCCAGCAATGACTGAAAGCTGATTGTCTGTGTAAAGAAGTTGGTAGCCTCACACCGTTTCCTTGCAAGCACGGAGTGTGTTCTCATGCAATCTGCCTTGTCAGTCCTCATATCCTGATGATTCTAAACAGGCTTAGGAAACAATTAAGAGGCTGAGGAATCAGCCGTGAAACCAATCTGGACTGCAGCAGCCACTGTGTTTCATGCCTTGCAATGCTGTGCTCTAATAAATGTTTGGTTTGTTTGTTTGTTTGTCTTTTTCTTGGAAGAAACAGTGCTGAGTTGAGCTGTTCAGAAAGCTGAAAAGTAATTCTCTTTCTCTTAGTGTTTTAGTATCTCTCTTTACACAGCACATGGTTACAAAATACCTCCAGAAAAACAGTCCGTTAGCAGCAGCATTTCTCTAATGCCTGCAAATAGAACTGTTCGATGCTGGTGGGAGGGTTTGTTTCCAATATTCTTCCTTTTTGATGCCATTTTGCTTTTTAAGAGATAATCAATTCAGCCATGGTCTGAAAGAAGGAAAGTTTCCCAAGAGTCTTTGTTCCTCACAGACACTCGTCCTGTGTTCCTTGCTCTTTGATGCTCTCTCACTGATTTCATGCTGGGATTGAGGGTTTTATGTGGTACGCTCAGTGTTATGGACTCAAGGATCTTCGAGGAAAATGACACAAGCGAGGGGCCCATGTTTTGGTATAGATCGGATCAGCACTGGTGCGGTCCAGTTTTACAGTCAGTTCTCACTAAGTCACTGAGTTATCCACAGATATTCCTCTCCATAAAGATGTTTGAATGTGAGAATCAGAGGTTGCCCAGGCAGGCTGCAGTGTATGTTATAAAGAACAGAAGGAGGTTGATCATGTTACAATCACCATGCGTCCATGCAGAGAGATCTTGTTGGAATCTACTGTTAAACTTGTTGAAGTTTGAAGCTCATCTTTGGGTTGGGGGGAACTAGAGGCAATAAATCTGAGGCTCTCAGCCTGGGGAGCGGAGAAGGCCCTAATTTCAAAGGTACCCTTTGGGCGAAGGGATAGGTGTTGGCCCTGATGTGGTTCTTCAGAGAAAAAGAAATGTTACACCCAAGAATTTCCTTCAAAGAGTAGAATAAGGTTTTCACACCAAATATCTCCTTTCAGGAGATCTCAGATTTGGGGCATGGTAGTCCCAAACTCTGCCCACTGATTTTTGGCTTCTCAGGTGGGCAGGGCATAAAGTGTCAAAATAAGATGGTACTCACAGTAGATTGTGTAACTGTTCACAGTCCCTCATCTATCTTGCATATTCTGTGAGCAGTGATGTCAGCTGATTGTCATCTCTTTCTTGCATGTTTCTTCAGGAGTGAAATAATCAACAAGGCTGATATGCAAATGATCACCATTCAGCTTCAGAGTCCATACCTTACTTGAAATGAATAGGGGCAATTCTTATCTCTGGGAGCTATTGTTTCAGGCCACCTGCAGACTTGAGTTCACATTTTGAAATTTAACTTTGTAATCACAAGGGCTAGAGATTTAATTTTTTTTAAAAAAATGCAAGTTTAGATCATGGAGCATATGACAGTAGCCTCTTAACAAACTAAGTACCAGCATGCCAAGCTGCCATGAGCTAGTCCAATTTGATCCCTGCCTTTTGGTGTGTGCAGAAAGCCCTAAGGCTAAAGTTCTGTGACTCAGTATGACTTACGCAGGATTCTTTCCCCACCATGCTAATCACCCTCCAAGTTTGAAGAGAACTCTCTGTTTCTACTGTGGAGCACACTCGATCCTGGGAATTTCCATAGTACTGTAGGCGTGCCTCAACCCCAGCTTGGTGAGGGTAGTGCCCTCAGCTTGTAAACATCGAGGACCAGTATGAACAGGCGGATTGCTTCCCATTGGTCCCAATAGAGCACACAGACCCTGAGTTAGCCCTGTCTACACTAGCAAGCTTCTGCGCAGTAAAGCAGCTTTGAGCACTGTAACTCCCGAGGTGTGCACACTGCCAAGCCACTTAGTGCGCAGAAACTGCGCAGTTGCAGCGCTCTTAAAAAAACAAACAAAAAACCAACCCCGACGAGAGGCGTACAGCTTTCTGCGCTGGGGCTACAGTGCTGTGGTGTCAGTGTAGACACCCTGGCGATTACAGTGCTGCGACTGGCCTCCTGGAGGTGTCCCACAATGCCTGTTCTCGCCTCTCTGGTCATCGGTTTGAACTCTACTGCCCTGCCCTCAGGTGACCAATTGTGAGCCCCAGCCCTTAAATTCCTTGGGAATCTTGAAAGTCCCCTTCCTGTTTTGCTCGGTGACGCATGCAGTGATCTCGGCGCATCTTTCCAGGTGGCCACGCCTGCTCCATGCACCAGGCGATCCCCCGCTTGGAGCAATGCCGGGCTGCTGGACCTCATCGGCATTTGGGGAGAGGAGGCTGTTCAGTCCCAGCTGCGTTCCAGCCATAGGAATGATCATACCTCTGGACAGATTTCACAAGGCATGACAGAAAGGGGCCATGACCGGGACACACTGCAGTGCAGGGTCAAAGCGAAGGAGCTGCGGAACGCCTGCCCCAAGGCGTGGGAGGCAAACCGCCGCTCCAGTGCTGCGCCCAAGAGCTGCCGGTTCTTCAAAGAGCTGGATGCGATACTCGGTGGTGACCCCACCTCCACTGCAAAGACCACTGTGAATACTTCATTGGTTTGCTTGCCAGTCGGGTGGACTGAGCCAGGAGGAGGAAATCTTGGACGAGGATGTGGAGGATGACTCAGAGGTCAGAGATGCATGCAGCCAGGAGCTCTTTTCTACCCCAGAGGAGGCTAGCCAGTCATAGCTGTCGGAGCTTGGTGAAGTGCAAACAGGAGAGGAGGCCCCTGGTGACTGGATTTGATTTTGGGAATCGCTGAAGCGAGTTGTTGGGGGCAGGAGGGTTGCAGAAAGCAGGCTTGTGTCTGTATGCTGCACGTACCACCACAAGCCTAGTCTGAGTGACGGAACAGGCTGTTTATTGACTCCCTCGCTTCACAGGAATCTGCCTCAGAGATCTCCAGGAAACTCTCCTGGAGTTATTGGGCAATCTACTGTCGCAGATTCTTTGGCAGAGCTGCTTTGTTTCTTGCCCCATTAACGGTAACTTTCCCATGCCACTGTGCTGTCATGGGGGTGGGGAGGGCACAGGCGAGTCGCATAAGGGCCAGGGCGGAAGCCGCAGGCTTGGAGAAGACCCTCCCTTGATTCCCTGCTCACCCTCAGCAGTGAGATATTTTCCATAATGGTCACATTCTGTGGAAAATGTGGGGACAGGAATGATTATCAGGCCCCCCCTACAGTGCTGGCTCTCCCCAAGAGCCATGTGCCCAGTGTACGGTAGGGTCCGGGAACACTGATTTACCCTGCACCTGTGGCTACTCACCATTTTGGGGGTCTTGTGGCTCATGTGTGCTTGCCTGGGGTCAGCCAGTCAGTGACAGGTGTGTGAATACTGGCTGAGTTTTAAATCACTGAATCAGTGTTATGTGTGTTGCAAACAATACTGCTTCTGTAAAATGTTGCATTTAAACTTCACAGAGATGGCCTTGGGAGCCCAGCCTCCCTCTTTGTTATAGGTGGCTGAACAGCTGCGCAGAATTAGAAAGTGGCCATGAAGAACTAAGGAGGACTTTCTGCATGACGTTACGATGCGCTCCGCAGCCGAAAAACAGGAATTGAAGGAATGGCTGGACATGGAGAAGCAGGAGCAAAAGGAGAACGCGGCGCGCCAGAATCAAGCCACGGAGCAGCTCTTAAACATTATGGAGCACCAAGTGGACACGCTCCAGACGATGCTAGCACTGCAAACAGAGCAGCTGCACGCTCGCCCCTGCAGCCGCTGTCACAAAACTCTTTCCCATGCACCCCTCAGACACTGCCAACACACTCTTACCAACCTCCTGGCTCCAGTCTGTACCTGTGGCATTCCACTCCTCCCCTGTCACAGTCCTTCCCTGTGGACTCCCAGTACCCACTGCACTCAACACCCATCCCTCTGCAGTTTGGCCCTGCTGAAATACAGCACCCACTGCATTGTACGCTATTGTTGAACTGCTCTTTGCTGCTGTCAAGTTGCCCCGTGTATGGCTTCATAAGCCATGGCATTAAGGGGTAGGCGGGGTTTCCCAGGATCACAGTGGGCATTTCTACTTCCCCTATGGTGATCTTCTGGTTCGGGAAGAAAGTCCCTGCTTGCAGCTTCCTGAACAGGCCAGTGTTCCGAAAGATGCGTGCATCATGCACCTTTCTAGACCAGTCTGCGTTAATGTCTGTGAAACACTCACGGTGATCCACAAGCACCTGGAGAACCATTGAGAAATACCCCTTCCGATTTAATGTACTTGGTGGCTAGGTGGTCCGGTGCCAGAATTGGAATATGTGTGCCATCTATCGCCCCTCCGCAGTTAGGGAAGCCCATCTGTGCAAAGCCATCCACAATGTCACACACGTTGCCCAGACTCACGGTCTTTTGAAGCAGGATGCAATTAATGGCCCTGTACTCTTCCGTCAACATGAGTCCAATGGTGGATTTTCCCACTCTGAACTGGTTAGCGACTGATCAGTAGCAGTCTGAAGTAGCCAGCTTCTACAGTGCAATCGCCACATGCTTCTCCAATGGCAGGGCAGCTCTCATTCTCATGTCCTTGTGCCGCAGGGCTGGGATGAGCTCATCACATAGTCCCATGAATGTGGTTTTCCTCGTCTGAAAATTCTGTAGCCACTGCTCATCATCCCAGACGTGCATGATGACTTAATCCCACCATTCAGTGCTTTTTTTTTCCCGAGCCCAAAAGCAGCATTCCATTGTGGTCAGCATCTCCATGAAAGCCACAAACACAATCTTGTGTTGTAGCTAGTACGTGTGGCGAGATCAATGTCGAATTCCTCTTGCCTTTGTGATTTAAGAAATAACTCCACTGCCACTCGTGACATGTTAGAGCGAGCAGCATACTGGTCAACAGT
The DNA here is from genome assembly GCF_015237465.2 of Chelonia mydas. NCBI lineage: Eukaryota > Metazoa > Chordata > Testudines > Cheloniidae > Chelonia > Chelonia mydas. The sequence goes on from NC_051246.2 coordinate 72,111,132, forward strand.
TCGGGATCATAGAATATCAGGGTTGGAAGGGACCTCAGGAGGTCATCTAGTCCAACCCCCTGCTCAAAGCAGGACCAATCCCCAATTAAATCATGCCAGCCAGGGCTTTGTCAAGCCTGACCTTAAAAACTTCTAAGGAAGGAGATTCCACCACCTCCCTAGGTAACGCATTCCAGTGCTTCACCACCCTCCTTGTGAAAAAGTTTTTCCTAATATCCAACCTAAACCTCCCCCACTGCAACTTGAGACCATTACTCCTTGTCCTGTCCTCTTCTACCACTGAGAATAGTCTAGAACCATCCTCTCAGGTAGTTGAAAGCAGCTGTCAAATCCCCCCTCATTCTTCTCTTCTGCAGACTAAACAATCCCAGTTCCCTCAGCCTCTCCTCATAAGTCATGTGTTCCAGACCTCTAATCATTTTTGTTGCCCTTCGCTGGACTCTCTCCAATTTCTCCACATCCTTCTTGTAGTGTGGGGCCCAAAACTGGACACAGTACTCCAGATGAGGCCTCACCAATGTTGAATAGAGGGGAACGATCACTTCCCTCGATCTGCTGGCTGTGCCCCTACTTATACATCCCAAAATGCCATTGGCCTTCTTGGCAACAAGGGCACACTGTTGACTCATATCCAGCTTCTCGTCCACTGTCACCCATAGGTCCTTTTCCACAGAACTGCTGCCGAGCCATTCGGTCCCTAGTCTGTAGCGGTGCATTGGATTCTTCAGTCCTAAGTGCAGGACTCTGCACTTATCCTTGTTGAACCTCATCAGATTTCTTTTGGCCCAATCCTCCAATTTGTCTAGGTCCCTCTGTATCCTATCCCTACCTGCCACCGTCTCTACCACTCCTCCTAGTTTAGTATCATCCGCAAATTTGCTGAGAGTGCAATCCACACCATCCTCCAGATCATTTATGAAGATATTGAACAAAACCGGCCCGAGGACCGACCCTTGGGGCACTCCACTTGATGCCGGCTGCCAACTAGACATGGAGCCATTGATCACTGCCCATTGAGCCCGACAATCTAGCCAACTTTCTACCCACCTTATAGTGCATTCATCCAGCCCATACTTCTTTAACTTGCTGACAAGAATACTGTGGGAGACTGTGTCAAAAGCTTTGCTAAAGTCAAGAAACAATACATCCACTGCTTTCCCTTCATCCACAGAACCAGTAATCTCATCATAGAAGGCAATTAGATTAGTCAGGCATGACCTTCCCTTGGTGAATCCATTCCTGCAGGCTGAAGAGGCAGAGTGCACAGTGCGCAAACCGTTGAAAGATGGCGCCAAGTGTGGACGGAAGCACAGGGATTGCTGGGACGCAAAGCAATGCATTATGGGACATTGGGACAGGACCCAGGATGTCCTGTGACCCCCCTCCTTCTTCCCACAACTCTTAGCAGCGGAAGAGATGCTCTGTGGGATAGCTGCCGAGAGTGCACCGCTCCGAATACCGCTGCAAGTGTGAACATGCTATTCCACAGTGTGAACACACAGCACCGGTTTCCCTCAGCGCTCTCTGAGCGGCGCTGTAACTCAGCCAGTGTAGACATACCCTTAGTGTCCAATCTCCCCTCCCTCCTAGGGTGTGGCATTATTGGTAACTCTGAAACCATAAGCAATAAAACCCACATCTTTAAGCTTCTGCTTGGCAGACTCTGTCTAGTTCCCTTTGCGTAAAGACCTGATCCCTTTCCCTTTATAGCTTCGATGAAGCTAAGTGGATCCACTTGCAAGCCTGACTCAGCCACTGTGTTACTCCAGTAGCAACCCCAGGAGGTATTTATATATAGGCTTGGAGGATTACCTTGTTATTGATAAATGCCACTTTCACCATACACACACAAATGGACATGCAAAAATTCCACGAATGATACTTTGCTTACTGGTAAGTTTCAGTTAAGAAAAATGCTTCTTGAGAACTTAGTAGTTTGATCTGTTTTGCCTATTTTGATATGTGTTGACAATTTTGTGTCTTAATAGTTATAAACCTTTAACTTATTTTGAATCTCTATGGCTATTGTTATTTAATTGTCTGTCTCCTCCCCCAGAATGTCTGCAACTGTGAAAATTTAAATTGATTAAAAAAATGGGGGGAAATGCTTAAAAACCATTGATATTATATTTAAAAAAATGAATCTGCTAAGCCTAATTATATAAGAAGGTGTAACATGCTCTCCTCCTTGTTCCTGTGCAGCTCTGCCATAGACCAGCCTATTGTGGGGATATGCACCCCTAGTGATGCTAGGATCCCTGCAAGCATGACTGGCTCCTGTCTTGGGAATGAAAAGGGAGGGGCTGCTTGCTGTCCTCCACTATGGCTCTTGTGCAGGTGCACTGGGGCAGGCTAACAGCCACTACCTCTCTTTGCTGTACTCTGCAGGGACTTTACCCCCACTGGGCTGGTAACACGAATACAGAGAAGAATCCAAGGGAAGGATTAGAAAATAAAGGACCATTGGGACGTGACATTTAACCTTTGTGATGTTTGTTTGAAGTGATTCCATACCTTCTCCCGGGGTCTCTGATCAGGGAGAGTGCATTCCTCTTACTCCACTTTATGCTGGGCTGGAAGGCTCTTTTGCTTACATCTCCTTCCCTTTTTGGCTGTGCTAAGTGATATCCTGTTCTCCCAGCTTCTTCCCTTGCCAAGAGAAGTTTCCTGATTTAATTTAAGGAGATGCTGTTCTGTCAAACCCCTTTCTATAATATCCTTTAATCAACAAGAAACCTCTCTTGGTGAGAGCAATTGGCAAGTGAAAGCTACATTGACAGATCAGTTTTAATGAACTTTCTACTCTTGGGCTTCTCAGGCTCCATCAATGACCCTGGCTCTGACAGGGAGGGACCACTCTTCCTGATATTAGTTAGTATTCATTTGTTTTACAGTAGTCCCCGAAGGGAGTCCCACCAAGATCATAGCCCTGTTATTCTAGGCACTGTACATACATATAGAGTGAGGCAGCCCCAGACCTGAAAAGCTTACTGTATAAATAGAGAAGATGGACAAAGGCTGGGAGAAAGGGAGCATTCTTACCCCCATTCTACAAATAGAAATGTGAGCACAGAGAGTGTAAGGCCAGCATCGCACAGAGTTGGCAGCAGAGCCTGGAATTTCACCCAGATCTTCCAAGTCCCAGTCCAGTTTCATAACCACTAAGTACTCAGTGGTTAGGGCAGGAGAATCCTGCCTCTGTCTTTTCACATGTTGACATAAGATGGCCAGGATACAATGGAGCAGTCTGAAGTAATTTCACTGACTTCCGTGGAGTTATTTAGAAATTACACAGGGGTTACTGAGGGCAGAATTAGTCTTAACAGCACTTGTGTGTGCCACACAACATTCAGCGTGTTACAAGTATACTAACTCCTGGCAAAAATGGCGAATAAAGCTACAAGACTCCTTCAGTCCAGAAAGGAGCTTGGCAGAGCACTAGAGCAGCTGGTGATACTGAAGAGAAATTGTACAGGATCTGCTGCCACAATTAGCAGGTCCCAGAGCACTGGTGAGCTGCAACACATCCCCCTGAGTAAATGACGCAGACTGAAAACTGCTCCTTGAAAGTGTGCTCCGATCCATGCACAAGTCATTTGGGAAAGAGATTTTCTTTACAAGAAACCTGTTCCAAGGCACGATTGACCATTATATTACAGACATGATACAGTGATGTGAATTTGAACTGCTACCAGACACACTAATTAGAGAATGAATTATTTGTGGTGTAACTGATAGCTGGGTCAAAACAAGGTTATGATGATAAACAGACTTGGTATCAAAAGGAGAGTGGATATTTGCAAGAGCAGTGAATAGTACACTTCCCCAAATATAAGTGTTAATAAGAATTGAAGTGTATCTAATTAAAAATGCATACTAAGGCATAAAGAGACCAAGCAAGGGCAAATAAATAGACACCAGAGCTGGTTGTAATTAACATGGAGGCAATCACATTATCACAATATAATGGAAAAGTCTTCAGCACAAAGGGACCAGTGTCATGCAATAAAAACAACCATTTTGTAAAAGAAGGTGGCCCTCAGTGCAAATTGTAAAGAAATGAAAAAGCAAAATAAATTCATGAACGTGAACTTGTAGGAGAAAACTCGGATACAGAAACACAATTGGGTCTCTCAATGCATTTACAAAGCAAAGTTCTGCACCAGATTGCTTTGTGACACTTGAAATAAATTCACAAAATATGAATTTCAAACTGGATACTGGACATCAGTGATACATAAACATAGCAAGAGTATGCAAAACTACTACTGACCATCCAATGTTACAACTGAAAACAAAATTTTGTTATATAGCGTGCACAAAATAAGGTCACATAGCAAAGCTACGCTGATTTATTTTTTATAAGGATGGGTACCTCTCCATAGAGTTTCAGTGGAAGAAGTCCAAATTATTCCTGGAATAAACAATAGTCTGCAAATACAGATGATCTATAGACAAGTTATACTCATCTTTGAAGAGGAGGCAAAGGACATTCTTAAAGAACTTGATGGAGAGTTTAACAGACTGGGAAGCAGTAAGGATATAATACATCACATTGACAGGGATCCCAGGGGGCACCAAAACTACATGCACCATATAAGGTCCCATTATTACTGAGAGATAAAGTAAAAACTAAACCTGACCAGATTATAAAATTAGTTATTATTGAGAATAGAGACAGCAGTTGACTAGGTTACCAAAGAAGCTAAGGATGGTTTAAGGATGGATAGATCCACCAGATAAAAATAAGGCTATCAAACCCAGTCACTGTCCCTTGAGAACATGTGAGGAAGATGAGTCTAAACTTCTGTAAACAAGAGTCTTTTCAATTTTACATGCAAGCCAAGAGTTTTGGCAGGTTTGACTTGCAACTTCCCTTTTGATAGATGAAGTGAGTTTCCTTTGTGATTGCTTCAGGTCCCAAAGTGCACCAACGCAGCATGTCCCAGATCTTTGAGGATCTGGGTGTGGCTGTTGATCCCTCTTGATTTGGGGAGAAAATAATGAATACAATGTGAGGCTGCATTCTGTTCTACAGCATGCCAATGGAAAGAGCCTTAAAGCGAACAGGCACAAATCCCAGATCTGTCTGGATGAGATTTGCCACAAGAATGTCTGAACATGCTGAAAGAAAAGGAGTACTTGTGGCACCTTAGAGACTAACAAAGTTATTTGAGCATAAGCTTTCATGAGCTACAGCTCACTTCATCAGATGCTGTAGCTCACGAAAACTTATGCTCAAATAAATTTGAACATGCTGAACAGAAATTGACTTTAGCTGAGTTTGTAAAGTGCTGACTAAATTTTCCAACAATTTGTCTTGCATTCCAGTCCTATCAGTGAGGAAGTGAGGTACTAAGCATGTGTCTTTCTGCCATCTGCCCTGATTGGTTGAGGCAATAAGAAAATTGGAATCGTTCCCACCCTGTCTGGTTCCTTTGTAACTAATGGCTCTTTTCAAAGAGCTCCTAGGCTCTAACACAGTGGTTTTCAACCTTTTTTCCATTTGCGGACCCCTACAAAATTTCAAATAGAGGTGATGACCCAATAGAACATCTCTGGGGAGTCTAAGATTTCCAATGGTAATGACAACCTTTCGCGGACCCCTTCAAGCTAGTCTGTGGACCCCCGTGGTCCATGGACTGCAGGTTAAAAACCACTGCTCTAACACCATTACTGAAATTTCCCATAGATCCCAAAGTTAATGGCTCAATGAGGTTAAAAGATTAGAACTGGTACAGGTGCTGAGCCTCTTCCATGGAGCTGAGAGTTAACTGGAGAAAGTTGTCAGTGACCGCTTCTTCCCAGCATGAAGAGGCAAATTCCTGGGGATTCTGAAAGATGCCATGGGGAGAAATCAGTTTGAGTCTCAGGTTGTGCATTGAACAACTGAGAAAACCAACGAGATAGGTAAGACATTGTCACTAGCATCCCACATTTGGTGGGCATCACACTTCTCCCTCTTGTTCACAGTTGATCTAAAGGTGGTTGGGAAATTAATGAAGACATTAGAGATGCACAAACTGAATTGCATGAAACCACCCTGGCCTGCTTCCTTCCAAACTGAATTTTTTCTTCTGGGAAGTTCAAAAAGATTTGATTAGTTTCCCCTGTATCCATCCTTCTGGGTTTTGTTTGTTTCATTTTCACATGTTCCTGGTATCCAAATCCTGGCAGGGGTGAGAAATACCAATCTCATGGGATTTGGGGCCCAGCTAAAAACAAGAAGTATAAGCAATATCAGGAGAGAACTTGTTTTTGTGGTTTTTCCACTCCAGTTTCTCCCCCCACCCCCGCCCCTCTCCATTTCCTGAGAGACTCAGAGGATTCAGGTTCAGATGAGCAGCCAAAGCTTGAACTGAGTCTTAATACTGTCACCCTTAGGACAGGAAGTTGAGGATCAAAAGATGAGTAAATTTCGCTCCCAATTTACTCTCTCTCTCACTTCTTCCTTAACTAGCAGGAACTTATTTCGCTCCCAATTTACTCTCTCTCTCACTTCTTCCTTAACTAGCAGGAACTTGCTTCCCTCACTACTCCCTCCTGATCATTTCCCCACATCTAATGTGGCCCCTTACATCTCCATAGCTCCTTACTGACCTTCCCAGAACAGGTACCAGAAGAGCCTTTCTCCACTCATAGGCCAGCGTTATCGTCCTGCCTTTGTTCATGGAGCCACTGGTGGCCCATACTAGTTTTTCTGAAGCCCCAGCTTGCCCTCCTAAATTGAGCCATCTCCCCACTGTTGGTTCTCAGCAGGGAACACCGAGTAAGGAAGAGAGAAGAGGGGGTTCCTAGCTGACTTAAGATATAGTGAGTTCCTTTTTCAGAGTTCTGACTTGACTCATCTTCCTTGCTGCCCCGGCACTCTCTCTTCCTGCCCCGGCACTCCCTGCTGTCTTTTCCCAACCTCAGGAAACCAGCCAGTCAAGGTGCAAAACTCTCAAGGAATACCCAATTTCCTCAGAATTAAGTCAGACTAGCAGATATTAGCATTGCTTTCTGTGTGTGTTTAAGAAGAGACAGAGAAGAGGCTGCTGTATAATTTTAGATCCTCGAGTGGCTTCAAAATATGTTTAAGAAAAGGAAGGGAGATGGGCCGTCAGTCAAAAGTGTTATGGCTTCAGGGAAGGAGGGCAGAACAAGGGCTGCCCTTACAATGAAGAGAGAAAAGAGCCTCTCGACCTGTCAGACATGTGATGGACATTAGCAGCAGGAATTACAGACAGAGCCCAAAAGAAAGGCTCTATTTGTCTTTAGAAGAACAGGGTGAGGGGGAATGACTTTTTTTCCCTTTAACAAAATTGACTGCATTCTTCCCTGAGGGCTTCTGATATGTTTGATGTATGGGCACAAACTGGGTACACTTTTTCTCACCAGTCTCAGGAGAATACAGGCCACATGTTCCTTCCCCTTTGATATTCTTAGGGGACTTCTTTGACTAGGCCAGATTCTGCTCCCTTTATTCATGTTCAGCAATACCCAACGCTACAAGTAGTCCAATTGACTTCTGCAGGGTTGCATATGGAAGAAGATGCTACTCAGCATGAGAAAGGCTTTGAGACTCTGGCCCTTTGAAAAGAAGAAGGGAGTAAGATTAGCTCAGTAAATAAGAGGTGGTTTTGTTCTCTCGCCCTGCCTGTTTACAACATGGGAGAGAGAATATTGCAACACTAGGTTGAATTATCAAATATATGTAAGGATATGAACTATTTTCTGGCTGGAGGCCAGTCCTCATATTTACTCCCTGGCTTTTCTGCTAGCTTTTCCTCTCTCTTGCTTCATAACTTGTTTCACTAAAGGGGACTGGCCAATTTTCCTTGTAGATTTGGGGTTGTACCCTCTAAGTAATAGGACAACGTGAAAGGGAAAGTTGGGAGTGGAAGAAGAAAGATCTCAAATCTGGAAAGATCTGATAACTGTATGACCGCGGGGAACTTCAATATGAGTGACATGCTGGATGTCTCACAATGCCAGTACTAAAACATCCTTGGGATTAATAGAGGACAATTTCTTAGCTCAAAAGTGTTCCATCCAACATGAGGGAATTCTATATTATACCTCATTTGGTCACATAAGGAGGCATTGATGAGTCTTCTGTTTGGGGAGGCTTACATGCGAGCACCAGAAGCTCCCTAGAAGTTGCGGGGGGGGAACCAGTGGAACCTGGACTTTGACCCCACCCCCCAAGACCATGCCCCCACTCTCCCTCCTCCCATGAGGCCCCACCCTCACTCTGCCTCTTCCTGCCCCTGCTCCACCCCCTCCCCCGAACCTCCTCTTCCTCCTCTCCACCTCTTCCCCCGAGGCCCTGCCCACCTGCTTGTTGCTCTCTGCAGTAGGGTTGCCAAGTATCCGGTTTTCCACTGTAACAGTCAGTCGAAAAGGGACCCTGGGGGCTCCGGTCAGCACCACTGACGGGGCCATTAAAAGTCCAGTTGACGCAGGCCTGGCAGGCTCTACACGGCTCCCAGGAAGTGGCTGGCATGTCCCTGCAGCCCCTAAGCGCAGGGGCGGCCATGGGTGATCCATGCGCTGCCCCCGCCCTGAGTGCCGACTCTGCAGCTCCCACTTGCCAGGAACCACAGCCAATTGGAGCTGCGGGGGCAGCGCCTGCAGGTGGGGGTAGCGTGTAGAGCCCCCCGTGGCTGTGCCTCCACCTAGGGGCTGCAGGGACATGCTGACTTCTTCCCAGTAGATGCCTGAGATAAATGCTGCCCAGAGCCCACACCCCAAACCTCCTCCCAGCCCCAAGCCTCCTCCCAAGCCCCAGTCCCCTGCCCCAGATCAGAACCCCCTCCCATCCTCCATCCCGGAGCCTGCACCCCCTCCTGCATCCCAGCCTGCACCCTCTCCTGCATCCCAAGCCCCAGCCCTGAGCCCCCTTCTGTACCCAAACTCCCTCCAGAGCCTGCACCCCCTCCCGCACCTGAACCCCTCATCCCTGACCCCAGAGCACACACCCCCAGCCAGAGCCATCACCCCACCTATACCCCACCCAGATCCCCCTCCTGCATCCCAGAACCCGCACCCCCAGCATTTTGATTAAGAAACTAGAACTATACAAAATCAACATGGCATGCTGTCATAAATATAAAGGGAAGGGTAATCACCTTTCTGTATACAGTGCTATAAAATCCCTCCTGGCCAGAGGCAAAACTCTTTCACTTGTAAAGGGTTAAGAAGCTAAGGTAACCCCGCTGGCACCTGACCCAAAATGGCCAATGAAGGGACAAGATTCTTTCCAATCTGGAGGGGGGGGAACAAAGGGTTTGGTCTGTCTGTGTGATGCTTTTGCCGGGAACAGATCAAGAATGCAGCCTTACAACTCCTGTAAAGTTAGTAAATAATCTATAAGTAATCTAGCTAGAAAATGCGTTAGATTTTCTTTTGTTTAATGCCTGGTAAAATAAGCTGTGCTGGGTGAATGTATATTCCTGTTTTTGTGTCTTTTGTAACTTAAGGTTTTCCTAGAGGGATTCTCTATGTTTTGAATCTGATTACCCTGTAAGGTAGTTACCATCCTGATTTTACAGAGGTGATTCTCTTACCTTTTCTTTCATTAAAATTCTTCTTTTAAGAACCTGTTTGATTTTTCATTGTTCTTAAGATCCAAGGGTTTGGGTCTGTGTTCACCTATACCAATTGGTGAGGATTTTTATCAAGCCTTCCCCAGGAAAGGGGGTGTAGGGCTTGGGGGGATATTTTGGGGGGAAGACGTCTCCAAGTGGGCTCTTTCTCTGTTCTTTCTTTAACATGCTTTGTGGTGGCAGCATAGGGTTCAAGGACAAGGCAAAGTTTGTACCTTGAGGAAGTTTTTATCCTAAGCTGGTAAGAATAAGCGTAGGGGGTCTTTCATGCAGGTCCCCACATCTATACCCTAGAGTTCAGAGTGGGGAAGGAACCTTGACACATGCATTAAATTGATTAAAACCTGGCTAATCAGGAGGTCTCAAAATGTGATTGTAAACAGGGAATCATCATCAAGTGAGCATATGCCAGTGGAATTCCTCAGTGGTCGGTTCTTGGCACTACACTACTTAGTATTTTTCTCAATGACCTGGAAAATAATATAAAATCATGATTGACAGTGTGCATGTGATGGGGGACATTCACCCCTCTCCTGAGCACCTCCTGTTGGTTGCGTGAAAACCTGTGCACACGCACACACACTCTCTCCTCCCGGCACCCTGTCAGCTGTTAACCTCATCAGGCACGTCTTCAGTGGCTCAGTCCTCCAGCTAAGTCACACATAATCTAAGCACATGAAGGAACCCCTGCCAGAGTAAAAGGTCCAACAGGGCCTGTTCCTGTGCCCTTGGTAATGTCTTTAGCCCTGTCTCTGGGCTCAGTCTTCAGCCCCTTCTGCACTAGCTTTAAGTCTGTGTCTGCCTGGATATAGAGCAGTGCCCCCAGGGCTTTCTCCCTGGAGATGCTTGAAGTCCTTCCCTTCCCTTGGACCTTATCAAGGCCCTTAACAAGCCTTATCCCCTTCTTGGGGCTTAGTCACCTTGCCAGTGGCTGGTGAGAGGATCTAGGCCCGCCAACTACTCCAGGTCCCAACCCAGGGATCCTATAAATAGCAGCCACGTGCTGCTTCCTGTAATAGTTGCTGCTGCTATTCCCTGGACCACTTCCCACATAGCCCCTTCCTTTTCTTGGGTTCTCTGTCTGAGCAGGGTCTCTTCTAGGCCTTCTTTCCAGGAGAGCTTCACAGTCTCCATTACCCTTCTGATCCCAGCCAGCAACTGAACTGCTCAGGCCCTGAGACTCCTTTTAACTGAGCCTGCTGAGCTCTCATTGGCTGCTTTGCTTCAGCTTTTCTAGGCAGGCCTGGAGGACCCACCTTTACTGCTGCTTTTCTGGGGGAGTGGTAAATAGTGGTCACTGATACAGAGTGATCAGAATCACTCAGTAAGCTGGGTGCAAGAAAACAACATGCATTTTAATATAGCCAAACGTCAGGTCATGCATTTAGGAACAAAGAATGAAGGCCGCAATGATAGGAAGGGAGCCTCTATTTTGGGAGGTAATCACTCTGAAAAAGAGTTGGAGAGTGTGGTGGATAATCAACTGAACTTGAGCTCCCAGTACAATGCTGTGGCTGAAAGGATTCATGCAGTCCTTGAATGATGAATTAGAGATGTTTTAGGAAGAGCCATGAGAATGACTAAAGGGTTGGAAAACATGCCTTATGGTGAGAGAACTCAATCTGTTTCACTTTACCAAGAGAAGGTTAAGAGTGACTTGATCACAGTCTATAAATACCTACCAGGGGAACAAAACTGTGATTACAGAGGGCTAAATGATCACAATCGCCCCTTCTTGCCCTTAAAATCTACGAAATGGTTGGAAGTAGGATCCAGGGTTTTTTCTCTCTTAGTGAAACTGAAACAAGACTCCAAATCTTCTGAGGTTCACCAGTTGCTAATGTGTGTAATGTATACACATACACTTGAGCTAATGCACATCTATATGTTTGTGTGCAGTGGTGCTGTAGCCGTGTCGCTCCCAGGATATTAGAGACACAAGTTGGATGAGGCACTATCTTGTGGCACAGGCATTTGCCTGTAGTTGTATGCATTCATGTGTGTGTGTGTGTAAAAGCTGAATAAAAGACCTGTTGGGAAAGGACCTGTCAGGAAATGTATTAGAATGATAAAAAGATGAAGAAATCCCCTCTCTGAAAGAGTATCTGAGCACAAACTTGTGTGCGAACAAGAATGTGTGGATGTAGCATGCATGTGGTTTCCTAGTGCTGGCCTCATTAGCCAGAGGGAAACGAGCATGTGTTTTGGCACATGAGCAAGCAGATACTCTATGCAGAAAGAGGACAAAGAGGATGCGTGAACACAAAGTACCTGCTCATTTCCCCCCTTCTTGTGCCCACACTCAGTGGGGAGAGAAGGAAACCCATGCTGATAGTTTAGCAGGGTCCCAGCACAAGGGAGATCTAGTTGTTCTTTTTTTAAAAAAAAAAAAAACAATTAAGACGAGTGAATTGTCAGGATTTAAAAATAGAAATAATTTCTTCTTTTAAACCCCCTTTTCTTGAGGCAGCTGGAGCCATGCTGACTCCTATTCAGAATATTTTATTAACACTATTGGATTAGTCATGTAGAGACCTGTAGGCCTGGACAGTCTGAAAACGAAAGATTTCTTCTTTGTGTGTGTGTGTATTTTATTATATTGGAAATTGAGCCCAGAAGGTGAGGAAGGGGTGTTAAGAGCATCTTTTTTTTAAAAAAAGTTCCTTGGTACAGAGACCATCTTCCTTTACTGTATTGTACAGCACCAGTCACACTGTCAGGCTGAACAAATAATGATACAAACAAGTCCTTTGGCAAGCTTAATGCTTTTAGGCTATGTCTACACTACAGCTTATGCTAGCATAATTTATGTTGCTCTGGGGGTGAATAAATCACCCCCCGAGCGACATAAGTTATACCAACATGAGCACCGATATGGACAGTGCTAGGTCGGTGGGAGAGTTTCTCCGGCCGACATAGCTACCGCCACTCGCCGGGGCTGGAGTAATTAAGGAGACAGGAGAGCACTCTCCCATCAGCTTAGAGCGGCTACATTAGAATAGCCATACCCTTATTGAGCAATCTTGAAATCTTGGCCAGACACGTGGAGGCAAGTGTTTTAGGGGGAACATATTCCCAGTCTGCTTTCTTCTTAAGTAGGATGCTTAATGGAATCAATGTCTTAATAACAAGGAGACGACTTTGAGCCTGGTTCTGATCTCACACCAGTGTGAATTGGGAGTAACTCCAATGAAGTCAGTGGAATCTCAGTTGTGTACATGAAATTGGAGTCATGCCCTTTAAATTGACTTTGTGTTTCTATGGGAACTTTCACTAGAAGACCCCAGAATGTTTTTAAACATACATTAATTAAACCTCACAACACCAGCCCTGCAAGGTAGGTAAGTCCTATACCCACTCAGTACATGGAAACAGTCTCAAGGGGTAAGAGATGTGCCAGGAAAGTAGAGGAAGCCAAGCTGCCCCCTATCCAGAAGGAGGCATGGGGTGAAAGTGGGGAAGGACAGTGGGTCTTTTTAACACCTTCTTTATTTCTTCTATGTAGCCTTACATTGCATAGTTAACCATTGCATCTGTCTATATTGAAGATTGACAGCATTACCCTATTTGATTTTGAGCCTCCCAGCAGAGGAACAATACTTATATTCCAGAGAAACCACAAAAGAAATACATGCACATGTGTGTATGGAGACCTCACATGCTACACTTCCACACCTGTCCATCTGCATCGACCTTGGCTAATACAAATATAAATCAGAAGCTGTCATTGTAGTGTGCTTGGTGACAGGGTATCCTCCTGCTTGAGTGGCTTTAAAAAATCAGAACCCTTTGGAAATAAAAGAGAAAGCAATGAATTCTACTGGCCCCAAACAGCTTTCGGAATATAAAGTATCAACCTCTCCATGGACCTCAACAAAATGAAATGGTCCACGCACTCCAGTGGCTGAATCTAGGGGTTTTGCTCTCTTGCATGTTCCCTCCACTCACCCCAGACTTGTATTTTTCTTTATGCTGCTTCTGTTTTTCTTTCTCTGATTCCAGTCTCTGCTTCTTAATCCACCTGTTTTCCCATTGGTCATTCTCCCTCCCTCTTTCTCGCCTTCTTTATCTGTTTCTTAAATCATTTATTTTTCTTGCTCTCCCTAGTTTTGAGACATAGAGTTTAAGGCCAGAAGGGACCACAAGATCATCTAGTTTGACCTCCTGTGTATCACAGACCACTAACACCACCCACCCACTAAACGTAACAACCCGAATTAGAACCCAAGTATTACAGCCCACAGGAGAGTAAACGGTTGTGTGCTGTAGGCAGAGAATAGGAGGGATTAAGGTGCACCAGTGCAATGACAGGGAATTGATGAAGTGAGATGTACCCACATGATCCTAGTAAGTGACTGTGACAGAATCCCCGGGGTGCAACCTGGAACTGTGGGACCACTGTGCCCCCTTAACTCTCCAGCCTGGACTGTCTCTCACAATGCTTTGCCAGTGACAAGCAGCGACCTCCTCCCGGCACTGTTATCACTCAGGCACCAGCATGCAGAGGCACACCCAGCTAAGGTGCATGAAAGCGCCCCAAACCCAAGCCAGTGGCAGAAGCTTCAGAGGCAATGAACAGAACAGAGCAATTATCAAGCGATCCATCCCCTGTCGTCCAGTCCCAGCGTCTGGCAGGCAGAAGTTTAGGGACACCCAGAATATGAGGTTGCGTCCCTGACCTTCCTGGCTAGTAGCCATTGGTGGACCTATCCTCTGTGGCCGTGTGTATTTACATTAATTTTAACCCAGTTACACTTTTGGCCTTCACAACGTCCCTTGGCAAAAGTGCCACAGGTTGACTGTGCGTTGTGTGAAGAAGTACTTCCTTTTGTTAGTTTTAAACCTGCTGCCTGTTAATTTCATTGGGAGACCCCCGGTTCTTGTGTGATGTAAGGGGTAAATAACACTTCCTTAGTCACTTTCTCCACCCCAGTCGTGATTTTATAGACCTCGATCCTGTCCCCCCCGAGTCATCTCTAAGTGAACAGTGCCCGTCTTTTAAATCTCTCTTTATATGGAAACTGCTCTAGATCCCTAAGCACAGGCATTCACCTGCCTTCTCCTGTGTTCCTCCCCATCGAGAATAAGTGTGGTATCCTTTGGCTATTATTCATGGGTCAATAGTCAATTCTTTATTAACTCTTCTGCTTTGTTCCTCTTTTTATTGACTCACCTCTGTTGCACAAAAGCTTCACGTGTACTGCACAAACATATCATCAAGTGTACTGGTTCCCAGTGACCTTCCACTATCTGATGGCCCATCATCCCTTCCTTCTGGCATGATAGGGCCTACCATAAAGGCATGCAGCATGAGAACTGCTTGGCTTCTTTAGATGCAAACATGGCTTGACTTTCCCTAACAATCAATGGGAACTCTTACGTGCATTTTGATCTCCAAGGGCCAACAAGTAGGCAGGCTCTGTCCCGCTTTTAACAAGAGACACTTGTTAGATACCGCACCATTTGATTGTTAACCCGGAAATCTATCAGAATTATACAGATGAGACTGTCTATTTTGTCTTTGTGTGGTTAGTAACATCCTGATTTTTCTAGTAAAATAATTCTGGGGAAATCACAATTTTAGGGCAGGACACAGAATTGCTAGAATCAGTGCTAATTGAAAGCTGCACTAACTCCCCCTGAAAAAGGCATGGGTCGTGCATGCCATTCAAATGTGTTGCACCAAGACCTAACAGCAGCTTGCATATGCGCTCCAAATGAGCACCCAAAGAAGCGGCCTTACTAGCCATAGGAGTCCCTGCTAAGGGCACGTCTTCACTGGCAACGACAAGCGGCAGCGCTTTCACATGGCTGTGGAGTCGCAGCATAGTGCTGGGAGAGAGCTCTCCCAGCCCTCTAAGAAAACCACCTCCACGAGGGGAATAGCTCCCAGCGCTGGGAGCGTTGCTCTCCACTGGCACTTTACAGCACTGAAACTTGCAGCGCTCAGGGGGGTATTTTTTCACACCCCTGAGCGAGAAAGTTGCAGCGCTGTAAATTGCCAGTGTAGACAAGCCCTTAGTGTAGTCTGAATGTAGCATGGGTCTCTCTGCCTGGGACAGGGGATCCAGCTGCTGCTAATGACCACCTTTGATGGCAGGCTCAGCAGAGAGGCCAAGCACCGAATAGGCCATGGAGACTGTAAACAATGCTCTCAGTATTATAATTGGTTACACCAGGTCAGGGTTGAAGGACCTATGTGGGGGAAGCTTGCAGTGCCACTGTACATTCTGTTTCTGATCTGTAGATAAAACAGAAAACTACAGTCTCCAGGGATTTCAATTCAGCACCTTTCATGCAGCACTTAAATTCACTTTTTAAAGGGCAGCTTTCTGACACAGGAGAATGTGACACTCTCTTTACAAAAATCTCATGCTGTTCAAAACATGGTGGTTTCAATTAACAGGGCCTTGTGGGAGCCTTTTGATTGTCTGTAAACCCCATGTGTTTACAATCCAGGTAGATTTCACTCTGGTTGTAGATTCAACTGAACACAGAAATTCAAGCTCACTCTAACTAAACCACTGTGTTTCACTCGGTCTGGCACCACAACCACGAATCATGGACGTTTTCAATACAAATCAATAAATCACGTCCAGTTCACTCAAAACTTGGGCCAGGTTTGCTCTAAATGTTTTGGAACCTTAATGAAGTTTTCAGTGAACCTGAGCCAAGTTTACAATGAAACCTTAAAAGCTGGCAATTTTCACATGTTTTTAGGGCTTAATAATACTGTGCACATTTTTAGCCCTTTCCAGTCAAGGATTTCAAAGCACTTTATGAATATTCATGAATCACATTTCAAAATACGCCTGCAAGGGAAAAATTATTACTCCATTTTACAGAGGGTGAAAATGAGGTACAGAGATGTTCAAGCTGGGCACCTAAAACCTGAGCCACCCAAAATCAGTGGCCACTTTTGAAAACTTGGCTGCACATGAATTTGGGACTCCTGATACTTAAGTGGTGTGGTTCTTTTTAAATCCTTTTGAATGTGTTTCAGAACCATCAAGCTCTGCACATAACTAGATGACAGCAGCACATGTGCTTATTACTGTTCCCTCCATTCGCCGCACTCATTCAGTGCGTCTGTCTTAGATTGTCATCACTTCTAGACAAGGACTGTGTTTCCCTTTGTGTTTGTACAGTACCAGCCCAGTGGCCACCAATACTTATCGGGCCCTTTGAACTCAACTGTAATGCAAATGGTGATGTGACCTGCCCAAGGTTGTGCAATGGAAGAGTAAGAACAGGACCCCGCTCTTCTGGCTCCTAGGCCTTGTGTATTTGCCATAGGACTATCCTGACTCTCTTTGCATAATTGACATTTCACACAGCTCTAATAAACCACAGCCTCCTACAGTTTTATAAGGGGTTGCCAGCAGCTGACTTCAAAATAAACACTCTAGTCTCCTTCATGAAAATAAACCATTATTGTAATATTAAATTGCAAATAAAATGAAGGAATTCTATTTCCTTCCATGCAAGTAATTATCATTTGAAATCACTCAGCTAAAAAAGAGTGACTTGAGTCACAGGAAGGTGAGCAGAAGGTGCGGGGAAGGGAAAATTTAAACAAGACAATGGTGTTGGTCATTTTCCATGTTCCCCAGGCAGTTACGGATCAAATCTTTCTCCCTACCCACACCTTGTTTCCTCTCTTGATCGCCTCCCACTCTGACTCTGCCAATTTGTGACCAGGGAATGTCACCCAAGCTATCTAGCATCTTACAAAGGAGTTTACCTCTCTGCAAAGTGGGGCTAAGAATATTTACACACCTTTGTAAGGTCCTTTGAGTTCCTTGGATAAAATCATTGTATAAATGCAAAGTGCTGTTGTTGTTGTTGTTATTATTATTACTAGATGGTTGAGGAAGCTTGAAAATAAATTAAACTGAAATAAGGAGTATATGTAATAATAAGACTATGACACCTGGAAGAGCTGAACTGTGTTTCCTGGTCCCAGTTAGTAGCCTTATCAGATTGAAGTGGTCAGGGTCCACAAACACCAGCGGTTACTGCTACATCTTCTCATTACAAAAAATGAAAATAAAAATAATAATAACCCCACACTAACACAACCAATTAACGAAACACAAAAGACTGAGGTCAAGCATGGAGCTCAGGACAGGAAATCTGTCAGAGGAGAGGATTACTCTGCCTCTGATTGGGTATCTGGCAGTAACAGCCATATTTGAACCTTGATATTTTTCTGATCACACAGCCACTTTTTATCCTTAAAACAGGTTCTCCTACGGTGGCCTGTTCAGCCACCTGGAGCCTGCATCTACAGACACTGATATTTTTCACTGGCAGTGGGCATGTGTTACTTCTTGTCAGGGTTCCTTCCCCACTCTGAACTCTAGGGTACAGATGTGGGGACCCGCATGAAAGACCTCCTAAGCTTATTCTTACCAGCTTAGGTTAAAAACTTCCCCAAGGTACAAACTTTGCCTTGTCCTTGAACCCTATGCTGCCACCACCAAGCATTTTAAACAAAGAACAGGGAAAGAGACCACTTGGAGACGTCTTCCCCCAAAATATCCCCCAAGCCCTATACGCCCTTTCCTGGGGAAGCTTGAGAATAATATCCTAACCAAAAAGAAATAGCCAAATGCAGTTAAGTCTCCAAGTGGTCTCTTTCCCTGTGGGGGAAAGTTTTTAACCTAAGCTGGTAAGAATAAGCTGAGGGGGTCTTTCATGCGGGTCCCCACATCTGTACCCTAGAGTTCAGAGTGGGGAAGGAACCCTGACAGCAGGATTCTAGATGTCTTCAAGAAATGCAGAGCTATGTCATGCTTGGTTTTGTTTAGGTGTTTTCTGTTCTTTGTGTAGGACTGACTCTAAGGAGTGGTTAGGACAAATGTCCCAGAGGCAAATAGTATCACTGTTCCCTAATGCCAATTGCGAGTCACCATCTGTTTTAAATCTTCTAATGTTCCCTTTGTATCACGATCGAGGGAACTGGAGTTAGGGGGCCCATGTTCCCTGGAGGGGACAGAAGAAGAGAAAAACAGGAATTACGGGGAGTTAGGCTGGAAGCAATGCAGACACATGGACAGAGCAGTCCACTGGGTTTAATAAAGTTCCACTTTTGTTCAACTTAACCTGTGCTCAGCTTCAGTGTTTGCAAGTGAAACATGGTGGTAGCATCTGACTGGTGAGTTCTCTGAAGTGCAACAGCTGGCACTGTGAGCCATGGAATTCAGTCTGAAGTCTTCTAGTGGTCTGGATTTTGTAGACACAAACACACCCCAACAATGGACCCAGTGCAAAGAGGAGCTCAAGCTCTTCCGAGATCTGGCCATGCAGGAGGGCAACAACAGCAGGAAAGAAAAATTATTCTTTTACCTTATTGGGGAACAAGGCAGAGAGGTCTGCAGCACTCTGGAGCTCACCACTGCCTCAAGCCTCCCAGCAGCCCTAGGAGCCTTCGGACATATCGTTCTCCAAAGCGGAATGAAACTGTGGACCAAAACAAGTTTTTCACTAGCGCCCACTCCAAAGGGGAGGAGATAGAGCCCTATGTTAGAGCCTTATGCACACTGTCTGCTATGTGCAGTTTGGGGGATTTGACAGATTTCCTAAATCTGGACAGGATAGTCTGTGGCACTTGGGATCATCACTTGCGGGAGCCACTGCTTCAGAAAGGCAATCTCACCATAGACAGATGCTTAGATGTTGGGAGTGCCATGGAAGCCACATCAGAAAGGATGAAAGCCCTAGGAGGCACAACACCCCCAGGAGTACATGCAGGAGACAACAGCAAAGGAGAGCAGGTGGCCAGTGTTCCATACTCATAGTGAGATGCATTACTCTGGGAGGCAGCATGAGCGGGTAAAGGAGAAGTGCCCCACACTAAGACAGCTCTGCAGAGAATGTGGTAAGTTGAACCATTTTAGCTGTGTGTCCAAGAGCAGAGGAAGGTCCCAGAAAGATTCAGTCAGACTTGTCCAAGAGGGGGATGGCACCTCAGCCAGTGGTGATGACATCCTGACTCTCTCCTTGTCTGAGAGCATATCATGTTCAGGCTGTCAGGACAGGAAAGCAACAAGGCACAAAACCAACCTCCATGCGTACAGCAATGTTAACGGGGAAACGTTCTGTGCAATTTCAGCTGGATAGCGGGGCCTCCTGCAGTGTGATTCCTTGGGGTGAATTGGGCTTGAACACATCCATTACAAAGAGCAGGCACAATCTAATGATATGTAATGACAGCACAGGAAAATGTGACTTCACACTAACTAACTTGAAAAATAACAGACGGTACCAACTGAAGTTTGTGGTGGCTGATGGTTGGCACCACAGACCCCTCTTAGGGAACAGAGTCGTGCAAGCCATGGATCTGATCAGGACACAGCATCAGAATTGTATGGCTGAAGTGCAAGAAGCAAAAGGAGGAGTCCCATGGATAATGGCAACAATTTTAAAAGCATTTGGGAATGTTTTCATAGGTGATGGGTGCCTCGAAGGAAAGCTATGACTGGAAGTAGACCCCACTGTATGTTTGCCACAAAGAACAATTCCAGTGGCACTATGTAATCTTGCATACATGGAGCTCAAAATCCTGCAAATGGGGAGTATCATAGCACCTGTAGAGGCCAGGATCGCCTGGGTAAGCAGCATGGTGGTGGTAAAGACTCAATCAGGCAAATTATGCCTCCGCATAGACCCAAAGCCACAAAACCAGGCATTGGAAAGATGCCACTATCCACTGCCCACAGCTGACGACCTCTTGCCAGAACTTTCCAAAGCCAGAGTCTTTGTAAGAGAATCACTGTGGTGTGAGGAACAGGTTTTGGCTCATACACCTAGAGAAAGAGTCCAGTATGCTGACAGTCTTTTCAAAACCAGATGGCTGCACATGGCAATGGGCATAAGCCTAGCCCCAGAAGTATTCCAGAGAAGACTCATCCAAGCACTGGGAGGACTGCCTGGGGTAAAAATAGTGGCAGGTGATATCCTCATTTTGGTGAAGTGAGCAATGATACAGAAGCTGAACGAGACCATGATGGAAAATCACAAGTCTTTCTACAGCAATTCAGGGACAAGAACATAAAACTCAGCCCAGGAAAAATGTGAGTCAGACAGTGTGAGGTGACATACATTGGACATCTGCTCACAGCAATGGACTGAAAACAGATCCCAACAAGATCAAGGCAGTCAGAGACATGCCCGCCTCAGTGGATGTTACAGCACTTCTTAGTAATGATACATTTTCTCTCCAAGTTCTGTTCACACCTGGCTGAGGTAGCAGAACCCATATGTCAGCTCACAAGACAGGATGTTGAGTGGCACTGGGCAGGTCCCCAACAGCAAGTATTTGATCCACTGAAACAAATGATAATGGATTCCCATGTCCTCAAACACTAGCAGCCAGGAGAGCCACTGGCCATCCAGTGTGATGCATCGGAGAAAGGACTGGGTTTAGCTCTTTGGCAGGAGCAGCTGGTCGTTCATGTGACATTATCTAATTAAAATATAATCATGCAAATCATTGTTGCTACCACTGTTATATAATTGCAACGAATCTTGTACAAAGTTGGACATATGGCCAGAACGGGTTAAGCAGCTTTCGGGCTAAATAACCCAGAGCCAACCTTTAAAGTCATGTTAGAAAGGTATGCGAATGGTAATTAGAGCCATTTCATGGTAAATAGGCTAGAACTTTGAAATGCAAACCTATGTTGTTAGAAGTGATACTAATTGTATGTGTTTACTTATAGATGCTAGCCATGTAAACAAACAGTTCCTGTCTGTCACTATAGCTATTGATTCATAGATCAAAAGGGAATATTAACATTTAGATGAATCTTGGGTGCAATGTCATTGTCTATATGTCTCTCTAAAGTTTATGATAAACTGCTTAATGGATAAATTATCTTATGTTAATCCATGTAGTTAATTACTTGTGAGGTTTAGGAAACAGAAGGTTATATCAAAAGCCTATTGTACACCCAGGACTGTATGGTCAGGTGGCTGCTAGAAAACCATATAAAAGACCCTTGGGTCCTGATCCTGTCATCTCAGGTCTATTTGAGGTTTCATGCAGGGGAAGCCTAAGCCATAAGGCAGGGGTCAGCAACCTTTGGCACACGGCCCATCAGGGTAATCTGCTGGCGGATCGCAAGACATTTTGTTTACATTGACCCTCCTCAGGCACGGCCCCCGCAGCTCCCATTGGCTGCAGTTTGCCGTTCCTGGCCACTGGGAGCTGCAGTGTTCCTACTGTAATACTCGTATTGTTCAAGCCTGGAATTTCCATCCGCGGAGATTCGATAATACAGTTGGAATCATATAAGATTTTTACTTTGTTTGACTCTATGCTTTCTTTCACATATAGTGCCAGTCCCCCACCTCCGTGACTTGCTCTGTCTTCCTGTATATTTTATACCCTGATATTACCATATTCCACTGATTATCCTCATTCCACCAAGTTTCTATAATGCCTGTTATATCAATATCCTCAATTAATGCCAGCCACTCTAGTTCACCTATCTTAATATTTAGACTTCTAATATTTCTATATAAGCACTTGCACATTTGGTCAATATTCAGTTGCTTGCCTTCACATGTTATATTTAAATGAGACTCTTATACATTTGACTGTTCCTCACTAGCCTCTATATGTACTTTACCAACTTCTTTCCTATTTGGTTTACTAGGCTATAGAATTCCCCCTTTAATAAATCCTTTCCTAAGGGATGTCTCCACCTGAACCGTGTGCACCTGTCAGCTTTTCCCCAGCCCTTAGTGTAAAAATTCCTCTACAACCTTTTAAATTTTACATGCCAGCAATCTGGTTCCATTTTGATTTAGGTGGAGCTTATCCTTCCTGCGCAGGCTCCTCCATTCCCAAAAGGTTCCCCTGTCCCTAATAAACCTAAAACCCTCCTCCCTACACCATTGGCTCATCCATACATTAAGACCCTGCAGTTCTGCCTGTCTTCCTGGCCCTGCACGTGAAACTGGAAGCATTTCAGAGAATGCTACCATGGAGGTCCTGGCTTTAATCTCTTACCTAGCAGCCTAAATTCACTTCCCCCAAACTAAATTATCTCGATGAGGCTCTTCTTTTTTTTAAACTCTTGTTGTTAAGCTTTAAAAACTGGGTCCAGTGCTCTCCCTGTGTAGTAATTCCTTTTCGCTAACCTTTATTTGCCTTTGTCACATGGGGGGGCTATTGCTTCTATCTAGGTGCTTATATTACAGAGACAAGGTGGGTGAGGTAATATCTTTAAGTGAACCAACTTCTGTTGATGAGAGAGACAAGCTTTTGAGCCACACAGAGCGCTTCTTCAGATTTGGTAAAGGTACTCTGAGCATCACAGCTAAATGCAAGATGGAACAACTTGTTTACCATAAGTAGTTAGCACATATTGTAAGGGACCATTCCAGGTAGAGTGGCCCGTAAACACCTCTGTAGTCATAAGACACAAAGGGAGATTATGAGGTTAAAGATTGTTGTAATAAACCATAAATCCAATAAAAAAACAAGGAGTCCGGTGGCACCTTAAAGACTAACAGATTTATTTGGGCATAAGCTTTCGTGGGTAAAAAACCCACTTCTTCAGATGCATGGAGTCTCTGTTCAGTCCATGATTTTTAGTGTCTATCAGAGTTGTGAATTTAAGCTCCCAAGCGTGTCTTTTGGAAAGTGTTATGCAGGTTTCCTCAGAGGATGAGGTCAGATACAGAGCGATTGCTTTGTGAAAAAGTGTTCACCCACAGGTGATAGGGTATTCTTGTCTGTTATAATTTTCCTGCATGAATTCGTTCAAGAGAGTAGTGAGTCTGGTTTCACCCACATAGTTTTTATTGGGACATTCAGTGCACTGGATGAGGTACGCCACATGTTGTGAGAGGCATGTGTAGGACTCATGGATCTTGAAAGGTGAATTCTGGGGGATGTTGTTGATCATTGTAGTAGTGGAGATATGTCTGCAGGTTTTGCATCTGTTGTTCTGGGAGGGTCTGGTGCCACTTTGAGTTGGTGTGTCCTGATCTGTGGGGAGCTTGCTTCTGGTGTTGAGCTTGGAGAGGCTGGGGGTTATTTGAAGGCCAGAAGTGGTACTTATATGCCCCTTGCTAACAAAGAATCTGAATGCCTTCCAATTATTTAAAAATAGAAATAATAATAATCTCTTTCTTCCTTCCTACCTTCCTTCCTAGCCTGTAGGACAAATAACTTGATGGGTGCTATGCATGCGCGCACATACCTTTGTGTGTGAAGACCTTTTTGAGGAAAAGCCAAGTTGAAGAGTTTTGCACATCAGTCCTATGGCCATTCCTATCTCTGGGAGTGCATTCTACAATCTAGGTCCAGCGCTTGTGAAAGCTCTGTCTCCTGTGCTCATGAGCGTCCCCAAATAGGTTGACAATTGCATGGTCCCAGTGGAACATAGCTGTTGTGGGAGGTCTCCTCTACTGCTTAGAGCAAAGAAATGGGAATCAGGACTTCTACGTTCTGTTCTTACCTCTGCCACAGAGTTACTCTGTGACCGTCCTCTGAAACATCTTCAGACGGGGGCAGGACTAAATGGATAAGTGCTCTGATCCAATATGTTCCTTAGTGACGTCACCAAGGCTACCCAGAGGGAATCAGTGTCAGGCCTGGGGTAAGAGTGCAGTAGTCCCTTGCTCTCAGTGTTATGCTTCATCCACCAGTCACGTTATTCTACCAGTCATGTTATCAAACTGTCCCTCCTAGTACTGAGCGGCCTCACTGGCTGTTCAGTAGAGGAGCTGGCGCAACTGACTTGTGTCCTGGAGAGAGCTGGTAGCACTGTGCTGGGTGGGAACCCTCCTTGGCCAGATGCACACTGATCTAGGATCTCCCCCAAAAGTGAGAAATCCACCGACATGTGTTCGTGGACCCCAAATGCCAGCCCTGGGAAGATCTATGGTGAGCCCTTGAAATGAATGGAAGCAGTGTGGCCAATCCTTTAGCTGTCTTTGAAAATCTCAACCCAGATTAAGAAAGCACCATGAGAGACTTTCAAACCTGGTGATCAGTGCATATTTTCAGGGCTATCTCTGCAACAGAAAGGGCTGGGAACATGTTTTTTATTTAAAATAAAAGCCAAGATTGCCTTAACATTTTCAGATCTGTGGAGCACACAGCCACAGGCTTCGCGAGCCTCGTCTATCTGCTCATCAGATTTTATAGATACACAGGAAACAGGCTTTCATTCTCTGCAGCGAGACAAGTAACAGGGTGAGGGGTGAAATTATACCTGAGACCTTATTCAGTGCCATCTGGCTATTACAAAAGATGGAAGGATGAATTCAGGGAGGATTTGTCACTGGTTTCTCATGCAGGGAAGCAAGACTGTAAAGAACCAAAGGGTGTTGACTTTGAACATACATCTTTCTCCCCTCAAAAGCCTAAAGCTGCCTTATCAGAGAAGTTCACATCTCCCCTCTCACAGAGCATATGCACCTCTATTAAAGACAAATCAAGCCCTTATCTCCCCTTCTACATCCCTTCCTGGTGCTGACACTGAGCTTCTATTAAAGCCAGAGTGCTCACGCATTCCTTTATCAGCTCCCTGAAGGCCAGGATTTGTAACCTCTGGTGAATGGAAGTTTTTCTCACAGCTAAGCTAAGGCTACCATTTGATTATACATCAGAGCTCTGTTTAAGCTACTGAAAGGAAGTGGACTGGCTGTCTGATGATTGCACTGATTGGGGAGCTGGGACCAAGGATGCTGGGGGTGTAGGAGCACCCCCTGGCTCGAAGTGGTTTCTATCATATCCAGGGTTTACAGTTTGGGTCAATGACTCTCACCACCCCCACTATACAAATTGTTCCAGCACCCCTGGCGCTGATCAGACTGTTTGACTGAAGAGGGCTTCCTGCAGATCAAATACTAGATACTGTAAGTTCTGCAAATCCAGCAGTGGGTCCCAACCAACCCTGATTTGGAAGGTGAGCCCACCCCACCTTGGAGTGTGGGGAGGCAGGTATTTAGTCCCCCAGTTCATCCATCTCAAATTAAAGGGAGACCTACAAATCTGCAAGTCAGAAAATAACACAGCACATTAAATAAAATATAAATTTCTCTTAGAATGTAGTCTCTTGACAGAAAACAAGCCCAGCTTTATACCTGTGCTAATAGAGGGAAGTAATCAAATGTATCTCTAAGATCCCTATTCATGAGTTAATTAATGTGACTGAATGGATAAGCCATTAGAAGTAATGAATCTCATTACTGGGGGTGCTTCTCCTGGATTTTCATGAAGCTAGAAGACAAAGACAGAGCCAAAGACAGAGTTGCCTTTCTGTCAGAGACTGAATAGGTACCAGAGAGAAACCTTGAATGAGGATGTAGTGTACTGAAGATGAAATGCATTAGGCTCAGTATTCCCAAAAGGCCCAGCCCCAAGACTAAGGAGCTCTTCTGTTTATATTAATTTTCTTCCTTATGTTTTTAAGTTAATGCTGGTGAAAGGTGCCAGATTAACAGCCCCGGAGGGTGACGTTCTCTGCCCCCAGAACAGAGGACAGGCAGCAACAGTGCAAATTTCCTCACGCCACCCAGTAAATGTACTTCCTCTTTAAGTGTAGGGAGGTAGTTCATTCCTAATGAACCTCTGTGGAGACTGCCCCCTGGTCTCAACTGTGTGTATTGGTGATGTGGACACATCTGTCCACAAAGGGAATGGAATTGACACCACCAGCTTTTTTCACATAGACCATGAACCACTGTCAGGTGGTAACAACTTTCCATCGCTATCAACTTAGGGCAAATTGAAACTGGGATTCTGTTATTTTAAAGGTAATGGGGAACCTCAGATTCATTGAAGAAGAGCAATGTCTGTGTGTATTCTGGTATGTCAAAGTGAATGGTAACATGTTTTGCTCTGTGTGTGTTCAGTGTCTGTATGTCTGAATATGTATCTGATACAATGGAAGGCAGGGAGAGGGGACACTGTTTGTAAGATGATCCTGTCAAATGGCTTTGGTTCTTTGGCTGTTGATGATGCTTTCCCTCCAGTAGAGGGAAAGAATATTGCTCAGATGTGCCATCTGACCACATCTGCTGATACCATAGAATCCATCAGTCTGAAGAGGCTCCTTGCTCTGTATCAGTATAGGGCAGGAAAATGTTTTTACTAAGGGAATAGTGTAATTAGCAGATTGGGCTCCATCCAATCACGTTTTTGTCTTTTCTGTCCATCTCTCCAATGATCCTTGGGTACACTTAGCCATTCTGTGTGGATTCATATTAACAATAATTGCATGTCTGAGGGAAGAGGGAGTACAGCCCAGGTATGGGGGTGAGGAATGGGAGAGGCATTATATAATAAATGTATCAGTGGGTTTTTTGTCCTAGCTGTCATAGGAGTCGTAGATCTTGTGATCTGGTAAATCGCTAGGTGGCTCTCTGAGTTACTCAACATCTTTCTCTTTTGTTGTACTCTTTCTGTATTGACAATAAAGTAATGCAAAAAATCTTCTGCACTGTATAGTTTTGATACCTTCTGGAAATGTTAGTGTAGGGCAAATCATTACGTGTCTTTGTGGCATGAACAGGCAGTTCAAAACACAGAATCAAACATTAACTTGTCCCAAATCAACCAGTCGGGACAATATGAATTCTAGGATATTAAGGGAATTAGCTAGCAAATTCATTGCACTGCAGGCATTTATTTTTGAAAAGTCAAAGACAGTTGAAGACTGGATGAAATGTAGTACCAACTTTCAAACCAGGAAAAACTAGCGATTCTGGCCATTTCTGTCTTGTCAGTCTAACTTCTATTCCTTGTAAAATATTGAAACAAATACTTTGAGAAATAAAAGCTTGAGGACAGATTCTCCAGTCTGCTAAGTCCACTTGGTGCTCTAAGTGGTGCAAAGTGGATTTAAAATAGCTAGAGATGACTAGTGGAGCATTGCCCTCATGCAGGGGGACATTCCATTAGTGTCAAGCTGGCAGAGATGCATAGCTGCCTACTATGCCAGCCACTGCCCTCTCTCTGGAGCAAGAGGCGGGAAGGGGCAAGAACAGAGTGTGGCAGAACAGAGCTTCACTGTGCCCAATACCCCAAAGATCCCTGAGCAGCCTTATGCCAGTGGTGTAAGTGAGCAGTGCTCCCTTGTGGCTCTAACAGAGCTCAAGAACAATCGAAAACGTTGCCTTTTTCATCTGCAGTGTGACAGAACCATAAACACTAAATGGCAGGGGATTATAAAAAATAAATCTCGCCAGGCTAACTTGATTGTTCAGATATATATACGTAAAACTACAAAATTAGCAGCCATGGGGCATGCTGAAAACAGAATGTACTCTGATTTCAGTATTCAACATGGTATTTCCGAAGTCTAATTGGAAAATTTGTTCAACTTGATTTGGGTAGGAACACTTTCATGTGGACTGAAAACTGAATCAAAGATCCTAGATAAAGTATAACATAAACAACGTGTCCAGTTGGGGAGGCATCCAGTGAAGAATCAGAGAGATCATTGTTAGGTCTTATTCAACATCTTCATTAATTATCCCAACAAGGGAGTCAACAGTTCATTATTGACATTTACAGAGAAGAAGGAGTTTCAAACATCAAGGAGGACAGAGCAGTAACACGTAATGACTGGACAGATTAGAAGCATGGCAGAAAGTAACAAACTAGATTAGTCCTTGCAAAATGCAGGTTAATATAGCTTGGGGGAAAATAATGTGAAATAGTACACTTTATGAGAGAGAGAGAATCCTAGCAATCAGTAACAGTAAAAAAGACTGATGGGTGACAGTAGGCATCAAATTAGACATGAGTTTACAAGGTCACATAGATGTGAAAAAGATCAATGCCATTTCAGATGGCATAAGCAAAATTAACACCAACAACACATCATACAAAACAAGTACACCATTTCTGATCACCACATTACCAGAAACCTAAAATCGGGATTTTTGCCATCACATAAACCAGTGTTGCAACTTGTGAGACAGAAGGAAGAAAATTTGGATATTCATTATTTTGAGGGGGACAAATTGATACAGGTTCCTTGGTGTTGTGGTGAAATACAGCACAAGAAACAGCAACATCTCAATCGTGGAGGTCCCTATGACAGAGTGCTAGGTATGAAAGCCTGAGTCAACCCTCTGTTCACAGCAGCTCCAATCAGGCAAGGCAGGTTGGAGCTGACTAAGCAGAGCTGTGCCTAATTTTTGGGTGGGGAAGGGCAGAAAGGCTAATTAAGCCATTAGCCAGAGCCCACAAATAGGCACAGGAAGGAAGTGAAAAGGGGGGAAGTGATTGCTTGCTCCTGCTTGTTAAAGGTGCTATGTATGCTGTGAAGGTGGTGGGATTCCTTAATATGTAAGCAGAGTCAGAATGAGCTCTACCCTGACATCTGGGGGTGAGTTGTGGAAAAGGACTTCAGGGGCTGATCTTGTTTGCATGGGCACACCCACCCTGCCTTGCATGATGGGACTGCTTGCCCAAATGGTCACCTTGGCTGCTATGGGATCCCCAGTCTCTTTGTTATTGGGGCATGAGTAATAAAGTGTTGTTATCCTGGTTATGTGACTCAAGGACAGTAGAACCGTACTTGGCATTTTATGAAGGAGGGCCTCGCCCTCAACTAAGTAGCACTTGCTAGGCAAGGGACATGGGTTCCAAAGCCCAGTGAACTGAGGGGAGGGGGAGGATAGGTATGTGTACCTGGTAGTGTGAGCCCCCTTCTAAGGGCCCTAAATGCCACTTTGACCCCTTTGCTCTCTCCCCACTGTGTAATAACAGAGCTAATTTTGACTCCGTGCTGCAGAGCTGAAATCACTGATACCTAAGTCTAAGCATTAGACCTACTTTGGGCTAGTGGTTCTGAGTGTGCCAGCATTGGGGCCCCCCTACTAACAGCTGAAATCACTGAATGCTGTGTTAAAGGGGGGGACCTGAAGACATATCGCTGAGCGGCTAGCGGAGAGGTGCAGCTGGTGGTGAAGACTGCAGCAGAACACCATGGAGAGGCGTGACAACTGACCCGAGCAGCGGAGCATGTAAGATGCTCTCCATACCTTCCCCCCGCTTCCACCCAGGTTGGGAGGTAAACTCTGCAGATGAACTTCTGAACTCTGGGGGCTGCACTGACCAAGGACAGAAACTGTGGGAGGGGTGACTTTTGGGTTGCTGGACTTAAGACCCTGAGAGGAAAAGGACACTGCCAAACTTACTTGGGGGTGGGTCTTTTGCTCATGGTTTGTGTTATAAATCCTGTTTGTGGTGTTTCCCCAACAAAATGCCACATTGTTTCCCTCCTTTATTAAAAGGCTTTTGCTACACTCAGAGTCAGTGCTTGCGAGAGGGGAAGTGTTGCCTCTTAGAGGCGCCCAGGAGGGTGGTATGTAATTGTCCCAGGTCACTGGGTGGGGGCTTGAGCCGGTTTTGCATTGTGTTATTGAAATGGAACCCCTAGATACTGAACCCAGCCCTTGTTGCTGCCAACTCTGACTGGCAGAAGGGTTAAAATAAATAAACCACACAAGGTTTTGGACCAGCAAGGGTTTCTTTGTGGTTTGTCAACTGAGACAGAAACAGGAGCAAGGAGGCCCTGTTACAGTCCCTAAAGGCTTTTGCTTTAAGAAAATGGAGGAAATTGAGTTGTTTCTTAGTAGTGAATAATCCTGGATACTGTGCTTTATTATAGCAGAGGTGATGAATTTGTGTCAGTGTTGAAAGTTCCTTTGTATTTGTGGTGATAGTGGAGTATTATTACATTTACTCTATTGTTTGTTTCTTCTTATAGGTTCTTTAGAGGGAGATTTTACTTCTATAAAGACTTTTCATAAATTTCCTCTCTTCTCACCTTCCTGCCCTGTTTCATTTCACTTAAATTGGTGCCTCTGGTGTTCCCTGCAGGCTGTGAGGCAAACCCACAGCCAGATCAGTGCTGTTCACTCAGCTGCCATGACCCACCCTTGCAAAAGAGCCTGCAGTGACTCAGCCCTCAGGCATGTGGCAGCAGCCTATCCCTGAGCAGAGCCTGGGTCAGATGACCCCAGGCTCAGGTATTTCCCCAACCCCTCCAGAGTTGCAAATTAGTCTGCGCAACAGCACTACCCAGCCAGGAGCCCACACTGCAAGGCACCAGGCAACAGTCTCTCTAGACTGCCAGCCGGTTGTTCCTCCTATTCCAGCCTTGCCCGTACCCTGCTCTGACGTTGCTTCAGACCTGCATCTGCCTCCTGACCCCCAGACCCATGGACTCTGATCACCCAGCTTTGACCCTTGGCCTGCATCTGAACTTCAGCTATGGTACTAATTTGGCTTATCTGTGGACTCTGACAACCTGGCTTCAACTTCCTCTCTGACCACCAGGCCTGACTGCTTGGAACCAGGACCTGACAGTTTGCACAGACTCCACTGTATCAGACCCTACTGGCCTTGATTGAGCACCTGGGTGCTGCAGTCCCAGAGACAACGTCCCTATTCGAGAGCCTCCAGAATCAAATTGCCCAGCTGCAGTTATAGAACGCTTCTCTCCGAGTGCAGGTCCAGACATCTCCAGGACCCTTGAGCCCACCCATGGTGGCAGCCCTGGAGCATGGCCTGAAAATCCCCTTGCCAGAGTGGTTTGATGACAATCACCACAAGTTTTGAGGGTTCGTTAACCAATGCCGCTTGCTGTTGCCGGTGCTGCGGCCATCCTTGCACCCAGATGATCAGGCAGAGATGGGATCTTTCAACTCAAGGTTCAAATCCCATTACCATCTGAAACTCATGTATTTGATCATGAAATGACATGGTGGCCTCAGTATATTCCTAGTTTGTATTGGCAGTCTCTACAGAGAAGCCAGGGACTGAATGGGTGTTTTGGCTGGGTACTAGCCTTTTCTCTTTCTAGGGAGGTGGATCTTGGCCTCCCTCTACTGTGTACACAAATAACTCCTGAGAGTCAGAGTTGCAACCTGAGAGAAATGTCTGCACTGGCAGGTTGCTGCTGTCTATCTACAGTGTGGTATTAGAGTTGTGTGCCGGTTTGCTGCCCTCTGCTTATGTCCTAACTCTGTGGCCACAGAAAGATCCTTTTTACCAACCATCCAAAAGGAAATCCCCGTTTCCACACTACCTGGCAAATTTAGGGAAGTTTTCAGTAATCACTAGAGGATCAAAGACCAAAAAACTACTTATCAAAGGGTCAGATTTTTCAAACGTGCTTTAGAGATTTAGGCACCCAATTCCCATTGACTTTCAAAGGGAGACGCACGCCTAACTCCCTTAGGTACTTACAAGAATTTCACCCATGGCCCATAGAATCAGGTAGAGCATCTAGTACAGCAAGTTAGGTATAACATGTCCTTTGTCCATCAGCTCTTAAACATCGCAGAAGAATAACTTCTCTGAAGAAAGAAAGTTATCGTTGTTGATATTTTGCAAGCAGTCCACTGGTGCCAGTGAATAGTTGACTCTCCAGAGTGAATCAAAAAATAAAAAAGGTGCTGACGCTGGAGTCCTTTTTTCAACATAAAGACTTCAAAATGGGCTAGACAAAGGCAGAAGCAATCCTCATCAGCTGTAATGTTGTGTTTTATTAGAAGCAAGCTTTCCAAACAGATCCCCTCTGCTGCCTACATGTGCCCCAGCACAGGCGGAGCCCTGCCAACCACATCTGCAGGTTCCCTCTCCAGCTCTGGGCCTGTGCCACACCCTTGTATTTCACTTGCATTGATTGACTCGGGGGTGTCTGGCAAATTTAGAGACTTGGCCTTTGCTTGAGTCAATCAGTTGCCCATTCAGAGGAAGCTTGTGCCAGATCAGGCAGAGACCACTCACAGCAGTATGCTGACCTCCTGGGACAGTTTCCTATGAGAGAGCCCCTTCCCAGGTCGGGACTAGAGACCACCAGGAAACTATGCAATTCTACCTGATCCTTTTGCTGCACTTTCGGATAAGATTGGACCTCCCCTAGTTCACCCTCCACAATCCAAACATATCGTGGTTGGTGTGGGAGGTATGGTTCAACTCTGGGTTTTAATGGCTGCAATGCCTAGGAAGACCCAGCAGGGAGAAGATGGAACCCCACCCCTGGAAAGGCATCCTTCCTCCTCGATACTACCTCAGCTTCAGACAATACTGGTTCATCAATTCCAGCCAAGTATAGTGGCTTGCAGATGTCTTTGATAAAAGGAAGGCCAATGTCCTACCCCCACACCAACCTACAACTGCCCTGTAGACCTCCAGCCATGGGCAAAGATCCCCTTTAGGCACATTTACCCTTTCTTGGAACCTGAGCTCAAGGCCCTGTGAGATTACCTGGATGAAAATCTGGCTGAGAACTTCATCCAGCCTGCCAAATCCCCTGCAGGAGCCTCCATCCTGTCTCTTAAACAGAAAGATGGGACACTGCTCCTCTGTGTTGAGTATCATGCCCTGAATAATACTACCATGAACAAGTATCCTCTTCCACTGATCAATGAGCTCCTAGAATGGGTTGGCATAGCAAAGGTCTTCACCAAGCTTGACCTGCAGGATGCGTACAACTTGGTCTACGTCTGGGAGGATGACAAATGGAAGACATCCTTCTGTTCCATTCATGGCCACTAGGAGTACCTGGTTAAGCCCTTCGGCTTCTCTGACTCCCCAACCACATTCCAGTGTTTGGGGAGTGTTCTCTTCTTTGTGCTTTAGACATTCCTCCTGATAATTCTTTATCACATATCACAGGCTCAGATCATAAAGCATCGAGGTCCTTGCATATTTTGGACGTAGCATGAAAATCATGAGATCTTTGGCTGTGGTTTGTGGAGACCAAGGCTCTACCTCCTTTATGACAAGGGTTGCCTGCAGTATGAGAGCTCCTCTATTCAAAACTGTCACAGTATGGACTGCAAAGCATTCCCTGGTGGATGATGGAGACTAAGGGTCATCTCTAGTATGACAAGAATTTGATCCAGTAGGACAACACCTCTGCTCAAAACAGGTCACTTTTACCATGGTGTTTTTGTTATTTCCTCTAAAACATGAGAAATGAGGGCTATTCAGGGTACAGAATAATTCTTATGTCCTTCAACATGTTCTAAGACTTGGTCTTTTCACCACAATTACCAAAGCCCACCCCCATAAATCTGCCTAAAATTTGATGTGAATAAAAAATGCAGTCCAAGCAAGGAGCAAAAGGAAGAGTCATCACTGTGGTGGCTATAGATAACAAAGACATCCCTCAAATAGACATAGTACAAGGGAATTACTAATATGAATCAATATAACACCGTTTTCACTGGAGAATGGAGAGCACCTACAACTAGGACATCAGTTAAAATTGGCATCTGGCAAATACAAGAACATTGTTTGGTTTCGGCTCCTTTGAAAATCTCAGCCTTTGTGAAAGGCAATAAAGAGAGACTCTGGATTTGTACAGTGGTGTAAAGGTTTTATCAGCATGGCATCGTTAATGCATGGTGAACCCATGAGGTAAGTTATGCAGGTCCCAAATGAATGCTCATAAAGCGTTTATACCATCCTGTCGTGTATTCTGTATGTCACATGTCACAGAAAAACTATTTTACAAATGTTTTGGAATAGTAGGTCTCAGACTGTGAACTGCAAAGCATTCACTCATGACTGGTGACTCAAGGGTTGCTGGTTGGTAGATGGTGTTGCCTCCACCTTCTCATTTCCAGCCACTTCTAAAATTATATATTCCTCCTGTGTATAGAACACACCCAAAACGTCACTAGGCAAATAGATGGCTACACTATAAGGAGGGTGTCATTGGATGAGTATATTGCTGTTGCATGGGCACTTTGGGGGTATATTGTTATAGCAAGTGCATCTTTGGAGGGTATGTTGCAATAACAAGGGCATAGCTGGGCAGAATATATCTGTACTAAAGAGGACATCATTAGGTGAGTTATGTTGCTGTAGTGTGTGCATCTCTGGGAGCCATACTGCTATAATGAAGACCTCATTGGAGGAGCACTGTATTGCAACTGTAGGATGAGGGCAGATTTTGGTGCAATATACTGCACTAAAATGGGTTATGCTGGGTGGATGTTCCTATTGTAATGGAATTGGAGCCCTAAGAATTTTAAGCCTGGATCAATATATATAAACATTAAACGTTCCCCATTCTTTATTGTTTTGTTACAGTTGCTGTGTCCTGCTCTGGATTATATGAGAAAAACCCTTCTTTACTGAGTCCCCCTCCCAGACTGTCTCAAGGCAAAAATGTGATGGTGTCATCTGATCAGTCTTCCAGTCCAGGTACAACTCCTGTCCCTTTAGTCCTTCCTATCTCATAAGCAGGACCCACACCGAACAGAGGAGATGAGCTGCCCTCCTTGATAATCAGAAGCCTCCCATCTCCATGTGTGTGTCTGGTTACCAGAAAGCCAAGCTGCTGGCTTTCATAGGATGAATGGAACGGACTCAAACAAGCTAGTGTAGCCTTAAGGCACTGTCTCCATTTCTGCGGTGGGAAGCCCAGAACAAAAAGTCTTCTCCATCAACACACTATGAAAACAATCACTAGAATATGTAGAGTCCCTGAAGCAAATGCTAATTAATGGAACTGTTTCCTCAGCAAATAGAAAATAAACTCCATGGCAGTAATACAGAGTGAAGTTATTTTCAAAGGAAATTCTTTCTCCCATCTGTCTGCAAAAACTGAACAGGACTGAGCGAGTAGCTGCAAGGAAGGTAGGATGAACTGGGCTTCCTGTGGTACCAGGAGTAGTTGGATGAGTGCCCACATTTGTGAAGGGCTCAGAGAATGAGCTAGAAAGGGCACTGCTAGAAAGGTAGATAACTGTACAAAGCTGTGGTACTCTTGGAGGATTCTGTACATGTGTGGAGCGTGTGCACAGTTCAATACCCACAAGGCTTCAGAAACTCTGTCCTTTCTTGTCTGCACTCCCACCATAGCTCTGCTTAAGGAAAGAACAAAGGGGGAAGGCTACTACATGAGGCAATTTCTGATAGGGGACCCTTTCCGTTAGAGCAGGATAAGTGTATTGTTACTGTTCACATACCAGAGAAGTTATTCTCTTATGCAATAGTGTGAGTGCCCTGAAGGGCCAGCTAGGAGTTGGCCTCCTGCAGTAAGAACATCCTCATGGCACTACCCTGTCAATGTCACCTAGGAATCTTACAGTGTGGAATTCCTCCCTGAAGTGATGTGTCTGTGCTGGCTGGAATCCTATGGAATACGTATCTTCATAGCAGTTCCGTGGTGACTAAAATTTCCTCTTGTGGTGATTGGGGCAATTTTTCCATATTTTTGCCTTCTATTTTAGATTGTTTCCCTTCATTCTTTTTGTATGTGTTCCTTGTGCATTCAGCAGTTTTTGAAACTGTTCCAGGATGTGAAATGCCTAGAAGAAGGTGAACAATTAGCTGTCATTACCTCCCCATTGTAATAAAACCCAACCCAATGTCCTGGAAAGCAAGTGGGAGGAGGACAGTGGAGAGGCACTTTTATCAGGATCTTAGGGATAATGGTAGCATGACAAATGGGAATGAGGATATGGAGGTAGATATTACCATATCCTAGGTAGAAGAGAAACTCAAACAGCTTAATGGGACTAAATCAGGGAGCCAGATAATATTCATCCAAGAATATTAAAGGAATTGGCACATGAAATTGCAAGCCCATTAGCAAGAATTTTTAATGAATCTGTAATCTCAGGGGTTGTACCATATGATTGGAGAATTGCTAACATAGTTCCTATTTTTAAGAAAGGGGGGAAAAAAGTGATCCGGGTAACTATAGGCCTGTTAGTTTGACATCTGTAGTATGCAAGGTCTTGGAAAAAATTTTGAAGGAGAAGGTAGTTAAGGACATTGAAATCAATGGTAAACGGGACAAAATACAACATGGTTTTACATGCCAAACCAACGTGATCTCCTTCTTTGAGAAAGTAACAGATTTTTTAGACAAAGGAAACGCAGTGGATCTAATTTACCTAGATTTCAGTAAGGCGTTTGATACCGTGCCACATGGGGAATTATTAGTTAAATTGGATAAGATGGGGATCAATAGGAAAATTGAAAGGTGGATAAGGAATTGGTTAAAGGGGAGACTACAACGGGTCCTACTGAAAGGTGAACTGTCAGGCTGGAGGGAGGTTACCAGTGGAGTTCCTCAAGGATCGTTTTTGGGACCAATCTTATTTAATCTTTTTATTACTGACCTCGGCACAAAAAGTGGGAGCGTGCTAATAAAGTCTGCGGATGATAGAAAGCTGGGAGGTATTGCCAATTTAGAGAAGGACCAGGATATCCTACAGGAGGATCTGGATGACCTTGTAAACTGGAGTAATAGTAATAGGATGAAATTTAATAGTGAGAAGTGTAAGGTCATGCATTTAGAGATTAATAACAAGAATTTTAGTTATAAGCTGGGGACACGTCAATTAGAAGTAACGGAGGAGGAGAAGGATCTTGGAGTATTGGTAGATCATAGGATGACTATGAGCCGCCAATGTGATATGGCTGTGAAAAAAGCTAATGCAATCTTGGGATGCATCAGGAGGGGTATTTCCAGTAGGGATAAGGAGGTTTTAGTACCGTTATACAAGGCACTGGTGAGACCTCACCTGGAATACTGTGTGCAGTTCTGCTCTCCCATGTTTAGGAAGGATGAATTCAAACGGGAACAGGTACAGAGAAGGGCTACTAGGATGATCCGAGGAATGGAAAACTTGTCTTATGAAAGGAGACTCAAGGAGCTTGGCTTGTTTAGCCTAACTAAAAGAAGGTTAAGGGGAGATATGATTGCTCTCTATAAATATATCAGAGGGATAAATACCGGAGAGGGAGAGGAATTATTTAAGCTCAGTACCAATGTGGACACAAGAACAAATGGTTATAAACTGGCCACCAGGAAATTTAGACTAGAAATTAGACGAAGGTTTCTAACCATCAGAGGAGTGAAGTTTTGGAACAGCCTTCCAAGGGAAGCAGTGGGGGCAAAAGATCTATCTGGCTTTAAGATTAAACCCAATAAGTTTATGGAGGAGATAGTACGATGGGATAACATGGTTTTGGTAATTAAATATTCACGGTAAATAGGCCCAATGGCCTGTGATGGGATATTAGATGGGGTGGGATCTGAGTTACCCAGGAAAGAATTTTCTGTAGTATCTGGCTGATGAATCTTGCCCATATGCTCAGGGTTTAGCTGATCGCCATATTTGGGGTTGGGAAGGAATTTTCCTCCAGGGCAGATTGGAAGAGGCCCTGGAGGTTTTTTGCCTTCCTCTGTAGCATGGGGTACGGGTCACTTGCTGGAGGATTCTCTGCTCCTTGAAGTCTTTAAATCACGATTTGAGGACTTCAATAGCACAGACATAGGTGAGAGGTTTTTTGCAGGAGTGGTGGGTGAAATTCTGTGGCCTGCATTGTGCAGGAGGTCAGACTAGATGATCATAATGGTCCCTTCTGACCTAAATATCTATGAATCATGAGATCCCTCACAGAGGAGGAGCAGTTTTTGGCAATGAGGGAGAAAACTGGATTTGTTCAGCCTTAAAGGGAACCATATTTTTATTTCAGTAGCATTACAATAATTCCTCTTTAGTTTATGCTCCCTCCTTTCCCACCCCACAGTTTCTAAGACATAAACAGAAATATTTAATTAATGCATCCATTCAACAAAATTTTCATCATGCACTATCCAGCTGGTCGTCCGAAAAGAGTTCTCCTATTGATTTGAATTGGGTGTCATAATTAATAAAACACTCAGCAACTGTACATATCAAAAAGGGCTCTGTATTTTTTTTTCAAATCAGTAAACTTGGTCCCAGCTTGCATAACTCATTTATCATATGAATTTCTTTCAGGGAAGACAGTTTGCTTACTTCACCTGAACACGAGTTTCCATAACAAATAGTGGGATATGGTTAGCAAATATAAACAAAGCCACCAAATCCTATAAATTAATCAATTTTATCTACCTCTTTTATTGGCTGGGAAGGAAAAAAAGAGAGATTATTATTTCTGTTTTGAATCCTTGGGAGTTGCACAGATACAACAGAGATGGGGCCATGTAAGCACGTGGATAGATGATTGATTGTCTGGCAAGCAATGCTCATACTTCATATTATCTCTTTGCACGCTTCACCAACCTACCTGCATAACTGGTGTAGTCAGGGAGGCAGGCATATGCTATGTAGTCATAGAATCATGGAAATGTAGGGCTAGAAGGGACCGTCCATTGACTCAATGGGAGCAGGACTGCCCTTAGTCCCCAAGAAGAAAATGAGCCTTTGACAAGGTGGAAGAAAACCAGTTCATAAAAACCAAGTCCTAAGCTTGTGAAATGTTCCCCTTAGTGTCTAAAACACAAAGTTCAGAATTTTTAATCCCCAGGTACAGGGCTCTGGCTCCCCATCCCCTGGTCTGTGGAGAAAGAAGATCCACATAGATGAAATAGTCCCTGCTCTTGTCCCAGGAATGGTTCCCCAAATCCCATCCCAACTCTAAGGTACTAGTCAAAGAGTTGCATCCCAGCCTCCACTGTCATGTGCCACCTGAGGAGCAGAGGCACATTTAACCTGGGACAGATATTCCCTCGTACTCAGACTATTTGATGTGCACCCAACACTTCCTTGCTCTGTAAATGGCCCTAGCCATC
This sequence comes from Chelonia mydas, assembly GCF_015237465.2. Classification (NCBI taxonomy): domain Eukaryota; kingdom Metazoa; phylum Chordata; order Testudines; family Cheloniidae; genus Chelonia; species Chelonia mydas. Next base: position 72,150,301 of record NC_051246.2, read on the forward strand.
CCCTTCCAATTGCCGACCATTTCCCTTCATGCCACAGCTCAGACTGCCCTTCCCCAATAAGCCCTTGATGTTTCTTTCCAGATGTCAACCCCTCTCAATTTCCCATTCTGTTGTAAAGCTTGTTACTCCTCTCCCAGACATCAGAACCCTCCCAACCTAGAAGTGATGGGACTCCCCCACTTGCTCCAGGTGTACAAAGCTGGATGAAATCATCTGCTTGTCACTGTGAAAGTAGTTGTTGTATTTACTTTATTAGTGGAGCAGTTTGCTATGTGGCTGTATATTCAAGGAGTTAGAAATACATTGCTCTAATATCTGTAACTACAAGTTCAAGACTTGGTAAGATATTTTAAAAGGCAATAATTTTCCATAAATATTTATTTTTAGATAAACTTTATGGAAAATTGTTTGGCATTTTTCTACTCAGACTTCACTTTGCTATCTCCAATGTTCAACTGTAGCACTGCAGACATAGTGATTGTGTTTTCTGGCCCTGTTTGGGTGCTACCAGATATAAATATTTACTTATAATAACAATAGGGACACATTATAAACTCTCTTACTCATGTAGGTGAGCAGTCACTGGCATGAATAGTCCTTCAGACTTCAATGAGTGTTCTCATATGAGCAAACTGCTCACCAATCTGGGTGAATAAGGGGTTCATAACCTGGCCAGAACTACTAGGACAAAGAACTACATATTTATATTCTGTACTTTTCCTGAGTTTACCTACTGTGATAATTATATTTTTTTATGTAATTACAAATTACTTATACTTATCTACTCAGGATATTCTAGTAGAAATAATAACCTCTTGCACAGTGACAAGTAGGTGGCAAGTAGTGGGGAAAAGCCAACAGGTATGGAGGAGCACTCAGTTCGGGTGGAGAAGTCCCTTAGGGATGAATTTTGTCAATGGGGAACTCAATATCCTAGTAAAGAGGATAGGAACGAAGTTGGTAAAGTACAGGTAAGAACTAGTGAGGAATAAACAAACAAAATAGAGTCCCATTTAAATAGAACACTTGAAGGCAAGCAACTGAATATTGACTAGTGCTTCTATATAAATGCTAGAAGTCTTAATACTAAGATGGATGAATGGGTGAACTGGCATTATATGAGGATTTTGATATAATAGGTATCACGGAAATGTGGAGAAGTAAGGATAATCAATGGGACATGGTAATACACAGTATAAAATATATAGGAATGACCGAGTAGGTCACGGAGGTGGAGGAGTGGCATTAAAGAAAGCATAGAGACAAATAATTTAAAAATCTTACATGAAACAAACTGTACCATAGAATCTCTATGGATAGAAATTCCATACTTGAATAATATGAGTATAGCCAGAGGAATATACTACCAACCACCTGACCAGGATGGTGACAGTGACTATGAAATGCTCAGGGAGATTAGAGAGGCTACAAATTCAGAAAGCACAATAATAATGGCTAAGGCTACGTTTTAGTCATGGGTATTTTTAGCAAAAGTCATGGACAGATCACGGGCAGTAAACAAATTCACAGCCCGTGACCTGTCAATGACTTGTACTTTAATCCCTGACTAAAACTTGGGTGCTCTGGGGGTGGGGAGGGCTGCCCAGGGGCGCTGCGGGTGCTGGGGTTGGGGTGCAGTGGGTGGCCCAGGACCCCTGCTGGTGCTGGGAGGAATGGGGGCTGGCAGGCTCCCTACCCGGTTCCTGGAAGCAGCCGGCATGTCCCTGCGGCCCCTAGGTGGAGGGGTGGCCAGGTGGCTCCATGCGCTGCCACTGCCCAGAGCACCCACTCCACAGCTCCCATTGGCTGGGAGCTGCGGGGGCAGCACCTGCGGGCAGAGGCAGCGCATGAAGCCGCCTGGCCACTCCTCTGCCTAGGGGCCGGACATACTAGCTGCTTCCAGGGAGCCCCCCCCCCAAGGTAAGCGCCACCCAGAGCCGAGCCCCCTGCCTCAGCCCTGAGCCCCCTCCCACACCCAAACTCCTGCTGCTGCTAGGTGGGAGGGGCATGGTGGCCCAATATTGCCCCAGAAGCAGCCGGTGCAGCTGGCCCGGAGGCTGCCTGAGCAGCTTGGGCGGCCCCCAGGCCAGTCACACTGGCCACAGCAGAAGTCATGGAGGTCCCGGAAAGTCAAGGAATCCATGACCTCCATGACAGACTCGCAGCCTTAATAATGGGGGATTTCAACAGTCCTCCTATTGACTGGGTAAATGTCACTTCAGGGTGTGATGCAGAGATAAAATTTCTAGACACCATAAATGATTGCTTCTTGGAGTAGCTAGTCCTGGAACCCACAAGGGGAGATTTAGTCCTAAATTAGACCGTCATGTAATTAAATATAACATTGTTATACGGAGGAAATGCCAAAGAAACCCACCACGGTAGCATTAGACTTTAAAAAGAGGAACTATACAAGAATTAGGACTCTTGTCAGGCGGAAATTAAAATGAGCTCTCACAAGGGTTAAATGCCTGAAAGCAGCATGGGGATTATTTAAAAACACCATGATAGAGGTTCAGATTAAGTATATACCCCAAATCAGAAAAGACAAGAAGAGGATCCAAACAATGCCACCATAGCTAAACGGCAGAGTAGTTGAGGCTGTTAGAGACAAAAAGTAATCCTTTAAACTTTGGAAGTCATATCCTAATGAGGATACTAGGAAGGTGCACAAACTCTGGCAGGAAACGTATAAAACTGTAATAAGGCAGGCCAAAAAAAAACTGGAGAAGCAACTTTGTAAAGATGCAAAAACTAACAATAAGAATTTAAGTATGTTGGAAGCAGGAAGCCTGCCAAAGAGGCAGTGGGGTGACTAGATGACCAAGGTGTTAAAGGAACGCTCAAGGAAAACAAGGCCATAGCAGAGAAGCTAAATGAATTCTTTGCATCAGTCTTTGCTGCAGAGGATGTGGGGGAGATACCCATAACAGAGCTATCCTTTTTGGGAGACAAATCTGAAGTACTACCCCAACTGATACGTTAATAGAAGAGGTTTTAGAACAAATTGATAAATTAAACAATAATAAGTCACCAGGGCCAGATAGTATTGACCCAAGATTTCTGAATGAACTCAAATGTGAAATTGCAGAACTACTAACTATAATATGTAAATGATCACTGAAAGAAGACTCTTTACCAGATGACTGGAAGGTAGCTAATATAACGCCAATTTTTAAAAAGGGTTCCTGAAGCGTTCAGGGCAATTACAAGCCAATGAGCCTGACTTCAGTATTGGGCAGATTGGCAGACACTATAGTAAAGAACAGAATTATCAGACAGAAAGATAAACACAATTTTGGGGGGGAAGAGTCAACACTGATTGTGTAAAGGGAAGTCAGACCTCACTAATCTATTGGAATTCTTTGTGGCTGTCAACAAGCATGTGGATAAGGGTGATCTGGTCAATATAGTGTGTTTTGATTTTCAGAAAGCTTTCGACAATGTCCCTCATCAAAGGCTCTTAGGGAAACTAAGGAGTTGTGGGATAAGAGGGAAGGTCTCATGGATCAGTAATGCGTAAAAGATAGGAAACAAAGGATAAGAATAAATGGTCAGTTTTCACAATGGAGAGAGATACACAGCAGGGTCCACTAAGGATCTCTACTGGGACCTGTGCTGTTCAAGATGTTCATTACTAATCTGGAAAGAGGAGGGAATAGTAGGGTGATCAGATAGGAAGTATGAAAAATTGGGACAGAGGGTGAGGGGGCAATAGGCACCTATATAAGAAAAAGCCTCAATATTGGGACTGTCCCTATAAAATCAGGACATCTGGTCACCCTAGTGAATAATGAAGTGGCAAAGTTTGCAGATGATACAGTTATTCAAGATAGTTAAGTCCAAAGCTGACTGTGAAGCGTTACAGGGGGATCTCAGAAAACTGGGTGACTGAGTGACAAAATGGCAGATGAAATTGAACATTGATCAATGCAAAGCGATACACATTAGAAGAAATAATCCCAACTACACATATATAATGATGGGTTCTAAATTAGCTGTTAACACTGAAGAAAGAGATCTTGAAATCACTGTGGATAGTTCTGTGAAAACTTCAGCTCAATGTGCAGCAGTGATCAAAAAGTCTAACAGTATGTTAGGAACTATTAGGAAGAGGATAGAAAATAATATCATAATGTCACTATATAAATCCATGGTGCGCCCATACCTTGTGTCCAGTTCTTATCGCCCCATCTCAAAAAGGGTATAGTGGAATTGGAAAAGGTTTAGAGAAGGGCAACAAAGCTGATCAAGGGCATAGATGGCCTCCATATGAGGGGAGGCAAAAAAGGACTAGAGCTGTTCAGCTTAGAAAAGAGACAAATAAGAGGGGATATGATACAGGGCTACAAAATCATGAATTGTGTATATAAAGAGAATAGAGAAGTGTTATCCACCCTTTCCCATGATACAAAAAACAGGGGTCACTCAATAAAATTAATAGGCTGCAGGTTTAATACAAACAAAAGGAAGTACTTTTTCACACAACGCACAGTTAACCTGTGGAACTCATTGCCATGGGATGTGGTGATGGCCAAAAGTATAACTGACTTCAAAAAAGAACTTGATAAGTTTATGAAGGATAGGCCCATCAGTTGATATTAATTAAAACAGTCAGGGATGCAACCCCTTGCTCTGGGCAACCGTAAACCTCTGACTGCCAGAAGCTGAGAGGAGAAGATAGGGATGAATCACTCCAGCTTCCCTTTTTTGTACACTCCACCTGTAGCTCTGGTACTGGCCACTGTTGGAGACAGGATACTGGGCGAGGTGGACCACTGATCTGGCCCTGTATGGCATTTCTTATGTTGTTAGTCAAGTAAATTCCCACAGGAAAACCTTAGTTTGTATACAGCTGGAAATTTAAACCAACAAAAAGAGTTAGCAGATTCTCACCTTAAAGTACCAAACCAACTTGAATTCTACCCTGCTCTTTGTTGCCCATCCTTCACTTATGGTCCATAAGACTGGCCCTGTTACTTCCCCAACCTTAATTCTCTCCCTAGGGACTGGTTCCTATTGTCCTTCCTTCCTTGGACTGGGTCCCTCATTGGGAAGTAGAGAATATATACAGCCCCTGAGGCCTCTAGATGCTATAATAATAATTATCACCTGAATGAATATTAGCCTGCAATACTTGTTCATCTCACTGTGCATATGTGTGAATGAGAGCATTAGGCAGTTGATGTCCCTGCAGGGACCTTGTATCAGATTGATAAAGCAGCAGCGAATTAGTTCTTTGCTGGTTTATAATATGCTGATTATGAAAAACGACTTGGCCAGGACACTGTGCTGCCCTCAGTACTGTGAATGAGCTCTATGGTTCCAGTCAGTAGGGGTTCTCCCCGCCTCATCTTAGGGGTGGTGAAACTGTTCTGAAGGACGTCCATTTTACAACCCTTAAGGTATGTCTACATGACAAAGAAAAGCCTCTGGTACCAAGGCTCAGAGCTCAGGTTAATTGACTTGGGCTTGTGGGGCTTGGGCTGGCTAGAGCAGCAGTATGGATGTTTCTGCTCAGGCTGGAACCCAGGCTCCAAGACCCTCTTGTTACCTCAATTTCCCTAGAAACCAACCCAGCGTTACACTTACATTGGTTTTATTAAATGCCACTATTGGATCAAACAGAAAAGGGATGGATCTTCTTCATACACGCACACGTTCAACGCATTCATACCCTCGGTAAAGAGGTAGTTACAAACTCGATGTATCACAGACTTTTGGACAGAGGTGGCCACCACGGGGATAGGGGTGTGATTGACAATTTGGCAGGAGGCAGAGGGGTAAGGAGAGGAAGGGGTCCAGTTAGAGTTAAAAGGGGCTGTGAGTATGGTTTGTTGCTGTTCCCTGCCTAATGCGATATCTTCCCTTTTCCCAAACCCCAGACACCCTAATGCTAGCAATGAGACAAGCGCTACAAGACAAACATAAAACATGAAACGCAAAACACAGAACATAAGACAACGTAGAAGTTTGTCGTGACAACGCACCATGGTATGTTTCAGTTGTCCTTCAGCTGGTACCAGCTCTTTCTGGTGCCCTGAAAAACAGACGCTGCGAAAAAGACTTAAACATTGTAAACAGTAGGCTATCGTAGAGAGGAACATGGAGTCGGTGTGGTTCCCCCTACATGCTTGAGCTGTCCCCGATGGACACACTTCCCAACCAGGATATCGTCCACATATGAGACCACCCACCCCTTATCCCCTGGAGGGAGATGCTCTAACATTTGGGTCACTACCTTATGCGCAATAGCGGGGGCACTATGAAATCCCTGGGGTATACGGGTAAAGCAATACTATACCCCATCCACATGGAACGTGAATCGTCCTGCGATCCTTCGTCAAGTGGAATAGCAAAGAGACAGTTAGACAAATCCAATACAGAAAATCTTTTAGCTTCCCTTGGTATGTCTTGCAACACCTGGGTCATGTCTGCGACTATTGGTGCCCGCTGGAGGGTCATCACATTGACTCTCTGATAGTCAACATTCTCCATGAGACCCCATCAGGTTTCCTCACAGGCCATATGGGGGATTTAAAGGAGGAAGTTGTTCTTTTCACTACTCCCTGCCCTTCCAGCTCTCTAACTGTCTCTGCTACAGCCTGGCGTGCTGCAGCGGGGATAGGACATTGTTTCTGTGGGGGGACTGCTGGTCCTTCTATTTTCACTGGTTCCCCAGTCCATTTACTGCAGTCCAGCTTGTGGGCCACCCATGCCTGGGGAAAATGCTTCCTCCATTCCTCCTTGCTATCCCTGGTCACTGCAGCCTCTCCCAACATACTACGCGTCAGCAATCCAGTATCTCCCTTCCTTACTTCAGGGGTCCAGTCTTTCTTTGGGGTCCTCCATAAACCTTTGTTAGCACCATCAACCACTATTCCTCCCTCCTGCAAGCAATCTATGCCCAAAATTGGTTCTGTGGTTGTGGGGCTATAAATCCAGGGCCATCTTCGGGTAAGATTCCCCACCCGGGTGACCATTCATCCCAACGCTTGTCCCTGCGCCAAGGTGCCATCAAATCCCTGGATCTCAATGGTTCCCTGGATTGGTACTCCCGGCACGGGACAGGGAAGCAGTGAGACAGCCACAACAGTGTCCACCAGCCCCACAAAATCCAGTTCAGATGTCTCAGAGCACTCATATGGCCCCCCAACCTGAAGGCGCACATGCAACCTTCCTCCCGAATCCACCTGGAGAGGTCCCACCCAAGTCCATCCCTTTCCTCTCCCAGTGGACTCAGGAAGTCGGCGCCCCCCCCCCCCAATCTGAGGTTGTTTTTTTGGCCCCAATATTGCCCCCCAGCTCCAGGAGCTTCAACCCCAGCTGAATGCAATGGAGTGCTAGGGACTCCATGGGCTTCCTGTCCCATTGGCCCATGGGTTCCCTCTGATCCTTTAAGGCTATCCACAACTGTATGCGGAGCTGACTGGTGTCTGATTGGTGGCGCCTGTGTCGAGGCGCTGGGGCTGCTCTGGTGGTCTGGCGTGCTGCTTCCTTAAGGTGTGATATGTCTAGGGGCTCTCCCTGCCTCCACGCTTCCATAGCCATCTGAACATCTTTGGGCAACATTGCTGCAATAAGCCTTAATTCGGCCATTGGAATCATAATCTTGGACAGGGTCCTGGGGATCGCTCCCCCCTGGGCGGGCCGGATACCGCCCAGTTAACAATCACACTAATACCATTCTCTCCACAAAGACGTCAGGGGCCTGCCCCAGAGCGGGGGAGCCTGCTGCATACTGGCGGCTGACCTCCTGCAGTGCCTCTCTGAGCCAAATTGCAAACCAGCGCAAATGGGGACTGCCACCATCTGGCTGCCTGCGTCCGCAGTGCGATTCTCATATTGCACCCCAGTACTGTGGATGCCGTCCTCAACAGCTTCCTAACCTCCTCTGTGTTTAGCCTCCCCTGATCCTCTATCGCCATCAGAAACTGATATGCCCATTCCGAGAATGTGCTCACCTTGGCTGGCCCTAACCTTTGAGCCGGAGAAGTTATCTCTGCAGGGGTCAAGGCTATTTCCTCCATAGTTACCCTAGTTACAGCTCTGGGGCTCCCTCCCTGGGCTGGGAAAATTAACCATTGCACAGCTGCCACTGGGGCTGGCTGAGCTCCCGGCCCATCTGGCAGCCATCCCGGGTCTGGGTCATACCATATGTCCCTTCCCAGTCTCTGGGGTCATATCGGAGTGGCGCCTTTGTCCCTGATCCCAGGGATCCTGCTGCTCTCACACCCAGACGGGTCCCCTGCTCTAACGCCAATCCCCACAAACACTCCACCTGGATGTCCAATTCCTTAGATTGTTCCCTCTCTTCTTCGGCCTGTTCAGCTCTCTCCATCGCCTTGACAGTGGAGATTTCTAGCTGCTGACAACTTGCCCCTGCCGCTTGTGCTTGTGCCTTCCACATATCCCTCTCCACCCTTACTCGCTCCAACTCCTGCCTCACTTGCATAGTTTCAGAATTATAATCAGCTTTAGCAGTTTGCCAAGCACAACACATTTGCCACAACCACCATGCCACCGCCCGATCCTTAGTCTTTGAATCCGGATGTTAAAACTCACAATATTTCTGGTACGTATTTTCTACGTCCACCATGGCGTCCCCTGATGAAACCGCCCCTGGGACCCATGGGTCAACACCCTTGGAGTGTGCCCAGAGGAGGAGGAGGGGAAATTTTGCCACCTTTCCCTCCATTGTGGATTTGGGGGGGGCTCTTTCCCTTTCTAAACAGCGGCACCATGCCCAAAATCAGGAAGGGGCAGCAAGCACCGCTCAAGCTCTCTACTCCGTGTCACCCCTTTCCACTAGTGTACCCTATTGGTGGTTGACCACATTCTCCACCACTAATATTACCTCAATTTCCCTAGAAACCAACCCAGGGTTACACTTATATTGGTTTTATTAAATGCCACTATTGGATCAAACAGAAAAGGGATGGATCTTATTCATCCCCGCACACATTCAACACATTCATACCCTCGTGCACCCACACACTCACGCAGGTGGAGAGTTACCGGAGACAGCAGAGGAAGCTGAGAAGCCGAAGCATAGTAGATCTGGTGTGTCCGCCTGCGGTCACGGATCCGGGCCGGCAAGCAGGTCAAGAAGCAGGGGGCTTGCGTGCATGCCTTCTTCCTTTTGGTGGAACTGGGTAGCTCCTGTCACGTACACTGAGTTTTCCTTCTGTGTCTGTCACTGAGAAGTATTCCCAGACCTTGTTCCTTTCATGCATACCAGGCTCTTCTTTTCTTTACAGCACCCCATGATTGTCTTCTCAGGGCAGATTACATCAGACACACCTGGCTCCTGGCTCTGGGCTCTGTTCTCCTAGCAGTTCCTCTCTGCCCCGTCCCACATACACTCCTTTGTTCACACTCCCTTATCTCCCCCACACACTCACTTTCTCTGATCGCGTGATGGAATATTGCAAAGCTTGGAGGTTCATACAAAGGGTAACTGAAAAGGTTACAGAGCTCGCAAAAGTTACAAAACTTAAAAGGCTATGCTAACAATAACTAAAGTTACAAAAAGAAAAGGAGTACTTGTGGCACCTTAGAGACTAACCAATTTATTCGAGCAATACACTGAATACATCCGATGAAGTGAGCTGTAGCTCACGAAAGCTTATGCTCAAATAAATTGGTTAGTCTCTAAGGTGCCACAAGTACTCCTTTTCTTTTTGCAAATACAGACTAACACGGCTGCTACTCTGAAACCTAAAGTTACAAAGTTTGCAAAAGGTTACAGAACTTAATGATCATACTAGCAATGACTGAAAAGTTACAAATCTTACAATCGCATTCTACGGGATTGAGCGGAGGCTTTACATAACACCTCTCATCTCGCTGAGTTTCATACACTCAGCTCTTCTATTTGAGAAATTCCTGAGTTCTGTGTCCCACAATGTGAGGGGTCTGTTTCCATTCTCTTTCAATTCTTTTGCTATGCTGGATGTCACTCTTGTTCAGGATTGTACTTACAAGTGGGCCAGATCCTCCACAGGTGTAAACTGGTTTAGCTCCACTGACTTCAGTGGAAGTATGCTGATTTACACCGGCCAAAGAGGTCCAGGGTTGTCTCCCTAGGTTGGCCTTTTCCCCACATCAGGTAGGAGAATCTCCATCATTCTTATACATGGGCAGCTTCCTCTCTTCCCTCTGACAGTTCCTTTTTACCTGAGATCTCACAGACTATTTTGTTGATAAATTGCAGAGGGTTCAGAGAAGAGCCATGAGGTTGATTAAAGGATTAGAAAATGAGTTTTATTGTGATATATGCCAGGAGCTCAGTTTATTAAGGTCAGGGGTGGCCAACCTGAGCCTGAGAAGGAGTCAGAATTTACCAATGTACATTGCCAAAGAGCCACAGTAATACGTCAGCAGCCCCCCATTAGCTCCCCCCACTCCCAGCACCTCCTGCCCACTGGCAGCCCCGCTGATCAGTGCCTCCCCCTCCCGATCAGCTGTTTCGTGGTGGTGCAGGAGACTCTGGGGGGATGGGGGAGGAGCAAGGTCATAGCAGGCTCAGGAGAGGGGGCGGGAAGGGGTGGAGTGGGGGCAGGGCCTGTGGCAGAGCCAGCGGTTGAGCAGTGAGCACCCCCCGGCACACTGGAAAGTTGGCGCCTGTAGCTCCAGCCCCGGAGTCGGTGCCTATGCAAGGAGCCGCATATTAACTTCTGAAGAGCCACAGGTTGGCCACCCCTGATTTAGGTTAACAAAAAGAAGGTCAAGTGGTGACTTGATCACTGTCTATAAGTACCTACATGGGGAACAAATATTTGATAATGGGCTCTTCAGTCTAGCAGCAAAAGGTATAACATGATCCAATGACTGGAAGTTGAAGCTAGACAATTTCAGACTGGAAATAAGGCATAAATTTTTAACCGTGAGAGTAATTAACCATTGGAACAATTTACCACAGGTCACAGTGGATTCTCCATTACTGGCAATTTTTAAATTAAGGTAGTTTTTCTAGGAGATATGTTCTAGGAATTATTTCGGGGAAGTTCTCTGGCCTGTGTCATACATATCATATATACATTCATGCATGTCATATATACATACATATATGTGGTCACTATAGTTACTTCTGGCCTTAGAATGTATGAATGGACTCATGAATCTAGATCTGCTCATTAACATCCTGGGCTGACACCCTCCCTGGAGCCAGGTGGCATACCAGTGAAAAGTTCTCTCTCTCTCTTTCTCATCCCAGAAACCTCTTGTACCTATGGGTCCATCTGCTCCTGGGTAACATCTACGGACACCTCCGGAAAACCAGACTGGGTACCATCTTCAGTGAGGGCCTTGGTGTGGCAGCAGCAGCGTCAAGTTCTGGAGAACCATTCATCCAGAGGAGACATAGAAGGTAGACAAACTTCCAGTTCATTCCCAAAGGGGTACACATATCCACACACAGATGTCTATGGCCATCCTCCCTTGTCTCTCTCAGACTGCCACATAGACTATACCTGCTTACATGAAACCATCATGAAATCCCACTCTGAACTCTAGAGAACACACCACTAAGAATCATGTGTATATTAAAAAAGCCATTGATTTTTCCATATATTTATAGAACACTAGACTTGAGCACATTGCATAGATTTATGGAATATTTACTGTGTGGCAGCCTTGCTCATACTGCAATGTACAATGTGAAACTTGATACATATTGAACACAGCCCATTTTTATACAATGCACATACTGCAACATTTGAAAGGCAAAGGCAACACTCTCAGAGAACCACAGTTATTGGCAAGTCCCTCCTCTTTTGTCAGCAATGCACAGTGTAGCTACTTCCATAGGTAGCTACTTCCAGACCCTGAGAAAAGCTAGGGAAATTCAACTCCTCATGTAGCTAATAGGATTTGAAGGGGCCCAAGTCTGCAGTATTCCAAGCCCTTTCAGCTCACTTTGCCTTTAATGGGAATTGTAGATGCTCAGCACTCTTCACTGTTAGGTCCCAGGTATTCATCACCTCTTGGGATTTGGCCCATAATCTTTATGTTCTTGTGGTTCAGGCCCTTTGTGAATTAGCTTTGTTTCCACCACAGTCAGAAGAAGCCACTTTTAACTACAGAGGGTGAGACTCCCAGGAAATTCAGCCCCTTGACAAGGCTAAGCTGACTCCTCATATTTGTGCGCTTACTCATGTCTGTGTTGTGTTTCTAACCAGTATTATATCTGTTGCCTCCTCCCTTCTTTTTCCTTCTCTCTCCTTGGTTTCTTTTCCTCTCTTTTCTTCTCTCCTCTCTCTCTCGATCTGTTCTCTACTTATTTTCTTTCTTTTTTAACTTAATTCTTCTTTCACTTTTTTATCTTCTCTACTTTTTTCTTGTCTTTTCTTCTCCTCTCCTTTTTCACCACTGCTTCTTTCAATCCCTCTTTCCTCTTGTTTCCTCTTTTCATGTCTTCTCCCCTTGTACTCTTCCCTTCTTTCCTTCAGGGGACATTCTCCTCCTAAACACCAGCAGGTTCTTGGATAGATGTGAGTTCAGTCTGCATAGCCCCATCCTGCCATGGAGCGTGGAGTCCTGCTTGCTGGAGTTGGCCATATATTCACAGGGCACTGCTCCTGCTCTTCAGGGATTCACAGTTGAAATCCGACATGTGGAGACAAACCGGAACATAATCATCCCTCTGAGAGCTGGGCAAGAGGAGAACACCTGGTAAGGCTAGCTACGTGCAGCTATTTAAATGTTGCCTGAGGGGCAGTTCCCTTAGGGCATTGCTTCTAGCAAAGTCTGCTCCGCTTCTCTCTCCCCAAAGTCACTGATTCTGTGATGGCCAACTCTGAGGACTGAACTGAGAACCTCCAGAGCTAAACGCATGAGTCGCCACAGCGTGATCTAAAGAAGTAGCCTCCAGAGCTGCTGGCTGTAACAGACTCTCATCCTTTGGGGATAAGACACAGAAGAGAATGTATAACATCCACTTGACCAGTGGGTTACACTTACATAAGAACGGTCCATACTGGGTCAGACTAAAGGTCCATCTAGCCCTGTCTTCTCCTGTCTTCCGACAGTGGCCAGTGCCAGATGCCCCAGAGGGAATGAACAGAACAGGTAATCATCAAGTGATCCATCTCCTGTCGCCCATTCCCAGCTTCTGGCTAGGGACATCATCCCTGCCCATCCTGGCTAATAGCCATTGATGGACCTATCTTCCATTAATTTATCTAGTTCTTTTTTGAACTCTGTTATAGTCTTAACCTTCACAACATCCTCTGGCAAGGAGTTTCACAGGTTGACTGTGCATTGTGTGAAGAAATACTTCCTTTTGTTTGTTTTAAACTTGCTGCCTATTAATTTCATTTATTAACTTCCTCCCAAACCTTCAGTAGGGTAACGATGTCCCTATTTCATCTGATTCACTTACTGTTGCTGAGATTATAGGCCTCAAATCTACTGAGTCCAAAATGCTCCCTCAGTAATGGGCCGATTTGTCTAAGCAATGTCATGGGTTATCCTGATCACAAGAGCTAAATTTCACATGGTTTGGCGTAGTTTTAACTATCATCATTCTTCCCCTCTTACCACCAGTATCTGCTTGAAAAGGATTGTCAGTGCACATTCCCGGGCAGAACATGCAGTCTGATACTCCAGCAGCATACTCCTCAGCCACTGTTGGTGTGGGTGAACTTTTGGCAGAGGGCGTGTTACCCAAAAAACAGTCTCCATAGTTAAAGGAAATACATCCATACTCATCCCATTGGACCATCAGCAGCAGTTGATACCATCAGTCATCACCACCAAGAAACTTCTAGGGTGAATAGAAATGCCCTGAAAGGCCACAAGTCCTTTCTCACAGATCAAGTACAGTGGGGTCGCTATTCCTCCACCTCCAAAATGCAAAATGTCCCACACGGTTCAGGCCTCATCCCCAAATTGTTGAACATCTATAGAGCCACTCATCAGCTGTCCATCACCCAAAGGCTCCCCATGTGCTGTGAGAATCATCTAGTAACTGGTTAGGCCAGTTTTCTGGCTCCTTCACAATGCTAGAGGGTTCAACAGTGGCTTTACTGGAACCAAACATCTGGCCCCTAATGCTTTGGCCATGAATGAAAAATTCTTCATCTTCTTTCTTTTCAAAGGCTGCTCCTTTCTGAGATGCCTCCCTGGGTGGAGGAGCTAGGTATAACAGTAGAGCCTAAGTCACAAAGTTCAGTTCCCAGTGCTGATCCAGACTTTTCCAGAGTTCAGGGGTATTTGCTTCTGGTCAATCTGTAAAACTCTCGGCAGGGTAGAAGAGATAGCATAGAAAGAGAGAGGAAGAGAATGCAGATAAGAAAATCAGGCATTACCAAACCTTAGCCTGGATGTTCCTTACTTTGGTCTTCCCCATGGTTACTTTTTCATTCCTGGATGTGTCAGAATGCACATGAGATGGGAACCAAGAGGGTGCTTTGAAGTGCAGCAGGGAGACAGAGTTCTAACAGAGAAAGAGAGGGAGGGGAGCCCACATGACTGTTTATTGGCAATCATCCTTGTGCTTGCTGTCCTTTCCTTCTACCTGCCTTTGAGGGACATGGGTTAAATACACTGTAAGCTCTTTGTTTATATCACATGATTGGCTCCCACTGAGAATTCCACCAACAGATCCTTGCTCTTGTTTTCCTTGAATTCCCTGGCACCACCTTTTGTTGCTATAGAGATACCCAGCCAAGACTCCTGTTCTGGTGAGCCAAATTAAAATTTAATTCTTAACCCTCAAATCCCTTCCTCTCCTATTTTCAGTTCTTGCTCACTTCCTTTCTAGGTGGGCCCTTCCCCCTCCAGATGTCTCCTTGCCAGTGTAGCAGGGAAAAAGTTGTCTTCTGATGTCATTCTTACCCCCCAACGACTGCCCATGCCACTTCAGGCATGTGACTAGTCTCTGCTGGCTGAGGCAGCTAGATTCACAGGTTCATTTGTGCTTATTATTGGTTGATTGATTGATTGATTGTGTGCTCCTCACAAGTACCTAGCTGTTCAGTATCAATAGTGATCACTTCACCCATCACTGACATGCGGCTATCTCTGGAATGGAAAATAGCAGCTGTTTAATAGCCTACCTGAAGACTGCCACAACAGCTTTAGGATATGAAGTTAAGTTCATCCTCTCTAATTAAAATTACAGTGGAATTTAAGTAGGTAGAACCTAATTTGCTCAATGGAAATTTGTCAGGACATTGGGTTAATACCTTTGCTTTCATGAAAGGAGCGAAAAGCTGAAAGGGACCTGTAACAATCATAGGTGGTCAGGGGCTTAGTTTTAAAGACATCTAAAATATGTAATATACTTCAGTCATGTTTAAAATATGTGGAAGTAGGGAAAACAAGGGGGTAGAATTAGGGACCCTTGGAAAAAATGAGATTCCTTTCTTTTTCTTTTACAATGGATTGATTTCAAAAATCTCTATACAAGTCCAGGGTGGACAAAGGAAACCTAGTTTAGTGTGTGTAGCAGAACAAATAAGAGTCACTGTTGCATATAGATCTAGCTTCTTTATGGCAGGTACATGGCCCAAGACCAGCTTTCTCTTTTATATCTGAAGGTCTTGTGCTATCAAATGACAGGAAGACCAGCCTGAAGTAATTGGATTTTTGGATGGTTTGGGATTTTTAAATGTTTTTGTCCGCTTCTAAAAAATACTGTACTGTTAGGAGTAGAACAGGAAGTACAATGAGCAAATGAGAGTGTAGGGATAAGGCCTATGTGCAGCATATCGTTAACCTATGGAGCTCATTACCACATGATATTGTTGAGGGATGATTAGTAATTTATATGAGGAAAAAATTAGCTCTCCTACCTTTTCAGGTGGGCAGAAACCAAAGAAAAGCCTACCCAGCCCTTCCCTATAATCCTCCCCCTCTGTTGTCAAGCCATACCCAATCCCCAATTCCAGACAGAACACTTCACTGTGTTCTTCTCTTTCTGATTCTGGAGGTCTCCTATAATATTCAGCTCTTCCTTCTGAATTCATCAACAGTGCTTTTTCCCTAGGATTCTGCTCTGTCCTACATTTGTGTTTTATGCATGAGAAGGAGGTGCTTTTCTGATTGGTGCTCAGCTCTTGGATCAGTGAACCATCCTCAGATTGGTAGTGCTGAAGCTACTGTTCTGTCTGTCATACCCACAGTTCAGATCAGTCTCTGGTAAAAGCTTTCTGGTGAAAAAATGGTGAAGAGAGATGGCTGGAACAAACCAAACATCAAAGCCCCTGGTCTAAATTTAACAGGATAGGTGAAAACCCTAAAATAGCATCCGTAGTTGCACTATCTAGAATGAAGAGGAGCTGCTAATTCTCATTCTTCAGGGGAAAAGATGACCACTACCTGGGGACAGGAAGTGCTTTTCTCTTCAATGGTATGGTAATGCTCAAATATCCAGGTGTATTGTGTTCATTTTTTCCTCCTTCCTCTAAAATACTAGGCATTGGCCACAGTGGGACACAAGGTACCAGAGCAAACAAATCACTTGTTTGTTCTAGTATAGGAAGTCCCATATTCCTGATTATTGATCAACACCAGCTAAAGGGACAATAATCCTCACTCAGATATCAGAAGTTACTGCTAGAGTTAGATGCTGGGTCTTGTTCTACGTGTGTGAATGTAAATTTCAGGACTGTAGAAGCAGGTCCATAATCCACATCAGCAAGAGCTCTCTGCTACTGAAATAAGGCTTATCTCGGGTTGGTGCCACCAATATACCTAGAATCTATTACATTCTGGTCATGTGGGTCAACACAATCCAGTCTGCCACTTAATGGAAACTGTCCAAAGTGAAACCCATCCAATAACAAAGTCTGCCCTAGGATCAGATATGGAGAAAACTCCCTCAATCTCTCAGTTCACTTGTAACAAGGAGATTAAATCAGTGGCAACCTGGAATGGACCCTGGGTGTAGCCTCAGAGAGGAAATGAGCTAGAACTGGATCTCTGTGCTATAATCCCTGACAGGAGAAGAAATGGAACTTGGATTTCTGTGCCTCTCTGAAATGGACTTTGGGTACAATTCCTAAGAGGAGACAAATCTGAGCCTGAGATGGATTGATGTTTGACGTCTTTATCTAGAAAGCCTCTCATACTTTAGGTAATCTCTGAATAAATTCTGAAGTCCTGAAGCAATCTTAGAATCATAGAAATGTAGGACTGGAAAAGAGCTCGAGAGATCATCTAATCCAATCACCTGTGCTGAGGTAGGGCTAAGTATACCTAGACCATCCCTGACAGGTTTGTCTAACCTGCTCTTAAAAACCTCCAATGATGGGATTCCACAACCTCCTTAGGAAGCCTATTCCATTACTTAACTCTCCTTATAGTTAGAAAGTTTTTCCTAATATCTAACCTAACCTAATATCTAACCTCCTTTGCTTCAGATTAAGCCCATTATTTCTTGTCCTACCTTCAGTGGACATGGAGAACAATTGATGATCATTGTCTTTATAACAGCCCTTAACATATCTGAAGTCTGTTATCTGATTCCTCCTCAATCTGCTTTTCTCAGTACTAAACATGCCCAGTTTTTTAAATCTTTCTTCATAGGCTAAGTTTTCTAAACCTTTCATCATTCCTTGTTGCTTTCCTCTGGACTCTCTTCTTGGTTTGCTTATGAGAATATCATGTGGGACTCGGTATATCTTGATTTTAGCAAGGCTTTTGACAATGTCTACTGCGTCTCCCCTATTCAGTAGGCCAGTAACCCTGTCCAAGAAGGAAATTAGTTTGGTTTGGTATTATTTGTTCTTGACAAATCTACATTAGCTATTATTTATAGCTGTATCATCCTCTAGATGTTCACAGACTGATTGTTTAATAATTTGTTCCAATGTCTTTCCAGGTATCAAAGTTAGGCTGACTGGTCTAGAATTCCACGGTTCCTCTTTATTCCCATTTTTAAAAATAGGCACTATGTTAGCCCTTCTCAAGTCCTCTGGGAACTCATCCACTGTCCATGAGTTCTCAAAGAAAATTGCTAATGGTTCTGTGATTGCTTCAGCTAGTTCCTTAAATATGCTAAGGTGAATTTCATCAGGCCCTGCTGACTTGAATACATCCAACTTTCCTAAATGTTCTTTATCCTGTTCTTTCCCTATTTTGCATTGTGTTCTTTCCCTTTTGTTGTTAATATTAATTGTGGTAAGTATCTGGTCACAATTTACCTTTTTAGTGAAGACTGAAGCAAAATTAGGCATTTAACACTTCAGCCTTCTTAATGTTGCCCATTATTAGCTTCCCTTCCTTGCCAAGTAAAGGATGAAAACACCACCTGCGCTACCAACTCCTTCACCCCGGCCTTTTCCTTAGTCTTTCTCTTGCTCCTAATGTATGTATAGAACCTCTCCTTACTGCCTTTTATGTCCCTTGTTTGGTGTAACTCATTTTGTGCCTTAGCCTTTCTGATTTTGTCCCTACATGCTTGTGCTATTTTTTTGTAATCATCCTTAGCAATTTGTCCATTTCCATTTTTTGTAGGATTCCTTTTTGATTTTCAGGTAATTAAAAGAGCTCCTTTTTTAAGGAGCCATATCAGCCTCTTACAATTCTTCCTATCTTTTCTTCACATCGGGATAGTTTGCTGCTGTTCCTTTAATATTGTTTCTTTGAGAAACTGCCAGCTTTCCTGAACTCCTTTTTCACTTTGCTTTTCTTTCCATGGAGCCTTACCTACCTGTTCTCTGAGATTGTTAAAGGCTGCTTTTTTGAGGGCCGTTGTCCTTATTCTGCTGCTCCCCTTCTTCCTTTCCGTAGAATCATGAAGTCTGTTATTTCATGATTACTTTCACCCAAATTGCCTTCAACCTTCAGATTCACAACCGATTCCTCCCTGTTAGTCAGAATCAAGTCTAAAATGGCCGTCCCTCTGGTTACTTCCTCCATCTTCTGCAACAAAAAGTAGTCCCCAGTACATTCCAAAAACATTTTCTGTTTTGGCATATTACTTTTCCAACAGATGTCTGGGTAGTTAAAGACACTCCCCCCCGCCCATTAACATTGGGTCTTGTGTTTTGGTTATTTCTGTTAATTGTTCCATCTCCTCATCCTCGCCTCTTCCTAATTTGGTGGTTTACAGTAGACCCCCTACCATGATACTGTCCCTGATTTTTACCCTTTTTCTTCACCCAGAGACTGTCAGCTCTTCTGCCTCTGACCTCCTTGTGCACCTCAGAACAAGTGTATATATTCTTGATACATAATGCAATATGTCCTCTCTTTTTTCCCTGCCTGTCTTTTCTGAACAAGCTATACCCACTCTATACCAATATCCCAGTCATGAGATTTATCCCAAGTCTCTGTGATTCCAATTAAGTCATAATTTAGCTCATGTACGAATAATTCCAGTACTTCCTGTTTATTCCCGATGTGCCTTGCATTTATGTATAGATATCTAAGATGATGAGCAGATTCCATCACTGTTATCCCTCTTGTGGCTCCTACAGCCCAATTGTAATTTTCCATTTACCCCCCAACACTTAGTTCTCTGTTCATTCCACCTTTTTTTAATACTTACTTGTGGGCTTTTGCCACCTGCCTCCTTTTAACCTAAATTAAAATCCTCCTTACTAGATTGGAGAGTCAGTGTGCAAAGATGCTCTTCCCCTTTGTAGTCAGGTGGACCCCATTTCTTCCTAGCAGTCCTCCTTTCTGGAACAGCATCTCAGGGTCGAGGAAGCCAAAGCTCTCTCATTGATACCCATCTGTGCAGTCAACTGATCATCTCAAGGATGTCATTGTCCCTGCCTGGGCCCTTTACTCTCAACTGGAAGGATGGACAAAAACACCACCAGCACCCCTGACTCCTTCACCCTTGCTCCCAGAGCCCTGTAATCACTGTTGATCTGCTCAGGTTTATACTTGACAGTATCATTAGTGCCATGTGAATGAGCAGCATGGGATAGTGGTAAGAAGAACAGATGAGCTTTAGCAGCCTTTATGTAATGTCTTGGATGCAGGTTCCAGACAGGCAGCACACCTGTAAGGACATCAAGTCAGGTCAGCAGATGGATGCCTCTATCCCATTCAGAAGAGAGTTCTTAATAACACCACTTGTGTCTCTTCCTCTTGCTTGTGGTGACCATGAGCCTCCTGGACTTGGGGGCAGGTGGCTCCTCTTCTTCAGCCACTGTGGTCTGCTCCTCACCTCCTTTTTCCAGTCCCAGTTCTTGACCTTGTTGCAATGGGGAACTGGATCGATGAAGTGCTGCCTACAGCTCGAGGTGGCCAGCAACCAGTCTCCTCCCCTTAGAGCAGCTGGGTCTCCTTCCCCATTGGGGGCCGCTGTAGCCATCTGTAGCTGGCTAGCATCCTCCATCCTGGATGTCTCCATATGCATCCTATTGATGAAGTCCTCCTGCTCCTGGATGCTATACCAATGAGCCATCTCCTCCTGCAGCTTTCTTACCTACTTCCTGAGGGATTCTACCAACAGGCACCTTTCTACACCAGCTGGCTTCCCCTGCCTGGCTTTCTTCATCAGGGACATGCAGGACACATGTCCAGCAAGTCAAGACCAGCGTCTGGGTAGAAGCCTCCAGGGCCAGAATGCCTGTCTAGCTAGGGCCCCCACAGGTGCAGGCAGAGGCAGAACAAGTAGTGCTTTTGGCAATGTGCCGTTTTCCTCCCATTGCAGGTTCTTCCTTGCAGAGTACCTGTAAGTTGAAACAAACCCTACCTCCCTGCCTTCCTCTGCTGCTAAACTCAGCTGGCTCACTCCTTTAATTTCTCAGGTGGGAGTCTGCATGGTTTTCAAAGCCTGAGCCCCACACACAGCTGGAATAGGTGACTTACCCCCTCTCCCTCAGCCACCTGTAATCACTAGCCTATTCAAAAAAACTGCTCTGTTGTCACATCAAAGAGCCTTTCTAGGGCCCTTAAAAGAGTCCCGCTAGAGCCCTGCTAGGAGTCAGGCACTTATTCACCTAACTGCAGGGTGATCTAGCCCAGACAGTCAGCAACCAAACTTCCATGTGCACACACCAAACACAGCAAAGCAGCCTGGAGCCCTCCCAAACTCGGAGGCAAGTTCCCAGCACACAAAAGTTTCTCCTTTTTTGCCCCCAAAAATTAATCAATAGCAATAAGAGAGAAGTACAGATACTCACCAGCTGGCTAACTCCCTTAGTCTCCTAGCTGCCTTTTTCACACCAGCCACCAGAGAAACGAAATAGCTGATATAATGCTTCTACTTCAGGTGTTCTCTGATTTAGCATAGTGTCACATCTGTGTCAGAATCTATCCCTATAGCTTAGAGAACATTCCAACTCTCCTGCTCGTGTAGTTGAACTCATCATTCTTAATAAAGCAGACTCTTAAATATTGTTCCTGGAAATTCAACAGCAGCTCTCTTTGTTGGAGATAGTAAGGCATTGAGTAGAAGGGACTGGTCAGAATTGGGGGGAAAGGGCTTTGTTCAACAGAGGGAGACAGAGAGGCTGCAAGCCTCCTAGTGCTAAGAATATTGATGAACAATAGAAATTACTAGGGCCACACAATGCATCCTGAATTATCTTGAATTAAACATCAAGTTGTTTGCAGGTTCATACTCTTATTCTTTCCTTGCAAATTGCCCAGAGACATGTCAGGCTCTGAGAGCCCCTAAGAGTATACACAGCAGTTTCAATGTCTGTATGATCTGTAAGTGTAGTAATATTAACCAGGTTACTGAGCTCTAGCCTGACGTAAAATCGATAGTAAAGGTATTGCCAGGCTGGGCTTATCTGAAAGCCAGCTTCAATGATCCATCTTCTGCTGTATATACTAAAGGTTTTGTTCCTGATTCCATTAAGAAAATTAAATTGGCTCTGAATAGGCCCTGTTTGCATACCAGGACCAAGCAAAGAAAGTGGAATATTTATGCATTTAGAGAACTTGCTGCAGTTGGACTTTGGACCGGAGTGTGTGTGTCAGAATACAGCTGCCCTAGGGAATACCTGGGCAGTGCTCCTTGGTAACAAGGCGTACATGTAAGCATTCTGGGTGATGCAAAGCTACATATCACTTGCAGTTTCTAGGTGCTGTGCTGTCATACTGTACAGTGGAATTAATGGAGTCAAGTCTCAGTGCTGGAGCTTGTTGGATACAATACTATAATGTATAATGGAGGTCATGAAGTCATGAGTCAGTGCTGGAGGTTCTTGGATGATCTGCTGCAATACAGAATGGTGGTAATGTGACTGTGACTGAGTATTAGAGGTTCCTGGCTGCTCTGGTGTGATGATGCAGTCGTGACTCAGTTGGACAATGTGGGCAATGTGCTGTGTTACAGTGGAGGTAACAAAGCTGCGTCTCTGTGCTGGAGGAACATGGTGGCTATAGTATAGCAGGTAATATAATGGAAATGGTGGTGCTGTGGTCCAGAGCTGAATGGTCTTGGATTTTGTGTGGTGTTGTGGCAGAGATAAATGTATTTCTAGCTTAGTGCTGAAGATTCCTGAAGGCTACACTGTAATATAATAATTAGTAAAACAATCACATCTCATTGCTGGAGGCTCTTGGTTACTTAGCTCTGTGGCAGATGTAATAGAGTTGTGCTTCAGAGCTGGAGATTTCTGAAACGGAATGAAATGATATTACAATCTTGGGAAAGCTATAATTCTGCCTGAAATGCCAAAAGTGTGAAAAGGGGAAATATTTTCATCTTCTGAAAAGGTTAAGGGCTGCGCTGGTTTTGATTAGGGGCGGGTGAACCTCCAAAGGGATGGTGGGGGAGAGAAGATGGGAAAGGATAGCAGCATCCTCTGACAGAGAAAGGGTGTGTGGTTGATGTCAAACACTGGCAATGAATTAGGTAGATAATCAGTTAACACAGGCTGACGTAAATGGGAAAGGCCATAAACATTTAAAGCTGCTGACATTTCTACACAATTTTATGTGCTTATAACAGGGGCTCTCATGTTTTCATAGTATGCACCACATCTTCATAGAGTGTCTTGTGCAAACCTCCTGTTCACCATGGTGTAGACCACCTCCCCATCCTTTTGTGATCCAGTAGACCTTTGACAATAACATAACATCTTGGTGGCTAGCACAGCAACTTCTTGCATGGAAATGTAATATTAGGAATGTATTTTATGTATTTTTAGCTGCCTTTTAAAGCGATTTAGCAGCTAGAAACAAGGAAGGGAGTCAGCATCCTGGGCCTGATATTTAAAGGTATTTAGGTGCCTCATGATGTAGATAGGCACCTAGTGGGGTTTACAAAGGTGCCTAAGTAGGTGAGGTACCCAGGTGCACAACATGTGTGTGATTGCTGTTTGTTGTCTTGTTATAGGGTCAAGTGGAAAGTACTCATGGCTCAGATCGGTGAAGTGGAGAGGCCTTTTGAGATCTCCCTGCTGTATTCAACCTGTGGAGCACAAGGGGCTGGGCTATTGGCATTGGGCTCCTTGCAGTTCAGGGACTGCTTCCATGGTAGGTTCCAACACATCTAGTAAGAGCTGGAAAATCTAAATGAATGGAGCTGGAAACGAAAAAAGGACACTGACTAAAATTGTTGAGTATGATCTAGGAGAAGGCCACAATAACTCCCTCCAACCGCATACCCCTAGTTGTCACCTCCCACCCCATGCTAAAACCCATAGAGTCATGAAACCATTACAACCCATACTTGATGGTGAATCCATCCTGAAAGAAATTTTTCATAAACCCACTCTTCTGGCCTTCAAACAACCTCCCAACCTCTCCAAACTCATCATCAGAAGCAAGCTCCACACAGACCAGGACCCACCAACTCAAAGCAGCACCAGACCCTGCCAGAACTACAGATGAAAAACCTGCACACACCTTTCAAGATCCTGGGGTCCCATGCATGCCTATCACAACATGTGGTGTACCTCATCCATTGCACTAACTGCCCCAATAACAGCTATGTGGGTGAAACCAGACAATCACTATGCTCTCGAATGAGCTCACCCAGGGAAATAATAAAAGACAAAAACATCATATCACTGGTAGGGTGAACACTTTTCACAAAGCGATCATTCTATATCTGCCCTATCAGTCCCCATCCTCAAAGGAAACCTGCACAACACTTTCAGAAGACAGGCTTGGGAACATAACTTCATAATTTTGCTAGACACTAAAAACCATGGTCTTTAGAATGACACTGGACTTATGGTTTATTACAACAATCTGTAATCCACTAACCCTGCTTTTTGTCCTAAAGACTACATGGGTTTGAATGTGCCACTTCACCTTTAATGGTCCCTCAGAATATGTGGTAACTATTTTTGCTAAACTATCTGTTCAATCTTGTAATTAGCTGGGACGCTCTTAGTACCTTTCCTGATCTGAGGAAGAGCTCTGTGTAGATCAAAAGCTTGTCTGTCTCGCCAACAGAAATTGGTCCAATAAAAGATATTACCTCACCCAGCCTACACCAGCACCTTTGTCTACACTAGCACTTGTGTTGGCAAAAGTTTTTTTTTTTCACACCCCTGACGGACATAAGTTTTACCGACAAAAGTGCTGGTGTGGACAGCACTATGTTGGCAGGAGAGGTGGGGTCCCGGGGGGACGGTTAGGGGTGGGGGGTCCCAGGAGGGGGCAGTCAGGGGACAAGGAGCAGGGGGGTTTGGATGGATCGGAGGTTCTGAGGGGGGCAGTCAGGGGGCGAGAAGTGGGAGGGGGTGAATGGGGGTGGAGGCCAGGCTGTTTGGGGAGGCACAGCCTTCCCTACTCAGCCCTCCATATATTTCTGGAATCCCGATGTGGCCCTCAGGCCAAAAAGTTTGCCCATCGCTGCCCTAGAAGCACACATGAATCGTTCTAAAAAATTGTCTATGTTGTTTATAAAGGTTTGATTTTTTTTTCTTTACTTAAAGGGCCATTGTTGAGATTAAAAACCTTTACCTGTGTCACTAATACATGAGAGCAGTACTTCCCAATCTTTTCCACACTGTGACCCTATGTTCTGACACAAAAAGGTTTTTACTGCTTCCCGACCCCCTCCACCATATAGTCATAAAGCGAAGGAGGGTGGTCATGTCTACATGAAACCTGTTTGGCACTTCCGAGTTCAGAACCTCTGTCTCAGATTATTAAAAAAAGAACAATTAGAATCTAGTTTGTTTTTCACCATGTATGCTGCTTTTTACTTCATGTAGTTCATTCAGCTTGGCAATGAAACTAGCTTGGGCAGTTTCACCTTGTAGTTATAGGCCCTGATCCTACTAAGCGCTGCATGCAGTCAGACCCCTGAGCCTGTGTAGAGCCTCACTGACCTCAGTGTTGCTCCTTACAGGTGCAGGGGTCCATTTGCTCAAAGCAGTACGCAGGATCACGGCCATATTCAGCTTCATTTTATGGTTCTCCTGCACTAGCATCATGCTGTTGGTTCTGGCTTGCAAACTGCAGAAAAAGCTTTAAATTTACAAATATCCAACAAAATACTGTTTTCACCGACTTTTTAAAATGTTCTGATCCTATTAGTTTTTTCTGTTTAATTTACTTTAGGTTTTTTAAACAAAATCTAAATTTTGAATATAATCTTCTTGACTGTTGCATCATTTATGTGTTTTATGTGTGCAAAGTGTTGTGTGCAAAAAATAAAACCCCCACTGTGGCAGGGAACTTGAGTGATTTAAGCCAGAGAGGATAATTTATACACATGGCTGTGGTTTTGAATTTCATGCAAGTACAAATAAGTATGGGGAGATGGTGGGAGGGAATTGGGAAAGAACACAATAAATCAGGTCCATTTGATAACCCGAGTGCCCTAAGGGAATCTTTTGAAACCAGTGCTAAATCTACTAGCCATAAAGATCATCTATTATCCAGGGAATGCATTTCAAGGTCTCACATTTATTGAAAGCCTTAAATGATATAGAGTCTATCGGGGGACTATCTTTAGCAACATCTGGGAACAACTTCACTGGAACTGCTGACAGTTCCATGACACAGTCTTGAGAGAATAGGGAGCAGGGCCTTCTCAGTGCAGGGTCTGCACCTTTAGAATGCTGCCCCCCTTTGCCTGTAGATTAATGTTTGGTTTAGGGTGGGCTGCAAGATGTTTATGTACTATTACTAAGGTGGTGCAGGTTTGGTTCATTTGCAAGCTAGTTCTACTGATTGTTCACTCAACAACATTGCTTTTTCAGCTACATTTTGTTACAGGCTCAGAGACTTTCTGGCACAAACATTGAAATTAAATGAGTATTTATTATTATTATTATTTATTTTATTATTTTACTTTATTATATGGACTGATTGTCTTTATAATGTAGCCAGGGGGAAGGAGCATGAGTGTGACTGAGGAACCATCCAAACCAAAGCCCTGCTCTAGACCTTCTGCTGACTCCTCTCTCTGGTCTTCTTGCTTTGTACCCTTTAGAAAAAGAAAGCAAGAATCTTTCCACATCCAACAAGGGCTCCACTTTCCCGTGCCCACGTGGGGGCTGTGTCAGCCACCTGCAGGTCTGTGATTTTCACAGTGATTGCCCTACCAAAGAGGATGAAGAGGCCATATGTGGTGAGAAAGAAACTTGCTCCCTTAATGGGTTCCTTCAGTCGTTCCTCATTTTAGTCCTGCTGGAATTCTGTGCCATGGCACAATGTGGAATTTGCACAGAATTAATCTTCCCCACAGAATTTTATTTTTTCACAGAGAATTTGTGATTTTCCCCCAGCACTCCCACCCACACCTGTTACATTCAAGTGGGGCTTCCGCTGTCAGCCCTGGGTGGCTGGGGCTCGCGGATGACAGCAGGAGCGTGATTATATTGTGTTATTTTGACAAATAAAATATGCAGAATTTTAAATTATTGTGCACAGAATTTTTAATTTTGGGAGGCAGAATTCCCCTAGAGGTATCATTTGTCATCCCAATTGCATCAGTAAAACTCCCCCACCCCCACCCCAAAGCCAAACGGCCAAGACGGCTCAGTGAGCACTTAAAAAAGGGCGTTCCACCCAATCTATAGTCAGAATTAGGATGTATTTCTCCACAAATTTCTGTGGGTCACTATACCATCTACCAACTACTAGTAGGATATAACTAGTCAAGAAATATATCCCTTGAGATACCATTAGAAGTAGACACCTGGGATTAACCTAACCACTCACTGTATGTATGTATGTATTGATTTATATAATAAAATACACCTATCCCACACACCAGGTGCATATAAAAACAATTTTAATCAAAAATGCATACCCAAAGCTACAAACCAGACTGATATTGTTAAAAAACTCTTTTCTACCTATTCAGCCAATCAGGAAGAATAATAATTTAGAAAGTGAAATAGATTAATTAAATTGATTACATATAGAGATTACTTAGATATTTTATCTACCTAGTTTAACTGGGTACTTGGACCTGGGATAGCCATACGGAACGCACTCCTGGGGTGAGGAATATAGGATTTTCTATACAGGATCAAACCACTAGCCTACCAAGTCTGGTATCCTTCCTGGCACAGTTCCTGCTATTTCAGAGGAAGACAAAAGCTCTTCTTTTTATACCTGTCTCACTGGGGGAGAAATCCCTTCCAGACCCTATCCTGATCGGATGGAAGCACTGACCATCCTTAGAATCACCGCAAATGTTATTGGTCAGAAAACTATCCTTTCAAAAATGCAGATACAGTGATTTACTCATGCACCATGGCAGAGAATTCCATAGGCTGACTATATGCCATCTGAGGAAGTGTCATTTTATTTGTTCTAAATTTACTCACAGTTACTATAATAGCCATTCTACCACCTTTACAAACGACATGGGGACCCCTGGGATATCTGTTGGTATCCCATAAAGCAGTCACCAAACAGTTACCACATGGTGGGTTCTCGGGAACCAGAGTTTTCCACTGCACTTAGAATAAGAAATAACAGCAGTATCTCTCATACTACTAAGTGATGAGTATTGACTTTTTGGTGGGTGACTATTATACATGAAAATAAACTAATAAGCCATTTGGCCATTTCTTGGTAGAAGACTAATATGCAGTGTTGACCTGAAGAAAAGCTCTGTGTAATCTCAAAAGCTTGTCTCTTTCACCAACAGAAGTTGATCCAATACAAGATATTACTTCACCCACCTTCTCTCTTGGTAGAAGACTATAGGGTATTACCTTTGTAGCTCCCTAGAGAAACATAGTGAAAGTGACCTTAGTGACTTTACAGTTTTCTTGCTCTTTTGCTCCCTAATCAGATCTGTGTGAAATACCCCCATTTTTTCTAATCCTTTCCAGCAGACAGTCTCCCAGCAGGAGCACACTGTTCTTTTGAGCAGGGTCCCTGTGGCTGGATATTGAATGACACTGCATCTCCTTCCTGGTCCATCAGGGGCTTTGAAGAAATGACACAAGAAGCTCCATTCATGGGATCTGCCTTGCTAGCCACCAGAGGTATGTTCCTCTCGCTAGTCTCAAACATGTTTTATGGAAATGGTTTTAAAATTCTTTGGCCCACCTCACCAAATCACCTTTGCGTTCATCAGCATTAGCTAGGACTGTGTTTAAACTGAGCCCAGTGTGGTTTCAGTCCTGGTTCAAAGACCTATATTAAAAAGATCCAAAAGAACATCAGTCAGCTTGGAAGGAACACACAGGGAGGCTAGAGCCTCTGTGAACTAGGGCTAAAAACTAGCAAAGGTCAGCTACAAAAAAACCCATCCTGGTTCAAGGTTCTCTGCCAAGATTAGGGGTGTTCATGGTATAGCATGTTTTTTCTCTTGCTTGCATGGATAGAAAATGCTTGTGATAACACTGCCCTAGCTGTGGCTTAGAACCATGAGTTAGCACAATTCTTTTTGTAACATAGGCCCTAGGATTGCAGCTTCATTGCTCCTCTCTCTCTTAGTCCTTTTCTTTCTCCTAAGAACCTAGCTAGACCTTCCTTTCTGGGGACAAGGGACCAGAAACAGGTAGTTCAGTCCAAGCTGCTCCCAGCAAGAATCACTGGAGAGAATGTGGTAGGAGTACTGGTTGTGGGGGAGCTCACTGTGAATTCCAGTTCTTGTGCCCACAAGCCATTGTATGGAAAGGTGTAGGAGGTGCACTCGCTGATGGTCCAATGAAGGTCTTGCGATTTCAGCTCCCATGCTGCTAAAATCCATTTTTCCATAGGTTTTCAGGGCACCAATGTATCTAAGTTTACTACCTCCGTGAGAGATCCATGCCCCTAATGTGGCTTCTATCATGCCTTTCTGTCACAGAGCTTTCAGCACAATGATGTGAAATTATTTTACAAATGCATGAAAAAGAAAAACGCCAGACTTTTTTTTAAACAAGCTTCCTCTCTAATCAGCAGGCAGTGGGTATCCAGTACGCGAACATCCATCAACGAAGATTTCTTGTTGTCTGGATGAACTGACGCCATTTTTTTCTAATTCATTGTTCTGCTCACAGGGCACTTCCTGTACTTGCGAGCAGACAGCAATCAGACAGGTGATGTTGCCAGGGCTTACAGTGCCAGCCTGCCAGCCAGTCTTGCCAGTGGAGACTACCAGGTATATTGTTCAGTTTTAGCATCCTTGTGGAGCTAATCCGCAGTTTACAGGTCCCTGTTCCTGTATGATGGCTACCTTCCCTATCTCTCTGTATGCCAAACAGCCTGGGAACATTGGAAATTAGAGTGGCTGACCACACAACCCATCTAGCCAACCATCAGACCCCGAAGCATGGGCAGGCAGGTGCATCCCACCACAGTCAAATGGCATCCCCAACCTCCAAAGAGAGATCCCAGAGATCTGCAGTGTTTTGATTGTCAGAGAACAAGGCAAACTGCTCAGGGCTCAGATGCCAGGGGCCTGGCAATGCATCATGGCTGGCTAACATACAGATCGTCCAGCCTGAGTGGGGGATCTGCTACTTGGCCATTGGAGGGAGTGAGTAACACAGCTAGCTCATTTGGGGCATATAGTGTACATGTGGCTGAGCTCACGTCTCAGGCATTAGAGCATATGTCTCGTTGTACTCTCATTCATGGGAACAGAAACACCAGATTCCTAATGGGGGGTGAAGGCCGAAGTTAATGCAGTGACATTCCAGGGATTGAGGGACACCAGCACGGCCCACACCGCTGTGATGCCCCATGTGCTGAAATCTCATCAGGTGTTGGAAGGCAGTCAGATGTGGCTACAAGTTCCAAGAGTAAAACCATTTGTCCGCCTGTAGGACAGATCCTTGTAAATACCCAGGAGCAATAAGGGTTGCTGGTGGTAGGGAGTATTAGAAGATATTCCATCTGATATTTTAGGGAAAATTATGTTGAAAGTTTGAGCCAGAGTTCAGTTGTGCTACATGGCGAACAGGCGACTTTGATCACTCACAGAAGAGGTGAGTGTCTGTGAGAACACAAATGAACCTGTGTTGGGAGAAGGGAGGAAGGCTGCTCAGTTCCCTACAGGTGGAGTGAGCCCGGCGGGATCAAGTGCAGACACAAAGAGGTCAGATTCAGTGGCCATGGAGACAAGTTGCCTGCCTCCCTTTACCTTAGAAAGGGAGGTGTTACCACAGGGAACCCCAGCTCTTGACCCTCATGGAGATGGAGCAGAGAGAGCAAACAGTCCCTGAGGAGGGAAATGGTTTCTTCATATACACACAGCGCACAGGTGGAAATCAAGATCCTGAGAAGGAATGCCAGAGCAGGTGAGCCCTGAATCCCTTCCCCACTTGACATGGGGTAACCAGAGCTCAGGAGTTAGTGCTCGGTTAAGACCAGCTTCACAGGGGGCTAGGTCTCTCTTGACCACCCAGCCTTTCAAGGGGGTGCTTCGTACATCATTCCAGTGGGAGAGAAACCCCAGCATATATCTTTGGTGGGTGGCACATTAAGGAAGGAAGTAGCACCCACTCCCTAGCAGACTAGGAGGAGGAGGAAGTGGCAGGTTCAAGTCTCAGCTTCAAACCCAGAAGTTCTGGGGCAATGCGGGTGTGTGTGAACTCCATCTGTATATCCATCCAGTGTGCTCTGAAAGGGGAAGAGATATGTGACAGATTTGGAACTGCTCTGTGATGTTGGATGAATACTATATGTTAGTTTGGTTATTGAGATATTTACTGTATGAACATATGGGATGAAGGAATTTGCCTTGACATATATAGTATCTTTAATGAGACTTGGAAGGACCATGTTTCCCAAGGGACGGGCTTTAGTGCCAAATTGCTAAAATAGAGTCTGGCATCCATGATTATGATATGGAGGTGGTTCATGTCAAAGGGGATGCAAACACAATAGCAGATCCTCTATCTTGTGAGGAGGTGTGAGAAGGTTCCTTGAGTACCCCTTCTCCATTCCCCTTCAATGATGGGGGAGAGACTGGGGGTATGTCTTTGTCAAACTGTAAACTCATATTGTTTTGGGAGCGCCATTTTTTATTGTAATCTTCCTTGTAACCTTAACTTTGCATTGTAACCTCCATCTTGGGTTAAGACATCCAGATGGTGTTGAAAACCAGTCAAATCCTGACAATCATTTGATGATTACCTGTTCTGTTCATTTCCTCTGAAGCACCTGGAATTGGCCACTGTCGGAAGACAGGATACTGAGCTAGATGGACCTTTGGTCTGACCCACTATGGCCGTTCTTATGTTCTTAAGAACAGTCTATTCTCGATACTGGGTGCTTATGCCAGGGAGTTGGGACACCTCAAAAGACTAGCAAGGAGAAAGCCATCAAGGGCTATCAATTCTGAATCAATCTTCCCTAGTGAAACCATAGGTTTGTTGCCTACAGGGGCCATTGACTTTGAATTGACTCTAGCAGAAACCTGTCTCTGAGGAGGGGGTTGGGGTCGCCCAGTCTAAGCACATGACTGGAAGAGCTGCAGTTGCCTGGCCTAACCACATGACTAAAGAGGAGAGAATTTATTTAAGGGAGCTGCTTCTTGAGTGGGGGCATTCCATCACTGCAGGCCTGGGGAGCTATCTGGACTAAGGACTGAGACCCAGCCTAGCACTCACTGTGGTGGTCAGCATATTGAGGGAGAATGCATTTGGGAGTTAGTTTTCCTAAGATCTGTAGTCCTAGTGCTGTTTAAGAATAAAAGTGTCTGTGGTTAAGAAATTCTTTTGTTAAGCCTGTTTCCTTATCTTACTGCCATGTTGTGCCTGAGGGGTGTAATTGGGAAACCAGAGCTCCCATAGTGAGGTAGTGTCTGAGAGAACATCTCCAAGCAACGGGGGGCTTGGGAAGGCTGGGGCACTAGTTCTGGGCTCCAGGCAGCCAGACTGTGGGGTCCCATTGCCCTTGAAGAGTGTCAGATATGGGGACTGCATCTGGGAGTGCGCTTGAGAGACTCAGAGCTAGAAACAGTGATCAGTCGCTGCCCAGACCCAGCAGGGCTTAGAAGCACATGGGATTCAGCAGCTGGATCCAAACACAACAGTCTGGAACCCATCCTGGAGAGGGGCCAAGGCCAGAAGATGACATGAACTATAAAGATTCCCATTTTAAAGGCTGGTTTGCATGGTTATTAAAGACAATCCATCCTTTCAATTGCCACCCTCCTTTCACCACAGGATGCCATTATTTTCCTCTTATTTTATTCCAGATCCAATTTTCAGTGCATATTTTTGGCAGTTACAATGGCACCATCTCGTTCTCTGTCCAGGAAGAGACAGGTGGAGTCAGTATCTCCCCTCTGGTGTGGGAAAGAACAGGGAGCTGGAGCGACCGCTGGTTTCTCATTACACTGCAAATGCCAGTGCTCCAGAACAAGTAAGAATGCCATTGGTTAACAAATTTGTCTGCTGGACTGTTGTGGAACATGGTTTGCATTCTTGACTTCTTCCAATGCCTCCCCTACAGTCACATATACTGGGGTTTTGTAGGTATGGTTGTTGGAATACATCCTCTTAAATCATTGCTCTCCTGGATACAGCATTCCTATCGCCACCTCATGGTGACATATAGAACTGCCCCTGGTCCTTTTATAATACCAAAGAGGGGCAATGAATAAAATAAGGAGGGGCCTGATCAAATGCCTATTGCAGTCAGCGAGATTCTTCCCGGTGATTTCAGTGAGCTTTGGATCAGAGCCTAGATTTACTGTCTGTTCAAGCTGAAATGTTGTTTTGCGTTGGCTGCATTAGCTAGGCTGCATTATGGAACACTGTGTTAACTTTACAGTTAGTTCTTATGACATGCAAAGTGTCGGGAAAAGGTAGGATTTTGACTGAGGGTGTGGTAAACAAAATGATCCATAAAATGCTATTAATAAATTCTGGATTGTGAATGGCTGAATCAGTTACGTAGGTATGTGAATAAATATCATTAGATCCTTAGAACATAATTCATCTCTATCTGTTCTGTGGATTCAGCACATCATTCAAATTACCCCCATCTTTCTAACTGCTTGAATGGACTTTTGTGTGTCCATTGCTGTTTGAGATTAACTGAGAATGGATGCAAAATTAATATGTTAAGGAAAGGTCTGTTTTCTAAAATGAAAAATACCCAGATTTTCAAAAGACCACACACATGCACATCTACTAATGCACACCCCCCAACTTAGCTCAGCACAACACTCAATGGGCGGCATGCACGTGTCAGTGATTTGCATGCGCATGGATGCTTGTGTGCAGCATCACTGTGTGCATGTGGATTGGAAACGTCAAGTGTCTAAGACAGGCATGCACAATACTGCTTGTGTACGTTCGTGTTCACCCTTTGTACAGATGGGGCTAATGTTTATTTGTTGTTCTATGGAGTCAAGTTTTAAAGTCTATAAAATCTCAAACCAAGTGGTTTTTTTTTAATCAGACTTCCCTCATCCCCCTCTCAGCCTCAGTCAATTTCAAACCAGGAGGAATATATTGGCAGCTTATTGTTTTGTGCAGAGAGAGAGGTTTTAAATTTCACTCTTCTGTTTTTGAGTCTTCCTCAGCAGAGCCTCACCCAAATGACATTTCTGACAAAAAAAATTAGCTTCCATTTTAATTATTAAACAGTACAATGAAAGGAAATATCCCATTTAATATTTACAACAACTAACGACTTTGAAACATCATTGTCAAGAAAAAAGGGGACTCCATGTAACAGAAATGGGCGCAAGGATCCAGATCCAAACCTTCCCAGAGTTCAAGTATCTAGGGGTTTGGCTCAGCTTGAAATACAGACCAGTTACAAAGTTTACAAATGATCCAAACTCCAGTAAAATTCAGATCCAGGATTTTTGTTCAACCCCATCTCTAGTTTTTAATATAGGAGTCTCAGGTTTTCCAACCCTTAGACCATAGTGCACATCTTTGTCCCGACCTATACTTAAATATAGGGTGGATCCTCATGCTGGCAATATGCCTAATGCTTGGGAGTGATGTTGAGAAGCAGTATGGAACCTTGTCAGTTTGCAGCTCTTTAGTTCTGATCATGTAAAAGTTTATTAATGTAACCAATGAATTGATTTAGAATGAAACATCCTGCAAGGAACTCCTACTTGGCACTAATTGTTTGGAATCCCGGAAAGGAATTCCAAGGGCTGTCCAGATATAGTTAAGACATTGTGTATTCTGCAACAAGCAGATCCTAACTTCTGTGCCCAGGGTCCTTGGTTTCTGCATCATGGCAGTGCTGAATTTTGAAAAAAAATGGACAGTCTGGGGGAGATACATGGGAAAATGTTCAGAAAATGAGGGAGATATGGAATGATACATAATATTACACACAAAAAACCTCCTTAAACTAACGTTATTAAGATTGCAAAGTCAAGAACTCAAAAGTTAAGAAATGCCACAATTAAGGTTGCCTGTGCAAACTTAATTTGGCCCCCTTGTGAGTATGCATTATGATATAGATTCACAGATACTAAGGTCAGAAGGGACCATTATGATCATCTAGTCTGACCTCCTGCACAACGCAGGCCACAGAATTTCACCCACCCACTCCTGCAAATAATATTAAATAGTCTTTAATAACATGGTTACATGCTATTTTTCCACAGTACCCCTGCCTCATTTAGTGCACAGGATGGATGGTGCTCACTTAATGAGCAGCTATTCAATATGTTGTTTTATTCTCATTGTTCAATTTGTGGTGCCAGACTTTATTTACTGC
Organism: Chelonia mydas; assembly: GCF_015237465.2. NCBI lineage: Eukaryota > Metazoa > Chordata > Testudines > Cheloniidae > Chelonia > Chelonia mydas. The sequence goes on from NC_051246.2 coordinate 72,185,284, forward strand.
ACACCCGTCCAACCCTGCTGTGAAGACAGAATTATTAACTAACTTATGCATTTCTGTGGCACTCATCACTGTAGTATCTGAGGGCTTCACAAACATTAATTTATTTTCACAACACCTTGTGAGGTGAGGGGATGGTATTATCCCCATTTCACAGACAAGGCACAGAGAGATTGAGGTCAAAATTATCCACTAATTTTCAGTGCCAAATCTGAGATGCCCATGGCCTGGTTTTTCAAGTACATGGCATTATTAAAGCACTTTAGATATTAAAAGCACAGCTCCCAAGGACTTCATTTATTAGTGCTCAGCACTTCTGCAAATCAGACCGTGGGTATATCAAGTCAATAACCCAGATGAGGACCACACAATTATTGACCATATGTGAAAAGTTTGGTTCAAGTGACTTGCCCAACATCACATAGGGAAGCCTGTGGCATAAGCAGGGATAGAATCCAGTTCTCCAGAGCAGTATTCAACTGCCTTACCCATGAGATCATCCTTTCTCTTCCTGCAATTCCTTGCTTCATTCACTACACCCCTTCCAACAAAGACATCAGGTGTCCTACAGACAATGGCCTCCTTTACTACACAACCTTGATTCATCCCCAGTATACAGTCCATCTTGTGCACAGATAAGGCAGGGATCCTGTGGAAATTATAGTATGTAAGCATGTAATTAGAGTGTTTGTAACACAAAAGGGGGCCAAATTAAGGTTGCCCAGGCGATGCATTAATTCTGTCTTTTCCTTAATTTTGAGTATTTGACTTTACAACCTTGTTAGTGTTGTTTAAGATAGTGTCTCGTGTGTAATTACTAGGTTTTTAAAAAAGCAAACTGAAAAAACAGATATTTCATCATGTGGCATCATATTGACATCCACAAGGGTCATCAGCAAGGTTGGAACCTTTATATCCACTGCACAGACCTCTGCTACTTAAACTAAGGGAATAACTGAAAACAGTTAGTAGGTTGTCATCCTCTGTGTGGACCACACTAGGAGGGGATGGGACATGTTACTAGTGGGTTTCAAATATATTTGCTGACAACAGAGCTATGGTAAGACTCAGGAATCTTAGGTTCCATTCCAGGCTCTGGAGGGGAATGTGCTGTAGTGGACAATGACCTTTTTGCCTGTTCCCCCCCCCCCCCAAGCCTGGCTCCTTCTGCCCCATCCCCTACAATCTGTCCCTGTCCCATTCCTTTTTCTCCCATACTCTTGGCTCCTCATCCCAGTTCCATTCTCTTCACTTCCACTCCTCAGGTTTCTCTCCCAGTCTCATCCTCCAATATCAGTGTTCCCCTGGCTCCTTATCCCACTCTCTTTCCTCAACTAGGCCCAGTTCTCCCACAACATGCTAGGTTCTTAGAATCATAGGACTGGAAGGGACCTTGAGAGGTCATCTAGTCCAGTCCCCTGCACTCAAAGCAGGACTAAGCATTATCTAGACCATCCCTGACAGGTGTTTGTCCAACCTGCTCCTAAAAATCCCCATTGATGGAGATTCCACAATCTCCCTAGGCAATTTATTCCAGTGCTTAACCACCCTGACAGCTAGGAAGTTTTTTCTAATGTCCAACCTAAACCTCCCTTGCTGCAATTTAAGGCCATTGCTTCTTGTCCTATCCTCAGAGGTTAAGAAAAATTATTTTTCTCTCTCCTGCTTGTAACAACCTTTTACGTACTTGAAGACTGTTACAGAATTCCACAGCAAGGATCCTTTGAGGCACAACAATACTGGATCCTGCATTAAAGTGGAAAGATGGCAGCAGCCAAAAATGCATCAAAAAGCAATTCACAGACAGATCTACTTCCCCTCCCACACCTCACTTCCCTGCCCCACTAGTTCTCAGTCTAACTCTCACTGTCCAACCAGCCCCAGTCTCCCACCCCCAGCTCCTTGGTCGATCTCAGTCCTCTCTCACTGGCTTCTAATCCACTCTGAACCCCCAGTTTCCCTTCCTGGCTTTCAGTCCTAGTCTCCTTGCCCGCCCTGTCCTAGTTTCTCCTACATCCCAACTCCCAGTTTCCCTCTCCCTCCATGTCAGCCTCCAGCCCCAGTCTCTCCCACCCCAAGTTCCATATCCCAGTCTACTCCCTTCACCCCACAGATCTGTATGTTGTCCCCCCTGCATTTGAATCAGGCCATTTCCTCATCCATCCTCTTATTTGCATGTATAGCACAGGAAAGACAGACTCCTGCTGTTAGCTGAGGTGCCTGGACCTGGCTCAACCCATAGAAGCTCATAGTAGCAATTACAGGGAACAGCCTGCTCATCCGCGGGCTGTTGTATGCCAAATATAGATGAAATCTTTGGAGATTTTTGCTGTTAAACTCTAAGAAGTTTCTACTGACCACATGCAAATTGCAGTTTTTGAAACCTTATAACTTGGCCAAATTTGAGCAGATTTTCACAGGGATGGCAAAAGGCAAATCCTTGATACAAAGGCCACTCTCCTGCCAAATTTCACGTCCTTGCTCCAAAGCATGGGGGTTCTGGAGAGTGTCTTCAGAACTTTTTAACATGGGCAAGGCAATGTATTTTTCCTCAGCCTCATTCTCAGAAATGGTGGAGCCGTTTTGGCTGAAGTTTAATAATAATGATATCAAAAATAATAATGATCAATGATCAGCCTGAGGCAGACACCCTGCGTGGAAAATTTCAGCCCAAATGGCTAAAATTTGGTAAAGTTATAAACAACTAAAAGCAGGGGCTTATAATGGGAAGTATCAGGCAACCTTAATAATAAGTGGTGCTACCAGCCCCATCTATAACAACATGATAGGTAGTGTTGTTCATTGTAATTAAATAGAAATCTCTGTCTTTGAATTGCTTTTTGATGCATTTCTGGCTGCTGCCATCTTTCCACTTTAATGCAGGATCCAGTATTGTTGTGTTTCAAAGGGTCCTTGCTGTGGAATTCTGGGCCAAAGTGCCATGCCCCTTCTGTCTTCTTCAGGGAGACCTCTAACCTCCTCCTTCTGCTGTTGGGTAGAGTTCCTGGCTCCCAGGAGGCGGAATAGCCATGGGTATGGGTAGAATAGGAGAAGACAGGAAACAGGAAGGAGCAGTGTGAACTTAGACCCAGATAATCAAGCCTGTGAGAAGTGAAAGCAGGTAAAAAGGCAGAAGCTGGTGGAGGCCAGAAGGAAGGAGTACTAGGTAGCTGAGGGCAGGCTATGTGGAGCATGTAAGTAGTTCTTGGCAAGTTCAGCTTCCTAGTTGATTATTTCTTACCTTGAATGGGGAGAGGAGAATTACAGCCTAGAAGGTTCAGTGCTCAATGTCTTGATCAGAAGCTTCACTATCTATAAAACTCCTTCTGGTTCTCGTAACTACGCTGCACACCCACTAAAACCAGATAGAAATCCCCGTTCTGTGGGGAGAGATGGCTAGGCAGAAAACAAGAGAGGCAGGCAAGGAGCCCAAAAAGTCTTTGATTGCAGTAGTCAGCAAAACTGTCCTAGTAAGCAGGAACAGTGTGTTTACAAGGAGGGTTTCTGCAGCAACTGGCTCAAATGGCAAATTCCTCTGCTGATTCTCTGGCTCCAGGGCTGTGAAATTTGACAGGGCCCTGAATTTATAGTACACTAATGCTGAACCAGCAAATGTTCTTCCTGTATGGGTCCAACTCCTGTAGTTGTGAATTTTTTCACTTAAACATAATGGACCAGCTCCTCAGCTAGTATAAAGCAGGGTAGACCTAAGGATTTCCGTGGAGCTACACCACATTACATCATCTGTGATCTGGGCCAATGTTTGGCAGGTATATGTATTTCAATTGCCTCTCATTTAGAACAAGACTGTTCCCAAACTGTACAGTGAATATATTTAAACAGCATACTCTGCATGTCAGTGCTCCATCTCCCATAAATCATGATGGAGTTTCACCAGTGGCAGTAACTGAGGTTCTCCCCATGTGTTTTAAATGAGATCCAAACGTATTTAGATGTCAGACATCTATTTATTTATGATGGTAAATCAAAAACAGTTCAGCTTCATCCATTAGGAAGGGACCCCACAGCATATTTTTCCCTCTACTGAATTCAGAGTGTGTGACGTGATGTCTTCATGCACACATTTTCTTCCTGGCACCCGCCTAGCTAAGCTAGTTAACGTATGACTCCTGCTGAGCAAACCTAAGAAGGGCAAGACACCAGCAAAGTGAAGATGCTGGGGAGCTACTGCTAAACTTCTCAGGAGCCAGTCCCTCATCTGGTGTACATTGGTGTAGCTCTTTTGATTCACCTCTGTGACAGGGTCAGGCCAGATGGCTACAGGAGAGTGATAGAAGGCAGCTATATTAGTCCCAGGTTAAGTAGGTCCCTTTTCCTTGGGTAAGGTAACAGGGAAGATTCCAGAACAACCAGGAACTTTCTGGAAACAATTAAGGCAGACAGGCTGATTAGAACACCTGCAGCCAATCAAGAAGCTGCTAGAATCAATTAAGGCAGGCTAATCAGGGCGCCTGGCTTTAAAAAGGAGCTCAGTTCAGTTTGTAATGCACGTACAAGAAGCTGAGAGTGCGAAGGCATGCTATTGGAAGACTGAGAAGCACAAGTGTTATCAGACATCAGGAGGAAGGTCCTATGGTGAGAATAAAGAAGGTGTTGGGAGGAGGCCATGGGGAAGTAGCCCAGGGAGTTGTAGCTGTCACACAGCTGTTCCAGGAGCCACTGTAGACAGCTGCAATCCACAGGGCCCTCGGCTGGAACCCGGAGTAGAGGGTGGACCCAGGTTCCCCCCATCCCTCCATTCCCCCAACTCCTTACTTGATACCGGAGGAGTTGACCTGGACTCTGGGTTCCACCAGGGGGGAAGGTCTCTGGCCTGTTCCCCGATCCACTAGGTGGATCAGCAGAGACTGCGGGGATTATTCTTCCTTTTCCTCATGCTGACCAGTGAGGAGGCTAACTGAGTGAACGGCAGATTTGAGCCACGAAAGTGGCCAAACTGAGGGCTGCTGTGAACCTCTGAGGCGAGCAAATCTGCCAATAAGCACAGGACCCACCAAGGCAGAGGAAGAACTTTGTCACACCTCATTTACACCATCTGAGGATCTGGCCCAGGGTTTGTCTCTTGTTTTGTAAATACTGGGGAAATCATTGGGGTTTTGGGTTTAATTTTTGCCTTTTGTGCATGGATATTTTCCTTTTGTCTTGTGGTGACTGAAATGGGGCAGTTTACTGGTCCCCTTCCCTCACCTCTCTCTCACTCTTGGTCTGTAGGTTGCATACTGCTTAGCATCCCATGAACTGTTGCATTCTCCTGAAGAAATACTCTGACTGAATGTTATCATTATGGGGTGGCTGTTTTGGGAGTTTGTTTCTCTCTTTCACTCTCTGTCTCTAAAAGCTTTCTCTTGTTCCAAAGGTTTCACCTGCAGCTTTTAGCAACCTGGGGTTGGAATTCCCAAGCTGACATTGCGATGGACAATATTACTTTTGGAGTGGGCTGCTTCCCTGTTGGTGAGTTACAAAGCATTCTGAGCCTCTCAGATACTTTATATAGGATAATCAGAATACCGCTGATCCGGGCCTTGCAAGTTATGGTCTCCCTGCAGAGGGGACTCGGATTATCTGTGCTACATCTTATTGTGCTGTAGTATTTGGACATAGTGACTCTCAGCTCCTTCCCTGCGGAAGATTTCCTTCATTTACACAATTTTCCAGTGTATCTCTGCCTTCTTAATGCTCTTTCTTTTCCCTAACCTGCAATATCCCAGATCACATATTTTGGGACCTTTGCCCATCTTGACTGGAAGCACTGGCCTTGCAATTAGCTCAAAGGTAGAAAGATCATATTGCACTGTTCTTTAGTGACCCCTTCTGACCTACCTGCTGTGGAAATTGATAGACTTCAGAGTCACATTTAGTCTGAATCAACTAGTGGAAAGGTCACCGTAATGTATCGCCTTTGAGTGTGAGGGTAGGAAAATAACGGGACCTTGAGAAATCATTTCCTCCCCCTAGTACAAATGCTTTCTCTCTTTGACAAAAAGGGCTAAGATTATGACTACCGATACAATGAGTTTACTCCTCCCGGCTAGGAGAGGCTTCACATGTCACTGGTGGATGGGTAGTATGCAAGCAATCAAGCAATGAATACCACAAATACCTGTAACTTATTACAACGTATTCTACCTAGAAATCCAATCAAGTGCCTGGAAACACAGGAAGCCACCCTCATTGGCCTCAGGAATGAAGTGGGCCCTAAGTGCCAGTGGACTCTGGTGGGGCTCACACGTTAGGATGTTGGTTAAAGTGCGCAAAGGGGTTAATTTGCAGCCTGCAGAGCAGGTATGTGGAAGGAGGGCAAGGAAGCACTTGCTCTAGCACTTGGAAACATCAGCAGCTGACTTTAGTTCTTTAAACACTGAAAAAACTAGCACCTTTGTGAAAGAAACAGAACATAAGGAAAATACATAGTTCTTTTTCCAAACCCTGGCTGGCATCCTAAGCAAAATGTGATAACGGTGTCTCAACCTGCTCCCCATTTGTGCACAGCACAAAATCACCAAGGAGTCTGTCGTCATTCCACACAATTGCCTGTCTCTCTGCCCAGGAGGGCTTCGGGCCTGCGGGATCAGGGGTGGTTGAGTTTGCGACTGAGGTGAGTTAGCGGAACTATGCAAGGGAAGTATACGCAGCATCTGCCCACACTGTGCCTGGCTCAAGTCAGTGCTATCAGTCCTCTTCTTTGTGCTTCGCGGGGCATGACTTTCTGAAGGGCTGAGCGCTTAGACCTCCAGTTTGAATTCAACAGGACCTGCAGGTGCTCATCAGCTCTGCAAGTGAGGCCATACATCTACTCCAACATTTCTGCATTGCTAACTGCTGAAGGTACGTGGGTGTAGACTGGATTTTGGGTTTGGTCTGTAAACATTTCTCTGGTGTCTTTGGAATATAATTGAAGAAGAGATGAAGGTTTTCTAAAGGTGCCATCTCATTTCCGGTCTCAGTGTGAGATGTGGAGGGGACACAGATCTAGCCTCTCTTCTCATTCTTCTGCAAAAAGATGATGTTGGGAGCTAAAAGCGTGGGTATGTTAAACATGTAGGTCCAGATGTTTAGCTGGCATAAATCAGTATTGATTTGAATGGAGCTACAGCCATTTATAGCTGCAGAGGATCTGGCCTGGAAGGTACGATTCAGGCAGTGGAAGGACAGAGTGAAGAAACTGTGTTTCTTACAAGACTCGGGTTTACCACTGTTCTTTGAATCCTCATTGTGAGTTGACATTTTCTTCCTTTGAAAACAGCCTTCTATTCATCTTCTCATCCCTTTAATTCAGTTAGGTCACGGAGAAGCCCAGCAGCTCTGCTGTGTTTTCAGTAATGAAATTACTTCTCTCTGGCCAGGAGAGGCTTCACATGTCACAAATGAAGCCAATTAAGATCCAAGCAGAGAGAACTACATTCTTTGCAGAAGGGAGGCAAGAAGGAAGCATGGCAGCCTGGCAGGCAGGATTTGCTCCTTGTTAGGATGTAAATACTAATACCCAAATCCACAAAGATACTTAGGCACCTGAACCCCATATTAGGCACCTAAATCTTGGGTGGTGCCTAAATCTCAGTTTTAAGTTCCACTGCAATCCACAAGTCTCCCACCAAACCCTGTAGGTGCCCAAATGTTCTGGGTAAAAGTGCCCTCAGCTCTTAAATTTCTGTGTCTGACCATGCATACTGCTGCCTCACCTCAGGAATCTGGATACTTATCTCCCACCTAGACCTCAGAGCAAATTGTGAACTGTGGGGAGAGAGAGGTTTGCTTGCCTTACTTGCATGTGGAGCCTGATCCAGTAGGTGGCCCCTGAGTACCCCTCCTTTGAATTGGGTCTCATTCAAAATCCAGCCAGCTGCAGCAGTGCCTACCTTATGACTTTTAGAGCACTCGCATGGGATGTGGAAGACATGGGTTCAATCCCCCCATCTCTGCCTGAGGGGGAGAAAGGATTTGAACAGGGATCTCCCACCTCTGAGGAGAGTGCTCTAACCACTGGGCAATGCAGTATTCTGATGTGGGGCTCCTTCAGACTCTCCTGTTGCAGCTGTTCCACTGACTAAATAATGGAAGTGATTAGGGCAGGGGGACTGGACTCAGGGACTCCCAAGTCTCCCCCTCCTGCCTGCCCCCCCACCATGATTGAAAGATAAGCACCTAATTCAGGCTTTGTAGAGTACAGTGGTGTTCCTGTGATTTTCTACGCATCAGCAAGTTAGGTGTTGCAATGGTCAGTGTTGCAATGCCTAAATCCCTTTGTAACGGGGGGGTAGCTGTATTAGTCTGTATCCACAAAAACAACAAGGAGACTGGTGGCACCTTAAAGACTCCTTGTTGTTTTTGTAAATCCCTTTGTGGATCCAGGCCTAATTTCCTCATTAGTTCCAGTCCTCTCTCTTCTACAGAATGCAGCACTGGCTTTAAAGGAATTGTCTCTGAGCGGAAGGGCTGGGAATGGCAAATGGGGCTTCAAAGCCCTCATCACTGAGCCCAAGAGGCTAGTGGGATTTGAAAAATAGATGGTCTATTTCTGTGGATACTGAGAGCAGCTCAAGGAACACCAGTAAGGATTAGCAACAAACAGATAAGCACAGAAATTTGGATATAAACCCTCCTGCTTCAGGGCATAAATCAACCTCTGAAACATGTAGTTCTGGGCACTGCTGGAGCCAGGATACTAGATGAGATGGACCTGGGGTCTGATTCAGTCTCACAATTTTTATGAGAGAGGGAGAAGGTATCGTAAAGGGAAAGGGGACACTGCACTGGCTGACTAGCTAGAGCAGTGGTTTTCAAACTTTTTTTCTGACAACCCAGTTGAAGAAAATTGATGTCCATGACCCAATGGAGCTGGGGATGAGGGGTTTCGGGTGTGAGAGGGGCTCAGGGCTGCAACAGAGGGTTGGGATACAGGGGTGAGGGCTGTGGAGTGGGGCCGGGGGTGAGGGGTTTGGGGGGGCTCAGGGCTGGGACAGTGGGTTGGGGCACAGGCTTACCTCAGGTGGCTCCCAGTCAGTGACAGTGGAGGTGCTAAGGCAGGCTTCCTGCCTGTCCTGTCACTGCGGACTGCACTGCGCCCCGGAAGTGGCCAGCAGCGGGTCTGGCTCTTAGGCAGAAGTGCACAAGCAGCTCTGCACGGCTCTTGCCTGAAGGCACCGCCCCCACAGCTCCCATTGGCCAGGAGCTGGTGCTCAGGGCAGGGGCAGTGCGCAGTGCCCCGTGCCCTCTCCTGCCTAGGAGCCAGACCTGCTTCTGGAGGCGCAGCACAGTGTCTGAACAAGTAGGGACTAGCCTGCCTTAACTGGGCAGCACCGCTGATGGGACTTTTAACGGCCCAGTCGGTGGTGCTGACCAGAGCCGCCGTGACCCAGTGCCTTACATTCTGTGACCCAGCACTGGGTCGCGACCTGCAGTTTGAAAACCACTGGGCTAGAAGGCCAGATATTCAAAGGTGTCTAGGCACCTACTGGGATTACCAAAAGCACCTAGGCAGGTTAGGCACCCAGCTCCCATTGAAATCAATATCTGCATAGTTAGATGCCTGAATACCTTTGAAAATTTCATATTGCAACATGCTTAAAAGAATGTATCTTGAGCAATCACTGCCCTCTTGAGTGCTTAGAGGCTCTCTGCTTTTTCTCTCTTACCGTGCATCGCTCTGAGCTTCGCTGTATCTTGTTCTTATTAAGATTGCAGTCCCTGATGTGTGAAAGCAGACTCTGAGTTGGCTTGGCCTGCAGGATTAGATTTAATGCTGGACCTTACTTGTGCTTTCATAAAAGATTTGTTTTTATCATGGCCGGTCTGTCCCGGGGAGCTCTGTATGACAGGTGTCCGGTTCCTGATTTCCAGGCTCCCACTGTGGGGGACAATGACTGTGGAGGCACCATGCTTGGCTCTTGAGATGGACAGAAGGGAATGCAATGATTTCGCTGATTTAGTACCAGCATTCACTGGAAATTTAATAAATCAGCAAAGGGGCTGTTGGGGAGCTGATTCTACTTCCTGATTCTCTGCCGCTGCTGCAATACAGGTTAGAGAGGCTTGGCGGTTACTTCATTTTGCACTGGCTGGGATCCCTAAGGGACCATACACCATTTGGGCCACTACCTCTCCCCATTACCAACACCACGTTTGCAGCAGGGGCTGTGAGAAAGGAGGTGTAGGAGAGAGCCACTTCATCTCTGTGCCTCCAGAAGACTCCCACGGTCTGCGGGGATTCCCAACAGGAGACCTGCCCCCAGGGCTGCAGTGTGGGGTCTCTACGTAAAAGAATAAATGGACACAAATCAGTTGTCAAGAATTATAACATTCATAAACCAGTCGGAGAACACTTCAATCTCTCTGGTCACTCGTTTCTGATCTCAAAGTGAGTATCCTTCAACAAAAAAACATCGAAAACAGACTCCAACGAGAGACTACTGAATTGGAATTAATTTTCAAATTGGATACAATTAACTTAGGCTTGAATAGAGACTGGGAGTGGTTGAGTCATTATACTAAGTGAAACTATTTCCCCTTGTTTCCTCCTTCCCCTCCCCCCCCCACTGTTCCTCAGACATTCTTGTTAACTCCTGGAAATGTGCTGGAAATGGCCCACCTTGATTATCACTTCAAAAGGTTTTCTTTCCCTCCACCCCACTCTCCTGATGGTAATAGCTCATCTTAAGTGATCACTCTCCTTACAATATATATTTTTTTCATGGTCTCTGTGTATATATAAAATCTCCTCACTGTACTTTCCACTTTATGCATCCGATGAAGTGAGCTGTAGCTCACGAAAGCTTATGCTCAAATAAATTGGTTAGTCTCTAAGGTGCCACAAGTACTCCTTTTCTTTTTGCGAATACGGACTAACACGGCTGCTACTCTGAAAAGTGTGGGATATGTAGGGGAGGGTGAAGTCAGAATGACTGGTGGGGAGGGGGATCCTGAGAATTACATAAGGGACATGGAAGACCTAATCCCTTAAGTAAAAACAATTCAAATCAGATGAAATGAAGATTTCCGAGTAAGCAGCCTCATCTGAACATGGAGTGAGTGATGGAGATCAGAGAGCCCATTGCTCTGCAGATCTCTCCTACATACACATACCCCAAAGTGTCATCTAGCAACTCATGATCAGAGGCCTTCCCTGTTCCATATGCTTATAAACCCCTCCCCCCCCACCCCCACACACAGAGTAGGGGACCAGACAGAAGATGGAATAGACTGAAACACAGACCTTTGGAGCTTGCACCTTCCTGTATATAGAACATACCCTCCTATGCATTCATTTCTCTGCAGTCTATAAAATGCTGGCATTCTAAGCGGTAGCAATAATTGATGGGAGCAGCCTGATGCTCAATGAGGCTAATGGATGTAGTTCTTGGTCTGGCGAGCATAAAGGAGACAGAAGGTTTGGAAAAGGAGGAAAGGGTGTTTGTTTGGAAACGAAGAATTGCCCTAGGACATGCTGTTAGGATGCTACCTTGCTAAAAATCCAGCCAGAGACACAGACTGAGGCTGTGTTATGGGGACTGATTTACATTCCTTTGCTCTGGCTAAAGTGCTTGAGTTTATTGTACATCTCTGGATGCTAGACGCTATGCTGGAAAAATGGTCTTGACCTTCTGGATTCATAATTAATTTAACTCAGGCCCTCAGTTTTTGTTACAGCTGTAAGTTTGACACCTCTGTCAGGTGAAGTCCTCTGTCTATCCACAGAACAGATAAATTATGGAAAGAGTCAATACAACACTCTCCTTCACTGTCACCTATTAGTGTGCTTCAAGTCAGACCTGCAGAGAATACCCCTAAGGGAGAGGTCAGTTCAGTTTTCATGGCTCAGTTTGGTAATTGGCCTCTGCTGAGACTGCTGATGAGGGTGTTAATTAATGCTAAATGTAGTGGTGGCTTTTTGAAGGGATAACTGTCCAGCTGGAAGTGAATGGTCATGCATTTAGGGATTAATAACAAGAATTTTAGTTATAAGCTAGGGACGCATCAACTAGAAGTAACGGAGGAGGAAAAGGACCTTGGAGTATTGGTTGATCATAGGATGACTATGAGCTGCCAATGTGATATGGCTGTGAAAAAAGCTAATGTCGTCTTGGGATGCATCAGGAGAGGTATTTCCAGTAGGGATAAGGAGGTCTTAGTACCGTTATATAAGGCACTGGTGAGACCTCACCTGGAGTACTGTGTGCAGTTCTGGTCTCCCATGTTTAAGAAGGATGAATTCAAACTGGAACAGGTACAGAGAAGGGCTACTAGGATGATCCGAGGAATGGAAAACTTGTCTTATGAAAGGAGACTCAGGGAGCTTGGCTTGTTTAGCCTAACTAAAAGAAGGTTGAGGGGAGATATGATTGCTCTCTATAAATATATCAGAGGGATAAATACCAGAGAGGGAGAGGAATTATTTAAACTCAGTACCAATGTGGACACAAGAACAAATGGATATAAACTGGCCACTAGGAAATTTAGATTAGAAATTAGACGAAGGTTTCTAACCATCAGAGGAGTGAAGTTTTGGAATAGCCTTCCGAGGGAAGTAGTGGGGGCAAAAGATCTATCTTGCTTTAAGATTAAACTCGATAAGTTTATGGAGGAGATGGTATGATGGGATAACATGGCTTTGGTAATTAAATATTCATGGTAAATAGGCCCAATGGCCTGTGATGGGTTTTAGATGGGGTAAGATCCAAGTTACCCGGGAAAGAATTTTCTGTAGTATCTGGCTGATGAATCTTGCCCATATGCTCAGGGTTTAGCTGATCGCCATATTTGGGGTCGGGAAGGAATTTTCCTCCTGGGCAGATTGGAAGGCCCTGGAGGTTTTTCGCCTTCCTCTGTAGCATGGGGCACGGATCACTTGCTGGAGGATTCTCTGCTCCTTGAGGTCTTTAAACTACAATTTGAGGACTTCAATAGCACAGATATAGGTGTGAGGTTTTTTTGTGGGAGTGGTGGGTGAAATTCTGTGGCCTGCGTTGTGCAGGAGGTCAGACTAGATGATCATAATGGTCCCTTCTGACCTAAATATCTATGAATCTATGAATCTATGAATGAGCTCAGTTTGTGTTGGCCACTGAACAGGCATTAGATGGTGTGATTGAGGTGTACAAACCTCAGACTGGAAAGAAGGGGTTAAAGAACTGCTCTGGGCCAAGTTGGCTTCACCCTGCCACACCTGTAAAACATGCATGGAGTGGTGTGTACAATATCTGATCAATGCTGCTTGTGACTGTTTCGATGTTGAGTCATCTCTCCCTGTTTTCTCTCCACAAGCAAAATTTGTAAAAAAATGGCTACCTTGCCACTTTATGAAATCTGGAACTTGCAAAATCATAAAAGAATGAAAATGCAAATTAGAAGGGCATTTCACAAGCTGATCTGCACGCACACAAAAACTGGGAATCAACATTTCTCAGAAAACAAAATTTTGAGAACTTGGAAACTTTGTCAAATGAATTAGCAAAAAATGTATTGTGAAATTTCATGAATGTTTTTGCACCACCATTAGTAGTCTATTAACATTCAGTCATTACTGAGCTGATTAAAAGCAGGATGTCCATTATCAATATGTAATATTCCATTATCGATTCTCCTGGGTCATGCAGTCCCTGAATATTCTTTGTTAATCATAGTCAAGTTTATGTTTAATACTCTGGTTTACTGCATGTAAATGCAAACTAAGGCCCTTTTCCTGCAGTTGGCTAAATGGGGGTAGAGCCCTGTATCCATGCAGAGTCCCTTTTACTTCAGTGTGGCTTCATGCGGCAGCGGGCAGGTCCCTGTGCCTGAGCAAAGCCAAGGATCAGGACCCAAATGATTTGTAAGGATAATTGAAAACAGAAGTTCTTTAAAGTACTAAATTTCCTTTCTCCCTGTCTCTTTCTCTGGCTTCCTTTTCTCTCTCTCTCTCTCCTCTTCTTTTCCATTCATTCTATGACACATATGCACATCACATACACATGACAGAACTCTGTTCCTTTTGCTCCAGTAGTCCACGTGACATAAGGGACACCATAGTCACTTCTCTGCTGCTTTGCAAAGGGGACTTTTTTATTTTAATAAAATGATTGTGCCTGATTTATCTGCAGTTTGGTTGAAATACTCTCTTTTTTTGCCCCCATCTCTTTCTCATCCATCCCACGCATGGTGACAGGAAGAAGACAAAGCCATTCTGCTGGAAAGCACCAATACCCACGGGAAATCAGTATCATGGATGAGAATCTCTTGAACCCATTGGAAGAGCCCTCCCTTTCAGGTAGATAGCTCCATACTGAAGCCCTGACTCCTGAGTTCAATAGACGGTCCTGGATCAAGTTCCTGCCTTACAGATAGAAATTCCCATAGTTAATTAGTGGATCCTTGTGTCTCAGGCAGATGGCCCATACTTGAGCTCTGTCTCTCACTCATTTCCATACCGGAGCCTGGTCCCTGGTAAATAGTCCTTGCAACAGCCCATCCTTACTACTTTATCCAGACTCCTGAATCTGGAAAACTGGGCCAGAAATTCCACAATGGCCATTGCTGAGTTTTTTCAAGTTATTTTTCTGACACCAACCAGAGCATGGAAGCACAGAAGCAACACCAAAAAGTCTGGATCAGCTCTTATTTTAATCTAACTAGTGGACTCCTCATTTCTAGTCAATGCATACCCAGATAGAGGTTAAATAATCATATGGTTAAACACAAAGGACCTGAATAAGTCCCGATCACATCCTGTGAGGTGCTGAACACAACCAATTTCCAACAACTTCAATGGGAGTTGAAGGAGCTCAGCACCTTTCAGGAGATGATTAGCATCTTGTAGTATTAGGCCTAAAGGAATAATCAGAATGACTTGGTATTTTCTGTGTAGCAATAAAAAATATGCAGACCACATGGCCTTTTTATAAAAATAGTATATACAAGAATTCCTATGGCGCTCAGACCATACCAGGGGCTCTTGCAAAGAATCCACGAACAGATGCAAACATTGCATCACACTCCTTTTTTTAAAAAAAATATATATTAGCGGGTTTTGAGCCCAGTCCTGTTCCAGCTGACGTTCAAAATAACTTCAATGGGAGCAGGATTGGACTTTTTACTTGGAATAAGATTTTTATTAGCCACCCAATATTCTGCCTCCCTGCTCCCCTTTGGAATTAAACAGACATAAAGAGTCACTATCTTATATACAAGGCCCCTGTATTTCATAATTTGGTGATTCTGTTACCTACCCATTACCTCAGATTCGAACCTTTCGTCCTAAATAAAAATTTTGTGTTTAATGTTGCAGTGAAAACCCGGAAAGCAAGAATCAAGTGAAAATCAATGCAGTGCTGTTTGCCTGAGTTTGCAAAAGCCTGGAATAATATTTCTGAGGGGTGGGAACTGCCCCATAATTCCTGTTGACACAGATTTTTGTGGATTTCTTGGTGATTAAACTAGGAGATTCATGAACAAACAAATGTCACATCACACCCCATTCAATAATGTTAGTAGTATTTGTTTAGAAGCAAGACAATTATAAGCCAGTCAATGTTTCAGCAATATCTGTCTTCTGCCGGGTTTTAAAATCATCAGACACATTCACTTTGTCATACATATATGCATCAGGATTTTATTAACATAGTTTTTGTGCATAATTATAACTATGTTAAAAGAACATTACGTTTTCAAAGTCAAGGACCCAAAAGTTAAGAAATGTCAGAATTAAGGTTGCCTATGAAACCTTAATTCAGCCCCCTTGTGCATATGAAGTATGATACAGTTTTTTTATTACATGATCACATACTGTTTTTTCCACAGGACTCCTGCCTCGTTCAGTGCACAGGATGGACAGTGCTCCTATAATGAGCTGCTAGCCAATATTTTGTCTTATTGACTAAAATCACATTTACTTCACATTATTCAAACCTTGCGCTGAAGAAAGAATTGTTAATTTCCTCGTGGGTTTTTCTGGGGCGTTCATCACTATGGTATCTGAGTGCTTCATAAATATCAATAAATTTAATTTTACCACACCCCACTGAGGTGAGGAGCAATTATCCCCATTTTACAGATGGGGAGCTGAGGCATAGGGAGGTTAAGGTCAAAAATATCCACTAATTTCAGGTGCCAAATTTGAGATAACTAGGATCTGATTTTTCAGAGTATTTAGGATTATATAACACTTCATAGGTTGAAAGTACAGCTCCCAATGACTAGGATTGCAGCTGTGAGTGCTCAACATTTCTGCAAATCAGACCCCCAGGTATATTGAATCAGGCACATACAAAATGAACACACAATCCGTCACTACCAAAAGCAAATACTATTCCAGGATGTACTCGCAGGAATGTTGAAAGCAAGACACTAGAATTAATTCTGCAGCTCTACACAGCATTAATAAGGCCTCAGCTGGAGTACTGTGTCCAGTTCTGGACACCATACTTCAGGAAAGATGTGGACAAATTGGAAAAAGTCCAGAAAAGAGCAACAAAAATTATTCAAAATCTAGAAAACATGACCTACAATGAAAGATTGAAAAAAATGGGTTTATTTCATCTGAAGAAGAGAAGATTGAGGGGGACATGATAAGTCTTCAAGTACATGAAAGATTGTTATAAAGAGGAAGGTGATACGTTTTTCTCTTTATCCACTGAGGACAGGACATGGAGTAATGGCTTAAATTGAAGCAAGGGAGATTTAGGTTAGACATTAGGAAAAACTTCCTAACTGTCACAGTAGTTAAGCAGTGTAGCTAACAAATTACCCAGGGATGTTGTGGAATCTCTATTATAGGTTTTTCAGAACTGGTTAGGCAAACACCTGTCAGGGATGGTCTTAGATAATTCTTAGTCCTGCCTCAGTGCCGGGGACTGGACTAGTGAGGTCCCTTTCCGTCTTACAGTTCTATGATTCTATGCAACCATCCTTTCTCTTCTTGCAATCCCCTTCCTTATTCACTATATACCTTCCAACTTCTATAACAAATTAATCAGGGACCCTACAGCCAATAGCCTCCTTCACTATACAGCTCTGATTCATCCCAAGAGCACCATTCATCCTGTGCTTTGCATGAGGCAGGGGTCCTGTGCAAAAACAAAACAAAACCTGTATGCAATCAGGTAAGTAAAGATTGTATCATAATGCATACGCACAAGGGGGCTGAATTAAGGTTTTGCACACAACCTGAATAATTCAGGGATTTCCTGATTTCTGACACCTTGGCTTTGCAACATTAATGTTCTTTTAGCACAGCTTTTGTGTGTAGTCATAACTATGTTAAGGAAAACTTTGATGTATACATATGACAGAATGAATGTGTGTGATGGTTTAAAAATTCTGCACAAGGCAGATATTGCTAAAGCTGGGACTGGCTTATAGTTGTCTTGTATCTAAATTAATATCACCGAATGGTGTGATGTGAAATTTGTTTTTTCATGAATCTCGTAGGTTAGTCACCAAGGAATTTACAGAAACATGTATCAACAGGAACAGTTGCTGCTTTTTGATGTCATTTGCCCTGTGATTGCGGAGGGGTTGTGTGGGTATTGTATCTGACTATGAAAGGGAGGCTGACATCTCTAGGCTCAACTCTCACTGTTTTTGTTGCAGGAAATGTGCCTGTTGTTCTTTGGTGGTTCACAACCTGTGGTTCCAGTGGCCCCCGAGGACCAACTCAAGCACAGTGCGACAGCGCCTATTACAACACCAACATCTCAGTGACTGTAGAGAAAGAGGGACCACTCCGAGGGGTGCAAGTGTGGAGAGTGCCAGCAACAAACCGATACTTGTGAGTGTCAGTGTATGCTGGGGACCAGAAAGGCAGTCAGCTAGCAGCTTCCACTTACCATAGCATTTGTACACCCTTTAGTGCAGCAACATCTGTTGGGAGTGGCTGAGTGTGGGGTAAATGTGAGTACCTCAGAGCCAGCAGGAGTCACAGTGGAGAGCTACAGTTCAGGAACAATGTAAGTGAGGAGTTATTGGGAGGAGTGAAGTAGCACTGATAGTGAGGAGCTCGGGACTGGAATGGCCTCGAGGCTGTGGGACTGTAGGGGTGCTGTCTGTGGGGAGCTCACTTTGAGGCTGTGATGGTTTTAGAGAACTGGCTGCAGGGAGCTCAGGAACGGAGTCACTTTGGGGTTGTGACCGTGCAGGAGCATTGGCATGGGAAGCTCATGGCTCGAGTTGCTTTGGGGCTGTGGGTGTAGGGTTTCTGTCTCGCTAACTGCTTCCTTTCTTTTTCAGGATATCTGCATATGGAGCAGCCGGAGGGAAAGGAGCCAAGAACCACAAGAAGAGATCGCATGGGGTCTTCATCTCCGCCACCTTCCAGCTGGAGAAAGATGAGCTCCTCTACATCTTGGTGGGGCAGCAGGGGGAGGATGCCTGCCCAGGGGTGAGGGACACACACACACACACACTTGTCACTGGGCACAACCACATTACAAATAAGCTGCAGACCCCCTCAGTGAGTGGGCTTAGGGTTTGGCTGTACTGGTGATGAAGGGCAGAAATCCCAGACCTGAGCGAGTAAAACCCAGAAAGGGAATTGGGAGGAACCAATGAGCTGAGCTAAAAAGAATCTTCTGAAAACAAAAACAAGGAAATCTGAAATGAAGAGCATCCTCCAAAAGCACAAGCATAAAAGTCTGCTTTAAAATCCTGGTGTTCAAAATAGAAAGCTGCCCCTTTCACTTACTTTAACAGGGCAGTCACAGCCAACTGCTAGGTCTGAGCTGCATGTTCCTGGTCACAAACAGCATTTCTTCACAGTAGGGATTTTATCAGGCCTGCCAGGATTTGAGATCATTACTTGTATTTATAGTAGTGCCTCAAGGCCCCTGTTGGGATCACAGCCCCATTGTGTTAGGCACATATAGTAAGAAGTGGTCCCAGCCCTGAAGAGCTTACAATCTTATGGCTGGATTCAAAGCTTGTTAAAGTCAATGGGGATCTTTCCATTGACACCAATGGCCTCTGCAAACACAAAGAAACACAGGGAAGAACAAACTCCAAAGATGTGTGTAGCTCAGTGTCCCCCAAAAAATCCAAGCTGAGAAACAATTTTTCTGTATTTTCTCTGTGTAGTCTAGTGCTTTGTGCAGGGAATGGGGAGCTAGGACTGCTGGGTTCTATTCCCAGCCTTGCCACTGACTCATTGTTCAACCTTGTGCAAATCAACTCATCTCTCTGTTCTTGCATTTCCTCACCAGAACAATGAGTACAAATAACACTGACCTATCGAATAGCAGTATTCTGAGAATTAATTAGAAAGCATTTTAAGATCCTGGAATGTAAGGAGCTCTAGGGGTGCAATGTATTAGCATTTGTTATGAATAATAAAACTAATATGGGCTCATTGCCTTTCCCTGATTCTGCTGTGAGCCTTTCTTATGTCACTTGCACATGTGACGTGTGTTCCCAGCTCAGGAGACGCTTGTCAGGGGCCAAGGGACAGGTCACTTACCAAGCTAGTGGTCCATCCACAAGGAGAACATATACTATGTGTGCAGATCTATGCATGCAGACCAGACTGTGTTGATCTCTAACTGTATCTGTTGTCTCCTTCAGGGGAATGTTCAGACCCAGAAGATTTGCCTGGGGGAGTCATCTCTCATTGAAGAAGATTACAAACTGAAAAAGGATCTGAAGGACTGGGCTGGAGGAGGGGGTGGAGGTGGAGGAGCCACCTTCATCTTTAGAGTAAGTCTTCCCTCTTTCCAGTCCCCTGCTGGACAGTGTCCAGCAGAAGAGCTAGCTTTCACTAGTGATCATGTGATAGCATCGTATCAGCTGTTTCAGGAAGTTGAAGGAAGGGAGGGAATGTTTTACAAAAATGCAAATTCCTCCTATCCTCATTCCCCCTCATTTCAATCACCTGCTAGCTACTGCCTCCTCGGCACTGTCAGCCCAAGCAACAATACCAGGACTGGAAATCAAACCAGGGTCTGCTGCTTAACACTGGTACTGGTCCAGCCTCGACAACTGGTGTTTAATTGGACCTGCCTCAGATACTTGTCACAGGTGGCAGAATGCCCTGAATAATGATGTCAGGAGACAATCTGCAGCATTACTCTGGGCTATGGCCAGTATTGTATGAGCTGCTTTTATGCTTACTGATGCAATGAGTTAGGTGAGTTCTCTCATCTGAGAGGTTGAAGGGTTTTCTGGTATCTGATGGTTTTGAGCCTGCTGCACCTTTCAGCTGTCCTGCGTACTGAATTGTATTTGTCCTTGAGCAGCTGAGGGATGGGGTTTTCGAACCGTTGCTCATCGCTGCAGGAGGAGGGGGAAAGGCATACCTGAGAGATCAGGACAGCTCCCTGGATGATGTGCCCCTGGAGCAATTTGAGAACACCACAGCAGTTCCTGGAGTCAATGGGAGAACTGGGGCAGCAGGTGAGGCCCTGTAGCAATACAAGGTCTGGATTTGATGGCTGAACACACAAAACTGGCCTGCAGACATTAAGCAACACAAATCCTTTTGATTCATATTAACTTTTCTGTGGGAGTAACCCACTGAGACATGAATGGTTCTTCCTCAAGTGCTTGCTGTAGATATGTGCATGTCCTGTGCACTGGTGCCAGGCAGTTTTTCCTAGCAGCACCCATGGGGTGGCCCCAGCTATCTCCTAGCTCCTTGTGCTCCCAACAAGGGTATAAAATGTGAAGGAAAGTCTATGAGTTTATAAGTAAGACACTCTGACCACGACCATAACAGCTGTTTCTTTGGCTATGACAAAAGAGACTTCTCTGATCATAGCACAACCATCCGTGTCGATACTGCTGATGCCAGAGGCTTAAGCCAGGGAGCCATGGCCCAGTTGCTCTTTAAAGGGATGGACACCAGTACATGTAGTTAGCAAGTGCTTTTCACAGCTAGCTTAGCAACAGAGAATATAGACCCTGCACTGGGTTTTCATCATGCAAGCTGCATTGATGGACATCCTCACTCCCTTGGTGAGGGGGTCAACTTGAATGCAGGTACATCTTAGACAACCCGTAAGAGATATTTTCTCTCTCTTCACACACTTTCCCCCACTCCACTCTGCCCATACCCTGCTCACCTGCTTTTCTCTCTCTTTTTTTTTTTCTGCAGGTGGAGGTGGTGGCTGGGAAGACACCACCCTGTTTCCTCAGACTGGGAAGTCCCTCCTGGAGGGTGGAGAGGGAGGCCAGGCCTGTCCCCAGTCACTAGCCAAACTCCAGTGGGCCACCTCAGGTGGTTTTGGTGGAGGAGGAGGAGCTTGTACATCTGGCGGGGGCGGTGGAGGCTACAAAGGTAGGTCTGTTTGCCCTATCATTTAGGGGAATGGAGATTATAGGTACTGGGAACATTGCTCTGGATCTGAAAGGATATTTAACCATCCTTTCGCCTGCCTTTGACCTGTCTAGAGGGAAAATGATGATTCATTCTGTTGAAAACTAACCTATTTGCACCAAATTGAACCACGGCATACTTTTGGATAGAAGGGCTCTGCCAGCCCTGATGGGTCTAGGATGAATGATTTCATTTTCCTCTTTGAGGACACGAGATAAACACATTATCTCACTAGCAAATCCCAGTGGAACTCCATACTTCAAGAGACCAATGCAAAGTAGGGACCCTGGCATCTCATGGCCACCACACCTTTGCTGTCATTCAGCATGTGCACATGATGGTGCCTCTTTTTGTCTAGGTGGGCATGTATCGGATGTTGATGATATCACAGCTGATGGGCAGGATGGTGTTTCCTTTGTGAATCCAGCTGGGGAGATCTTCCTGCATCCCCTGGCAGGTAAACCACACTTTTTCTATTCTCCCACCACCGTCTTTCCTCCCCTTTCCCTCCTGTCTCTCCTCTCCTTCCTTCTGTCCCTTTCTATAACCTCCACCCATACATGTACTCTATGATGCAGAACCTCGGGTAATGTAAATTGTCATAGTTCCATTGCCTTCAGCTTACACTAGCTGAGCATTTTCCCCCTACAACTCTCTCCTAGGCTGAGAGGTGACACCAATCTTCGGGTACAGTTATATGTATTCAGTCCTGGCCTTCCCCATCCCCTTTCCCCATTGCACCTCAAGGTTAATCCAGAGGTCATGCTCTTGGGCGTGAATTTCAGTGCCAGTACTCATTCACTTCTCCTGGTACTCCTCAAATGGTTGACGTCTGGACTGTGTTATGTTGGGATGTGTGTTTTCTTAAGTAGGGAGACTAGCATTACAGCTCCTGCATTTGCTTTCTACCTTTACATGGGAGAAGATAAACTAAACCCTTCTGTTCCGTCTGGTTCCTTCTCATTCAGCCATGGAGAGCCACGGGGAGGCGGAGATTCAGGTCTACCTGAACTGCAGCCACTGCCACTCGGGCAACTGCAAGCGGGACCTTGACACCAATCTGCCTATCTGTATTTGTGAGATGGGAGCCGTGCTGGCCAGTGACAATGTCACCTGCATAGGTAATAGGTGGAGCTTTATACTCACAGAATTTCTTCTGTCTTCTTTGCATCTCCCCTCCTTCCAGCTTTCTCAAGGTAAAGATACTTGACTCATAAATGATATTGTTCCTCTCTGTTGCCTGCCATCAGAGAGATTTCAAACTTTAAACAAGTTAATCTTCCCAGCATCTCTGGGAGCTGGGTATTATCTACGTTTTACAGGCTGGTAAACCGAGACCAAGGGACAGATTTTCAAAGACACTAAGACATAGGTAGGCACCTAATGAGATTTTCAAAAGCACCTGAGCAAGTTAGGGGCCTAAATTCTATTCAAATCAGTGAGAATTAGGTGTCTGTCCTGGTTAGAAAATCTCACTTTTGAAAATCTCACCAGGTGCCTATCTGTATCTTTAAATATTTTTGAAAGTCTGGCCCAGAGAGGTTAAGAAGTTTGCCACAGAGCTGGAAATAGATCAAAGATCTTCTGACTGCCATTCTTCTACTCTAACTACTAGACAATGTTCCTTCATTGTAAAGTCTTAGATCAGCAGTTCTCAACTGGGGATCCGCAGCCCACTGTGGGGCTGCAAGCAGGTTTCTGGGGGTCTCCCAAAATAAACCTGGCTTCAGCCCCAGGCGGCGGGGCTTGGGATTCAGCCCTTGGTGGCGAAGCTTGCTGGGTGTGCCACCTCTCCCCCCGGCTCACCTCAGCGAGCCACCCAGGGTGTGGGTCAGCACCAGCAGCAAGTTTCACACTGAGTAAGGAAAATAAAAATAATATTCAGTTATTTATTTTTGTACCTATATTATCCTTTTTTTATAGTGTGTGTGTGTGTGTGTGTGTGTTTGTGTGTGTGTGTAACTGTGTAATGATCAATTAGGTCAAGAAACTGGGGATGAGCCAGAGAGTCTGCATAGTTGGAAAGGGGAGCCTAGATGGGAGTGAGCACCATTCTTTGGAGGAGAGGGGGAAGACATCTCTCTGTATTTCACTCTGGAGAATGCAGGATTGTGAGGAGTGTTGGGAGTAGATGGGACTGAAAACTCCAGACACCATTTCAGTGCCAATACTCATTCACCTCTCCTGGCGCTCCTCAAAAGGGTGACCTTGCAGACCAGGATGAGTTGCACCACCCCAAAGCCTCAAAAACTGAATGTTGTTTGAGTTGAAAGCATGACATCTGTAAAAGAGCACAGTGTAAATTCATCTGACAAGCAAACAATGCATTCTGAGAGAACTTTGCAGCTGAAAGTTCCCCAATGGGGATCCAGGGCAAATGATCGTTTTCAGAAGGGATTGTTTTATCAGTAAGGCTACATTTTAGTCATGGGTATTTTTAGTAAAAGTCATGGACGGGTCACGGGCAGTAAACAAAAATGACTTGTCCATGACTTGTACTGTATACCCCATACTAAATGTTGGGGGGTGGGGCGGCTTGGGGGGTGCCATGGATGCTCATGGTGGGGGAGGGGGTGACCCAGAGGACCCAAGGTCCTCGGGGATGGCCCAGGGGGCGCCGTGGGTGCTGGGGGGGTGGCCCAGGGGGTGCCGTGGGTGCTCAGGATGTGGCCTGGGGGTGGGGGGTGCTGCGGGTACTGGGTATGGGGGTGGGAAGCAGCAGGAAGCCCAAGACCCCTGCTAGTGCTGTGGGGGGCGGGGTTGGTGGGGCAGACAGACTCCCTACCCGGCTCCTTGCAGCTCCCTGGAAGCGGCGACATGTCCCTCCCTCAGCTCCTAGCTCCGCGCACTGCCCCCATCCCAAGCGCTGGCTCCACCATGGGCAGTCTGTGCTGCACTGGCAGCTGCAGAAGTCATTGCGGTCCTGGAAAGTCATGGAATCCATGGCTTCCGTGACCTCCGTGGCAAACTTGCAGCCTTATTTATCTGTAAACATCTTGGGTTAAACACATCTCTCGTGTAACACCACCAGATAGAATGACTGAATAACATGGAGTTACACTAGAGATGAATCTGTCTCCTTCTTTTCACACCAGTTAATACCCATTTGACTGATAGTCATCATTATTTTCTAACACTGTCTCTTGCAACTCTGAGACATGGAGCTTCCATAGGGGAATTCCAGCTGGTGGGCAGTGCTGTTTTCCATCTATCAGGAACCTGAAGAACAGAATAAGGGATATGTTTGTTTTAAGCTGTTCATGTTTAGATAATTACATTGGTTGAACAGTGATTTATGAGTGTTTACGACTCCCGGGGCCCTAATGGAATTTGCTGTAACATGCAAATGAAGGTCCTTCACCACCATCATCATATTACTTTTTGGAAGGGGGGAACCATGGCGGGAGAGGTTTTTTAATGGGGCTGTGGTTGTCTGCTGGTTAATGTGTCTGTGTCTTTGTTTTGGCCAGTTCCTCACAGCCCCATCCCAGAGGGACACCTTCCTCTTCCACTCCTCTTAGCTGTGGTCATTGTGATTGCAGTGCTTGGAATGGCTCTGGCTTGTGGCAGCCTATCCATCGGTAAGGAACATTTTTGGCTTGTATTCGTATACTCGTTCCTGCTGTTGTATTAATCTATATGGAATATATGTGCCCAAAGAGTCAAAGTTGTTACCATGACCCTGTCACTGTCCCATGTTAAACTGTTAAACAAGGGTCAGAGTTTGATATATAGAGACCTCAGTTTGATATATAGAGACCTCAGTTTGTTTCGTTCCATGCCAAACAGACTAAGAAATGTATGCTAAAGTTTGGAGATTTATTGGTTTGGATACAATGAGAGAAAGAGCTAAAACAAGTTATGAAGCAGTTTAAAATTGAATGATTATGTAAAATGGATTTAACCAAAATCTATTAAAAGTGCCTTTTAAAAGAGAGTCTCTCTTATTTTGCCAGCCAACCCTTCTTGATGGGGGGGGAGTCTGGGGGGAAAGGGTTAGGTCTGTTGCTGTTCCGAGATGGGAAGGGTGGTGACCTGTCCTGCTTTTGACAAATAGACAGATCCGAGGGGGAGAAAAGACAGGATAGTAAAGAGGGGAGAAATACAGCTTTTGCTGATGCTGCCAAGATTCCGGGTGGCAGGTCAGTCCCAGGCAGATGCTCTAGATTGGTGGGTTGGCCATAACACCATTTGCCCTGGGCTCAGGCTCCTCTTCTGGTTGGGGACATCATCAGGCTGGGCTGGTCCCCTCTCCTTCACCAGTCTCTCTCAGGCAGGGCAGAGCAGGTTGGACCATCTCTTTTCATTGTACTGGTACTGCATGGTACAGTTGACCTCAGGATCAAATGGAAAGCCAAGAGAGAAGGAGAGAGACAGGGCAGGATGAAAAATAGCAGGGCCGAAAGGAATGCAGAAGGGAAAGGGAGACAAAGCAGGATCTCGCATGTCTCCGGCTGGAGTCTCCGCTGGTGCGGCAGTGATAGCCAAGTGTCCCCACTAATGTGCTGAACTCTGGGTTTTACGATGATGCGATAACTTTTGGGATCTGCAGGAGAAGGACAAAGTCCCTGGAGTGGAGCGGAGGCCTGTCAGCCTTTCTCTTCCACCAGGAATTGCTCAGTTGACCCACTTGTCCTCAACCCTGAAAATTTCTTTGTAAAGGCCTTGAAAGAGGGGTGCTGGGCAGAATAGTCCATTTTCTCATTATAATTGCAACGCTGCTCAACCCCACTGTCCCCGACCTGGCTTTTCCCAGCCTCTGAGTTGGCCCCGCTGGAAGAAGGGAGCCCACCTTAAAGCTATATTCTGCTAACCATGGTACTGATGGGGAATTGAGAGGGGCTCCAGCCAGGAGACTGCCGACTACCAGCCAAAGCCAGAGGAAAACTAGTCTGCCTGCAGATTATATTGCTGCTGCTGCTAATAATTGGGGCCAGACTATGTTCTATCCTTGCGTAAGTCAAGGCATGGGGAGCCAGCAAGAAACATCACCCTTTGCCTGCCCCATGTAAGGATGGGGCACAGTAGTAGCCCCATGAGCAGGGACTGCGCTGGCCTTGCTCCTTCTGGGGAGAAAACCACTTAGAAAGACCACTAGATCACTTAGCAGGCCCTCCTTTAGCAGCCACTAATCCATAGACTGCCGTCATGACCACTGGTTAAAGACAGAACTCATTCAAGAGCATGGCATGCTCTCAGTCTGATTGCCACTTGCTTTGTTGTTTTGCTTGAGAGACAGCAAGTCCTCTTGCTCATTGGTTCAGGGGAGTCTGCCCCAGAGAAAGGGAGATGGAGCCAAGGCTCCAGCCAGGGTCCAGGACTACATATGGCCAATACTCCATGCTCGTGTATCACATTCAAGACGGAGAAGTTGCTGCAAAGAGAAAGAATGGGGATGATGCTGGGGATTTAAGAATATTACTTGGATTCATAACTGCTGACTTGGTCTCTTTGTGTTGTTGATTGTTCTGTGCTGCTGATATTGTTTCCTCTGCTCTACCCACATGTTGACATTTCACCCTCTGTTCTTTTGTGGTGTGCTCCCACAGTTTATCACCGTAAGAAGCAGCAGCTGGAAGGAGCCAGAGCACGACTGCAGAGCCCAGAATATAAACTAGGCAAAATCCGCACCTCCACCATCATGACTGATTACAACCCCAACTACTGCTTTGCAGGGAAGGCTGCCACGCTGAGCGAGCTGAAGGAGATCCCCCGGAAAAACATCTCCCTGCTTCGGTAAGGCTTGCTGCTGGGTCTGCTCCTTGATTCAGGAAAGGAATTGTAGCCTTTGGTAAAGGTGGCAGGGTCACGTATTTATTTTGTTTGAATGTATAAAATGTGCCATGGAGCATGGAGAACAAGAGACTGAGGGCTAGTTGGCAGCTCACAGTCCAGCATGGTACAGCCTAAATGTGGCTTTCATGTCAGCTGCTTATAACGCCTATGCCTCACTTTTATGTTCTACAAGGCACCACTTTGTAAGAATTAGGCCCTGACTTAAGCACATGTTTAACTTAAACTCATGAGTCACATGTCCCATTGACTGATTGGCTTCCAGGTCGAAGTAAGAAGATTCCCTGTACGGTTCTCTCCATTACACTTTTGGGATGTCCTGAATTACTAGGGCTGCCTGGCTCCCAACAAATCCCTTCCAGGTCCATAGCAACGTTTCCTTTTCTGCATCAGAACAGAAACTCACGTCACAGGGAAAGACACCCTGGGCTACTCTCATGGCCCCTGCAATCCAGCTGATGTCAGTTAAGAGGGCATAGGGAGTATGGGCAAAATTTTACCACCTATATTTATTCTGTTACTTCACCGCCTTCAGACATCAGCCCACAGCCTTCTCTCTCTCTGATGCCCTGATTCACTGTAGCCTTAATATCATCGCTAGTAGCTGAAAGCCCATGCTGTTGCCCAGGTGTGTTTCGTGGAGTCACGTGTGTAGAAAAGCTGAAAATGGCTGAGAATTTAAAAATTGGATGGTAACAGACTGCGAATCTCAGTGATGATTCAACCAGGTGATATTCTGAACAGAGACCCCTAAACCATGCTTGTAGCTGCTTCCATTGCTTCACATTAACTCAACAAACCTTCTCCGCTTCAGAGTGGCGCACCGAGTGACATTCCTCGAATCTTGTTATATAGATCTGTCACCAAATCCTAGGGTGCTGGTACCAGTATAGATTCAGGCAGTCACTTTGTCAGCATACGGTAGACTCCTGTGTTTTCAGTACTACTGGAGGTCCAACATTACAACACCAGAATGGGTCCAGAGGTGATTCTGGACATTTTGACACTAGGTCATGTCTGGGACTGATTACTTTGCCCTGGGTTCCAGTTACGAGAACAGGTCCAAAACCTATTCCTGAACTTGACCCAGTAATACCTGCTTTTTCTCTTCCCTTCAGGGCCCTAGGGCATGGTGCATTTGGTGAGGTTTATGAGGGGACTGTGATAGGAATCTCAGGGGATCCCAACCCTCTTCAGGTTGCTATCAAGGTCAGTACCTACAGCTAATGGCCTAATCTTTCCTGTACGGTAGCGAATACCCATGAGAGTGATGTTACCCTATTAAGGTTCCAATTAGAAATGGCTTGTTACAATTATCATATACTGCAAGGTTAACAGTGTTACACATGCTGCTAATGTCACATGTGGGAGTTATGAGCTTCCCATTGTTTTGATTTTTAAGCCACGTAGCTATAGCAGCAGATTGCAAATAAACAGTTCTCATTTGCAGCGTGACTTTGTAGTGGCTACACCTGATGGTCTAATGGGGGTGGGAACTGTTATGTTAATTTCAGTGGAATAACTGGGCCCATTGAGTCAAAGGCCTCTGCATGGCAGAACCTGAAGAGGAGAGTCTGTCCCTCAGCCTCTGCTGCCAACACCAGAGAGAGCTCTCCTACTACATCTAAGAGGAGGCTGTATGAATCTCAGTCACCCATCCATATAAAATATATTAGCTAAAATTAAAACAAAGTGCTGAATCCTCTGCTAGTGTCAATAGCGCAGCTCCACTGAAGTCAGGGAGCTCTGCTATTTGACACCAGCAGAGAGTTTGACCCAAAAGCTTGAGTTTCTCTTATGGTGTTTGCTGTGAGCCTTTCACTACAGTAATAGTCATGTAAGCCACCTTTAGGGTACATCTACACTTGGAGCTGGGGGTGTGATTCCCAACTCAAGGAGACATACTCGTGCTAGCTCTCGTCAAGCTAGCGTGCTAAAATAGAGTGCAGCTGTGGCAATGCGAGCAGCTAGCCACGCCATGTAGGTGCCCTCAGATTCCCTTGGTGTGTACTCGGGGAGGCTAGCCTGTCCCACAGCTCGCACTGCCACAGCTGCACTCTATTGTTAACACGCTAGCTTGGTCAGAGCTAGCACAGGTATGTCTCCTCGAGCTGGGAATTACCCCCAGCTCCAAGTGTAGATGTACCCATAGACACTATTCCAGCAATTCCAGCCATTACTGATATTCCAGGCTTTGTGACTGATACTCCAGACTCCTCTTCCTTTTTAAAAAAGGCTCCAGAAGCAATCCTGGCAATTACAGGCTGGTGAGCCTAACTGCAGTACCAGGCAAACTGGTTGAAACTATAGGAAAGAACGGAATTATCAGACACCTAGAAGAACATGACTTTTTGGGGAAGAATCAACACGGCTTTTTTAAAGGGAAATCATGCCTCACCAATCTACTAGAATTCTTTGAGGCAGTCCAACAAAGGGGGTCAAGGGTGATCCAGTGGATATATGTACTTGGACTTTCAGAAAGCCTTTGACAAGTCCTTCACCCAAGGCTCTTAAGCAAAGTAAGCAGTCGTGGGCTCAGAGGGAAGATCCTCTCACAGATCAATAACTGGAAAGACAGGAAACAAAGGGTAGGAATAAATTATCAGTTTTCAGAATGGAGAGGTAAATAGTGGTGTCCCCCAGGAATCTGTACTGGGACCAGTGCTCTTCAACATATTCATAAATGATCCAGAAAAATGGGTAAACTGTGAGGTGGCAAAATTTTCAGATGATACAAAACTACTCAGGATAGTGAAGTCCAAAACAAGATGGTGAAGAGTTACAAAAGGATCTCACAAAACTGGGTGACCAGGCAACTGGGTGATTGGCCAACAAAATGGCAGATGAAATTCAATGTTGATAAATGCAAAGTAATGCACATTGGAAAATATAATCCCAACTATCCATATAAAATGATGGGGTCTAAATTAGCTGTTACCACTCAAGAAGGAGTTTTTGGAGTCACTGTAGATAGTTCTCTGAAAACATCTGTTCAATGTGCAGCAGCTGACAAAAAAAGCTAACAGAATGTTAGGAACCATTAGGAAAGGGATAGATAATAAGACAGAAAATATCAAAATACCGCTATATAAATCCATGGTATGCCCACACCTTAAATACTATGTGCAGTTCTGGTTGCCCCATCTCTAAAAAGATACTAGAATTGGAAAAGGCGCAGAGAGGGGCAACAAAAATGATTAAGGGTATGGAACAGCTGCTGTAAGCAGATAGATTAAAAAGACTGGGATTTTTCAGCTTGGAAAAGAGACGACTAAGAGGGAAGATGATCGAGGTCTATAAAATTGTGAATAATGTGGAGAAAGTGAATAAGGAAGTGTTATTTACCCCTTCACATAACACAGGAACCAGGGGTCACTCAATGAAATTAATAGGCCGTAGGTTTAAAACAAACAGAAGGAAGTACTTCTTCACATGATGCACAGTCAACCTGTGGAACTCTTTGCCAGGGGATGTTGTGAAGGTCTAAACTATAATGGGGTTTAAAAAAGAATTAGATAAGTTCATAGAGAGTAGGTCCATCAATAGCTATTAGCCAAGATGGTCAGGGATTCAACCCATGCTCTGGGTGTCCCTAGCCTCTGTTTGCCAAAAGCTGGACGAGAGGAGATGGGTCTCTCGATGATTGCCCATTGTGTTCATTCCCTCTGAAGCACCTGGCATTGGCCACTGTTGGAAGACAGGATACTGGGCTAGATGAACCATTGGTCTGATCCAGTATGACTGTTCTGATGTTCACCCCTTGATAAGTCCCTGTCCTAGGTTCTGGTGCTCTGCCATTCTCATTCAGTAACAGGTACTCCAGCCTGCTAAGGAATTTGGAATGCCCAAGCTAACACACAAGTGACTGGAAGGCAGTGGACACTAGCTAGTGTTCTCGTATATTGGTGAAGTTGCCTACAAAGGTTGTGAGCCCCGAACTTCTGAAATTAAATGGTGCTTAGTAGCATTAATTATAGTACCGTAAACTCATGTATCAAAGGGCCATGATCAAGTGTTGTGTTTTAGGGCCTCCCCCCAGTTAGGCTTTGTTACCAAAAAAAGGTTTAAAGATCTAATATTAATCGTGAGACTTTATGAGTCATTTTTTGATGTCAATGAGATTCTTTTGTGTATACTTTCCCCTGCAAGTGGCAAAACCCAACCCTGCAGCACTGAGGGCATGTCTCCACTGCAGCACTTCGCTCAAGTCAGGACACTCAAGTTACTGCACTCCAACCAGCCTAGCTCCAGTGAGCGCGACCACACTTCAAACCAGCACTGGAGTTGCAGAGAGTGATTTCACGAGCAGCACAGAGTAATTGGATTAGCAGCCTGATTAGATTGGCAGCTGATGAGTTGTTGTAACTCAAGCTATTGCATCACCACTGAATGACTAGCTCAAGCAGCTGCAACACTGGAGCATCTATCTCTCCCCCCTCCACCCCCGGCGGGCCAGCTAGCTTGAGTTTAAGACATCATTTAATTCGAGCTAGAGGTTTTTGTGTGTGCATGTGAGTTGAATTGGGGTTAACACTCAAGCTAACTGTGCTGTAAAGACATGGAGGATATGTCTAGGCTAGCAATTAAAAACCCAGCTGAGTAAGGCTAATGGGGCCCAGGCTGCGGGGCTGTTGAATTGCAGTGTAGATGTCCAGGCTCTGGCTGGAGCCCATGCGCTAGGTCCCTGTGAGGTGAGAGGGTCCCAGAGCTCACACTGCAGCCCGAGCGAAAATGCAGTCTACACAGCAACTAAACAGCCCAGCAGTCCCAGCCCATGTCAGCTTGCATGGGCCAGCTGTGGGTGTTTAACTGCAGTATAGACATACCCTGAGTGAGTGTGAGAACCCAGAATTGAAACTGCTAAGCGCTGCAAGTGAAATGGTCTAGTCTAGCTTCACAGTCCTGAGTGACATGCAAAAGTAAATAGAGGGAAGAAGTACATTCAAATGTTATTTATTGCTTCCGTTTTAATGATCCAGGGCCAGACTGTGGCCAGCTTCTGTGTGAGTGAGCAAGGACTGCTCCCTGTTCGTGTCCTGTCTGCAACCTTCCCAGGTATTCACATAGCCCTCAGCAAATGAAACTGCTGAGAATCTGCTGTACTTCCTTCTGGAAGACGATATAATGTCCATATGGTAGATGAGAGAGGGAGTGTTAGTTAAGGTCATACAGGCTGAGCGCACACAAATCACTTCATGGTGCCCAGATTGGGCGATCATCACACAGAAGCTGGATTCATCATGGTCTGGCTGTATCCATCACTCCCTTCTTTCACAGAGTTTGGCTTTGACAGAGCGGGTGGATATAGAATAGGGAGCTTTAAAAAATACATCAAACATACTCCTTTTGTAAATGGTGCATGCACCAATGTAGTAGATTGAAATAGACCATCCCTTGGGCATTTAGCAAAATGCCGCCCCACCCTCCAAAGCCCACGCTGCAAATGGCATTAGCCATGTTCTCCCTCACAGCCTAGCCTGCAGTCAGTAGCAGACAGCCCGTCTCCTCAGTCTGCACACAGATAGCAGCAGCCATACCATCCTCTACAGCGGTGGCCACACCATCCTGCACAGACCTGCACCTGCAGTTTGTAGCTGTCAATGCCATTAGTACACATTGTTTTAAATGAACTATTCAGACCTGTAGTTCCCTAGCAACTACACTTCTTTGTATAGAATCAGGTGTGATTTTCTCTGGCTACAAAAGCACTGCATGTAGTTAAATGTACACACAAGAATATTCTTCGCGTAGGCCCATCAGCTCGTGTTTCTTTCCCACCACTTGTGTCATATACGACCCAGGGAATAAGGGATTGGAAGAGGAAAGAGAGACCCTCATCATAGCTACCACATAATCATATTGTGTCTTCGCTGGCTTTATTATACGTCTCCTAAATATCTTCTTTTCTTCTGGGTGCTTCTCCCCTTTCGTTCCCTCTCAACAGACATTGCCAGAAATCTGCTCTGAGCAGGATGAGATGGATTTTCTGATGGAAGCGCTGATAATCAGGTACATTTCTAACCAGAAAAATTAACTCACTGACTCAGGAGATTAATAGCAGGATGGAGAGACTTTCACATTTAAGTCACTGGTTCCAATCCATCCCTGATTGATATTAACTACAAATTGCTACAGCCAATGGCTGTTTGGTGGCCTATGAGTTAGTGCATCAGCCTAGTTTCTAATGGACATGTGTCCACCTTGTACATGAGACCCTTACTGGTTATCTCAGCAAAGCCGAAAGTAACTTCTCCAGTGGTTGTTTGGGAAATAAGCACTAAATTCTTTTAACAGTGTTACATGTATATTGTACCTTTCATCTCAGGAAATCCCAGGGCCCTTGGCCATGTAGATCTCACATCCAGCAGTCCTTGTGTAAGGAAACTCCCTTTGCTTGAATGGAAAACTGTGTAATATGAAAACTACAGGATTTAGCCCTATAGCCATGCAACCCTACTCAAATTCAGCCACCACTGGGGTGGAGAGCAGCAGTCAGATGGCATGCAACATGCTGCATGCCAAGGAGGGATTTTTCAGCCAAGGACATTGGGGCAAACCCTTCTCCTATTAAAAATGCTATGGGGTGTTTAGGGACAGCCCTGGACCTGCCTCTTTCGTGGATGGCTGCACAAGGAGACAGTGCATGAAGCTTCCCCTTTGTGCCCTTCAAGCAGTAGCCAACTACAGCTGTAGCTCCTGTGCTCCCCTAACCACAGGGACTTCTCCCTCCTAATGCCTTCTGCAGGACTAGTCACCCCAAAGGCCCCATGTCTCCGCACTGGGCAGCGGAGTGGGGCACTCTGAACCCTCTTGAGGGGTGAAGTCTTGAATAGGGAACCGGTGTAGTGCAGCTTCTCACCTCCCTCAGTGCAGGCCAATGCTACTCAGGCACAATCTGTCTTTTGATGTCTGTGCAGAATAGACCAGACAATAATTTATAAGGCCGGATCTCAAAGGCCTTCTCATGAGCTAGGTGGTGTATAATTTATCTGCCTAGGAAAGCTAGAGGGCTGAGCCATCCCCGTAATTGCATAAACCCCAGGTTTGAAATACCTGAAGTGCATGGAACTAAATCAAGCTCACAAAGGAAGTTTGAAAAGGGGGAGATGATCTGAAAGAACTTCCCTAATCTCTTTCAGAGCACATAGCTGCTTTACTGGGGAGGTGGCTCTCGCTTACCGTAGCATTGCACAGATCTTGCCTGGCAAAGCACTCACTAGAAAAATCCAGAAAGAGCCATACCTATTATAATTTCTTGCAAGCTTTTAGACAAAATAAAGTGTCTGAAAGCCATCGTGAAATGTATTGCTGGGGGTTATTTATTTTTATTGCTCTTTGAATGTTTGGAATAAAATCATTCCTGTACATGTTTGTATGTGGATGACTTCATCTCACAGCGTGAGCTGGGATTGATCTATTAACATCAGTCCATCTCCTGCAGACTGTTGGAGTTCTGATTGGCAAGTCAAGAGGCAGCAGTGCTGACATGTGATTTTTAAAAGCAACCCACTAGATCATTTCATAATGTTTTGATTTATTTAGTAGGGTCTTCCCTCTCTGTCCCTCCACCCCACCAAAGTCCTCAGTTCATGTCTAACCCAGGTTGGTAGTGATCAAAAGTCACAGCCTTCTGATGATAGTTTGGCAGCCTATGTTAAATGAGTTGATTGTCTCCAGCCAGTTCCTT
This sequence comes from Chelonia mydas, assembly GCF_015237465.2. Taxonomy (NCBI): domain Eukaryota; kingdom Metazoa; phylum Chordata; order Testudines; family Cheloniidae; genus Chelonia; species Chelonia mydas. Next base: position 72,220,053 of record NC_051246.2, read on the forward strand.
GGGGACAGAAAAATTACAAAACCAATTGCTACAATTGGCACTAACTGGTCCTGTTTCTGGCATACTGGACACTGAACTGAGACCCCCAACTACACAGAAATTTATTTAACAAACAATGAAAAAAATGAAATCCCCACATGATAGCATTTCATTTCAAATAGCTGTAATATTTTGGATTTAAAAGCTATAAGATATCACATTTCCTTTCTCCCATGACCCCTGTCACAGTTAAATCCATTAATCTTCTCTGCATTAGAGAACCATGGCAGGCGGCGTGTGTGGAGAGAAGGTGCTGTTGTATTTGGTAGATTTTGCCACTTTTCTCCCACTTTCTGAAGAAGTTCGATTAAGGCAAGGCTAAGCAGAATCTCTTTGGGTTCCTTGTAAGTAGAGCTGGGCTGAGGGCACCATGCTTTGATTTAGCTGAGGTCTAGATTTGCTTTGACAGTGTGTTTCAGAACCAGGTTCTATTTAATCTGCTTCTCCAAAGTTCAGGGGGAGTTGGGTAAGAGGTTTTATCCCTTCTCTGATTTTGTCGTCTCCTTTCCATGTCGCTGTGGTGGTCGATTCGCAGTAAGTTCAGTCACCAGAACATTGTGCGGTGCATTGGCGTGAGCCTTCAGACACTGCCTCGCTTCATTCTGCTGGAGCTCATGGCCGGTGGAGATATGAAGAGCTTCCTTCGGCAGAATCGACCCCGGGTGGTGAGACCATCTTTCCTTTTCCACTTGTGTCTGTTTTCATTACAGGATTTTAATAGGGCTGACCTCTTGATTCCGAATTCCTACAAACCTCTAGACATTTCCCCCCTTCCCTTGACTTGAGCAGATGCCAATAACAGAAAATGATTCTTGATCACATATTTCAAAGACTCCAGTTTATTAGCAATCAAGGAGGGTACAGAGTAAAGGATGTTTTCCTGTCGCCTCCCCTGTTCTCCGCCAGGGTCAGCAGGATAACAGCACTTGAGAATGTTCCCTCAGCCTCCATCATACTGCTGTGTCAAGTGAAAAGCTGAAATTACAGCAAGGACATCGACATCACTGCATTGACTTCAATGGAGCTATGTCAATTTGCACCAGCTGAGGACCTGGCCCTACATGTTCCATTAGTGCAGAATGAAATAGCCAATGCCAATAAATAACAACCTGGAATTAGCCTTGGGTTTTCTGCTTGGTGGGTTGTTCATGAATCAATGCTGATTTCCACCGGTGTATTTGTTGTGGGCAAAAGGCTCCATGAATAATTTGGATGAGCAGTTTTCAACGTATTGGCTGTTCACAAACTGCTAATTTCAGCTATTTGCTATTTGGTTATTCAGTGTGTGTCACTGGTAATGTAACTTGTATGATATTGCTTCTGCTCCTTGAGTGGATAAGTGAAACTTTCTAAACAGGAGAATAAGGCCTACTCTACAACCGTTGTTTGTACCGGTGTAGCTATATCAGTTAGCTATAACCCACAGTGTGGACACAGTTATAGCAGCATAAAGGTGTCGTACACAGGTGTATTAGCGACAAGGTGGGTTTGGTAATATTTTTTATTGGACCAACTTCTGTTGGTGAGAGAGACAAGCTTTCAAAATACGCAGAACTCTTCTTCAGGTCAGCTCAAAAGCTTGTCTCTCTCACCAACAGAAGTTGGTCCAATAAAATATATTACTTCAGACACCTTGTCTCTCTAATATTGTGGGCCCAACACAGCTACAATTAAACTGTACCTGTATTATGCAGTGTATTCCCCTTCTCATACTAGAATAAATTATACTGGTATAAGTACTTTCAACCACCTCCACACCAAGGGGGTTGTAGGGCTTTAACTACATCAGTATAGTGAAAGTAGTACTATACAACTTTTGTGAGGAGACAAGGCCTATGGAACGATGAATAGTGACTAAACAACAGCGAAGAGCGAATGTTCTCATTTGCACACAGCGAATACGAGTAATAGTGTGAAGAACAGTCATTCCCTAAACATTTGTGTGAAAACAAACCTGCTATCAAGAATGTTTGCTAGCAACAAACAAAAAGGGGCAAGAATTTAGTTGAACCAAAACAGCCCTTCCAAATTCAAAGGAATGTTCCTGGAAAAATTCAGCCAGCTCTAGATCTTGCCATGGGTTTGTTTAGCCACAGTAAAAATGAACCTCCATCTGCCTCCTGACAAAGGTATCCCAAAACATGCTGATCTCTGCCTGCCTGTCTTTCTTATTTACTCCCTCGCTTTCACCTTTATAAGGTACTTGTTTATAACTCTAACCTTCAGTGGCAAATATGCAAGTGTTCTGTACAATAAAGACACGACCCATCTAGCTGATTAAATACCAGCTGCCAACAGCTGGAGTACTAATTACATGGTTCCAGGCTGTGAAATGAACAAGGTAACAGCATCCAGAAACAACAGGAGAAAAAAGAGCAATTTGACTTGACATCTCCCTGAGCTTCACTGTGCTTGGTAGAGAAATTACTAATTTCTCGCTACCTCTCCCCAGAGCACTGGAAAGCACTTGTCATAACAACTTTCCTGGAGACACACCAAGGAACTTTCCCTGCAGGGGAAGATATGATTGCCAGAGAATAAGTGGGTGTCACGAGTGAGTGAGTGTGTGTGTGTGTGTCGGGGGGGGGGAGTTTTGGCCCAGTCTAAATAAAATGGCCAACACTTCTATCAAAAGTGTGAAGTGTGAACTGCCGCTGTGGCAAGTGGTGTGAAAATAAGCACAAAGGAGCTTTAAAAAGTGGGAGAAGGGGGCTTCTAAAGAATGACTCTGGGGATGCTAATGGGTCACATAGCAAAAATTTGTGAGGTATTTTAAAAACCACATCCAGCTGGGATATTTTGAAAGGACAGAGAGAGGGAGCGCATGTGAGAGAGCAAAGATGAGAGACTGCAGTACTCTGTGCCAGCACCAAACCCTAATGACTTCCAGACCTGTAACATCCCTTGTGATGGGGAAGAGGTAGGACTCAGGAATAATAAACACAAAGGGGTCTCTTTACGTAGGATCCTGTGCACACAGATGCTGTAGCTCTCCCAGGCTCCCTAAGTGCACAGACTGATGAAAACACCTTGGGGCTGTCTAAGCAAGCACACAATGGTTTGCTGAATACACTGTAGCCCCATGCAGATTTTTTTAGCCCAGAGAAATCCACACTCCCAGCACTATGGGAGTTAAGCTGTGCTCTTCTCAGTGAGTCCTACTGTGATGCGGTGTCTACCCCACACAAGGCTTAAGCTGGTCAGGTGGGCCTATTAACTGCCTAGGCTGTACCTAGGAGGAGTAGCTAAGGAACAAGAACTAATTAGAGATGAGGCTTAGCTGGAGAGGAACGGGAGGGGCCTGTATAAAGCCCAGTAGCGGAGAAAAGGGGGCAGGAGGAGTTGCAGAGAGAGGCTGCAGTCAGTGTTAGGGTGAGAGAAGGGCAAGGTAGGAAGTAGGCTAGGGATACAGCAGTAAGGTTTGGGACTGTGCAGACCTTGACTGCTTGTTGTAGGGAACCCAGTGTAGAGGGGGGGCCTGGATTTCCCTACCAGCCACTGGATAGTGGTGCTGTTAAGGTGTCGTGAGAGGAAGGACTGCCTGGGATAGTGGGTCCCAAGAAACCTTGATACCTTTGAAAGGGAGGACTACAGTGACCTGGCCAGAGGTCCAAGCCATGAAGTGGGAGCAGCTGAGTCCCAAGTGAGTGAGACAGGAAGAGTGATAGAATGAGCAACCACAGGAGGGACGTTGGACTGGTAGAGCTAATCCCCAGATGTGGCCAGAAGGAGGTGCTCTGGTGGTGACTAGTGACACCGTGCTAACCTCACCAATTTTTGCTGTGTAACCTATTAGCATCCCCAGAGTAATTCTTTAGAAGCCCACGTCTCCCTTCTCCCACTTTTTAAAGCTCCTTTGTGCTTATTTTCACACCACTCGCCACAGCGGTCAGTTCTCACTTCACACCTTTGGTACAAGTGTTGGCTATTTTATTTAGACTGGGCCAAAACTCCCCCCCACCCACCCACCCCACACACACACTCTCAGGGGGAATCTAATAGACTCACTTCCTGTGTCTGGCAAACTTTAACCTTAAATAGAAACCTTTTCTCTCCTTTGACCCACCTCCCTTCCTCTTCATTCCTGTCTTTTTATTTCCTTCCCCCCACCCCCGCCTTCTGTATATCTCTCTCTTTCCCTTCCTATCTCTGCAACTATTCTGTTTTTCCTATACTCTCTCCCACACCTCACCACCTTTCTCCTCTTCTCACCTGGGTGCATCTCTCTCTTATCCAGAATCAGCCATCCACTCTGATAATGCAGGACCTGCTGAACATAGCCTGGGACATTGCTTGTGGCTGCAAATATCTGGAGGAGAACCACTTCATCCACAGGTGAGATGGGGCAGTCCGGCCCAGTGTGAAGGTTGCTTTAACTCCACTGGGCTTGTACAAAGTCTATGGTTTTCCCTTTGCAAGGGAATATGCATACATGTTTTTCAGTTTGGATCCATGTGGCTTTATGCTCCCCATGATAGACTGAGTCTCAAGATCTCAAGGAGAAGCTCAATTGAACCCATAGGGTTTCGACAGGTTTCACTGCAAAAAACATGTGGGAACAGGAATTTCCTATGTTTCTGAAGCAAAAACCATAAGCAGGTTGAAATTGGTCCTATTTGACTTGAAAAGTGGTCTGAAGTTAGAGCTTGGTCTGAAGCCAAAAGCAGGCAGGTCTTCTTGTATAGCCCTAGGTAACCATTAAGATAAACTATTGTGGTGCCTTCACAAGTGACTACCTAAGTGACCGGTCAGTCAAGAATATAACTCATGATTAGGAAGGTTTGCGGACGTTAGCTAATCCCCGAACACAACACAACTAATGATGCCACTTTAATAGCAAATATTATAGAGGTTTCCATGTTATAACATGACAAAACGGTGTGAACCCTGCTGCTTTGCATACAGTGCTAAAGCACAACATTATGGATAAAGATTTTCAGAGGCAAAAATGGGAGTTAGGTACCCAAATCCTATTGACTTTCAATGGGAATTAGGCTCCTTGCTGTACTTCTAAAAATCTCCCCCTTGACTGTGTACACTTCCAGCAGTTCAGCTACAGCAGTGGTCTCCAAAGTGGGGTGCGCGTACCCCAGGGGGTGTGCAAGACCACCGATTGGGGGGCGCGGCAGGAGGAGCGCCGCTGGAGCAAAAGAGTGGCACGGCAGGAGGAGCATCACCGAAGGGCAGCCGGAGGAGCGCCGCCCTAAGATTGGCCGGAATCCCGCCCCTTACAGTGTGCCGCCCCAGGCATGTGCTTCCTATGCTGGTGCCTGGAGCCGGCCCTGCGAGATATCCTGAGGGGAGAGTGGGAGTTCCACAATGCGGAGGGGTTGACAGTGGCGCCCTCACTCGTTCGTTCGCTTTCAGCGTATTGCAGTTTGTGTGTGCCTGGTTAAGTGGATTTATGGATTGTATTATCTAGTTTTAACTAAACTAAACCCTCACAAAATGGACAAGTGGCATAAAAAGATTCCTGCAAAGAAACCGCGGATTGAAGATACTAATAATGCGAGCACAAGTGAACAACAAGAAAACAGCAGAGCTGACCGTTCTCCTACTCCTAGTACGAGCTCTTCGTCAGCCACATTACGAGGTAAAAACAATGACATCTAATCAGATTTGACAAGAAGTTGGCCAAAAAAATTCGAAATTATCAAGGAGACTATTTGAAATATGGATTTACATCCACTATCGTTAACAATGAACCTCACCCTAAGTGTATATTGTGCCTTGAGATATTAGCTAATGATAGTATGAAGCCATCACGATTAGCAAGACATTTAAAAACTAAGCATCCAGAACATGAAGACAAACCTCTACAATTTTTTCAGTGATGTTTAAAGTTCACCGGGGGAAGGAGACCAAAGCCCTGAGGTAAGTGGGGAAATGGGATACCGGGAGGAAGCACAAGCAGGAGCGCGTGAGAGGGGAGGGCTCCTGCCTCATACTGAGAAAGAGGGGCGATCAGCGGGTTATCTCAAGCGCCTATACACAAATGCACGAAGCCTGGGAAACAAGCAGGGAGAACTGGAAGTCCTGGCAAAGTCAAGGAATTTTGATGTGATTGGAATAACAGAGACTTGGTGGGATAACTCACATGACTGGAGTACTGTCATGGATGGATATAAGCTGTTCAGGAAGGACAGGCAGGGCAGAAAAGGTGGGGGAGTTGCACTGTATGTAAGAGATCAGTATGATTGCTCAGAGCTCTGGTATGAAACTGCAGAAAAACCTGAGAGTCTCTGGATTAAGTTTAGAAGTGTGAGCAACAAGGGTGATGTTGTGGTGGGAGTCTACTATAGACCACCAGACCAGGGGGATGAGGTGGACGAGGCTTTCTTCCGGAAACTCGCAGAAGTTACTAGATCGCACGCCCTGGTTCTCATGGGAGACTTCAATCACCCTGATATCTGCTGGGAGAGCAATACAGCGGTGCACAGACAATCCAGGAAGTTTTTGGAAAATGTAGGGGACAATTTCCTGGTGCAAGTCCTGGAGGAACCAACTAGGGGCAGAGCTCTTCTTGACCTGCTGCTCACAAACCAGCAAGAATTAGTAAGGGAAGCTAAAGTGGATGGGAACCTGGGAGGCAGTGACCATGAGATGGTCGAGTTCAGGATCCTGACACAAGGAAGAAAGGAAAGCAGTAGAATACGGACCCTGGACTTCAGAAAAGCAGACTTTGACTCCCTCAGGGAACTGATGGGCAATATCCCCTGGGAGAATAACATGAGGGGGGAAGGAGTCCAGGAGAGCTGGCTGTATTTTAAAGAATCCTTATTGAGGTTACAGGGACAAACCATCCCAATGTGTAGAAAGAATAGTAAATATGGCAGGCGACCAGCTTGGCTTAACAGTGAAATCCTTGCTGATCTTAAATACAAAAAAGAAGCTTACAAGAAGTGGAAGATTGGACAAATGACCAGGGAAGAGTATAAAAATATTGCTCGGGCATGCAGGAGTAAAAACAGGAAGGCCAAATAAAACCTGGAGTTGCAGCTAGCAAGAGATGTTAGGAGTAACAAGAAGGGTTTCTTTAGGTATGTTAGCAACAAGAAGAAAGTCAAGGAAAGTGTGGGCCCCTTACTGAATGAGGGAAGCAACCTGGTGACAGAGGATGTGGAAAAAGCTAATGTACTCAATGCTTTTTTTGCCTCTGTCTTCACGAACAAGGTCAGCTCCCAGACTACTGTACTGGGCAGCACAGCATGGGGAGGAGGTGACCAGCCCTCTGTGGAAAAAGAAGTGGTTCGGGACTATTTAGAAAAGCTGGACGTGCACAAGTCCATGGGGCCAGATGTGTTGCATCCGAGAGTGCTAAAGGAGTTGGCGGATGTGATTGCAGAGCCATTGGCCATTATCTTTGAAAATTCATGGCGATCGGGGGAAGTCCCGGACGACTGGAAAAAGGCTAATGTAGTACCCATCTTTAAAAAAGGGAAGAAGGAGGATCCTGGGAACTACAGGCCAGTCAGCCTCACCTCAGTCCCTAGAAAAATCATGGAGCAGGTCCTCAAGGAATCAATTCTGAAGCACTTTAGAGGAGAGGAAAGTGATCAGGAACAGTCAGCAAGGATTCACCAAGGGCAAGTCATGCCTGACTAATCTAATTGCCTTCTGTGACGAGATAACGGGCTCTGTGGATGAAGGGAAAGCAGTGGAGGTGGTGTTCCTTGACTTTAGCAAAGCTTTTGACACGGTCTCCCACAGTATTCTTGCCAGCAAGTTAAAGAAGTATGGGCTGGATGAATGGACTATAAGGTGGATAGAAAGCTGGCTAGATTGTCGGGCTCAGTGGGTAGTGATCAATGGCTCCGTGTCTAGTTGGCAGCCGGTGTCAAGTGGAGTGCCCCAAGGGTCGGTCCTGGGGCCGGTTTTGTTCAATATCTGCATAAATGATCTGGAGGATGGTGTGGATTACACCCTCAGCAAGTTTGCAGATGACACTAAACTGGGAGGAGAGGTAGATACACCGGAGGGTAGGGATAGGATACAGAGGGACCTAGACAAATTGGAGGATTGGGCCAACAGAAATCTGATGAGGTTCAACAAGGACAAGTGCAGAGTCCTGCACTTAGGACGGAAGAATCCAATGCACCGCTACAGACTAGGGACCGAATGGCTCGGCAGCAGTTCTGCAGAAAAGGACCTAGGGGTTACAGTGGACGAGAAGCTGGATATGAGTCAACAGTGTGCCGTTGTTGCCAAGAAGGCCAATGGCATTTTGGGATGTATAAGTAGGGGCATTGCCAGCAGATCAAGGGACGTGATCGTTCCCCTCTATTCGACACTGGTGAGGCCTCATCTGGAGTACTGTGTCCAGTTTTGGGCCCCACACTACAAGAAGGATGTGGAAAAACTGGAAGATGTCCAGCAGAGGGCAACAAAAATGATTAGGGGACTGGAACACATGACTTATGAGGAGAGGCTGAGGGAACTGGGGATGTTTAGTCTACGGAAGAGAAGAATGAGGGGGGATTTGATAGCTGCTTTCAACTACCTGAAAGGGGGTTCTAAAGAGGATGGCTCTAGACTGTTCTCAGTGGTAGCAGATGACAGAACAAGGAGTAATGGTCTCAAGTTGCAGTGGGGGAGATTTAGGTTGGATATTAGGAAAAACTTTTTCACTAGGAGGGCGGTGAAACACTGGAATGCGTTACCTAGGGAAGTGGTGGAATTTCCTTCCTTAGAAGTTTTTAAGGTCAGGCTTGACAAAGCCCTGGCTGGGATGATTTAATTGGGGATCGGTCCTGCTTTGAGCAGGGGATTGGACTAGATGACCTCCTGAGTCCCTTCCAACCCTGATATTCTATGATTCTAAGTCAAGCGATACTTAATCCAGCATTTTACAGATTTTCACTAAACTTAATGATAAATGTTTAGAAGCCTCTTTTGAGGTTTCTTACTTAATAGTGAAAGACAAAAAGCCACATACCATTGGGGAAACACTTGTTCTTCCTGCCACGGTAAAAATGGATGAAATAGTACACGGAAAACAATAAAGCGACAAACTAAAATCCTAACTAAAAAGTATTTGTCAGCAAATACTGTTGGAAGACACATAGAAAACATTGCTGAAGATTTGAAGAAACAAGTATTAGAACAAATTACACAGTGTGGGAGGTTTGCTATACAGTTGGATGAAAGTACAGATGTTTCTAACATGTCTCAGCTTATGGTATTTGCTAGATTCTGTTTCAGTAATGAAGTACACGAAGAACTACTTTTTTGTGAGCCACTAAAGGAAAGATGTACCAGAAAAGATATATTCTCAACAGTAAATGACTTCTTTAATAAAAACAACATTTTATGGAAAAACTGTGTAAGTGTAACCACTGATGGAGCGGCTGCTTTGACTGGAATAAAGAAAGCACCACATGTGAAATTCATTCACAGCATCATTCATAGGCAAGCTATTGCAGCAAAGAAGTTGGAGCCAGAAGTGCACAAAGTGCTACAGGATGTCATTGATGTGGTTAATTTTATAAAAACAAGACCTTTAAATAGTAGAATCTTTACAATACTTTGTAATGAGATGGGGAGTGACCATGAAAATCTTTTGTACCACACAGAGGTTCGCTGGTTATCTCGTGGCAAAGTGCTTAAAAGAGTTGTCAAACTAAAAGATGAGTTACTCATTTTTCTTTTACAAAAAGACAAGTGTTCCAAATTTGCTGACCTTTTCTGTGATGACAAGTGGCTGTCAGTAGTATGCTACCTAGCAGATATTTTCGAAAAAATAAACGCACTTAATCTGTCCCTTCAAGGTAAAGGTGACGTTTTAACAATGAGTGAGAAAGTTACTGCTTTTCAAAAGAAACTCATGCTATGGAGAGAGCATTTTGAAAACAGATGGTTGGAAATATTCCATGGTTATGTGATTTTGTTGCCGAAAATTATGTAAGTGTGTCACCTATAAAAACTCTCATATCTGCACACTTAAAAAACTTGGAAACAGAATTTTCTAACCAGTTTAAAAATCTTCCAAACGAAGAGTTTCAGTGGGTTTTGAACCCATTTGTTAAAAATATAAAAATGCAACACCTTCTGATTAGTTTGCAAGAACAACTGATTGACATCAGGGAAGATGGAAATTTGCTAGCCGAATTTCAACGAAAACCGTTGCATACTTGGTGGATGGGACTGAAAAATGAGTATTGTGATTTAGTAAGCTCAGCCAACGATGCACTTCTTCCATTTGGCTCTACGTAGCTTCGTGAGGCATCTTTTTCAGCTATGACAGCCATTAAAACCAAGTGCGAAATAAACTGAACTAACCAGACCTTCAAATCGCTGCATCGCAAAGTGTTAAACCAAGATTTTCAAAAATAATGAAGCATATTCAATCACATTGCTCTCACTAAAAATATTATTATTATTAATAATTTTTTTAGTGAGAGCAAAAAATAATGTTTTTCATCTTTATCTCATCCTTTAACTTCTATTTTTTGTGTGTTTTATAATGTACATAATATATTAGTACAGTAGTACATGTATGTAATTTATACATAAATAAATATACATCTATTGGGGGGGTGCTCAAAAAATTTTTACTGATAGGGGTGCGTGATCAAAAAAGTTTGGAGACCACTGATCTACAGGATATCTATTGCATACACACTCGAGGTTCTTCCTGCTTTCCACTAGATGGTAGCATTACCCTACCCAAATGTGCATGAGGCTAAGGAGTAGTTTATTTCTCTCTCTTCTGACCTCGCTGTAATTGACTTGTTGATTGTTTTAGAGTAGCATCAGCATAGAATAACCTTTGATGTTTGATCCATTGACTAAGGAAGCAGAGAGCAGGTGGATTCAGAGTAAAGCAAAGCAGGGCTTGTGCAGTATGGCCCAGCGGGTAGGATGCTGAACAAGGAGGAAGGGTATGTCTGCACTGCAATCACGGGTAGGACCTCGGCACATGTAGACATACCCAAGCTAGCTTTGATCTAGCTAGCTCGGATTGCAACAGCAATGAAGCCGCAACAGCCTGGGCAGCAGCACAAACTGTGCAAACCAACCTGGGTCCCAGGGTATGTACTCAAGCAGCTAACCCATGCTGCTGCCCACGCTGCCACGGTTTCACTGCAAGCCAGTTTGCCTCTTTGTGCCTCAATTTCCTCATCTGTAAAATCAGGCTAATGAGATTTGCCACCCTACTATCTGTGGATGTCGTGCTAAAGAAGAGCTAACAAGGGCTACGAGTAGCTTCTAAAAATTCCCAGTTGGCTGGCAGCATCTCCCCGTTCCAACTGAGAACTGGTTTCAGTTCATGGAATTCCCAGGCACCTTGTTGAATTCACCTGTCACCACCACAGCTCTAAAAGCCATCATGTGCCCAGCTCATGTCAGTGAAAGGAGCAGGGACCCACACCCAGGAGGCGGGAGTAGGTTTCAGATGGGATTGTACTCAGGGTAGCTAGCCTGTCTCACCACCCATGCAGCCAGAGCTACACTGCTCTTTTTTAGCACACTAGCTCAATCAAAGTTAGCATGAGTATATCTACCTGAGCTAAAAATTACACCTCCAGCTCCAACATAGACATGCCCATAGTGTGTGTGCTACACAGTAACAGGGTGCAGCTATGCCAGGAAGGGGAGGCTTCACAGTGGCAGGCAGAGCAGAGTATCCACACCCAGGTAGAAGCACACTTACACACATATCCCCTTTCTGCAGAGCAAACAGGCTTCACCGCTACACTGCCAGGCAAGGGTGGGAGAGACTGTAGGAAAAGGGGGAAACAAACAATAGGCAGGCAGCAATCTGAGCAGGGAACTGTGAGGCTGGTGTTTGCTTTCCTCATGCTCTTGTGGTTAGGGCAGTGGAGGAGGAGATTGGACACTGGGGTTGTGTTGTCAGTTCTGCCACTGATTCAACATGTGGCCTCAGTCAAGGTACGTCACTTCTCTGTGCCTCAGTTTTCCCCCTCTGTAAATTGGATATAATAAGGGATATTATAAAGGTTAACCAATACAAAGCACTTTAAAATCCTCAGATGAATGTTGCTATAAAGGGATTATTATTTATTATTACTTAAGCACAATACAACATTGGAAATTCTAATAATATCTTCTCAATGCAAACATTTCTAAAAAGGACGTTAACAACTCAGGACTGTGCTGGCTTGCCAGCTTACTGACACAGGACAAAATTGTGACTGTGTGGGGGAGTGAAGGGATGTAAAGCCCCAACCCTAACTCCTTGCAAAGCTGTCTGGGAAGGGAGAGCGGGGTCTGTGAGTCCAAGTAGGCAGAAAGAGACAGGGAGTGGGTGGATCCAGGACTGTGCTGCCCTCTCCCACACATACCCCATACTAGGCAGTAGAGTGGCTAGTTGTGAAGGGCTGTGAATGCTGTGCCTGGTAATCATCCAACACAGCATATTCTACCTCCTGCACAAAGCAGGAGCTTCAGAAGAATTCAAACTCAGAGGGGTGTCCTGAGTCACACTTCCTTTCTGCAGCTCCTCCTGAGCTGATACAGGTATGTGGCACCCCTTACTCAGCATAGTCCATACAGTGTGACAAAGGACTCATCAGAAGCTGAATTACATGCGAGAGGCTGAGGAGTTTCATAGCTGTCTTACAAACTGTTTCTCAATCTCTTCCACATCAGAAAGTCTCCATAGGGGGGTGTTCGCAGTCCCTGTAGCGACTCAGATCTTTGCTCTGAGCCCTTGGTTTCGGACCAGCCCTCAGGTAGAACTCCCCAGACTGCTTTGCTTCCAAGTGGTGTACATGGTAGAATCCAGGACTCCCTCTGGACCAGACCTGGCATAGGACTTGTGAAAGACTTTTCTCTGTATCTTGATTTCTTCATTGCCCTCAAGGATTTTCTCCTCAAAACAGCTAAACTCAAATTCTTTTGGCTTTCTCCCTTCAGTAAAGGCAGGCAGTCAGGCAGCCTGCAGGAACCCAGCTCCCAGCCAGTATTGGGGCAAGTGGTTAACTACAGATTCTGGACACCATGTAGGGGGAACGTAAATGGACTCCTACCTGACTTGCGGGGTGGTGGGGGGACGTTATTTTCTTTGTTGGGTCTGTCCTGTAGTAGGTAACTTCTGGGTACTCTTCTGGCTCTGTCAATCTGTTTCTTCACTTCAGCAGGTGGTAGTTGTAAGAATGCTTGATAGAGGTCTTGTAGGTGTTTGTCTCTGTCTGAGGGGTTGGAGCAAATGCCACCAGGTTTGCCGTGACATTATCGGGGATACTGTTCCTGACGGCTTGTAGTCCATCTTTGTGTGGAATGTTGGTGTAGAGGGCTTCTACATCCATAGTGGCTAGGATGGCGTTTTCAGGAAGGTCACCGATGAATTGTAGTTTCTCAGGAAATCAGTGGTGTCTCGAAGATAACTGGGAGTGCTGGTAGGGTAGGGCCTGAGGAGGGAGTCTACATAGCCAGACAATCCTGCTGTCAGGGTGCCACTGCCTGAGATGATGGGGCGTCCAGGATTTCCAGGTTTATGGATCTTGGGTAGCAGATAGAATACCTGCTACAGGACAGGCCCAACAAAGAAAATAACAGAACGCCACTAGCCATCACCTTCAGCTCCCAACTAAAACCTCTCCAATGGATCATCAAGGATCTATAACCTATCCTGAAGGAATAAACGGACACAAATCAGACGTCAAGAATTATAACATTCAAAAACCAGTCAGAGAACACTTCAATCTCTTTGGTCACTCGATTACAGACCTAAAAGTGGCAATTCTTCAACAAAAAAACTTCAAAAACAGACTCCAATGAGAGACTGCTGAATTGGAATTAATTTGGAAACTGGATACAATTAACTTAGGCTTGAATAAAGACTGGGAGTGGATGGGTCATTACACAAAGGAAAACTATTTCCCCATATTTATTCTCCCCCTCCCCCCGTTCCTCACACGTTCTTGTCAACTGCTGGAAATGGCTCATCTTGATTATCACTACAAAAGGTTTCTCCCCCCCCCCGCCCCGGCTCTTCTGCTGGTAATAGCTCACCTTACCTGATCACTCTTGTTACAGTGTGTATGGTAACACCCATTGTTTCATGTTCTCTGGGTATATAAGATCTCCGCACTGTATTTTCCACTGTATGCATCTGATGAAGTGGGTTTTAGCCCACGAAAGCGTATGCCCAAATAAATTTGTTAGTCTCTAAGGTGCCACAAGTCCTCCTTTTCTTTCTATAACAAAGGCATTCAAAAGCCTCAGGTACAAAAGTCTTACTGTGTACACTGTGAAAAGAGCAGCAATTTTGTGGGCAGAGAAATCACATATATGAGGAGGCATGAAATGCTATTACATGGTCTTTCAGCCACCTTTTCTCAAACACTCTAGACTTGACATCCCCACCTGTGCTGATGCAGCATTTGGTAGAGGAGTGTTTTGGAGCAGGGAGCCCCCATAATCCTTAAGTTTATTTTCAGTTCTACATGGGTAAATTTGAATCCCCCCTTCCTCCTGCCCTAGGGATGATTTACACTACAGCCCACTGTGAAGGCTGTCTGACACAGAGGGGACTGAGAAAAGGGAAATCCTGTCTTATCATTGAATTTTCATTCTAGGACCCTCCATGTCAGACAGTCTGACCTTCCCTTGGAGGACTGCATTATATCTACGGTTTTATTCTGGCCGTTGCTCGTTTGTTGAGTAGTTTGAAAGGGAAGAGGTGTTCCTCCAGGAAATCCTTACATTTTATGTCAAGGCTCTGCTGCAAAGAGTTTGAGTTGAATAGTACATTTATACAGTTAGGATTTTTCAGTTTTGGGTGCTGTCTTTCTGGAGAGTTCTTTCGGGGGGGCCAACGTAATCCCCAACTCAGAGCCAAGATTTGGTCTGCCTCCAGTCACCCTGGAATTGGGGAACACCCCACTGTGAATACCATCTGACACAGAAGGTTCTAGAATGAAAATTCTCAGGTAATACAGAATTTTCCCTGTTATATATATCTATCTATATCTATCACACAGTGGAGCCGGTTCGCTGGAACTGGTTGTTAAATTTAGAAGCCCTTCGCGGGACAACTGGTTCTAAAAGGGCTTCTAAATTTAACAACCGGCCAAAAGTGGCGCCTTAGGCACCAATTCCATGGGTGCTTCGGGGCTGGAGCACCCAAAGGGAAAATTTGGTGGGTGCAGAGCACCCACCGGCAGCTCCCCACCCCGTGCCCAGCCCCAGCTCACCTCACCTCCGCCTCCTCCCCTGAACGCACCGCCCTGCTCTGCTTCTCCGTGCCCGCCCCCCCCCCCCCCGGCTTCCCACGAATCAGCTGTTCGCGCGGGAAGCCTGGGAGGGCTGAGAGGCAAGCGGCGGCTTCGCGCTCAGGCCTGCAGAGTTGGAGTGGAGGTGAGCTGGGGCGGGGGGGGGGTGCAAGGAGGGCCGCCCTTGCCACAGCAGGTAACTCGGGGGGCGCACAAGGGAACCGCTCCCTGACCCCGCTCGCCTCCGCCTCCCTGGGCCTGAGTGCGAAGCCGCCGCCTGTTTCTCAGCCCTCCCAGGCTTCCCGCGTGAACAGGTGATTCACGGGAAGCGACGGTGGGGGGGGGGGGGGGGGGCGGAGAAGCAGAGCAGGGCGGCACGTTCGGGGCGAAGGCAGAGTGGAGGTGAGCTGGGACTGGGAGCCGGGAGGGGAGCTGCCGGTGGGTGCTCTGCACTCACCAAATTTTCCCCATGGGTGCCCCAGCCCCAGAGCACCCACAGAGTCAGTGCCTAAGGCGCCACTTTTGATGTGATGAGTGGGGGGAGCGGCCGCTTCCCCCCACAGCTATGCTACCCCGCCTCTAGGAGCCAGAGGGACCTGCTGGATGCTTCTTGGGAGCCGCCCCAACTGCCGGGACTCCCCACCTCGCCCCCCAGCAGGTCTCTCTGGCTCTTAGGGGCGGGGTGCGGTGGGCACCCACTACGGTGGCCCATGAGACCCTCTTGCCTGGTTCTGGGGGCAGTCAGGGGAGGGGGGGTGGATGGGGCAGGGGTCCCGGGGGGGGGGGGCGTGCCATGATCCCCTCGTGGGGTTAGGAGGGAACCGGTTGTTAAGATTTTGGCAGCTCATCGCTCTGTGTATGTGTATATATATACACAGAGAGAGAGAGAGAGAGAGAGAGAGACACATTTTTCAGGCAAATAACAGAACTTGCCTTAAAGTGCCCTTCTGCTCAGAAAAGTGACTATATAAAAGACACCTTCCCACTCAGCAGATCTGCCCCCTGTGTGTAGTCAGAGTCCTATCTGCTGATTTTACTGACTAAAATAAGCTTGACTGCTCTCAGCACCGCAGAGCCAGAACATCTACGAAGGAACAGTATGGATCCTATTCCTTCGTGTACATCATCAATAAAAGACTTGATTACTAAGCTTCAATCTGTTACACCTATCTAAACGCACTGAAGACAGGGGGATTGCACAAGTGTCACTGAGGTTATCATTTGTCCTGGAACAATTTTGTTACTGTGGTGATGAGGTAAAAAGCAAAACCCCAGCTTGTTTTTCAGATGCAGGGGAAGTTTTCAAGGCTGGTGGGGAGAAGAAATATTTTACTTGCAAAGTACACACATTTTTCTGGCTATCACCAAGACACAATTAAAGACAGACACACCCCTCCCCCCGTTTCATTATTTTTAACAAGGTGCTTTTCAGAGCACAATGGTACTTTAAAACAAACACAAACTCTTCAGCTTCGCTCATGCATTCACCTCCTTCCTGTGTCACAACTTAAAGGCCGAGTCCTGCAAAGTTACTCTCAGATGCAACACTGTTAATTTCAATGTGACTAAGGACAGGTGTAAGCCTAAATGTAGGAGTTATGATTTGCTAGATCCAGCCCCAAGAAAATACAAACATCTTTCTGGGAAATATCAGTCAAATGGCATTTTGCATTAAACGAGACACCCCTGAGGGTTATGGAGAATGCGAAGGAGGCACAGGTCTTTCGTTAAAAAAAAATCCAAGAGGAAGGGAGGCTATGTTAGCAAATGGCTAAAGCGGGAGAACTGGGTTCTGGCCTGACTCTAACATTGACTCTCTGTGTGAGCTCTGACTCAGTTTCCCACTTTATATAATGGAGATGGTGCTTACCCTTGCAAAATGCTTTGAGATTTTTGGATGAAGAAGCTCCATTTAGGTGCTATGTAGTAACTGCCATTAATAAGAATAACAACATAGCAATCATTTTTAATAAACAAAGGCCTAATCCTACTATGGCTTAATTTCAGTGTGGTCACTTGTGGGAGTGAGGGTTACTCATGTAAGGCTCACCAGTTCAGCTCCTATAATCCCCCCCCCTTTTTTTTTTAAACCTAAATATGTAAGATGTAACAGGAATGGATCTGATATGTAATCATGTTATGAGTACTATACAAGCTGTGATGTAAGAATCTAAGAATATTGATATGTAACCTAGTTACTGAGAGAGACTGTAACTTACATTGGCGTTATAAGAACTTCCTGTGTGAATGTATTGATTTAACTTAAAATCTGTGGGAAGAGCAAACAGGGAAGACCATCTAGGTACACACTAGAAAGACAATGGGGTTCAGCTATTAGCATCAGAGAGCCTGTATCTTGTCTCCAACACACTGTAAACACTGTTTGCCAGGCTGGGAATTAGAGATCAAAGGAAAAGCCTCTCTGCGGGGCAGATGGTGAAGTTCACTGGTGAGCGACTGTCTAGCCAGGCAGGCTGGCACAGGTAGACTTTGCAGTGGCAGTCTAATGAAATTGGCCTGTTCAGATCCAGGGGACGGTGAGCCTTAGAGAAACGCAGGCTTTGCAAATTTAGGCCGGTTTATTGATTTTAGGATGGGGTTTTTTTTTAAATACTTTTGTTCTAAATAAATGATACTTTAAGGAAGCTGCTTGGTCACTAATTACCACTGTCATTGTCCTCAAGGGGTGGGCATGGATCGGAGTTCATGTTGCACTCCCCGTCAGTGCCTGGCTCAAGCCAGGGAAGCTAATGATCCAACCAGCGGACTAATATCGGTGATGAATCCTAGTCATGTGCCACCTGAGGCATGTTGCACAGATGCTAAGAAGACTGTCCCCAGGCAGGGGCGCTGGAACAATTTGCACAGTGGAGATGCTGAGAGCCATTGAACCAAACCGTAAACCCTGTATATAATGGAAACCACATCAAACCTATGTCCCCGAGGAAATAGTACTGCAAGGTCTGAGCCCAAGGCAGATCTGCCACATTGATCACTGCTGATACAGAGGACTGCCACCTGGCCTGAGAATGAGAGAAATGCATGTTTCCACCCTAACAAAGCGTGAGGCCTGACACCTACAGTGTGGGTGGTACCTGGAGAGACCAAGATGTGTAGGAAGTGCAGTTACCCTGGTAACCATTTCATAAGGTATTATAATTCATAACTCCATTTCTCTTTTAAGAGACATAGCTGCAAGGAACTGCCTGCTGACCTGCACTGGGACAGGACGAGTAGCCAAAATTGGTGATTTTGGAATGGCCCGAGATATATACAGGTAAGAAGCAGGAGTATTCAATTTGCTTGGAGAAAAATAAATGAAATAACATCTCCAGAGCGTGGAGGGATCACATGTATGTCTGAAAAATATGAGCTGTCCCATGACAGCTGAGCTAGAATCACCCCAATGGAGCCAGCTATTATCTCTAGGGGAGTTGTCTACACTAGACTATTTACTCCAGTTAATTGCTTGTCAGTTAAGTTGGCTAGCACAGTGGTTTTCAACCTGTGGTCTGCAGACCCCTGGGCTTCTGCACACTAGGTCTAAGATTTCCAAAGGAGTCCACACCTCCATTCAAAATGTTTAGGGGTCTGCAAATGAAAAGAGGTTGAAAGCCACTGAGCTAACACATTTGCACATGCTAATCTGGACATACCATGTATGTTTGTTCCAGGGGGCACACTATTAATGTTTCTGGTGTCCAGACTAGCATGCACAAATGCATTCACCAATTCCAGCTCATTGGCATTCAGTGCACTTAAGTTTCAAAAATCTAGTGACAAACCCAAGGTTTCTGAAATAAACACTGCACTGTTGCCCTGCACCTTGGACAGTCATTGCGCCTATGCAAAGTGGGTGTAAAATCCACACCAGCTCAAAATGGTTGCATTTGAGACCTGTTCCCCATTCAGTGTGCACCAGTGTAGGTGACCATACAAAGTGCAGCCAACTGGAAAACCAGGTCAGGGAACCATCTGGGAACCAGTCTCTGTGGTGGAGTTTCAATTATGGGAAAACAGGATACAAAGCCAAGCATTCATCTGGCAGTCCAAAAATAAGTGGATTCTTCAAGGCATCATGTTCTTCAGGAGGCCCTGGTTCAGTAGTTAGCCTCTTCCATCACTGAACCAGAGGCCAAGCTTCTTGAACTTGTGCAAAGACCCTGTTTTGCCCAGGCATCATCTTTAAAGAATTCATTTTAGTCTCTTTTATCAACTCTGAGGGTTACAAAGTTCTTGCTTATCAATTCTCACACAGAATTGTTTGGGTTTATACTGCCCCCAATTGGCGTGGAGTGGGAAAGACTCGTTATTCATCTGACCCCTTTCAGCCCCTGTGGAATTTGATTCAAAGCCCTTAATTCTCCTTGCATTTCGTCTTCCCAGGGCAAGCTACTATCGCAAAGGAGGGAGAGCCATGCTGCCTGTCAAGTGGATGCCACCAGAGGCTTTCCTAGAGGGGATCTTCACCTCCAAGACTGATACCTGGTGATGATTACCTTTTACTCACCTCTGCAAGCCAGCCGGAGGAGGGGGGTGGTGGTTAGGGAGTCCAGTGCACATGTGGAGACGTCAGCTGGTCATCAGGAATTGAGGTCTTCTCACAGATAAAGCTTTAAACATGTCAAAGTTGCCCAAAGTCCTAGCAGAAGAAATCAAGAAATCTTCACTTTGTCTTCAATTAGAGTTTTGACGAAATGAGTCCTGAGTGAGAATTTAAGAATCTGGCCCAACATCAGTAGAATACATAAAAATACACAGACACACTCCTTTGGGTATGCAGCACCCCTTCACATTATGCTACGAATGGCTACAATTTACAGCCCAGGGGACAGCTGTCCCAGAAGCAGGGTTCACCGCTGATGCTGATGCTCTTTGCCTGGCAGGGACCCCATTGGCAGAATCTGCCTGAAAGATATGCTTAATCAGTGTATTTCCCATGTGTGCTGGCCCTGCTTCATCTCTGTCCAGCCTTGCCCACTTTATGGACTGCTCCAGATGGTTCTGGGCCATCTAGCAGAGCAGGTCTTGGAGCTGGTTTGCACCACTGAACCCCTGACTCCAACAGGGCTTTCCACTGCCAGGGGCTGCAGCCTGTGGAAAGAAGAAGCTGGGTGACAGCACGTTTGTCAGCCTTGCAATGCCCCAACACTATGCTAAGGTACTAGTGGTGCAGCATGTCCGGGTTGCAAAAGCTGGCTGCAGGACTGCACGTTTGCAGTATGTGGCAGCAAAGTGCAGAGGGGAAGGGCTGTTTAAATGCCTGATATTAAAGCACAGTTTTAAAATCCAAACAAGCAGGAGCCTGATTTTCAATAACATCACTGTCAGACACTTCTAACTTGTCAACCCTCAGCATCCGTCACTCAGCATCCATAGCTGACAAGACTGCTTAGATGCTGCTATCTTCATAATTGCACACATAATCACTCCTTTGCTTTGGCATTATTTTAATGCTGAGACACTGAAATATAAAATTACAGTAGACTTAAGCGGAAGCTCTAGCGAGCTGCTGAGGGAATGTATTTATATAAATGCCTTTCAGATAAACTTTTTTTGGTTTTAAAATAAGCACCTCCATCAGTAGAGCATTTGTGAAAACGTACTGGAAAATGGAAGGTGTTCAGTATGTGAAGAACTGTGTCTATCAGCACAGTATCCTCTTAAAGCGATGCTGGCACATTGCTTCCAATGCCACACTGACCCAGTTCCCTGACAATGTATTTAATTAGCAATGCCTGGACCTCCAAAAGATTAGGGATAGATTATCTGTCGTATCAGAGCAGACCAGTCAGTGGCCAGCACCAGATATTTCAAAGGAAGGTGTACAATCCCTGTAATGGGCAATTATAGGTAACCTACCTTTAGTAGAAGATTCTTCCTAGCTCCCATCAGACGGGGGTTGGTGAAATTCTGGTAAGATTAAAGTCAATGGCAAAACTCATATTGACTTCAGTGGAGCCAGTATTTCACCCTTGATCTCAATGATATCTTGTGACAGGGAGTTTGCTAGGTTAAATGTGTTGTGTAAAAAAAAAAAAGAGAGTTCCCGGTGATCAATTTTAAATGTGTGGCCTTTCAGTTTCACTGGCTGTCCCCTTGTTCTTGTATTATGAACACTCAAATGTTTGGACACCTATGCAAACAACTTGAGTCTACAGAAAGTGGAAATCTCATGCAATGTCTGATACTTTTATGTTGCCAGTCAAGCCAGATATACCACCTTAATGGTGCTTTGGTATTTCCACTTCCAGAGCCAGGTAGTGCAGAAAGAAACAACACTTTAAAATAAGTTATTCTGACATTTTGGAACCTCACAAAATTAGGTTTGGGTAACAATCCAGATTGATGCTAAGGGTTTTTCTACACATGGAGTTATTCCAGAATAGCTATTGTGCTTTACTTTCACACCCCAACTTCATCCAAATTATCTTTCCAAACAAACCCTTATTTTAGTCACACTGATTTTCTGTCCATATGAGTAATCTGGAGCTTTAGGATGCTGCACCAAGATAGTGTTGTCTGAAGGCCTTTTAGACCAAATTCTAAAGGCAATAGGGTACAAATCAAAGCCTAAGGGGCATTGTTGGCTGGTTTCTGTGGCAGGTCCTTTGGCGTGCTGCTGTGGGAGATCTTCTCATTAGGCTACATGCCCTATCCTTGCAAAACCAACCAGGAGGTGCTGGAATTTGTCACTAGTGGAGGAAGAATGGATCCACCAAAGAACTGCCCAGGGCCTGTGTGAGTATCTCCTCACCCTTAGACACAAGTCAAACGCTAGGAAACATTCAGACTGGCTAGTCAAAGATGGCTGCCACCCTCTCTACACCCAAAACAAAATTTTTACCCTAGGTTTTCCTCAAAGGTTAACAGAAGTTTAAGTTGAGGGCACCATTAATTGGTACCCATTTTCGCAGTCTCAGCAGAGAGGCCCAGGGTTCAATGGAATGGGAGACTTAGTTACACACTTTCCTCATACCAGGGGGTCCTTCCAAAACCTGATTGAGGCACACAAGCAGGGCAAAGTGAGGAGGGTTAAGTTGCTATTTCCATGTTATACCCGTTCTGTGAATAAAGTGATGACTTCAATGTCTAGGGCTGGTAACCTGTCAACTTTCATCACCAATAGACTTCCATACAATTAAAAATACAGGCTCCAGTTCTGGGATCTTGTACAGGCCCTCTTTGCCACCAGCTACCAGCAGATTTCCTCAATGTTGTGAATACTCACCTGCCTTAGGAAGCATATCAGGTGTGTGGCCAGAGAGCATGAGTGAAGCATGCACAGGTGCTCTCCAGAAATTCCCCATTTGCCAGAAAATCCCCTTGGAACTATTGACAGCTGGGCACAAATTAGAGCAGCACTGAGTAATTGCACCTTCCCCCCCTCTCCACCTCCCATGGCCCCAGAATCAGGGAACATGAAAATGACTCAAGGCCAAGTTTGCACTGCCCCTTGGGTACTGTGCTGAGTGCAGTTCTTCTGGACCTGAGAACTGAGCCCAGAGACAGACCTGAAAAATGAATCCATATTGATTTGTGGTTTTGATTTATCATTATTTATTATTAATTGGCACAAATATGTATTTATGTCTCAAGTTACCGGATCATGACGCAATGTTGGCAGCACAGTCCGGAGTACCGGCCCAATTTCTCCACCATTCTGGAAAGAATCAAGTACTGCACACAGGTACTGGCCTTTAGGATTTAAGTTTTGACTTGTTTATGGCATCCAGACCATCCTATGATATAAATATTATCACCCAAAACAGAGGGAATGGATTGCTCTGACTGGCTAATTACTTTCCCAATTCCCTTTGTGCTTGGCCTGTACTTCAGCTAGTATTTTCATTTGTGCTTCTGTACATCTCTCATCTCACCTACCTCCACCCCACCAGCATGCATACAATCCCTTCCTGTGAAAGTGGTCTGCTTCCACCTCTCAGCTCATTCACTAGTGAAGAGTGTTTGATTTTTGATGGAAAGGTTTCCAGACCCCAACACAACTTCTCAGGCCCTTACTTCACTCTTCAAGGTTTTTTCAAACTTCCTTGAAAGCCACAGCTGAACTGGCATGGAAGAAGGGGGTGAGAGGGCACGAGGGGTTGATAAGCTGCTAGCCTTTTGCTGCTGGAGACCTGGATCCAAGCATAGTTTAAGATGCAAGAGGAAATTATTAGATGTTGGTGATCTCTGCCTAGTCATTAATATCAATAAGGCATCACAAATTGGCAGCCTGTGTTCAAAAGAAACCCTAAAATGAAATAAGTTTTAGCAAATAATAAGCAAGGTGCACAATCAAAATGGTGCATGGCAGCTTGCACAATGTATGGCTGCATTACACACAGCTGGCGCTAACCACTGCTAACATTATCTCACTTTTCTGAACACTTCCCTGAAAAAGTATGTGGAAAAGTCACAACTGGGCATGTTCAGAATGTAAAATGTGATTACTGAATCCTTTCTGTTTCAGGATCCTGATGTGATCAACACAGAGCTGCCCATTGAATGTAGACCAGCATCAGAGGATGAGGGGAGCTCTGTGATGTGCCCAAATAGTTCCAGTGG
Source organism: Chelonia mydas (assembly GCF_015237465.2). NCBI lineage: Eukaryota > Metazoa > Chordata > Testudines > Cheloniidae > Chelonia > Chelonia mydas. Next base: position 72,243,839 of record NC_051246.2, read on the forward strand.
GATGGTCCCTTTGCTGGTGAACCCATCCCTCACACCTCAGCTGGCTCCCATAACATTAGAAACCCATCATGCAGGGCATAAAGCTGGACGTCCACAGGAGCTGCTGGTGGAGAACCTTGGCAATTGGACTGGCAGAGGTCCCAGCCTACCGTGCCTCACTGATTCCAGCAGCAGGTCATGGTTCCAACAGACGGCGAACCAGAGGCTGGAATCAAGCAGTCAGCCGGCACACAGACCACACAACACCAAAAACCTTTGGAACCCAACCTATGGATCCTGGGTGATGGAGAATATCTGCCGCTCCTGTCCCAACGCCAAGCTCAAAGCAACCACAGAGCGAGAAGATTCAGGTTTTGATGGGAACTGCAGCTCCTCCCCTAGTTCTCGGGCATCTCCAGCCTCTCCGAACAGAAGCCACTGTCTTCACAGGAATATTGGTGGGATAGAACTGGTGAAGCTCCAGACTTTCCCCTGCGGCAATGTGAATTATGCGTATGATGATCTCTACTATGTCACTGATGGGCCTTCAGCTTTGGCAGTGGGTAGACCAGGTGTGCTGAGGAGCACCAGTCTGCACAGGGATGGGAAGCCTTTTTGTAAGCCAGAGAAAACATCAAGAGAGAGGGACTCTGGCCTCTCCTTGTCAGACGACCTGAGTGTTACACCTGTATAACAGGAGATGTTCTACCAAAGGTCAGGACCTCACACTGGGCGTGTATGTATCTGAAAGGGCAAACTGAAATGTCTTCTTTGGTCTCTTATTTCCTCCATTCAGCTTTCAGATGGGTAATGTTTTAACATCAGAAGTGTTCTGCTGCACCCTCCGACACACTGGATTCCCAATCTAATGAGGAAAATTGAACTTGCTACTTCAGTCCATCAAGAGTGTTCCCTCCTATTGAGCCAGTGCCACTGATTTCAGGATATAAATAACAATGGCTTTGTTGCACTGACTCAGAGTCCGGTGTTCATGAAAGGAATCATTCTCAATCTGCTCAGGTGAAAAAAAAAAAAAAAAAAAAAGAACCTACCATCCAATTGTTACAGTTGGCTGGAAATGACAAACAACATAACCACTCTTTTGATCTAACATACCAAAAATTACGTGCTGTGGCAGCAGCAAACTCATAAAGGCCATTGTGTTCCCCAGAGCTTTGCATGTTCCAGTGATGCTGGTGCACTGACAGGGAAGTAACCAAATATAGCCACGTTTGCACTTGCTTGATCGGCAGAAATACCAGAAGAACATTAAATTGAAATCAATGCAGCAACTGAGAAAAACAGAAAAAGTGGGAGGGGAAAATATTATTTCAGGCTCCTCCGAGATCATGTTTTAAAAAAGATGAAGAGAAAAATTACGTATTTAAAAAAAAATAATTAATGGAGTTGATTGCATCCCTTTGACTGGTAAAGAAAACTTGCTTCTTACCTCAGGGGCTAACTTACCTCACAGTTCCTGACCTTGGAGGTTTGGGAAAAGTTCTAATCAATGCTCAACTCCACTACGTTGTGAGAACTGGACTTCTCTTTTCTTTAAATGGACTTTACCTGGGATGAACTTTATTTTTAAAAGGACTCTAGTATTCAGCAATAATAGCCCATGGCTATAAACTGAAGATTTAGGGCCATTACTGTAGAATGCTGGGTTCTTGATGTTGTTTATTTTAAATACAGAATATAGAAACTCCTCTGAAGTGGACTTCACTGAGACAAGGAGGGCATCTTGAAGGGAAACCACCAAGAAGTGTTTTATTTGAACATAAATCTTAAAATGCCTTGCAGGATTGGATACTTCAGCCCCCTGGGAAGTCCAAACAACAGCTTGGTTTTATGCACCAGTCTCTCCTTTTGGGGAATGCTTACAGCAGAACATGGTTTCTTCTTGACCTCTTAATAGTACAGCCCTGTCAGTTAAGAAGGCAGGTCCCTGTTCTGGAAAAAGAGTTGTTATTTAAAAGGCTTCCTACTGTAATTTGCAGTTAACCTGATATTTACTGGTTAGAGCCTTCCAAACAAAGAGACTGAAAAGGTAAAGACAGCACTCGTTATACGCCCAAAAACATCTCAGAAGCGCTTTGCCCTTGTGCCATTTCTGAATTCCCGGCTGCCAACGTTCAGGTAACAGGGGAGGGTTAGCTGTGTGGAGGGAGGATGGAAAGAGTGCCGCGAAACTTTATTGATCTGTAGAGTCTATCAGAAGTGCAGCTCCTTCAATCACCATCTTTATGTTTAGTGTGAAAGGAGAGCCCCAAGGATACACATAAGTTTCATAAAGTAGCTGTTCCCTTCAGGCAGGAAACCAAAGTGTGAATACACCAAGATCTCTGCCTTACACCTCACCTATGTTTCCTGAGTGAAGAGTGGCTGCTGCAGTCATAGTGGTTAGGATCACTTCACACCCCACATAGGCATATAGTCTGTGTATGCAATTTGGCATAACAAGCAGTCTCCTCGAAAGAGATGGTTAACTATAAGCACAGATTCCATTTCCTCTGCAGCAACAATTCATGTATGGTGCGGAGAAGCACACAGCTAACGTGGTTGCATTCTATTTCACACCAGCAACAAGTGCTGGGTGTCTCCAACTCAGGGTTAAGGTCAGTCAGTGACTTACAGTTTGTCCCATAGCTTCCTCTACTCTCCAGGACCACTGGCTATAGAATGGATAGTTTCAGACACCATCAGTTCTCAGCCCCTTTGGTGGTGATAGGTCCACTTCTACCAATGGAGCTTGCACTGAGAAAACCAAATCCATGTAACGGAATTATAGCTCTTGATGGCCAAAAATAATACCTTGTTTTGATCCTTGGTGTGAGGTAAATGGATGTAAGGATACAGGTAGCTCCCAGATGTGTGGGATTGTTCCAGGAGGGATGGGGCAGAAATGAAATGATTTAATAACTATTACTGCTTCTTAGTGGAACTTTTTCCTCCCTTGCCCCCTTCTGCTGTGGTCTTCCTCTCAGAGTTCTGCGCACCCTGTCATTTATCCACCTTCCACTCCCAGCTCTGAGACCCTGCTTCCTGGTTACCACCCTTCCAGGTGGGGAGCAATGGACAGTGTCAGTCCTTGGATCTCCTCAGTGCAAATCCTTAACCGACTAGCAGAGGCACTGGTGAGCAATTCTTCCTCCTCCCAGAGGCTAAGCATGTTTTCTCCCTCACTTCTAGCTCTACATGGCCAGCTCTGGTGTATGCCAACGAGGAGCAACTACTGCTCTGTCACAACTGGCCTGAACCTATAAGCCTTGATTCCCCCATCCCACCTCTGCTCAGTAGCATGCCTCTGCACTGCATTCAACTCCATCCTATTTCAGGTAACACTCTTACTCCCGTGGCTCACTCATGGCTCGCTGTTTCCCCAGAGATACACTATCAATAGCTCTTAAAAACTGTTGGCACTCATAGTAGTGACTTGCTCTTTTCTGCTGCTGCATGTTTCTCACAATTAGGAGGGGTCAAGACCTATTGCAGTGCAGTTTCTTAAGCTTTAAGTCAGCTGCAGTGGAGGTTGCTCAGGGAAGGCATTTCCCACACTGGTGTGATTCAGATACATGAAGATCTTTACTTGCTGGTTCTGATCACACTTCCATGTGCCAGCGATGCCTAACCACTTTCAGATGTCACTGACCTCCATTATTCTGGGGGGATTGGTGGTACATATCAAGGAGAAGGTGATGTGTAGAAAACAGAGCCAGGGGGGTGAGTGAGTGGGGTGGGAAGTATCATACTGTCTTCCCTTGCTGGACCTTTTCCTAGTACCAAACTGACTATGCACTAGACTGCAAAACTGACTATGGACTAGACAGTTCTGCTTCATTCTGCAGTGGAGATGACTACAGGAGACATACACACGTTCTACCTCCACCCCACAATCCTCCAAAATTAATGACTTTTAATGATGTGACAGTGAGGATCAGAAATGAGCTAAGAATGCTGTGGAGTGCCTACGTGCACTGTGGCTAGCTCACACCAGTGCCATTTCCTCTTAGGATACACTACATTGATTCCCAAATTTAGAAAGTGAAACAGCGATTAAATACAGGGTTAGGAAGTGAGGTGGGCTAAGGCTAAGAATGGGACACTATCACCATCAGTGCTTCTCAGGCCTCCCTCACCACAGCATCTAGGTGCCATTGTCTAAATGTAACAACATCAAGTCCTTCTAGAAAAAGAACCAAGCTCTCCCCCATTCCCTTTGGATAAAAGCCGCCTACTTATGCATAGTTGATTCTAGCTGGAGCCTTCCAGGAGGAGGATAGAACATGGAACTGCACAGATGGAACAGTTACCCACAATAATGGGGGCAGGGGGCAGTTCAAAAGCATCTGAGTTAAGAGCACCAGTCCTATTGAAGTTCAATGGGCCTAACTCACTTAGCTGCCTTGGAAAATCCCACCCACTAATATTATGTATGACTATACTAGAGGAGAGCTGTTAATAATTCCCCTATCATGACGCTGTCTGTCCAATCCAAAATCTTATTACTCTAGGCACAATTAACCATACCAATGACACATGCCAGTCTTGAGGGCCTAACATGCTGGGAGAAGCTCGAGCATGATAACTCACACTCAGAATGCCCAAATTAGAGGATTACGGGTAGCAGATTTTTAATTGCCTTTATTTATTTTTTTTAAGAGACTTTCAGTTGATAGCAAATGAACGAACCAACGTTGTCAGCATCAGGCTAGATTAGCATGGTAGCTAACGCCCCTAAGGATTTGGTTTTGGAAGAGGAAGTGCGTGAAAATGAGACCCTTCCACAGAGTCTTCAAACACTGGTGCGTCAGCCACTCATGGGAATGTTGTATAAAAACCCTGCTCAGCTTGATGGGTCTTTTAATCTTTGCATTTAGCTTTGCGTGATTAAAATGGCTTCACGCTGCCAGCGTTTAATACTGTCTTGAAATCAGGACCTGCTTTTTTGCTCATGAGGTTTTAATCTTACACCTGTTTGCTTTGATTGATGATTTATGTTGCTTTTTACAACCCCCTTATGTTACAGTTTAGAGAGGAAACTGTAACACAGAGAAACCAAATTAATCAGGAGTCTAACTGGTCTTTCTTTTTGGAATTAACTTTCTGCCTTTCTCGGCTTCCCTCTCACAACACCCATTATATCCACTTTCCTCAAGGCTCTACACTCCTGCCCCAGCTAGTTTGTATCTTCTTCTGACACCCACTTTTACATAAGCTTTAAAGTAAATAGGCACAGTTTAAAATACCATTGACTGAAAATGCCCTCCCCAGCCCTGCTATCTTTCCTAAGGTTGGTTCCATTCTCCCTGGTCCTCCATCTTGGGCCAGGTCTACAGTAGGAGTGCTTTGCTGATATAGCTATACTATTCTAGGAGTGCACTCCTTGTATGGATGCAGCTTTTGCCATTATAGCTTATCTCTCACACACACGGATGCACACAAAATACACTATACTGCCAAAAGGGCAGATATATCAGTAGAACTGCTTCTACACTAAGCATTTTTGCCTGCAAAGCTATGTCAATCACAGCCCTGACTGCCATAGGTATACTAGCAAGGGTTTGCCGTGTAAACCTGGCCTTCCTCTGTCATCCTAGCCAGTTCACCCTTCCTACCCTACTTTAGAAAAAAAACAAATCCCATGCTTATGAGGGACAATACCATTGGGTGTGTCTACACTGCAATTAAATGCCCACGGCTGGCCTGTGTCAGCTGATTTGGGGCTCAATCTCTGGGGCTGTAAAATTGCAGTATAGATGCTCAGGCTGGAGCCAGAGCTCTGGGACTTCGCAGGGTGGGTGGGTCTCCAGCCCGAGGCCTAAACATCTACACTGCCATTTTACAGCCCTGCAGCTGACCCAGGCCAGCCTGTTTAATTGCACTGTAGACATACCCGCTGAGACCCTAGAGCCTTGTCCCACTTCTTTATTTAACTGAATTGTTTTTGATTTGTTGTTACCACTGCTTATGGCAACACTGCACCGACCTACCCTTTGGGTCACTGTAAATAAGTAGATACCAATTCTGCTTCTATGCAATTTCAAGCCAGATAAATGTATACTTCAATATTTACAATACAAAAATAAAGAGATGCTAACAGTGTCTATTTGGTCTCCTCTGTGTTAAAGTTAACACCATCTGGATACAGGGGAGAGAACTAGGTCTCTGTGACTAATTGCCAGCCCAGGAGCCAGATGGTTCAAAGGACAGAGCACTGCTCTTCCTCTGGTAGCACCTAGTACGGGTTCCCTGCTGGAGTTATCAGCTGCTCTGAGTGTGGAGAGATCATCTCAACTGCTATGAATCATTGGGTTTTAGGACATTGAACCAGAGATTTTCATGGGCCAGTACCTATATCCCTGCAGAAGCCATCAGGTTTGGTGTGGGATTAGGGATAGATCCAGTCTGTCTCTGATAGGCAGAGGGATCTAGTTCAAATGGGCCTTTGTATTCCACGTGACTTGGGGGCAGATTTGTAAAGGTACCTAAGCACCTAAAGACAAAGATAGGCAGGTAGGATGCCTAAGACCAATGGGACTCAGGCACCTGTGTGCTTTTGGAAGTCCCACTGGGTGCCTAGCTACATCTTCAGGTGCCTACATGCTTTTTAAAATCTGGCCCTGGGCTCCTTGGCCCTGAGCAGGGCAGGCTTTCCTCCCTCATCGTCCATGAGTGTCTTCTCAGTGCGTAACTTAAAGATGGCCAGGATCCCAGCCTCCAGGAGCTAGTGGAGCAACAGGCACGATCTTGAGCCAACCTCAGCTAGTCCACTGGGGACGATCACCAGGCTATCCCGAATTGCTGCTCCCACCTGCAGTGGAGTTTGGCTGTGCTCCTGTTTTGTGGTGGCAAGAGCTGACCAATGACTACAGTAGCCTGCCTGTAAGTACAAAGCTGTACTGGTTCCCACCGTGCAGAATTTCACTGATCTCTTCCCTCTATTTGCAACTCCTTGGGCTTCCCCAGTAAAAACGAGGAACACTGGAAGTGGTATGTGCCACCAGGGTCTACAGGAACAGCAGAAAAATCAGGGAGAGAGCTGGCAATTGAGTCCACTCCCACCCCTTATGCTCATTCCAAAATAGCAGGATTCTCTGAGGATGCTATTTCCATATTTCCACCCTACCCTTTCCAGAAGCAGCAGGATTATTGGAGCAGACACAGGTGACTCAATGCCCCTTCCAAAAGTTGATAAAAATAATTAATTGCGAGAAACCATTGACAGACAAGACTTTCCCTTGAGAGACAGTAGGATTCCTTCGTCACACACTTCCCAGTTCCTCCCAAGAAACCTTTCATTGCAAGAGATGGAACATTTTCTAGACTGAGCTCAGTTTGAGTGGAAGTAAATTCAAAATGACAGCACATGATGTGACCAGTTAAGACAGTATTTGTTCTGGTTTCTCTTCTAACCTTCAGGGCTCAAGTCCCATTATATCAAATATGTCTTGGGTATTGGGATGCATTCTTAGAACTCCTACATCAAACACAGTTCTTAGACTATGTAAAGAGCAACAATGAGAACAAAATGCAAGCTGTGGTGCGCTGTTGCCCTGCAAAGCCAATATAAAACATTTACCCATCCATCAGCACAGCTACCAAACATTGCCTTACAGGAACTTCAAAGAAGTCCAACAGAAACATTTGGAGAAATAATCTCCTGCAGGGTTTCTCTGTGGAGGAGAGAAAAAGAAATCACAGTTCAAGTATCAAACCATGTTGGATGGCTTTTTTTTCCCCAAACTCATTTATTTGGTAACATACACACCTTGGAATAACAAGTACTCAAACGATACAGTCAGAATGTCAAAAATGACCTTGGTCATAATTGCACTGTAGTGTTCAGAACAGGATGCACTGTAGAGGATACAGGCCATTAGTTCTCAGTATCTTGATAATAACAAACAGTAATAATAATAATACAAAAAATAAGCAAGGGCCCTCTGAATTGTTTAAGGGTTTGGTCCAACTCCCAGTGAAGTCTTTCCATTTACTTCAACAGGAATTGGATCAGACCCAAAGTGACTTCTTCCCTCTGTATATCATCATAAAAGGGATTTCAATTTGTATTTCTTGGGCTGAGTTTCATCTGAACTTGCATCCTTAAGGGATGGACAAAAATCAGTTGTTTTTAATTCAGTTTAACTATTTCTTTGCATTTCTCTATACTGCATCTTTCCTCCAACGATCTCAAAGCACCCTACGAACAATAATTAATGAAGCCTCACAACATCCCTGTGAGGTAGGTAAGTATTATTGTTCCCATTTTACAGATGGGAAAACTGAGGCATAGGAAGTTTGCCCATGACCACAAAGCAAGTCAGTGGCAGAGATAGGAAACAGTCTAGGAGTCCTGGCTCCCAGTTCCATGTTCTAACTGCTGTACAAAACTCCCTCCCCTTTCTTCTTTCGTATAACTGACTCCACAGCTGTCTACCAGCAAGTAGGAGTTGGATTGTAGCTTCTTCCAAACTAGTTCTGGTATAGGCCAAAAAGCCACTTCAAAACAACTTTGCTACAATTGTCATTTTGAAATGGACAGAGTTTCACAGCTCGATGTCTCTTGTAATAAAGCTTTTCCTTCTGCTGTCCTTTCCAACAAGTGCACAGGAATGGATCCCTTTCCATGACAGAGCACTTTCCCCTGAGATTGTCTACTGCAAAATACCTTTTCAAATGACAGCACTGCTGTTTTTGGAGCTATTGCTTCCATGTTGCCTCCAACTTCCATTTGGAACTGTAGAACTAAACGAATTTGACATGAGTCCTAGATAGATCTTGGTTTCTAAATTCTGCTCAAAGGAAATTCATCACCAATTTTTCCCTAGAGCATGAGGTTGCATTGGTGCAAAATGCTGGCATATGTACTCACGAAAGAAAGAAATTTAACTCTCACTGCCAATTAAAACTAGACAGGACAAAGTGTTATTAAATGAACCTTAAGTAATAATTTTGCACTTGCAAGGAGAATTGCTGCATGACCATCTCTAACTTCTGTGATTTTATTATTTTTGCCCCTGACAGGAGTGCCTGAAGTAACAATCACATAATGAAAACCAGGGGTTTTCTCATCTAATTATCCCCTGTAAGAACTCAGATTCAAACTGTAAAGAACAATTTGTGTTTCCTAGTCTATTTTAACCCGTTCTCTTGAATCACTGCAAGCAGGGTTGTTTTTATTAGGGCTATGGGAAAGTAGGAAAACATTTTCACCATATTTTTGGCAAATTTCACTGCAGGTCATTTTGCTGTCTTAAAATATTTCACAACCTAGGGACATTTGGAATAAAACCATGCATGCTTTCTATGAAAGACTGCATTCACTTGAAAAGAGGCCTACATTTTCTGTAAGTCATGTCCTATTTCAAGCGAACTCGTACCTTTTTCAGCTCAAAAACAGGACCATTTTCACTGAATATAAACCCCAAAAGATTCACAAACGTAGGGAAAGTTTTGAATTTTCAACTAAATATAAAAACAAATTTCAGATTTTGAGCAATTTCAGTTTTGGTGTAAAATACTCACACTGCTCTATTTCAATTGCTTCCCCAGTAGTACCTTGGATAACTGATCTTCTAGGTCACTGTTGGCATGATCAGCACTATTAACATCAATGCTTTCTTTAATGTAGATGAAAAATAACTGAGGTTATTAAGCTTGACTGGGCTCCAACTTCATTCCAGTAAATGAACCAAAGTGGCTTCCTTGAGAAGTTATCCTAGGCTCCTCAACCCTTAATACAACCATTACATCATGTACATTTAGCTCCAAATGAGAATTGTACAGTCTCCTTTACCTCATTTTGCAGTGATCATTGGTGTAGTGATTCCCGACAGAAGCAAGGAACTACTTTCAGTTATTCCAAAATTTCTGAAGTTTCTTTTGACTACAGTTGTATTGGCAAAAGAGAGTGATTTCTGATCAACTGATGTTGCTTAAACAACTTTTAACTTCTAAAAGAAAGTGATTTTAATGACTATATGGTCTTGTTACATGGCAGATGGCTCCAACTTGGAAACTGCACTGTCAGATATCTGGATATGGGATGAGCACAGAAATGTTAATTTGTATTGTGGTAGCACCTAGAGGCCCCAATCAGGGTATATGGCACAGCAATCAGACTTCTAGTCTAGTAATGTAATACCTTGCTTTCAAAAGTGGTGAATACCTCATGCTTCCAAGGAAGAATGCCCATAACAGATATAGCCAACAGTGTAATGATGTTTATGGGGATACAATTCCTTTCTGATCCACTCAGCTTATGCCCTGACACTTTCGGTGTGGCAAAAGAATGAACATGGCACCACCAGGAAATCTGACCCACAAGCAAAAAGATGGAGAGTCTAAGCCTTGGTGTAAAGTGGCATGTTGATAACTGGCTTGCTAGTATTTAGATGAATTTGGTTTTTTTCTCTAAAATAACTAAGCCCTTGAAAAATTAACTTTGCCCCCCAACCCACCTGCTAAAGAGAGATGCCACTGACCTTTCACAAATGCTGTCCAGCTGCAAGAGCCAGCATTACCACTTCACCAGCCTCTCCAATATTATACACAGTTTGAAAGTCACACAGTGCCAGAGACAACCTGGTGCTATTTACTTAATGGGCTATCTGTGACCTCATTAGGAACTACCTGGAAATAGTTAAGAATGTTCTTAGATAGAAAAGAGGATAGGCCAGGGCAGAGAGTAAGAGAAAAGGTCAACAGCAGCTGTCCCTTGCAGACACTAAACCATCCACTGCCATGAACTATAATCACCCTTCTCCCCATGTTTTCTGGGCCTCATTCCTGGAGGAGTTCCCATCTTGCACACCCTTGTAATGTAATACAACAGCTGGGGCGGGCCTTGCCTAATCTATAACATAAATGGCAGCCTAGTGACTTGGGGTTAGGGAGCAAACACTCCTGCTGTTTTCAAAGCAATGCCATCCAGTGGAGAATTCTGCTCAACCCTCCCCATAACCTCAAGCAATCTGCCATTTACTCTGGTTCACTAACGGGTAATCTAGAGTCACTTTGGTTCACCTGAAATCAGAGTCACTCTGATTTACTGTACAAACCTCCTGAATTCATGCTGGTTTGGTTCCTGAGTTTGGAGACCCTGATTCACGGAGGATCAATCCGAAGTTAATTTGATTCACTAACGACCAATCCTGAGTCACTCTGGTTCATGGAAGGCCAATGCAGTCACTTTCATCATGAACAGTCTGGGTCTGAAAGCAGCACCATTTTCACTGCAATAACCCCAGGAGTTTGGAGAGAGTTAAAGGAGTTTTACCTCTAATGGAGAGATCCCAGTAGAGTAGAAGGTTACAAAGCAGCCCCATGAGTTTGTGTGAGTCTCGTCTCATCTTTCAGTGATGCTGTCTAAGATACTAATCAAATTGTCCAATCCCAGCAGGTACCCATCCTCCCGGTTGCCTTCCTGCCAGGGGATCCTGTGGTCCAAGGTCTGCCCATCAGGGAGAAGCGTGGTCTTTCCAAAATCAATCAGCCATACATTGGCATGTCCGCTGTCATCATGCACAAAGAGTAGTGAACTTCCAATGACCTGCAGGGTAGTGATTGGTGATGATATGCACAAGTTTTATTAATGTCTCCCTGCCCCATAGGCAAGGCCCCATCAACTATACCTGTGCAGACGAATGACGACTGCTGAGCTGCAAAGCCTATACAATGACAAGCAGTGTGCCAGCTGCTCATTGTACCCTGACTGCACTGTACTGATATAGGGGCACCGAGGGACAGGACTCCAGCAGAGAGGGAACAGAGGTGAATCTTTAGCTCACTGACAATGTATCTGGGTTATTTGGGAGGGAACAAGATGCCTGGAGAGAGATCATGGCCCAAACCAATTACTGATTAACAAAAATCCTGCCAGCGGCTAAGGGGGAATTACTGCCAACAGTGTAAAATAAATGGCCAGATCTCAAAGCTTCAAACAAACACACAGTCTGCTATGGACCGCTGCGCTAGTGTTATCACAGATGACACAGATGACAGCCTCGCACCTGGCGTAGTACAGTGAAGTTCCTAGATCTGGCTCAACACTCCATACCCACAAATCTCAGCCTGCAGTGTAGTAAATACACCAATAATGCTGTGTAGCTACCAGTGACATCTTCTCTACAACCGTGCCTGGTAGGGGAAACTAGGGAACTAATTTACACTGGTGTAAATCAGGAAGAACTCCACTGAAGTTGTTAGTCTGAAATCAGAATCAGGTTCTGCCACCGACCAAATGAGAGACCTCACAGCACCAGCACCCCTAGCCCGACTCCTTCGGGAACCAACCAGGAGTGGAGTAGCTGTGAGAAGCTAGCACTAGAAAACCATTCCTTACAGGGAACTCCTGCTGGGGGAAGCTGGGATTGGAGGACTTGTCACCTCTCAGCTGGAACAATATTCTCTGCTCTTGGGAAGGAGACTTGGTGGCTCACGTATTAGTTCTCTGCTCTGCGGTACTCTCCTCCAGCCCCTCTCTCGCCAATAGGTTAGTCTAAAAGCTTATCTGAATGGCAAGCTGAGACAGCAAGGAGTCCCCACACAGGCAACGCTGCCCCCCGCCCCTACGCACTCACCCACAGCTCACCTCATGTCGTTTAAAGAAGTCTGAGGACTCGAGGATGAGGTGGATATCATGCAGACGCCTGAGGTATTTTTTCTGAAATGGGGGGGGAAAAAAATCCATGCACATTTTAAGGTCACTTTGGGGAGGGAAAACAAATAATAAGAGGAAGCGAAATCAATCTCTGGTGCAACTTCACTGACATCAGTGGTGTTACACCAGGGATAGATTTGCCACAAGGTTGTCACTCAATACGTGCCCCTACAAAGGCTCACAGCTTTGCAATGCCTGAACCAGTCTGTAGGCAGGAGAGGGGGATACTTGACTTGCAATGGTCGTTATAATGGGGAGATGCTCTTCATTCTAGGACACACCCTTTAGGCTCATATAGCCCAAAACCTGTTCTAAAAACTATATTTCAGAAACCTGCTTTTTCTCAAACCAACACAGTAAGGTGGCGTGAGGCAAGGACTTATGTGAACTGGCTTCACACATCCCAACAAACTCAGACTCCTGGCTCTGGAAGCAGTGGTGTGTCACCTGGCTCCAGAACCAGGATCTTAAGGCTTCAGCATCCCTCATTTTAGCCAGAGGAACGGGTATGTTCTGAAAATCCCTCTCTCCCCCCACAATGAGAAATCTATTTTGTTAGGAGAGGGAGAATGTGGGCCAATTTGGGGCCTGTCAAACTGTTTTTCCACTGCCCAGCACTTTTGATAACGTGGGGGGAAAATGCTCCTCAAATGCTACCCTGTGTTACCTGGTACATTGTCTTTGAAGTGCTGGTGTTCCACTGAAGTGGCCTCTGTGTGTGACAGTGGAATGAGACAGCAGCCTTTGAGGTCATGACACATATTATATCCTGCCCATTGAGGCCACAGCACAGGCCAGCAGGGAAGGAGTTATTATTATCCATTCAAAGACCAGGGTGTGGGAGTACAGAAGTTGCTTTTCAAAGTTTCACACATGGCAGCACAATGCACCACCAATCTCCCTCCTGCTCCCACTTCCTGGCTTTGTCTTCACTAGATTAAATTTGTGAATCACAAGTTTTCTTGTTAACACACCTTGTGTTCAGACACCAATGCCACAATCATGACACATCACGAGGCAGTCACTGCACTCTGAGGCAAAGGGCAAACCACTTGTTAGCTTGTCTCACTTTTTGCTAACTCAGGGTGTCTGCAGTGAAAAAACACTGTCACAACCAAATCACAATCACCGATGGATGATGATCTGCCAGCCCCTATCCGTAACCCACTCCTTCACCACTCCCACCCTCTGGATTTTCTTCTTTGGAAGTTTCTGGTCACATGTCACAAAGGGGTCTGAAAGAACCAGAGACTAGTACCGCTCAAGACTCACCAGAATAGTTGTGTTGCCCTCAATGAATTCCATAAAAACCTGGAAAACTTGCTCCCGTGTCTTAGTTGTTTTGAAGTTTGTGTTACAAGTCCCATCAACCCTCTGCACACAAACACAGAGAGAAAGAGAGAGAAGGGTTTATATCATATATAATTCAGCCAATCAGTAAACCTTCCTGAATCATCAACAGCTCAGTCTATCTGTCATTAATCAATAGAAGTGGGTGGCTGGGAAGAGATGATAAATCAAGCAAGAGCTGAAGAGGAAGAGAGTGAAAGACAGAATACCTTTGAATAACACTTGGTTTCCTGTTGACTGCACTTTCAAAAGACCTCTCAGATATTGTTAGCCTGTGGGAGGGTTTCCCTCTCACCTCACAAGGGACTGCAACGTGCTAAGTGTAGTGGGTCAACCACAGGGTGCTCTTTGGCTGCATTCTCTTCTAGACTGACAGGTATCCCCCCAGGGTTGTGTGTGGGAGGGGATATTCTGTGGTCTCTCAAACCCAGTTTGTGTTTGTTAATCCACCTCTCTTTAAGTGGGGAAACCACAGGGCTGTGGGTGGGACTCTTAGTCCATGATAAAATATCTTTTCATATTAGCATGTCCTAAGTCACAGAAAAGAAAGTTATTTGCTGATCATAAAAACTTGGTATTTTCAACAACATGGCTGTGTTGTACAAGCATGCATGCCAATGTACAAAGTATGTAAGTAAATTTGCAAGGGAAAAATGTGTGTGGGAGCATGTATTTAATTGCATCTAGAAGAAAGTTTAGAGTATCTGTGTATCTGTAATGCAACTACACATGGCAATGGGATGCAGATACGTGTGTCTGTAGTTATCAGCTTGTGTCTGTGAGGTTGTATGTGTATGAGATGAGTGTGTGAATCTGGGCACATCTGTCAACATACACTCTGGGTGACCTTCTGAATGCCACCATGTCTTGTGGTAAACCCAAGACAAACAGCTACAAAGGGGGGGAGGATGTAGTAATTAGTCCCAAGGGGTTAAAGGGCCCTCCCTATCCACTGAGGAGAGAGAACCATGGGGCAATAAGGTTGAGCTGACTCCAGCTACTTGAGACCCTTTTAAACCCTCCCCTGCGTGGAAGGAGTGGGGGAGTGAGAGGAGCAGGGAAGGTGCCAGTAGGCTGTTTGCAGCAAGACACCAGACCTTCCCACTAGGGAGGCTGCACTCCCTCCCCAGAAGGGAAGGAAAACAAGCACAAGGGATTGACTGAGGACAGGAGTAGCAGTACCCTGTGCCACCTATAAGGATTTGCCTTGCCCCAAACCTGAGTCTCCAAGGCTAAGAAAGGACTGAGCCTGCTGAGGCGAACAAGGTATTTTGCCACAGTCTACATATGAAACGAATAACTATTTTTAGAGCATCCATGCATGATGCAGACCAGTAACAGTAGCCAGTAGCTTACATTTGTAAGAAGGATGCAATAATATAAAACCACATCCCTCATCATATTAATGAAATAAAATGCAGCATTTTCATTATAGGAGTAAACCAACCACATAGACACATTTGTCTTCCTCCTACAAGATAAAGTGACTGCACCAAAATTGGGTAAAATTCAGTTCTGGTCAAAGCAAGTAAAACACCATTTACACCAGAGCAGAATATGACATGTACTGTAAAACTTCCAGGATTATCATGTAAGCAGAGTCAGGATGAGCTCCACCCTGACATCTGGTGGTGAGGTGTGGCAAGTTGTGGAAAAGAACTTCAGGGGCTGATCTCATTTGCATAGGCACACCCACCCCACCTAGAATGAGGCCATAGCTGCCCAAACGGTCACTTTAGCTGCTGTGGGATCCCCAGTGTCTCTGTTATTGGGGCAGGAAGAATAAATTGTTATTACCCTGATTATGGGAATCAAGAACAGTGGAACTGTACTTGGCCTTTTGTTATGATGGAGGGACTCGCCATCAACTAAGTAGCACTCACTAGGCAAGGGACATGGGTTCCAAAACTCTGTGAATTGAGAGAGGCTGGGAACAGGTATTAATACCTGGTGGCATGGGCCCCCTGGTGAGGGCCTTACATGCTAATTGCACTTCCTCCTCTCTCCACTGTGGAATATCAGAGCTAATTTTGATTCCATTAGGAGTCTAGTTACAGGCTGCTGAGCTGAATTCACTTTGGACTAATGGTGCACCAGCACTGTGGCTCCTTTACTACAAGCTGAAATCACAAAAGAGCTAACATCACTGAATGTTGTGTTAAGTAGTGGGGGAGCCTGAAGCTATATGGTAGAGCTGTTTGCAGCACGGTGAACAGAGTGGCTGGTGGAGCAGTTTGTGGGACAGCAAGTGGAGTGGCTGGTGGAGCAGAGCAGTTTGCGGGATCCCATGGAGAGGTGGGGCCATCAGTGTTGGACCACGTAAGGTGCCTTTTAACACCCCGTCCCCCCAATCTCCACCCAGGTTGGGAGGTAAAAACTCTGCAGATAAACTTTTGAACTCGGGGGCTGCCCTGACCAAGGACAGAGACTTTTGGGTTGTTGGACTTTTGGGACTTTGGGTGATTTTGGGTTGCTGGACTCAAGAACCAAAGGGAAAGGACATGCCCAAATTTGCTTGGGGTGGGTTTTGCTCGTGAGTTGTGTTATGAATCCTGTTGTGGTGTTTCCCCAACATAATGCCATATTGTTTCTCTCTGTTATTAAAAGGCTTTTTGCTACACTCAGACTACGTGCTTGCGAGAGCGGAAGTATTGCCTCTTGGAGGCACCCAGTGGGGGTGGTATATATTTGTCCCAGGTCACTGGGTAGGGGCTCGAGCCGGTTTTGCATTGTGTTATTGGAATGGAACCCCTAGATACTGAACCCGGCCCTTGTTGTTGCCAATTCTGACAGGCAGAAGGGTTACAATCATATAAGAAAGTTAACTGACTGCATGGCAAAACTAGTCATAACATCCTCCCACTTCACAGACTATTTTACAGCAGAATAAACTGCTTTTACTCCAAGACTGTGGGCCACATTTGAATGCGGTGGTGTAAGGCTGATGAGGCATGTGCAAGTTATGCAATTGAAGTGCAGTAAGTAGGCAGTGGAATTGAGGAACAATCTGAAGTGCTGTACAGTGGCACACCAATGTGTACGGAGGAGTTTGGAATGTCAATCTGCTGTCTAAATGGCATGCTAGCTGTGCGTGTCTGTACTCCAGTGACACCAGCAAAATACCAACGGGAGGACACTTGTTCTGAAAACGTATCCCACAAGATTTTAATACTCTAACAAAGCTTTGCATGGCTGCTCTGTTCTAGCCAGGTAACACACTTTTTTATTTTAATTTGTGGTTGCACAAGGCATTTGCTCCCTTATCTTTCGGAAGTGCCTTCATGATTTTGTTACCCTACAGTGGCTAGTTGGGAAATACAGGCATGCTTGCTGCCTTTATGCTCCCATTAAACACACATCCAACTCTGAGCTATACCATCCCTTCCATTCTAGATCATCTGGCTTGTGTCTTAATCCAAAGAGCAGCTGGCATGGCCATGCTCAAACCACATCTGTCTTCCCTGAAGCCATGCCTCTGTCAATCACTCCATCAGTCCCTTACCATACCTCCAGTGTAAGGGCTTCTCTACATGGGGGTTACTGCACGACAAGCCAGGGTGTGAATCTACAGCACACAAAGCCTTGAGACCCCATTCAAGTGCCCTCCATACACTGTACACCTCCCCAGCTGCTGTGCCACTCTTTGCACCTTCCACCTCCCGAGCCAATGCCATTGCTGACCAGGCATGCCGGGGGAGCAGATTTTGCCACCCTATGGGATGGTGCTGCTTGTACTCTCTTCCTGCATGGCCTCTCTGCATTCCCAGTGGGGGAGGTGCAGTTCTGCATTGCTCCTGCTACAGTGTTTTGGCTACATGCCACAATCTAGCTCTAAAACAATATATTACTTATTATATAATGCCTTCCAGGCAAGGATCTAAATCGCTTTACAAATATTAATGCATTACAATCTCACAGCGCCCGGCGAGGAAGAGAAGTATGGTCATCCTCATGTAATAACTGCAGAAACTGAGAGGTTAAGTGACTTTCAATATTGCAAAGCGAGTCAATGACAATGAGAAATACAACCCAGAGCTCCCGATTCCTAGCCCTATACTTTAGCCAGATGACCATCCTTTCACAAGGAGACACAGTATGATAGACTCCATTGGCGTTTGCACTAATGGAGCCATCAGCCCTGCAATTGATCACATTGTTCGGACTGTCACTTGGAGAGAATATTCTTGCTTCTGAGGCTTCCAGGCACACAGATCAAGTGCCTTGTGCTCTAAGACAACCCAAAAGGCTCCACTTATCTTTCCTGCCTCTTGCATTAGAGACAAGTCCAATACTGCAGTGAGAGTTAATAAAGGGCTAAATAAATCTTGACTTATTTCAGGGATATGGACATGGTGTAGGAAAAGAAGATGGTGCAGGATGGATTAACCACAAGAGAAGGTACCCAGTTCAGCAGGAAGGAACACACGTAGTGAATAAAATCTCATTTGGGGACCACTTCACCAAAGGGCCTTGATGATTTCACTCTCGTTGGTTTTCAGATTAATGGGTGATTGTCTCTCACCAACCACTAGATGGCATCACTAGTTCTCCCCACACGTACACACCAGATCACCTTTCAAAATGGGGACCTATGAGTTTCACAGCATGACTGCTCCCTAATTTGAAAACAGAACTGGGATGTCATGTGATATAACTGTGCTCCATATGACAAAGTTGTAGTTCTGTAACATATATATGTAAACAGACAACAATGACAAGAGGTTAGGCTGCTGGTAGTTGGGTGGCCTGTGTTCCAAATATTGACTTGCTGTGGAGCCTGCACAACACATCAAACCTCTCTGCCTCAGTTTCCCTAATTGTAAAATAGGGATAATACCACCCAGCTAACTGCCTCATAGGGGTGTTGTGAAGATAAAAGTAATGCCTGTGGAGCTCTTCGAATATTTCATGCATGATTTAAATGCTAAATATTCGCAAAAAGAAAAGGAGTACTTGTGGCACCTTAGAGACTAACCAATTTATTTGAGCATAAGCTTTCGTGAGCTACAGCTCACTTCATCGGATGCATACTGTGGAAAGTGTAGAAGATCTTTTTATACACACAAAGCATGAAAAAATACCTCCCCCCACCCCACTCTCCTGCTGGTAATAGCTTATCTAAAGTGATCACTCTCCTTACAGATTGTGCCATTCTGGTACTGTCCCACACCAGGAGAAACTCCAGACAACATTGGTGCGGTGGCCCTTAGGGCGGTACATCATACATGCTCAGCCAGCCAGATCTGGAAGAACCTGCTCCAGGGTACACACTATGATTGAGCGTTTCCTGTGCACGAAATGGAAAGGCTCCTTGCTCTCTCTCCCAGTCTCGCACAAAAGCCCAGAGTAATCTGCCCCTATGAGGCATCTGCAGTGACTAGGATGCATTGGAATGTCTGCAGAGAGCACGGGTATGGAGTTCTGATTCCATCACAGAGAAGAACTAAAGACTAGACAATTAGCCTGGCAACATTACTGGATGGCTAATGGGCTAGTGAGGAAGAGCCAAAACCCACCAGAAGTGCCCAGGAGTAGACATAAGGCCTGAAAGTTTCCACTAGCCGCTGACTGCAGAGTTTGCTTGACAGGCGCCTGCGTCAAGAAGTACCCATCACCCAGTTTGTTTTTGAGAAAGGGTGCTCAGTCCCTGCAGGTCAGGGCTGTGGGGAACAGTGTGGAGAAGCCCAGCACTGTGTGAGCTTGGATATCTCATTCATCCTATAACGCTAGGAGAGACCATCAACGAGAAATGGAAAAAGCAGCCTAGGGAAACACAGAAAAGGGGATAGTTAAGAGAGACTTTGCTGCTACTCCTGTACCTATCTCATTCTCCTGGGCTTCAGACATGGAATTGTGTTTTAGACCAGAAATCCCAGCTCTGTTATCTGACTCTGTACATGTCAACAGGCTGCCAGAGAGCTGAAACGTGCTCTGGTAAAAATCCTGAAGTCAAACGGAGCAACTCTGGTAACTAACCCCTTATATGCAGTCAGCATCCCATAATGGACACTCACATGTTACCTTATCACTTTAAAAACAAAATAACACTAGTGCTTTCACGAGGAGCTGGAATGAGTCTCCAGGCCCCACTCAGAAAAAATGCCATCCCAGACCACACCTGTCCATACAAAAGAAGTCAAACTAGGCCAGACAAGACCAGACCAACCTTTGGAAGAAAAGCCAAATCTATACCAGCTGGGTGGAGAAGCCAGCAGAGGCCTACCTATGGGCCAACCCTCAAGCAACCCCGACAGCTATCTCCAGTATCTGAAGATGAGGCTAGAGCCCTGTATTTTGCAGGT
The DNA here is from genome assembly GCF_015237465.2 of Chelonia mydas. NCBI lineage: Eukaryota > Metazoa > Chordata > Testudines > Cheloniidae > Chelonia > Chelonia mydas. The sequence goes on from NC_051246.2 coordinate 72,264,134, forward strand.
GGTTACCCATGAGACTCTGAGGTGGTATTTGCCCAAGTGACATACGCCCTCAGGGTATGGTGAAGATCGTTGGAAGTTTTCTGCAACACTGAAGTAACATCATGAGATGTAAGGACCAACCCCTTCTTGCCTGAGAAGGGCTGGAAGGGGGGTTACAGCTGAGGTCTGAACATTTGGGGTTCTGGGTCTATTGTGATTCCCCTTCCCCCCCATACTGGATATCTGCACAAAGTGAAAGTGATTTGCCTAGATACTGGGACTGCTACATGATGTTTCCACATTGCTTCAGAAATGTGCAGGGTTGGAACAAATCTGTTTTACTTCAATTCACTCAGAATAAATCTGTGCGCTCCCAGGATGGCTACTGGGTAAAGGTCATGGCTGTGAGTAGGAGGAGGGGATTATTCCACCAGTTCAGAATTTCCCCTTATATCAGTTTCACTTTCTTTCTGTCTACACCATGATGTAGCTATTTGGTTCTTTTCTCAATGTTCCTGCTGTTGTTCTCAGAGCAGTCAGTGTGTGTTCGATGGGTTTCACATATTTCTTGCTTCACAATGCTTTTCTCATCATTGCCATAGAAGCTCTAGTCACAATCAAACAGACTATGCAGCTCCAGCTAGGAAGTCACACTGTCTTTTTGGAAACCGGGCTGATGATGATGACAAGTTGATCAACCAACAAATCGGGCAAAGGAGTGAGTCTACTCAACAGGAAAGGACAGCAGTGGAAGTCGCTCACCTTAATCCCTTCTATCCTGAAGCCCAAGTTGGCACTGGAGCTGATGGTCTCTCTCCACTGCATGTAACGTGGCTTGGTCACCGCATGCTGCGTGTTCTCCTCAGCTGTGGGCGCAAGAGGATCCACCTCAATCATCTTCTTGTACATGTCCTTACGCAGCTTTGGCTTCTCACGGGCTTTAGTCAGCTCCTCCTCCAGGTACGTCCTGCAAAAACATCACAACCCAACAAGACAGTGAGAACCCCCTTGGAATCTGAAACAATACCACCACCTTGCATTTCACCGCCATCTTCCAGCATGGGATCTCAAAGCACTTTATAAACTTTAAGCCTCACGCATTACACACCAATGAGGAAACTAATTATCACCACCACCCCCATTTTAGAGATGGGGAAACTGAAAAACAGGGACAAAGTGACTTGCCCAAAGTTACTTAATGAGTCAGTGGCAGAACCCAGGACTTCTGACTCTCCATCTTTGCTCTAATTACATCCTTACCTATAACTAAATCCTACAGCCCTCCCTTAGTTATAGTGCTTGGGAGAAACACTGGATTCCCATTAAGAAAAGGAGTACTTGTGGCACCTTAGAGACTAACCAATTTATTTGAGCATAAGGTTTCGTGAGCTACAGCTCACTTCATCGGATTCCCATTCTGCACCATGACAAAGGAAAGCAAAGCTCAAATAGACCAGTGGTAGTAAACCCAAGACTGAATGAGCCTGATGGAGACTGAACACCTCTCTCAGCTCAAGAGAAAGGAAAAACTAACTCCAGGCATGGCTACTTTTCGAGGCCCCTGAAGCCTTGTGAGGCTACATACGCCAAGCATCGCACAGAAAGGGACAGAAAATAACCCTGCAGCTGATTAAAAAAAAGAAACGCGAAAAGGAAATTATCTGCTGGACCAGAGCTCATAACAAAGGATGGCCCAGGGTCAGATTGAGGGGGAAGAGGGGAAAGTTCTGCCCATGTGAGTTGCCACTCACTGTCGATTGTGCAGTTATTCAAAACAGAATTGTGCATGCTCTCTGAGCTCCACTGGGCTGCTTGAGCTAGGCTCTCCCTCAGTGGGGCTTGAATATACCCATGGACTCTTCTAGGCTCTTTGACTAGGGAGAAATAAGTGGTAGCATCTCCCAAACGCCATCCACGTGGGTCACTAAAATGACAGTCACTCAGGCTATGTCTTCACTGTGCAGTTAGCCCAGGCAATTGGCACCCCAGTCTGAGCACCCGGGTTAGCCTCCCCGTCATGAGAGCATTCTTAGAGCAGAGCCCTTCCCATGTTACTGCATCCTCAGAAGTTTCTGCGCTTACCCAGGTGTGTCTGGGGACATATCCCATGGTTCTTTGTGAGATGCTTTAGGATTCTTTCCCAGTCACTTGTCAATTGGAAGAGAATCCGTCTCTCCTGTGGGGGGCAGGGACCGTGGGAAGGCACTAGAGGGACCATCAGCACTCAGAAAGAAAAGGAGTACTTGTGGCACCTTAGAGACTAAAATTTATTTGAGCATAAGCTTTGTGAGCTACAGCTCTGAAACCTGTCATCAGCACTCAGGGGATTTAGCTGGCATCCTCATTGCAAAGCAGGCAGATTCCAGCCCAAGATAAAGTGGAGCTTAGATTTTAACCTGCCCACCCAGCCGAGTAAACTACATGAGCTTAAAGCACCTCCAATCCTAAATTTGCTGGGTTTACTGTGTAAATGGGAGCTGGGGGTTGGCCTAAGACCTGGGATAAAAGCCTAAACTAATTGTGCAGTGAAGACCTTCAGAGTAAACTGTGCAGAGCTGGGCACAATTTCTGTCCTTTCTGTCTACACTAGACTTTTTTTTACCTTGAGTTAACTGACTGATAGTTTACATGAGGTACTTAACATGCTTTTTGTGGCTCGTGTGGACACTCTCTCTGCATTAAGAACTTGAGTTCACTGACGATTAACTCCAGGTAAAGAAGTCTAGTGAAAGGAATGAAATAAGGAACAGATGTTGACATTTACATTATCATCCGAGTCACCAGCTCACTGAAACTCATGGGGCAGTTCACACTTCTCAGAGTCATTGTTCCAGGCTCTCTGCAGACTCATCTATTTATTGGTGAGGCTTGGTTCACATTTTTTGAGGGTTTTTTTCACAGCCACAACAACTAGACACATTAAAATGCAAGTGGAGATTCTGGAGAACAAGATAGCGGAAACACAGAGGTGGTTCCTAGGCCCTGACTATCAGCCCTGTTCTCCCAAGCAGGAATAGCTGCACTCCCAGGACTCACTGACAGCTTTGGAGAGGAGGTGTCAGGTTACAATTCAATTATCCATGTTTGGGGAAGGGAATTTGACTCTTAATTTTTGAGCGATATTTTTTCTCTCAGAATGGTTAATAAACTGTCCATAAGTGAACTATGTTGCTTGGGTTGCTTTTTTCTTCTTCTTTATTCTCCCTAAGTCAAGTCCTGTCAGGCAGGTGCAAAGTAAGCTCACATCAATCTGCCCCAATAAATAAGTCAGCCTTGTCCAAGATAGCATCTAAGGAAGAGAAAGAGGTCAGTGTCCAGAGGCTAGGTAAGTCACACTACTCCAGGAATGACCCCACCCTTGACCTGGGTAGGGCCACCCTATGTAAGGAATCATCCTCCCTATAAGCTTCAGGATATCTTCCAAGCAGAGATTTCCCACTGCGCCAACACCCATGTGAGGTGTTTTGGGAATGAGACCAACTAACTCATGTCACTAGTAGGACCACTGCCCAGGCTTCAACCTGAGTCCCCAGAAATGAGTGCTTCATCCATCAGGCGCATCATCACCCCCAGCCCACCCATTCCCCAGATTAACCACATGTACTGTATGTAGAAAGCAGGATCCTTTTCACGTATCCCACCTGATTCCCATCTTACAGTCCATGACACAAGGCCCTTCAAAGTCAGTGAGCAAGTCATCCAGTTGAATGTATTTCTCGCCATCTCTCTCTACCACCCCATGGAAGGCAGGGACACAGGAGCGCAGGGAATCTTTCATCAGCAGCTCAAAGCACTCCTTTTCATTGTCAGAGAAGCGCTTCAGAATCGTACCGCTGTCAGCTGCCTTGAAACTCCCTGCAAAAATCGACACATGCTGATAAGGCTAGTCTTTGTAAGAGGGAAACACCTGCACTCCCTCTTCACCCACTTCACTCTCGTGCACCAGATAAAGAGTTCCCCTGAACAGAAAAGATAACACACTCCTTGTAAAAAATAAAAGCACCGAATGCAAACACAGCCATTGGCTGTGAAAGTCCATTTGGACAAGTTCCCATACAGGAATTTATTGCTCCAAGGAGTATGGCTGTGTCAAACCAGGTTTTTTCCATGCTAAAGTAGTCATAAGAGAATTAACATATCTAGCTGCGCTAAAACCCACGGGAAATATAATGGGCCAGACTGCATTAATATGCTGACAGCCAGGCTCTTTTTAAAGCTATCCAATATTTCCAGTGTGGGCTGTGCTCCTGAATCCAGCCCAAAGTCATACCTGCAGTGCTTGTGAGTCGCAGGGTGGGGATCAGTTCCTAATCATTAAACAGCAATCCACATCCAGGAGCCAAACACTGCCTCTTTAATACATACACCCCCAACACATACACCTCCAGGTACTGTAACTCCTTTGGAGCTTTGCTAATCTATACAAACAGGTGCAAAGTGTAGCTTAATTGTTTTACAACCCTAGATTTGCATGGTATACAGTGTAAACGACACAGTGCTTTCAGGCACAAACTGGAAGTGATTAGACTACAGCAGAGGAAGCCGTGCCCCAGTCCTGCAGAATGGTAATAACATCAGAGGAGAGAGATACCTGTTAGTCCACATGGCCTGAAACAAACTCAGGCCCGAAAGTTAGAGCAGGTGTTAAGCTTCTGCCTCACTTTCAGCCTTTATCACAACATGACCCTGCACATTCAGCCATTACATCTGGTCCTTCTCCAATGTGCCCCAGAATCCTTTGCACCAGGTATCAGTGCATCAGAGACAAGGTGCCAGGGCTAATGCTAACCAGTGTTACAGTTAATGGAGAACTCCTGGAATCAGAGAAGACTAGCTGCAAGTGATGGGTCAAATCCACTTCCAGAAACCCAGATACAAGGGAACTGGAGCAGATTCATGATCCCTGCTCCTTCTCCAGACAAGTGCTGGCAACCGCTATAATGGCTCCTCCCACCCCCACCGCATCCAGATTGCTAACCGCTGTGCTAGCACTTTGGGAGTAGGGGACATGTAGGAATCAACTGAAACAAGAGAGAAGCAAATCTGATGGCATCTCCTTGTATTTTGACTTATGAATAACCTAAAACTTGACCTAGGGGCACTTCTGTTAAGTACTACAGACACCAAAGTAGACTCAAGCTGCCTGAGCAGGCCCTCGTCTGCTCCCCCCAAACTTGCACAGATGCATGAATAACAGACTTTCAACACAAACACCCACATGCTGGGCTTTTCTTTCCCACCTGGTTCATTTTCCTCTTGAGGTGTTAGATTCAGATGAGGTTTTGGGATGGATTTAGAAATGCACTCATCATTTTGGCTGAAACATACATGCACATGGAGAGACAACCCCCAGGTAAGATTGGGAGAGGCTGCTAATGGGTGCACTGGTTACTCACTTGAGGAATGAGACAGCAGAATCTTTTTCCTAATAGACCCGGGAGGCAGCAGGGCTTCAATTTCCCCACCCAATCTCTTGCTGGTTCTTCCCCAATACAGATTTCCCCCATACCACCTTGTAAGGAGTGCTTTATGTGGCCACTTCTTTCAGCCTGACATTTTCCCCAAACTACTGCCTTGCTCTCCTCCCATCCTAAGGTCTGACGCCGCCCACCTGAAAACAGATTCTTCTACTCTGCAGAGGTATGTGGTGTCCAGATATGGCTGGCTTTCCCTGAACAGAACCAACCACCACATTACCCCACCATGACCAAAAGGAAGAGCCTCTGCACAAAATCCCCATTCAAACCAACAGAGGCTTCAGGAAGATTTGAAATCAGGCTACTGCCTGACATCCTCCTGGTTCCAGAGCCAAAAGATCTGAAATTGCACCTCTCACCTGTGTGCCCAGCCAGCTGCACCCATGAATAGCGCTTCTTGAAGGGGCTGATGACTGGCAAGTTGACCATCGTTTTAATTGTATGCCATGATTTTTTCTGTAATACAGAGGAGAAAAACAATTAAACATGGCAACCTCTGAAATGCCACCATACCTGTGATGTGCCAAGCAATCCGAAACGTGCCCACTCAGCTCCACTGCCCCCTGCCTGCACTGTAAGTGCCATAAATGCCCACGGTCGAGCTGGCACTACATCCAACATGATCACCACGGAAGAGATGGATGTCAAGCTGCGTGGGCTATTAAAGATACTTGATTAACTTTAAAAATAAACAAAAAATGCCCCAAAAAACCCTGCTGGCCATAAGAAAACAGCCAGCAGGAAATTTAAAAGTGGCACTTTGTGATGCACATGGCACAGGCCTGTAATTCCCAGCGTGGGTATACCGAGGGTATGTCTACACTGCAAATATATATATATATCTCCCACACCAGTAAGTCTCGGAGACCAACTGACTCAAGCTCATGGGGCTTGAGCTACAGAGCTAAAAATAGCAGTGTACCCATGTTCCCACCTGAGGCAGAAGCCCAGGCTCTGAAACCCAGTGAGGGGGTTGGGTCTCAGAGCCGGGGTTCCAGCCCACGTCTGAATGTCTACACTGCTATTTTTAGCCCCTGGGCTGAGCCCCCTAAACCCGATGCAGTTGACACGGGCTCTGAGACTCGCTGATGGGGGAGGGGAGTGGCAGGGGTTGCCACATAGATATATCCAGACACACACCAGGTCTGCTCAAGCTAATGCCTAAAAATAGCAGTGTGGACGTGGCAGCATGGGAGTCGGGCTAGCTTGCCGAGTACGTATCCAGGGGGTTAAGCAGGATTATACTCATGGGGCTAGTCTGAGCCACCACCCATACCACAGTGGCCACACTGCTATTTTCAAGCAGCGCTCGTGCATTTATGTCTGTGTGCACTGGGAATTACACCACCCAGTGGCTGTGTAGATGTGCCGGAGCGTTAGAACCACAAGATGCTCTTGTGAGTACATACATATTCATACTCATGCACACCTGAGAAACGGACACAGGAGGCTCAACACTGTAAGCGCCACCGGCTCTCCCACGGGCCTTCAGTCTTGTCTCATAGGCCCAATGTAACCAGCAGGTGTCATGGGCAGAGTTTCAGAGGTACAGCTACCCTTATTTCAGTTCTGGGGTAGCCAGTCCCCCTCTGGCGCCCGCTTAAAGTAGGATATAGAACCTTTTCCAAGTTGTGGAGTTTTCTCTCATCTCCTTCTCCCCCTCCCCCAACCTTGTAACATTTTAACAAGACCAGTCATTGCTACTGCCACCTTGCTCTGTCACCTGTGTGCAGCTGCTCTGTTTGAATATCATAGCCGGCAGAAGGGGAAACAGAGCAGCTGCTGAGTGGACGCTCAAAAGAAAATAACTTTTAAAAAGAGAAGCCAAAAAGGTCTCACTCTGTGGAACTGAAACGGAGGTGAGTAAGAATAATAATCCATCATAACATTTACACATTTATATAGCACTTTTCATCTTGAAGGATCCCAGAGTACTTTGCAAACTAGATGCACAGGAATCATTTCACCCAACACTGAAATGCAGCCCCTGCAGGAGTCGGACACGGCAGTTGTTTAACAACCCACAGCAAATCTATACAACATATGCTACTCAGCCTTTTGGCTAAGACCAAGTGTAGCCTAAGATTCGGGTGTGATTTTTTTCAGATGGCTCCCAGTGACTCCCATGGAAGCAGATTAGGTCTATGCCAAACACTTTGGAAATTCCCATCTTTAATATCTACTGTATCCTCTATTGGGGGATTTTAGCTTACAGTTGCAGGGGAACTGATCCATCTCTAACTTCTATGATCCAAGGAAGTTAAGAATACAAAAATTGACACTGCAGAAAAAAGTCTGTAGGCAGAATGTACTTCAACAGCAAAATTTAGCCTGCCCATCGTTTTCTACCCATGCTATTTAATCTTCTTTATAATAAGGTCTCCTCTACTTATGTTGGTCAGCATGTGAATGAGAAAACATTAGGGATAACTTACAAGTGCAGCAGGAAGTAGTGTTGGTGATGCAGTAGGTGACCCACTTTCTTCAAAGGGCTTGTCTACACAGGAAAGTTATACCAATTTAAGGAAAGGTATGAATTTAAACACTATAGTTATACCAGTATAACACACACACCATGGACACTTTATTCTAGTAAAAGAGAGACTTTCCAGTTTAGCTTATCTTGCTTTTGCAGTTTAAGCTAAGCCCCAAAAAGCCACTCTTATTCAGAATAAGTGTGTCCACACGGGGAGTTATACTGGCATAACTATAATGATTTAACTATGCCAGTATAACTGAAAAGTTACCCACGTAGCAAGTCCTTAGTCAGTACTAAAGAAATGTTCCAGAATGATGTTAAGGGATTAGGGTGACCAGATAGCAAAAAACTGGGACGGGGTGGGGAGTAATAGGCATCTATATAAGACAAAGCCCTGAATATCGGAACTGTCCTATAAAATTGGGACATCTAGTCACCTTAGAAGGGACATGGTGTTGCTGAAGGTGTTCTCTCTCTCAGAGGATACATAAAACTGAGGTCTTGGCCATTTGGGATTGTGAAAAATCCAAGAGCACTTAATACAAAAGCAGGGATATTATCCAAACTGGAATTTGGCTAGAACACGGGGGCTAACTACACTATGCAAGTCTAAATTCCCCTGCAATTTCTAGTGGATTTCATGTTCTTCATTATTTGTCCTAAACTATTCTGTAGCACTACGGTGTTTTAACAGCAGCTGAACTCCCTCCCAGAGATGGCTGCACTGCAGTGGTAGGGAAAATTATTCTTATATACAGTTTATAAACTGCTGTGGAATCCTTCTGAATGAAAGGTACTATGTAAATGTAAAGATGTCTGATATTAGTATGATTAGTATTATTATTCTTCAAGTACACAATGTAGTATCTTTTTTCTGTAGAGTCTACTTTCCGGCTTTAGCTGATAACAGAAGCACTCTCTCAAAACAGCAACTACTCTTCTGTTTCCATTAGACACGGCCAAGGTCCTCAATTAGCAACCAAGCAGTCAGAATCAAAGGGCTCAGAAGACTCCCTTGGATACAGCTTCCACAGAAATCAAGCTTTTGGATCCACCTCATCTTTCAGTGTAGAGCTCCCCTTTTCTTACCTCATCCCCCAATGAGAAATCAGCTAAGCCCTGCACCCGTACCATATAGATCACACACTCATCTTAATGTCCCACCTCTAACCCTGAATGCTGTTTGCTAATGATTCATAATACATATTGTATCCAAAAATGCTGAGAAGCAGAGCTTTTCTAGGAATGGACGTCAGCACTCAATGTACACAGCACATTCCAGTGGCGTTCTCTCCTCCTCCCTCCCACCCAGCCTGAAGCAGCTACAGTGAATGCTTGCACTGTGGGCGTGAAAGAGACACAGCGGGCCAAATTCAGCCTTAGCATCAGCAGGATAGCTCCCATTGACTTCAACAATAACTGCACCCACTTAGACTAAGGCTGATTTTGATCCGATGTGTTAGAGATGCGCCTGGAGTAAGCACTTGCCTGTCAATTTATCACAAACACTGCACAGACACTTCCCTCCGAAGGAAGAGAAAACATGGCGATCAGGCCATCAGGAAGAGGACTGCTGCTCTGGAATCGAGAGCAGTCACTGGATGTTACCATCAACAGGGGTTTCCACAGGTGAACTCTCCCCTCTATCCCCCACTGGAATTTCTACAGTCCAACCTCATTGAAGTGTCTCTGCTGGCAAGCAATAAGGGTTGAGTGCTCTTGGAGTAGTGGTGTGAGTATGAGAGGGTTAGCAGAGTGTGGGTCTGTTGTGGGAAGAATCTTTCTCACTTCTATTTCTAAAGCAGGATCTCTTCCTCTTTGTCAGTGATGGTTTTATAAGTTTTCAAAGCACAGCTTCATGCAGCAATGGGAAAGGGGATTGTAGCCACTGCTTAACACACGTGCTCTCTCTTGCGCCATCTATGCTCCCTTATCCCTCTGTTCTTCTAGGTACCTGATCGGTATTCTATGCTACCTGTACACATTCAGAGAAGTTCCAGTTTCCCTACACCTCTACGACCTGAGAAAGGGAAATCTTGGCTCCACTGATTCACTTTTATCTACTTCATGGGATCAATATAGCTCATCAATAAATTAAAAGCCCCCAAAAACCAACATCAGAATTGGAATCTGTGAAATTATTACCTACTCATGTAGGGGGCATAGATAGCCCTAAGCAGAATGCAAGGGAAAATGGGGGGAAAATTCCACATAAAAGTTTGCTGGTTTTTTTTCCATTTTTCAACAAAATGTCAATTTGAAATTTACCAACCAGATCTAGTGCCTAAGCAACTTAGTCACAAGCAACACAAAAAGAATTGGTCATTAAAGCAATAGAACCATGATATAATTAAGTTTCACATCTTCAGCAGACAGATCTTACCAAAATTTAGCATGGTGATAGTAAACTTTAAAAACGGGGATTTGAAAAATAAAAAGAGGAAGCCAGTCAAGGTGGTGTGGCTGAGCTGGTTAGGTCCTGTGATGGTGTTGCTGGTGTGGATATGTGGGGAGAGTTGGCATCGAGGTTTGTTGCATGGATTGGTTCCTGAGTTAGAGTTACTATGGTGCAGTGTGCCGTTGCTGGTGAGAATATGCTTCGGGTTGTCTGTGCGCGAGGACTGGCCTGCCTCCCAAGGCCAGTTCATTTGCAAATTTGCCATCATCAGCTCAGGATTAAACAAAGACTGTGAATGGCTAGCTAACTACAAAAGCAGTTTCTCCTCCCTTGGTGTTCACACCTCAACTGCTAGAAGAGGGCCTCATCCTCCCTGATTGAACTAACCTCGTTATCCCTAGCCCGATTCTTGCTTGCATATTTATACCTGCCTCTACATGCATCCAAAGAAGTGGGTATTCACCCACGAAAGCTTATGCTCCAATACATCTGTTAGTCTACAAGGTGCCACAGGACTCTTTGCCACCTATGCCTGTGTATAACTTTCCTCATGCAAGCAGCCTCACTGACTTAAAGGCTACACATATGCACAAGCGTTTGCAGAATCAGGCCCTACTGAAACAGCGAACATAACTATACAAAAGTGCAGGCTAATACTCAAAGTAAACAAATGGAAAAACACTCTCCCACCCCCACCCCCCAAGATCTGTCAGTTAGGTGTTACTTAAAACTATTGTAAGAACTCACGCTACATAATGCAAGCCTACACAAGCCCACAAAGAGCTATTATGACAGCAAGAAACAAAAGGAAGGGGGAAGATTTTCTTTATAATCTTTTTTTAAACTTTTATAGAAAGAGAGATTAATTGCCATCCATCATCACTTATACTCTGTTCCCCTCTTTACATCATTTGGGCTGCTTGTGTAACTTTTAGGCCCTGGTCCTGCAACTAGATCCATGCAGGTGGACCCTGGTCCCACGCAGAGCCCCCCTGACCCCAACGGCGCTATGAAAAAGGCATAGGGGCACTCCCATATGGATTCAGCTTCAGAAGCAGGACCTATAATTGTTAAAAGATTAAAATGTTGGTCTCAGGTTAATACTTAATAGAGAAGTGTTCACATGACACAAATCACATATTGTGAAACAGGCACTGAGTGCAACCCTCGCTGGAAGTCTCTGGACTAGAAGCTAACACCTGAATGTGCATGTAGGATGCTAACCTACCTACACATCACTGGAGTTAGCCCTAGGATTGCAAAATAATAATAATTTTTGACATTAGAAAATGTAGGATAAAAGAATTGCTCAGACCATTAACAGAAACAGCATTCTATAAGCAGGGAATGGGTAAGTAATCAGGTAATCATGAAGAATATGATTGCATTTAGGGACCAGTGCTGTGTTTCATGTATATGCATATTACTCATACTCCAATGTCTTTTTTCTTCTTGTACCCACTTTGTCTTTCTCTTCTGCTCTTCTCATTCGTCCCTCGCTCTCTTTTTCATTCAAGTTCATTATGGGCTAGACTCTACTACCCATATTCATTCTAGGTAATGCCTTACTCTGCAGGTAGTCCCTCTGAAATCTATGGGGCTATTCATGAAGAAAGGTACCCCTCATTGTGAATAGAGTGGCAAGATCTAGCCCTGTGTAATTTAGTCTTTATTAATATTTGTACTGAAAATTATAGCTCTTTTGAACTTTGCATACTTTTTGCAGTTTTATTATATTTACTTACGTTTTACTGTATGTACATTTCTTTATTTAAAAAAAAGTAAAGTTAATATTTATTTTTTTTAGAAAAACAAGTTTATAAATCTCAATAAAAATGATTTAACCATGTCTTAAAAAACCCAACTCCTTAACTCTTTTGAGAACATCACTTTAGGTTATTAAAAGTGAAATCATTCTGAAATCTACTTTATTTTTCATCATTCATACTGTTTATTTACCTTTTGCCTGTAATTCAGTTTGGATGGTGAAACTAGTCTGGTCAGTTTCATTTTGCTTCTAAGCAGTCTCTCTTTATAGTTCTCATGTATTAGCTTAATGCTGCAATGTTAGACTTGCAAATGCACAAAACCGAAATATGGAGCCAAACTTACAGAGTTTTTTGGTTTTTGTTTTTTTTTTAAGAAATTAAAACTAACCAGGTCAAATTTGGGCATTGGCCATCCCACTGCATATACGTCATTCAATTAATACCTACAGTCACCCCAAAAAGGTTTCTAGAGAAACCCACTGTGACTAGACAGTTGCCAAGTCCAGGCAGGCACTGATCTAATTTAAATAAACTGCAACTATATCTGCCTACTTATGAGTGACCATGACCAATTCACTGCAGCATTATACCTGGTCATAAAGATTCTGATGAAATAATGTTTTCATTGAAATTTGCCAATTTGTCAAAAATGAAGTGTTCCATAGAGATAGTTCAATTTCAACAAAACTCCTCTAGATTCCAGGCAGGATTCTAATGGTTTCCCACCAGCTTACCCACCCAGCTCCCTGCCTGCTGGGAAGCCCGGGTTTCCAGAGTCCATGTCTCCAGGACAGCTGACCAGGTGGACTGCCTCAGAGCCTGACTCCCCTTTTGAAATATTGAAATTTGTCACATAGCAGAATACCTTTCTCTACCCAATTCTAGTATAACAATGAATTTGTATTACCGAGGGAGATAGCCTCTGTGTTCTTTCAATCTTGGGCTTACCCACGTTACTTGTCATTCCACACCCAAGGAGTTACCTTCTCCTGCAGTCATAGAACAAGACACTTCTTGTTCACTTCATTTCAAGTTTCCCTACCCTGCCTTGCCAAGGGACCACCTTCTGCTGGGTAAGAAGAAAAGCTGTGTAGTGTAATTGCTAGTTCTTTCTTGAGAGTCCTGAACAGATTCTATAAATTCTTTGTCAACTTTCATCCTAAATTCAGCCCTACCTCCCTCCTCCCTCAAAGATTGCTCACCACCTTTTGCAAATATCTCTTTGTAAATCCCATGTCATCTGCTGTACAAAGATGTTTCTGCAATGTTCATAGTCATCCCAGTTATGAAGCGGGCAGGGGAAAAGTGAGAAAAAAGGCACTGAGCTTGTCCCTGGATCAAACCGACAGAGACAGACTGTATTGACAAAGTGCTGCCCAGCTGCAGTCATGGAAGTAGCAAGTCCTACACATTTGCTTAATCCTGCTACACATGTGTGCAAGTGCACAAGCCTCAGACAAAAGAAAGAAATGCAGCAGCTGTAGCCAACTCTGATTATAAAAGAATTACGTTTATTAGATATTTTTTCCCTCAATAGGTACAGACCAGTTAAGTAAGGTGACAAGTTTGCAAGGTCAGATTTTAGGCCCTGGAACAGTTTTGGTATACCAGATATAGTGAGGAAGATTTTGATCTTCCTTTGCAAATGAACTTCTCAGATATACAGAAACAAGTTAAAACCTTCTCCTCACAGCCTATTAATAAGATTCCAGGACTTTGTCCTTTATTGCCCAAATCAGAAGCGTTTATAAATTAGGGATCCCTCTGTGCTCTGAGAACTGGAGATACCTACAGGACTAAAATACACAATGAGGCAGAAATGGAGAAAGAGGGTTGGGGACAATGGGGCTCTGGCCTCTCTCACATACTTGCTGGAGGGCAGCATTGCTACCCCACGTTTAGGGGAAAATTTTGCACTTGGACATGGAAGTGGCTCCCGCAGAAGTCAATAGGGGCCCTGGGTGAGGAAGTGAGGAGTACAATTTGGCCCACAGCTAAAGAGCATGATGTCCAAAACAGGAAACAAGTCTGCAGACACAATCTAGGGCACTGTTTTTTTCTGATTTCAGTAGTCAGTTTCCCCATTTTGGCCCCTTATTAAAGGATTCCAGCATGCAGGGTTGAGGAGCTACTAGCTGCCAAGCACACTGCCACTTGTTTGTATCAAATATGAATTACAGATTTTGAGACAAAAATCTTTATGGGTAGGATGTGAAGGAGTAAGTCAGTAACAGGAGTGCCACCAGGGCAAGCTGACAAGACAATGTGAACAAACATGCACACACCTCTTAAAAATCAAGGCTGCAAGCACAGCAGTTGAACCAGTTCCCAAGCCAGAGCAGGGCTTTCCCCACAAATAACTGGTTATTACCACAGCTTGCTCCTTCCCGTCACTGTGAAAGAGAGGAGGAGAAGGAAGAGGGATCTGGTACACAAAAGAGGAAAGGATTATTCCTCAGCAACCCTCCCAGTTGAGCCTATTTGACACCAGACAACGAGGCAGGTAGGCCTAGATTCAAAGCTTAGTCTACTATGCTGACTTTCATCTGCATAGTGAGGCACAGAGAAATCTGCCTACAACAGAAAATCTACTGGAATTTGGGGGTTGCAGCTGTAAATAATGGGCCACATCCTGAGTTGTCGTATGTCACTGTAGCTCCATTGACGTCAATGGAGCTAGGGGCCAATTTACACCCAGCTGAAGATCAGGCCCAGTAACAGCAGCCTACTTTCTGCCATTGGATCAATGCTGCCCCAAGAGTGGTTGGCACTGACCAGAGAGGAAGTAAAGTCAGGGTGACTGGATGATGCACTGATTCAAGCACATCACTGAGCAACCTCAGCGGGTGGGACACCTTTGGAGCCCCCCCTCCCCTTCCCCCAATGGAATCCCCAAGGGAGAGGTGGCAATATCAACACTGCCTGCCTTCCAACTGAGTGAATACCCCTGGGATGCAGAGGTGCCAGCCGCAGCAGGGAGATTTAATCTACACCTCCCCTTGCCAACATGGCTGATTTTAGCACAAACCTAAGGAAGAATGGATGGCATAGAAAAAACAACAATTGTGTGTATTATAGGGGCATCTCCCTGATCAGTGTCGCTAATCAGACCACTAAGCAAAAAGTGTTACTGCAGCTCAACCTCACTCTCTCATTCTCTCTCTCCCCCCGCCAACTTGTGAAGATATTAACAGACTGCACCCAACCCTTGATGCTTCCGGTTTCTGCACTCAGCCATGGCTGAAGGACACAGATGCTCACACGTGCTTCAGCAGGTGTATCCTCTGTCTGGCGGGTTCTGATTTCCTGTTTGTACCACAGTCAGGACAGGCTGGCTAGTCCTTCAGAGTGATGAGAAATACTCAGTGATATAAGCCAAAACAAAACCAAAAACAAACAAAAAACCCTTGCAAGACACAAACTTCGCGTCCCCATATTTTCCCCTCCGCCATGACTCACAGTGCATTACTTAACACAGTGCATAACCCCTTTGATGTGCTGCTTTTAAGAATGCTTGGCAAATCTGCAGAACACTCACAGTGACTACGGAGAAGCAGGACCTTCAGGAAAGAAAAGTTGGGCAATACGAGGGGGAGAGGAATTGATGTTTAGGATGGGGCAGAGTTCCTAAGAGCATGTTATCTCCGTTCCCAGCACACACCTGGATTCATTCCATAATTCCAGATGCATTTTCCCTCTCCACACCAGGGAAATAATAGAGCAGAGGCCCTGCTTGCTATTTTGTAATTCTGAAACACTACCTGCTCCCTGAACAGGGCCTAGGGGTAAAAATTTGCTGAATTATTTAATTTAAGATTCATAAATAAATTATTATAATTTCTGGATGCATGTGTAGCATACAAATAAAACTGACAGGTTTTGACCACCTTCTCCTCCAAAGAATTACTTCAAAACCACCAACTTAATTCACCCCACCATTACCCTCCTCAAATAATAAATGAGCCTTACGCCATGTCCTCGTGGTCAGCAAATTAGAGTACTGTTGGTCCAACAGGGAAGCAAGCTCCAGAGCTGATGGCCCTTCGTCATGTCTCTAGTTCCCCAGAGATCAAATGTTGGGACTGTTTGCACAAGCACAGGAGTTTATCTCAACAGCCTCAATGGTGCAGGGGGAGAGAGTTGGACTCTAAAGTATGTTCTGACTACCTGGGGCAGACACCATCTTTGTCACACCCTCAAAATACTTCTCTTTACCTACCATCATCACCTGCAAGCTATCTGATGGGACTATTTCACCCAGGAACTGGGAAAGCAAAGAAATTGCACTGTTCAAGTCCAAAGAAAAACACAGAGCTAAGTGCCTTTCAGCCCAACACCTCCCACTGTCTCCCAAAGTGTCATCATGTCTATGTTGAAGAGGCGAGGTGGCAGAATAGGATCCTGTGGCACCCTGAGCCCTCAAGCAGCTGCCTTCATTGTCTAATCACTACATTATAAATGGACAGATAGATGTGCAATTTCCCAGCATCATGATCCAGGGCCTCAGAAGGAAAGAACAGAGCAAGACTCCATCCACCATTACCAATGCAAAAGGACGGTCAACAAAACCTCATGAAATAGAGGCCACTGACTGATCTAAAGCAATCAACATGGACACTTGATTTCTGCCCATCACTAGTAGTAGGTCTACACTACAGCGGCACAGCTATGTAGCTGCAGCTGTACAGCTAAAGCACCGTAGAGTGGACGCTGCCTACATTGATAGAAAGGGGGTTTCCATCTATGTAGTTAACCCACCTCGCTAAGAAGCGGTAGTTAGGTTGATGGAAGAAATTCTTCTGTCGACCTGGCCACATCTACACAGAAGGTTAGGTTGACCTAACTACGTCAAAAAACATTCACAGCCTCGAACAATGTAACTAGGTGGATCTAATTTTTAAGTGTAAACCAGACCTAAGTGTTCCTCAGCAAGTAAAACCACAGTCTCCATATCAAACCCAGGCCAAAAGTCAAAGGACTTTATATGGCATCAAAGCTACTTAGTCACAATATTTTCTTTCAGTTTCATCACCAGGTATATTAAAGCCAATGTAATAATTTGCAAGATTGTTAGACAATTGTTAGCCAGAGTTTTAGAAAGAGTATTTCTTCAGCTGGGGCCAACAGTTGCTCATTTGAGGAAAGCTGATACTTTCCACTCCCACAGGAAGGCACAAGCAATCTCTGCCAACAGTCCCAGTACTTCACCACCATGACACCTTGCTTTAACACTCTGTAAAAGGCATCAGTCCAGTTGTAGTGGCAGGACAGGCCTCTCCCATCCCCCCCAGAATCTCAGCAGAACTGAATAAAATTGATTCAGAGAATCAACATGGTCCTGAGATGGTCAATCTTGAAGGAAACTGACTGATAATATACAAGTGTTAGGGGAGAGCTCTGCCACTGACTCACTGTGTGACCTTGGACTAGTCACATATTCTCTCTGCACTCCAGTTTCCCCAATTAGGGATACCACCACCTATTTCACAGGGGTGCTGAAAGGGCTGATTCATTAGTGCTTGTAAAGCATTTTGAGACCCTCAGATAGAAGCCAGTGTATAGTGTAAACACAAAGTGTTATTCAAATCTAAAAAATAAATGCTGTGAAAGGGGCTGATCAGACATGCAGACAGTAGTAACAGTTCTCCTGCTGCTCTGCTAATCTACCACAAGGCAAAATCCAACATTCCATCTCACTTCTCCTCCTTTGCGTCCTCCAGACCAACACCCCACACCCCTCTGAAAGGTTACAAACAAGTTACTGTTTCATCTAGTAAGTACTCTAGTGTATAGATAGGGCCCAGCCTCTGGAAAGGAATGCAACTGTCAACACACCAGGACATTGTTACTAAAGGGGTGTGGTATTTACCTACAGGAAAGCCACATCCTTAAGCAATTGCTTTGCTTAATAACCCACCACTTTAAGGTCCTCATTGTGTGAGTTTTCCAAACCACTGTATTAAAAGCAGGGTGGATAAAAATCAATGATTTAAGAAAAAAAAATTTTTTAAATCTGATTTTTTTTAATTTAAATCAGATTTTTTTGATAAAATGCCTTTTGAGGAAACACCTATCAAAATATAGTTTTAATTAAGTTACATTATAGCTCAAAAGATATCTCATCATGGAATAGGGATTATAAATTCTAATTCTATAGTATGAGACAATATATTCATGTAATGTTTAAGAAAAGTTTATGGGGTTCCAGGAGCTTCTGTATAGATTATTTAGGTTAATCTTTCTATCTACCCAATGGGACGCAATGCTCAGTCTAGAAGATACCATCAGAGATGCTTAGTTTTGCAGTTCTCAAACTGTGGATTTATGTCTCCAAAGATAACATGCTTGTTAACAGCAAAAATGTTTTTAAATAAAATAAAATAAAATAAATAAATAGAGAGAGAGAGGTGAGAAATAACAGACAACCCTATTGTCCCTCTGCAAATTTGTGTACACAGAGTCTATCCCTTACCTCTCTCTAAAGTGAAAAGTTTCAAAAAGTTAAATGAATAGAAGATTGTTGGGGGCACAACAGATCTGGACAAGGAGAAGAAGTCTGGAGATAAGTGTGAGAAGGGAGGGACAGGCAGTAAAAACAAAAGTGAAACTGTTGGTGTATCATATTCCAGAAGTCTTGAGGTCTTTCTGAGTCTAGTCTTCATTGATTTGAGTTCTACCATGCCATTCTCTTACTAGAAGGGAAAACCTATAATGGCAGCAGGCCATAAAGGAGACCCAGTTTGAGAATAAGAACCATTCAAGAAATGGATGTTTGCTGATGATGATTTAAAGAAAGTCACACCAGTGAAGTGGTGGAAGTCACTTAAGCACTTGGATTCAGAGACTGTTGAAGTGATAATCTCACTTTTAACAGCAGTAGCTTCTTCTGCCAGTGTAGAAAGAATATTTTCTTCCTTTGGACTAATTCATTCCAAATTGAGAAATTGCTTGGGACCTGAAAAAGTAGGAAAGTTTGTTTTTCTTTTCCAGATTATGAACAAACAGGAAAATGAAGGTGAAGACGACTGAGTTAGCTGCAGAAGCCAGTATTTTAAGTTTTTCATGTTGACCTGGCTGACATAGTCAATTTAATTTTTTTTTTAATTTTCATTTAACTATTTTAGTTAAAAACAATTTTAACAAAAACAAACCTGATTTTAAAAAACCTGAATGTTTAATTAAATTCAAAATTTCATATGCTTGTTTTGTTAAAATATTATATATTTGCTGTTGAAGAAAAAAAATCCAGAATACATAACATTGTTGTTTTAGTTAAATACAACAATTTAAATGTCTCTCTGGTGATGTTCTCCTCCTAATACAGAATGGCAAGGAAATCCTCCAAATATTAATGATTAACCTGTTGAATTGGAGATAGTTCACCTCCCAATGACTTCATAAATATCTGCTTCAATTACCTTTGGTAAATGAAATAACCAAACTATCATTCATTTTCTGACATAGCTGTAAAACTAACCTGAAAAGTTTTCCAAATAAATCACTTTAAAAATGTATAGTGTGTACCTTCTAAAAAATGAAACCTACATCTATCTCTGAGTTGTGAAGAATATGTATTAAGGTTAAAACAACCATTGCCCCTATAAGGAGTCAATATTCAACAGTTTGTTACTTTAACTGGAGCTACACAAAAGTTCAGTTTAAAGTCAGCACTGGATTGGTTTAGATTAAAGATAAAACAAAAACAAAAGAAGATAGGATTTTAAGTGAATTCAAGAATGAGAAAGTTAGAAACCGTTACAAGAAATAAAAGTGAAAACATGCATCCAAAAGTCTAAAACTTAGTCAAACAAGTTTTGGTTCAAGCTTTCTTTAGGTTGGCCTTTCTCACCCACAGTCTTCCAGGAAGATGGTAACTGACCCTTTCCTTAGTCAGGATCTCTCCCAGAGGCCCAAAGGTGCTGGTCCCTTTGTCTTCTTAGGTGAAAGAGAGCACTTAGGGTTCTCTGTCCCCACCCCACCCCCTTTTTTTTTTTTTTTTATAATCTAGTGAACCTCGGAAGTGGATTCTTCTGAGGGTTACCCTTCAATGCCAAGTTTATTCAAGCAGTAAAGAAGGTGACATGGAGTCTGCTGGTGAAGGAGGCTCCATGTTCTCTCTCCTCGCCTGTGTTTGCTGAAATGCAAATTTGCTTTCCCTCCTGTTATATCCTCCTCCTGCTCTCTTGTGGACCCTATTTACTACTTACACGTAAATTGAGGTAAACGCGCATTCCTTTGTTTAGGATAGACCTGTTTAACAACTTTTGCCTAGGCAGGGCTGTGTGGTTTTGAACATGTGCTAAGATCATTATACGGGGGATTTCATACCTTTGCATATAATGTTGCTACATACATTTCACCATGATGTTATTGGCCAGTGAGTTATTAGCATTCAGATGATATCTCAACAAGGCATATTTTGTATAAAGATTATTACAATGGTGCGTAGGGTGTGATAAAGGGGAGCTTTTGGTCACATACCCCCAAGACAGTGTTCGGCCTGTTAGTGAAACAGTGTAGGAAATATACAGGATAGAAGGATTCCCCTCTTGCCCCAGGACCACTATGCTCAGGGCTAGGTTCTGTTAATGGACTAGCATAGGAAAGAGAGGCTGAATTCCCTCCTAGCCCCCTGCAAATCAGGGATTATTTAAAATGTTCCCTTCCAGACAATAGCCTTGATGCAAGGGGTTAATTCAGACCTGACATAAGTGGCTGGGAGTCAGCTGAAGTCAAAGAAATCACACCTGCTTGCATCAGATTTAAACTGACCCGAAGTGTCTGGTTTCAGAGTAACAGCCATGTTAGTCTGTATTCGCAAAAAGAAAAGGAGTACTTGTGGCACCTTAGAGACTAACCAATTTATTTGAGCATAAGCTTTCATGAGCTACAGCTTTATTTGAGCTTATGCTCAAATAAATTGGTTAGTCTCTAAGGTGCCACAAGTACTCCTTTTCTTTTTCCAGAGTTTCTGGGTTTCTAAGATATGGTGGGTGTGTATGCTGCTGCTTGTGTGTTGTGATGAGTAGTACTTTCTCTGCCCTCTAGGTAAACAAAGGGTTTTACCATCAAGATCCTGGGGATCCCTCACCTTTTACAAACACAAACGTCAATTGCAAATTATTAAGAAAATCTGTTTACCCTGCTAAGAAAGTAAACACATGCAGCTTACACGTGGTTACTACCTGTCATTCTGTACCTCACCCTTGCAATAAAATAGACAGACACAAAAACACACTTTACTACCATGGTCTCCTGGCAGCAGAACTGCAAGCCAAACTTAGTGTGCCTTGCGGAACCACACAACCTAATTGACTGAAAATTTGGAATGAGCAGTAGCCTCCTTGCCAGACTGGAAATAGATAGGAGAATCCAACAGTGACCAACAACGATACTCCAAAGCAGAGCAGCTGAGGATAGGGAAAGTAAGGCAACATATAAGATGTCACTGCAGATGGATTATGGTTCATGGTGCATGCAGGGAATTAGCAGTTCACCCAGGCTACTTCACAAGCCAAAATTGAATCCGCTGCCCTGTCTGTATTATTTTTAAAAAGAAAAGGAGTACTTGTGGCACCTTAGAGACTAATAAATTTATCTGAGCATAAGCTTTTGTGAGCTACAGCTCACTTCATCGGATGCTTTGTTACTGAGTGCAACATACAAATAAAATAATTTGCTTGACTTCATTCATTCCATGCCATCCCACCTCCTATACAGCCCACCCTCTGGCTCCTCTCAGGCAGAATTGCTAAGTCTGGTCTCACAACTTGGGGGCTCAAATCAAGACTGGGAACACAGTGCTTAAATATTTCTGTGATGAGTGGGGAATAAATTCTAGACAGACAGAGGCTGAAGGAAGAGTCCGGGAGAAAGAAGGGAAATTAAATCATGAATTACTTCCCACTCCAGTCTGGCTGCCAGAGTGGGAGAAAATGTATCATCTGACCCTAGAGTGGGAGTCTGGGCCCAGGTGGGACTTGGCAAGCCAGTGCAGGATCACTGGGATCCTAAAAGTATGTGGCTTTCCCCAGTCTCTGGTCCTCTGGTTGGAGGGGGAAAGTCAGGCCTTCCCCCTTTGGTCCTGCCGTGATTCTTGTGGAATCAAGTCATGAGTTGCTGAGGCTGGCATAGGCCCCTAAAGCACAGGGCCCCAAGCAGTCATTTGCATTGCTTGTGCCTAAAATCCACCCTGACTGATAGGCTGGAGAAATCGTCACAGACAGGCTCTCTGAAAGCATTTATAAAAGGTTTTATTATCTTGTCTGCAGAATCCTGCTAGGACATCCCAGCGCCTGGGGTAACAGCAGGAGAGGGCACAAGGGCACCAGCGATTTCCTCCTCCAGAGTCCTCTCCTGCAGGTTTTACCACAGGAAAGGATGATCTGGCCTGAAGCAAAGACTACAAGAGTTAGTCATTTAATGTAATTTTATTAATCTGTTTGGATTTGTACGAAGAAGGTAAAAGAGGTGTTTATCCCCAGACTTCAGGTGCTCTTCCCAAACAGCGAACAACCAAAGTAGATCAATTACAAATCCAGCATACCTGATGCCCAGCATTTTGCATTGTGTTAAGCTGATGGTTGGAAAGGTTGCCTTGTTTCTGCAGATTGAAGTCTCCTCTGAATAGAGCTGACCCATTGTGGAACCAGTATCTGTTTCCTTCCAGGACTTGTGTGGCTTGAAAAGGCAGAGAGTCAGAATCATGCTGGATCAGGAGCCCCTAGCAGGCAATGCTTATCATGAATACAAAACTCAGGTCAAGTGCACGCCCATTTACCCCACCCAAGGCTTCAGGCTGAGCTGACTGATCTCTGCATCTAAATCAGATATGGGCAAACTACAGCCTAGGAGCCACATCCGGCCCTTCTGACATTTTAATCTGGCCCTCGAGCTCCTGCCAGGGAGCAGGGTCCGGTGCTTGCCCCGCTCCATGCATGCCATGGCTCTGCGTGGCTCCTGGAAGCAGCAGCATGCCCCCCTCCGGCTCCTACACATAGGGGCAGCCAGGGGGCTCCCACAGGTCCCATTGGCTGGCAACCATGAGCCAGAGGGGGGACATGCCACTACTTCCAGGAGCTGCTTGAGGGAGCCTGCACCCCTGACTTCCTCCAACGCCCCAACCCCCTGCCCCAGCCCTGATCCTGCACTCTGAACTCACTTCTGGACCCACCCCAGAGCGCGCACCCCCAGCCAGAGCCCTCACCCCCTCCCACACCCCAACCCCAATTTTGTGAGCATTCACGGCCCACCATACAATTTCCATAACCAGATGTGGCCCTTGGGCCAAAAAGTTTGCCCACCTTGATCTAAATGAATAATGCTACTAGTAACACTGAACACATACACAGGGATTTATATCTTTTCCCAGGGTTTGGAAGAAGTGCCAGAAATGTGGATCCAAATCTGAACTGCCCCAAAGCTTGAGGAGGTTCAGATCCATTGTTCCAGGTCCAATTGATCTCAGAGAGTCTGGGTTTAGACCCACAAAGTCTGGATCCCAATCTAGGAGTTGTGTCCCTGACCATCTTGGCTAATCGCCACACAGTTTACTATATGACTTGCCCAAGGCCACAGAGTCAGTCAATGTAAGCTTTTATTAAAGAGCTTTCTTTAATTAAAATCAGGGTGGGGTGTGGGGGAGAGAATATTCCTTTTTATACCTTTGTAGTTTGACCTCCTCTTTTTATTCCGTACTTTTGCTTAATCAGGCATAATTACTGTTAATCCCTATACTTTGTATTGGGAATACTGCAAATGGAGCCTGACCTAAACCCCCACTGACAGCAATGGGAGTCTATCAATTGACTTCACTGGGAACTGGATTGAGCCAATACTCAGGACACAATAATAGGTTGCAAGCAGCAAATTTGACAATTTTTATAGTGACCACTCTAGGCAAAGCAATTAATCTTCAACATGCATTAATGGGAAAGGCAAGTTTTAGGTTTTAGAACTGGAAAAGAACATACATTCGATTAAAGGAAGAATAAATCAGACTAAAATTCGTTTATTTCTGTTCAAGTAACTAAAATGCTAGCCAAACCAACCTTCAAATTTCAAACTTGTATTTTAAAAATGTCTCAGTTCTCAAAATAAGACCAGAAAATTTCAGCTTGAAAAAACCTTATATTTTCTTTAAACGTATGCTTGAAAATAGAGGTCCCTATTCACTTAAACTAGAATAATGTCTCCTATATAAACACCCCAGAACTTTAATAACTAAAGAGTCCTCAAGAGCAAAAATGTCATAAGAAAAACAGAAAAAAACTTTAAATCTATTCCCATTTTCTCTCTGACTTTTGTTTGTTTGTTTCATTTTCAGTCACATCTGAAGTGAAGTAGAAGAAGAAAAGAAGATCTCCAGTAATAATGCCTCACCTGTGCCTACCATATAAGGAACAGCAAAGCACTGTACATGCATTAAGTTCATAGCATCTCTGTGATTTAAAGATTATCATACCCATTTTACAGAGATTATGGGCCTGAGGCATACAGTGAGTCAGTTTCAGAGTTGGGGAAAGAACCTAGGAGTCTTGAGACTCCCAGTGTTCTGGTCTGACCATTGGACATTCCAAATGTAGAGGATACTGAGCATATTCTAGCCAGCTGTCTATTTTATTATAGGCAGGCTGGTAGCACTACCTATTATCAAGGCTGTCCTTGATAATCCTTAGATCTTTTAGATTTGCTGAATCCAGGTCACTGAGTGCACTGAAAACGAGGACTAAGCCCTTGACCCAGTGTGCTGTGGGAAGCCAGCATGGAGAGTGGAGGACAAGTTTGACGTGTTGCTGAGAAAGATGCTGCAGCATTCTGTACTAACTGAAGTTTCCTAAGGGCTGATGGCTTCATGCCCAGGTATATTAACATTGCTATAGGCCAGACAGGAGGTGACAAAGACATGTATAACTCAGACCAGGTCATCATCCACCGAAGCAGGACAGGGTGTCCTAACCCTCAAGAGTTGGTAGAAAGCATTTCTTACAGATGCTACTATGTGAGCACTTCGCACCAGAGAGGAACTCAGAAGCACTCCTAAACTATGGACTCTATTGCCCTTCCACCAACAGAGACTGTACCATGGCTGCAAACGCTTCAAAGTGCTTTGCCTACCAGCATCACCTCAGTCTTACTCAGGTTCAGCTTCAACCAGTTGTTATTCACCAGAGAACTGATCTCATCCAAGCACTGAATCTTGGTGGTAGGGGTAAGGTTGTAGGCAGTGAAGGATATGTAGAGCAGTGTGTTATCTGTTGCTGACATCTGAGTCCATGTCATCTGACCAGTTCCTCTAGTGGCTACATATTAGATGTTGAAAAGGACAGAAGAGAGAACTGATCCTTGTGGGACTAATGCAAGCAAGGGGACTAGTGGTAGAGGTGCAGCTTCCCAGCACCACTGCTGGGTACATCCTTCCGGAAGGATGTAAACAATTTTAGTGCATTCCCCTGGATCCCTGCCACCTCTCTCAGGTGAGACAGCAGCATTTTATCCTCAACAGTGTTGAATGCTGCACAGAGGTCCGGGAAGATGAAAATGGACTTCTATCCACCATCCATTGACAGCAGGAGATCATCAATCAGTGCCACTAAAGCAGTTTCTGTCCCCCATCATGGCCTGAATCCAGATTCTGCTGGGTCTCCAGTGTCAGCTTCAGTTAGATTAGCTTGCAGTTGGCCTTCAGCTAGCTTCTCTATAAGCTTGCTCAGGAATAGAAGGTTTGACACCACGAGGTAGTTGGCTAGAACTGATGTATCCAGGATGGGTTTCTTCAGTGTTTGATGTAGGAAGGGAAGATTCTGCCCCTACTGTAATGTTCAGTTTATTGTGCAAAAAGAAGCAGCTGCTTTCCATGTTTTATCCCAATAGCATTCCCCATTAGTGTCAGGACAAATCAGTTTTACATACGAAGCGATATACAAACCGGGTGAATAAAATTACTAGAAAGTTACTGGATGGGTAGCTAGCCCAGAGTCTTCACTATGTTGTTCCTACTGCTCGTAGATAAATGCAAGATGAAAGGATGAAGACTAACTCCTGCTCATCAAAAGTTCTCCTCCTCCCCAAATGTGTTACTATATGAACACGCAATACCTTTCTGTCTGCTGTGTACCTTTTAGAAGGGACACTGTTGATAGGATAAGGGTAAAAAGGGCTGCTCACAAATAAATGAAATCAAAATCTACCCTACCTGAGCTCCACCATGTAACAGGCTGACAGGTTGGTTCATTCTGTCTCTGCCCCTTTCTCTGTGAAATCATGTGTGATCCCTAGTTATTACACATAAATGTCACTAATTTCAAAAGCACCAAGGTCACCAAGTTTGGGCCCTGGCTTACTTCCATGGTGTGACAGATGCAGTATCCTAAGAGCTGGGTCAGCACTCTGATCACTGGCCTGTGAATATGACTGTCATGAAGGCTGCTGTTTTAGATCAGGTGGAACTCTCCACCGAAAAGTACCAGCAGAAATTTTTGGCCACTAGATGGGCTGAAGGGGTATGACCCAGGGGATAAGCAGAAAAGCTAACAGACTCGGCTACCCACTGACTAGGGCCAGATATTTGACCTGTAGGGGAAATTATGGACCTGGTGATACTGGAACAATTTCTTCATAGTCTCCCTGAGAATACTAGAGTCTGGGTGAGGAAGCACCAGCCCAACACCCTGGAGGCTGCAATTAAACTCTCTGAAGAGTTCCTAGAAGCTGACTTTCCCAGAAAAGAGGTCCAGCCACCAAGGGGCCCAGAGCCAGGGAGAAGGGGTAGCAAACTGAAAAGCCCCAAGAAGAAAAGGGAGGAGGCGAAAGAAATTCTTTCAGAGAATAGCATGCTATCAACATGGAAGGCCAGGATATATAAAAGAGGACTGATCCAAAATGGAATAAGGGTTTGCACAATTCTGTGAATGGACTGGGATTCTCAAGGGCAGGGTTAAAAAGGAAAATGCCTACTATCCCTATAAAGGCAGGAAGGAGGCATCTAAGGGTGGGGGGGATCATGGATGCTGGCTCAGGATGTTCATTGATCTGGGGGGACTTAGTGAAGGTCCACCGGAGGCTCCCAGGGGAGAAGGCAGAGTCAGAACGCGTTCATGGGGAGAGAAAACTGCCCAATGGCAGATAAGGTCGTAAGTATTAGAATTGTTGTACTGTACAGGCGTTGGTGGAGGGGACTTGAATAAGCTACATGGAACGGACACCAAAAGAAGAGTCTGAGCAGTTTTTGCAGTGATCCAGGACATAGGGGGATGCATGCTCCATTACACATGGGAAGCAAACTCCAAAGGGACTGACTCTTAGCTAAGGGAGCTGAAGCCCTGGACATGGAAGACTGTATCCATGAAGGCACTCAGGTCCCTACGTCCCAGTTCTGGCCCCACTGTGAGCCATAATGCTCTCATCAAATCCTGCAGGCATCTAAACTCACTCTGCACTGAGATTTTCCTGGTAAAAGTTCCCACCTCTGGACATGCATACTGCTGCCTTCCCGAGGCATTCAGATGCCTGTTTCCTGCCTAAGCCCAGAGCAACTCACAAACCAGGGAAAGGCACCCATCTGGCCACCTAACTTGCTCAAGCAGCCTGATCCTGTAGAGATGTGCAGAGGCAGCCTACCAGCTCACATCACATTCAAACACCATTCATAGTGGTGGCGCCCGCCTTATACCTCTTAGCCCATTGGTTACAGCACTCATCTAGGATGTGGGAGACCCAGATTCAATTACCCCTCTCTGCTAAAGGTTTGAATAGGGGGTCTTCACAGGAGGATGCACTAATCACTGAGCTATGGGATATTCTAATGTGGGGCTCCCTCTCTCTCTCCTGTTGAAGCTGTTCCATTGTGGTAAAATAATAGAGAGATTAGAGCAGCGGGACTGAACCCAGGGTCTCTCACGTCCCAGGCAAGTGCCCTAACCAGTGGGCTAGAGAGTTGTTCTCTCTCTGTGGCCCCATGGCTAGATCTGAATTACTGGACGATTAAATGACTTGCTCAAGGTCACAGAGCGAGCCAGCGACAGAACCAAGAATAGACCTAGGAGTTCCTGGCTCCCAATCCACTGCTCTAACCACTAGACAGCACTCCTTTTAGTTATAGGTGTTGCATTGCACCACTTCTCATGAGTATTCTCCACCTCCGCTGTTAACCAACCGCAACGAGATCTGCCCAGAGGCTTTTTTTTTTTTTTTTTTTTTTTTTTTTAAGAACTGACCCCTCCTTAAACATTGATACATCTCCTGATGATGCAGACTTGTTGTTTTCCTCCCCATGCTCCAGATACACCACACCTTGCAAACAGGTTTCAACGGCATATTGAAAGTACAAGGAAGAAAACACAAACACTCAATCTTTCCATGAACAGTTACGCAACAGTACTGCATCTGCTCCTCCCAGTTCATCCTGCATGGCCAGGCAGGAACTGTGCCCTTTTAAATATTTAAAATAAAAACCGTAACAGGAGACTGAATGGTTCAGGAGACTAATGATGGGGTAAACGGTCTCTTAACTCCTAGGTCATAACTTCAAATCCACCCCAGCTCAGAAATAACTAAAGGCTAATGGAACTGAGGGGTATTTAGTAGACTATCAGAAATGAGTTACTGAGTCTTAGTTCAGTTCCTATTAGACAAATGTCCTCAAATAAGAGGCCACAAATTAAGAATATAAAAACAGCCATAGTAGGTCTCACCAATAGTCCGTCTAGCGAGTATTCTGTTTTCAGACAGTGGCCAACACCAGGTGCTTCAGAGGGAATGAACAGAACAGGCAATCATCAAGTGATCCATCCCTTGTTGTCCACTCCCAGGTTCTGGCAAACAGAGGTCAGGGACACCCAGAGCATGGGGTTGCATCCCTGACCATCTTGGCTAATAGCCATTGATGGAGCTGTCCTCCATGAACATATCTAATTCTTGGAACCATTTAGCACCCATGCTGTTGGCATGTCAGTACAGGGGGCACCATTTAAGTGTGCTGTGGAAACGGAACTATCCTCATGTTAAAAGACCCAACTCTGGGTTGAGGCACATTGAAAGGGTGATGGGGGAAAGCTTGCACTGCTGCTGTTCATGTCACACTAAGGGCTTGTCTACACTGGCACTTTACAGCACTGAAACTTGCAGCACTCAGGGGTGTGTTTTTTCACACCCCTGAGCGAGAAAGTTGCAGCACTGTAAAGTGCCAGTGTAGACAGTGCACCAGCTCTGGGAGCTCTCTCCCAGCGCTGCACCGCAACCACACAAGCCAGGTTAAAGCACTGTCACGGCAGCGCTTTAACGTTGCAGGTGAAGACGTGCCCTTAGACTGTGGACAAAGAGATGACTTCACTGTGGACAAAGGATGTTATTGTCAATATAGCATCTTTTAGAATAGCATGAAGTTCACACAAGGTAAAAAATAAATAAATAAAATAAACCCCTTAGGGTCCCTTCCCATCTCAGTTTAAAAATAAAAATTCTTCTCTACTGGATTAGTTTATGTAATCATCTCCTGAGCTGAAACTGTTCATACTTTTAGTCCTTAATTATGAAACATGTTTATCTATTTTAAGATATTTTATTAAGGATGAAAAAGGGAGAGAGAGAGAGAAAGGACCAGCCAAAACAAATAAACTATAGGTTAAATAGCCTACCACCCCCAAAAAAATTTTGGGCTAATATCACTGCAGGCAAGAATCTAATGTGTCTTTCTGGCTGTCAGCTGTTCTCATGGTTACAGTTACAGGAATCTGTGGTTTGTGTATTTGGCACATTTCTACCTAGTAAATCACATTCCTCTAACATGGTGCAGTAGCCGTTATAGCACGTCACTTACTTGCTGAGCAAACCACTTGAAAGGGACACTGTCCAATAGGAAGGTCCTAACCTGACCTATTTATTTTTCCTTATCTCTGTTTGAGAGTGGTTTTTAGAAATGCTTGTGACTCATGACTGAGAGTGGCTTGACTGGTCTCTCAGTGGAAGTTACCACTGTACATATACTTCCCAACAGGGATGTTCTATCTCATGAAGCAAAGTAGGAATGGGAAACTGTAAGTCCCCAACTGAATGCATGGGAAAGCAGAGACTTTTATAGCTGTCATAGGATAAGATCCAGCATGTATTTTAATAGTTGGTTATTTTAAAACCTATTACTTAATTAACCAAAAAAATATAGCTGTCAAGTAGCTGTGCAGCTCCATGTATAACATTTTATGCAAATGTAATAACTTGTACAGAGCTACAAAGTCTGGCTAACAGGGCAGCAGTAGAATAAGCTTCCCACAGACACTGCCCTGATCCTGACACAGAGGACCTTCCCCTAGGGATCACAAGGATAATTCTATCTCCATGGTCCATGCTGCTCTTTGCAGTTTGTCAATTAATGCAAAGTGAGGTGGTGAGTTTCGGAGGTGGGAGTTGAAACTCAGACCCACCAAGTTCCACTCATGGTGGGACCAGTAAACCTCCATCAGATGGGAACAACTTTTAATTCCTAACTGATGACCTACAGGCAAAAAAGGCTCTAAAGCTCATTAGAGCTGCCCTGAGGCACCCACTCCCTGGGTAAGTGCGGTTACACCTTCAAGGGTGAAGCTTGTTTTCTGGAAAGGTAAGTTCAATAAATCGAGTTCTGACCTTTCTGGTGCTTAAACAGGTACAGTCTTCCCTCTGCACACACAAGCAAGATCTCCTCCAGGCACTGCTTTTAATCTCCTTCAGACAAACCCTGTGGTATGTGCCCCGCCCTGTTCTTAAAAGGGCAGCTCAGATTAACCAAAATACCAACACTAAATACAACGAAAAATAAATGTAATAATTTTATTAAGATGATGTTGAAGTAAAAAGAAAACGGTACTGCGTTAAAGCACAGAAGTTTCTGGTTATCAGGGAATAAGGTACAGATTATCAAGCGGTGCGAAATTCAGTTTAGGAACAGGTGGCGTAAGGAATACATAATCTGCAATCTCCCCGATTGGGGGTAAAAGTTTAACGGGTCAAAGTACAGACATTGAGATATGGGGGTATGTTGTTTATATAATGGCTATGTTCAGGTGTGGAGTATAATGAGTGGATACGATGATGAGGATGGATTTACCCTCATTTGGTGGGATTTAATGTTCAGTGAGTTTATGGTTCCAGTTTATATGGTCCAATGGAAAAAGTCTCAGTCCCTTTCCCATAGTTGATGCACGATGTCGTACCAGCTCACACCTCCTGGTACTGTCGGTGACCGGTGATGTGTTCAATGTAGATGTCCCTGGACCATCGGATGGTGTCCGAGACCATTAGGCGCCACATGAGCCGTGCGTAGCGTCAACCGATCCCACAGGTCCTGCAGCACACGCTCGTTGCAAGGCGGGGGGGGGTCCCAAGAACCCAGGGCTCCAACAATCAGGGCAACCATCTGCACCTCGTAGCCCTTTGCTCTCAGGGTGTCGGCCAGGGGGGCGTATTTTTCCAGCTTACGAGCTCGGGCTTCGCGGAAGGCCGGGGTCCTGTTCTCAAAGGAGACCGTGACATCGACGAGGATGATCTTTTTCTGGGCCTCATCGATGACTACCATGTCAGGTCGCAACTGGCTGTCAGTACCGGGGATGGCGCAGCTCACGGCGACCTCCCCCAGGCGCAGTGCGATGGCTTTCACCAGGTGGTTCTGGATGGCGTTGTGGCACAGCTGCCAGGCTCTGGAGTGGGGCTGGCAGCTGCACAGGACATGGGGCAGGGTCTCGTTGGAGTAGCCGCATTTCCTGCAACGCTTGTCTCGGTTCCCATGGCGGACAGCTCCGTTGAGTGGGACGCAGTTGAGTCGGGCACGGTGGATGAACCGCCAGTTGGCAAAACGGGTGAAGCCGCCCCCGGCGAGGAAGTGGTTGCTGGCATCCCACTTGCTGGTCAGTTCGAAGGCTTTACCCTGGTCCGGTTTACACTTCAGGGTTTCCATGTACAGTGAATGGACGGCTGCCTTCAGGGTCCTCTCCAGCATGCCCCTAGCGCTTGGGGTGATGATGGTGTTGTCGTCGGACCTGATCTGCAGCACCAAAACTCCCAGCTCCTGGCGCTCCTTGCACCACTCCCAGCGGCAGCCGATGTGCTTCCCCAGGCGATGCATGGCATTGCGAGCGCGGGACCACAGTGAAGCGATGTCGCGCCCGTCCAGTCCGAATTCGCCATCCAGGGAACCGCTCAGGAAGGTGGCGGTGTCTTGGTTGAAGGGGGCTCTGCCAATCCGCTTCTTTGTTGAGTTATGGAGGGCGTTTGCTGCGATGTTCCTTACCATGGAGTCGGCACACGTCAGCAGGCGGAAGGCATGGATGATCACTGCGATGTCACACAGGTCGCCCATGCGGGGGACATTGGCACCGCCATGCCTGTGGGCGATGTAGACCAGCTGGTTGCTGGCTCTCTGGGGAAGGAACAGCCACTTCTTCACCAGCTGCCGGATGATCTTGTCTGCCTTGTTGAGGGGTACCTTCGCCACAGCAGATCCCCTTAGGACAAACGAGATGCAGGGGATCAGGAAGGTGTTCAGGGCGTTTATTTTCTGCCATGATGTTAGCAGAGAGGCGTCGATCTTGGCGGCACCCTGCAAGATCTCCTGGATGGTGTCCTTGGGTGTCTGCCGGACACAGAAACCCGTCGGCGTGCCAAGTGCTGGTATGCCTGCCCCTCTGCCAGGGGGATGATAGGTTCGCCCTGGATCTGGAACCCTGTCGTCTGCACTGAATCCCTTTTGATGCCGTCGATGTGGAGAGTTGCACACTTCTTTGCATTGAAGCAGAGCCCCATCCAATCGGCAGCTCAACTGGTGGCATCTAGCATACATTGGAGGTTCTCTGGGTCGTCCGCAGTCAGGACCAGGTCATCCGCGTAAGCCAGGACGCTCATCCTCTCACCGTGGAGGTTGAAGCCATCTGTGCCATTGGAGATCTCTCGCAGCAACGGCTCCATGGCGAGGTTAAAGACAATGGGGCTGAGGGGACAGCCCTGCTTAACTCCACTCCGGATCAGGATCTTGGCGGTCTCCCCTTCAACCGAGCGAATGGTGGTGCTGCATCCCTCGTACACCTCTCGGATCACACGAAGGAAGTTCTCTGGCATCCCAAACTCCTGGAGCGTGGCAAAGATGTGGTGGTGGGGCATGGACCCAAAGGCGTTAGCCAGGTCGAGCCACGCTACCACGTATTAACATCCAAACTCACCTCTAACTATAAGGCTTGGCAAAATAAAGTCATTTCACCTGTTATCTTGAGGTCCTCCCACTAACTTGCATGTATTTGACCCCATGAATCACAAGCCAGCCTTGAACCCACAACCTTGAGATACACAACACAGAACTCTACCAATTCTGCTGTGAGGAGTAGGGGGAAATCATTATTTTTCTCTATAAAGAATAGGCCATAAAAGGACACAACACACACTTTTCACACATTTTCTATTTACTTACTGGTTCACAACTATTTGTGCACTAGCATTGGAGTGTTGGCTATCAGGATTCCTGGCCCTGCGAGCAGAGTGTGGTCTAGTGATTAAAGAGACTATAGGAAGTATTATATGACCCAAACAGGGTCATTCTGCCAGGATCAACCTGGGATCAACAAGCATCCACTTTAACCATTTGAACTAAAAGGACATTTATGCACATTAAATGCATGCAGGCAGTAGCATACTCAAACCTTTAGATGTGGTCCAACCACACTGGTTACATCTCCACTGCAGCTGTGAGATGCAATTCCCAGCTCAGGAAGATGTACATGTGCTAGTTCTGCTCCAACTAGTTTACTAAAAATAGCATGTAGTTGACAGCATGGGTTAGCTGTCCAAATATGTACCTAGTATTTCCGACTGGATTGTACTCTGGCTAATAGCCTGAGCCGCCACCTGTGCCACAATGCTACTTTTAGCAAACTAGCATGTGTACATCTTCCCAAGCTGGGAATTACACCTCTCAGCTGCAGTGCAGAAATAGCCACTGTTTTAGGATTTAGGCTAGACAGACACACAATTTGGCCCAATTCACCTGAAATTGAAAGGCAGTGTGGAAAAGCTAATAAGCCTTGGGTCTGTCAAAATAGAGTCCAGGATTTTATTTGTAGCTTTGCCTAAAAAGAGCTTGTCTAGGCTCACACTTATCTGTAAAATGGGTTGTCTCCCCTAATGTAGGGGTAATGAGGTATTGGTTAATGAGGGGTGCAAAGTAGTATTAAACCCAGTCATAAGAGGAGCTTGGATTAGAATGCATGGGCTCTTGGATTAGTAGCTCAGTACACCTTTCCCTAAGCTACAGGCTCTTGCATGTGGGTAGGGTATCTCTCATCAAAAATGTGTGACTTTTTACCTGTTCTGTGGGAATGCATGACACTTGGCAGGTCTGCAAAAACATTTTAAAGAAACAGAACTTATCCTAATACTTGGAAAGTCCCTGATTTCCCATGCACTCGAATGGATGCTGTCTCTCTCCATCCTACAATAGCTCAAAACATTTAAGACGGCTGCTTTCTATTTGTTTAAAGACAGGTTTCAGAGTAGCAGCCGTGTTAGTCTGTATTCGCAAAAAGAAAAGGAGTACTTGTGGCACCTTAGAGACTAACAAATTTATTTGAGCATAAGCTTTCGTGAGCTACAGCTCACTTCATCGGATGCATTCAGTGAAAGCTCACAAAAGCTTATGCTCAAATAAATTTGTTAGTCTCTAAGGTGCCACAAGTACTCCTTTTCTATTTATTTAAACACTTTTTTCCCCATTAGTTAGTATTCTTTAATTATTTACTTTTATTTGTAATTAGACGTAGTGCTTTCTCTGAACCCTGTCCAGATTTAAATAGTGCTAACAAACTTAATAGGATTTTAAATGGGTAACACAGCTTATATCCAAAACATACACTTCTGTACCATGTTTTAAAATGTAGTATGCGGGGTAGTAAGTTGTTCTGACTAATGATTTAGGGCCTGATACTGCATACAGGTACTTTGAAGTCAATGAGAGGTTTACCACTGACCTCAGTGGTGCTCAATGGACCTGGACCAAACTGCATCCAACAGGACACCTGGCTTGGAAGACAGTTTTGCTTCAGACTATTCTCAGGAGGCAAGTTAGCCTGGGGCCAGCATGGATGGCATCAGGTTCTTTGTATTGATAAAGTGCTATCAGTGAATCTCTGCTCTCTATTAACCACACATCCAGCCCACAGCCCTCAATGCTGGGTATTCAGAGCTAACAGTGTTCCATCATCATACCCACTCACCGCCTGCAACAGCAGACAGGAATGAACTAGATGATCTAATATTCCACCCCCCATCTTTAATTTCTATTATTCTGTAACTCAAAGTCAAATGTCATGGGCCACAGATATTTATAAAAATAACATTAATGTTGTTGTAATAATAATAGTTTGCCCTTCTGCAGGGGATTCCATCTGAGGATCATAACTTTATTAATATTAATTAATTAAACCTTGCAAAACCCTTACACAGGATATTATCTCACATAATGGGGAAACCGAGGCACAGAAAAGTCAATTAAGGTGACAAAGCACGTCTATGGGAATAGAACCAAGGTTGTATAATTCCCTGACCTGTACTTTAGCCACTCAACCATACTTTCTCTAATTTACTAATCCTAAAACTCTCAGGAGAACAAGCCAGCTGGAAGAATTACCTACAACACTGTCACTTATTTTTTATCTTGTTTCAAAATATACACTGTTTTTCCTGATTCAATTCATTGTGAGTGACCCTGTAGTCATAAACTACCCTATAATAATAAAACATTGGTTGGTCTCAAGAATGGTAGATGGGGCAATTTGCTAAGGAAACATTTCAGTTTCAAGGCACCCAGAGAGTTGTTATAAACACCAAGTAAAATATGTATTACCACTATGAAAAACAACTCAACTGCATGTCTTCAAAACTGCCCTTTATATGTAAGAGCAGCTGCCAAATTACATAAGGGATTTACTGGGAAAAATGTATTACTGCCAAAATGGACAAAAGTATGCATGCTAATAATTCCAAGCTCCTCCCAATTTTCTGTCAAGATCACAGCACAAAGTAGCTCAAAAACTGACAACCAGAGACTGAGGGAGTAGGAGAGGCAGAAATACCTGCTGGTAAATGCCTGGAAAAAATGTTATTTTTAAAATCCAACAAGAGAGAGTGAAAAATGCCTGTGATCAAAAAATGCCAAAACAATCTGAAAAAAATCTTAATAGGTTGGTGGCAATTTCATAACAAGAAGAGAAACAGTGGCAGCACTTGGCTGGGTTTCAAGAGCCTCAGTTCCCCAGCAATGTAACACAGAGAATCATGTAGCATTATCACTGATCAGCATGCTGGATTTTTCACAGAGTTTATGTGATTGAGTAAGGGGAAATAGCAGCTTCCTTTTAGTTAGGTCACTGAAGCCTTGCTTAAAACACCAGTCTGATGAGTGCTCAATGACTCCCATGCACATTCCGAGACCACGGGACTGGAAGCATAGGCTGAATTGTGTATTTCTCCACGTCCACAGGCATGATATGCTGCTGTTTGCAGCACAGCAATACAGGAACAGGAGTAACTGAGGGGAAGTAACTTGAGCTCACATGAGCTGACCAGTGACTGGATGTTGTTGGAGGACTGTGTTATCAAGTTGGTGTTTACCACGGAGTACAGTGGAGCTGAGAGCCTGATATCGCAGGCACTTATGCAACAAAGAGCCCTTTGGCTTAGATTAGGGCAGCCCTGTTTTCATTTTAACAGCCTTCATTTTAAATTAACGTAGTGCTGGTGAAACGTTCCAGATGGACAGCCAGGTGGAGACCCAGCCCCAGAAGTACAGCAGGGGCAGTGGAGGCCTCCCCTTTATATTAGCCCACAACAAGGTCGGCCATCCCCAGGGTATCCATCCCCTGCTGCTATATCCCCAGCCCAGGCACATAGCACTTGTTCTCCAGCACCGCCAGGAGGCGCCGCTTCCAGATCAGCGGCGCGGCTCGCTGGCGGCATCTGGACCCGCGGGCACGTGGGAAGCAGCGGGCTGTCCAGGGTGGGTCACTCGGCTCCGCGCAGCGTTCTGTGCAAGGGCAGCCCTTAGTCTACCGCTGGGGGGGGGCCTACCTGGTTGATGTCCTCCCCGTGCTCCAGTTGCACGATGCCCTGGCTCCTACCCTCCGTGTCGCTCAGCAGGTCGTCCTCGGAGTCCTCGAAGACGGACGAGGAGCCCGTGGAGGACAGCGAGGAGTTGGAGAGCCGGCGGGACTGCAGCAGGTGCAGTGAGCTGCCCGTCCCCAGCCAGCCGCTCTCCGGGTCCGTCGGGGGCCCTTTGGGGCTGCCCTGCGCCTCCTCGCTTTCCTCGGGGGTGACGGTCAGCTGCGGGATGACCGGCGGCAGCAGCCCGTTGCGGGGGCTGCAGCTCCTCTTGGCCAGGTCCGGCAGCTCCCGTGCGGCAGCGGCAGCGGCGCAGTGAGCCTCGAAGAACAAGCGTAGCTCCCCGACGCTCAGCCGCTTGCCCCTGCCCAGCTCCGGGCTGCTCTGCCGGCCCCAGCTAGAGTCCATGGTGGGGCCGGTGCGGGGCGCCTCCTGGGCACCGCTGCGGAGCCGGGGGCTGTGCGTGTGCATGGGGGGAGCGCGGCGCTGCCGGGAGCCCGGCCGCCGCTGCACCCGGGCAAACTTCCTGCTGGCTGCGTCTGCCGCGCGGAGCCGGGGGCCGAGGAGCGCCCAGAGTCATGTCCCAGCCCGCCCGCCCTCGCCCGCAGGGAGGCTCCAAGCCGGAGCCGCCTATCGTGCCTCAGCCGGGGCCGCAGCCAGGTCCATCTGGGCTGGCTCAGCCCGCCCGCCGCAGCAGCAGCTGGTGCTGAGGGAAGCGTAGCCGCCGGAGGGAGGAGTCAGGCCCACGCCCGCTCCTGGCTGCGGCTTGGCCCCTTCATCTCTTTTGCTTTCAGTTTCCACGGCGCCACCCAGAGACGCCTCTGGAGAAAGCTTCGGGGGAGTTAGGCCCAGGCCCGGCCGTGGCCTCGCGCAAGCGGGGTGACAGCCCGGGCCAGTGCTGGATCCGGGGCCCCAGGGCCACCGCTCGGCTTCCTCGCGGGCGCTGTTCACGTGGCCGCGCTGAGTGGCGCGTAGGGCTCCAGCCTCCATCTTCCGCGCTCCCCTGCCCCGCTGAGAAGTTCCCCAGGCCAGCCTGTGCTGTGCCCCAGGCGACGGGTCTCCATGGACTGCAGCCACATGCACAGCCCCCTTTCTAGTCCTGGGTGGTTATCGCTCACCAGTGTGCCCCTCCTCTCACCGGCCCACAGCCTGGGGGCAAAACAGCCAACAGAAACACCCTCCCATCTTCAAGAAACAGGGATGCCTTCCCCTTGTTCCCTACTCCCACTCCCCGCCTCAGGCCAAATCCTGCTCTCACGGGCCAAGGGGAGTTCAGGCTCCTTTCCCCCTTAGGAAATCCGTGACCTCATGGACAATGACAGGGTTGGTAGACCTGCCCCCCACAATCTTCCAGACACATATTTCAGTAGTTCAGTACATGCCCCTGGGCCCAATGCTGTACATTCGATAAGCTACCCCAATCCTGGAGCCCAATTCTGAACTTCCACAGACATCAATGGGAGTCAAGGGCTCTCAGCACTTGCAGGAGCTGGTCCTGCTTTAATGTTTAAACTGGTCTCTGCTAGGCAAATACTTGCTGATTGAGTTGCACAATGTTAATGGCCCTGTTACTCAGGCTGGCTGAATGTGCATCTGGTGTCCTGAGTGGGTGGTGCATTTTAGGGTTGAGCTGGATACTTTAGATTCTCACATATTTCGCTAGTCAAGCATTCAACAGTGGCTTCCTCAGGCTGTTTTCTGATGCACTAGCATATTTCGTGTGTTGTGAAAGTTGCATAATATGTGGTTTGGTTTCATATGCACCTGAGCTTAGTTTGTATCACTATTTCACCTGCCGACGTGTACTTAGTTCAGTTTTTCTAACCCACATCTTATCAAGATACAATTCCACTCAGTAAAGGAGGGTACCCTGTTACATCAGAATCCTTCCTACCTCATTTACTTTGCCAGTTATCTCCCACTCTCTTTTACTTACAATACATGAGATGACAATTTATGTCTTACATTGTAAGGCCTTTGGAGCAAGGAAGGCCTTACAGTAAGGTTATATCTCTGTAGAGTTGAGTAGTACAATGAGTAATTTGGAGATCAAATGGTGACATCTTTAATCTGTTTTTGCTTATTAGTTACTTGACTTTAATAGGTTTCAGAGTAACAGCCGTGTTAGTCTGTATTTGCAAAAAGAAAAGGAGTACTTGTGGCACCTTAGAGACTAACCAATTTATCTGAGCATAAGCTTTCATGAGCTGTAGTAGCTCACGAAAGCTTATGCTCAGATAAATTGGTTAGTCTCTAAGGTGCCACAAGTACTCCTTTTCTTTTGACTTTAATAACCATTGAAGTCAGCTGGAGGTTTTTCTCAGTAAGGACTTCAGAATTTGTTCTTTTTATTTCTCATGCACATGCAGAGAGAGAGAAATGTGACCAAGGAAGAGAGGCAAGGAGGCCTACTGGTGCCCATAAAATACCTCTCCCTAATCAGCCAGAGGAGATCTTATTGAGTAATACAAAGCACTCCTCTGCTCTTCAACTGAGTGCACCATAACCAAATTGTTCCTTTTTCTGCCAACCTGGGGAACAGCAGCCCACATGTATTACTATTACTAAAGTATTACTATTGATTCCACGTCTGGTTGATTTATCTGTTTTAGAAGTTAGGGATTTTACTATATAAAAGTGGCAACAGATCTGACAGAGAACCTCTAAGGCAGTGGTGGGCAGCCCATGGGTCACATGCAGCCCGTCAGGGTAATCCACTGGCGGGCCGCGAGACAGTTTGTTTACACTGACCGATTGCAAGCATGGCTGCCCGCAGCTCTCAGTGGCTGCAGTTCGCCGTTCCCGGCCAATGGGAGCTGCGGGAAGCAACACAGGCCGCAAGGACGTGTTGGCCGCTGCTTCCCACAGCTCCCATTGGCCGGGAATGGTGGCCACTGGGAGCTGCAGGCGGCCATGCCTGCGGACAGTCAATGTAAACAAACTCTCTCATGGCCTGTCAGCAGATTACCCTGATGGGCCGCAGGTTGCCCACCACGTCTCTAAGGTGTGTCACAGGGGATGATAGCTGCTGGCAGGCTACACCTTGGTGATAAAGTGTGCAAGAAAATAGACTGATTTAGCTGACTGTCTCAGAAACAAGCACAGGCCAAAATCAAGGAGTTTGTGAGCCGACATTCCCTTATGATGAAAATATAGATAGATGCACAACATTTTTAATTAATTTTTAAATGATGTTTTAGAACTCAGGAAGGTACCATATTGATATGCTTGCAGGCTCAGACTGATCCATAAGCCGAGTTGTACACGCTTAAATGACGGTATGATTTTATACTGATTTAGTTAAACTGGTGTGGTTCTGTGTGGATGCTCTTGTGTTAGCTTAAGCCTGGTTTATATCAGTCTGGCATGCATCAGAAAATTTACAGGTCCAGCTAAACCAATGTAACCAGTTCTAAACTGATGTAAGAGAGACCACGCACAGAAGTTGCATCCTTTTAACTAACCTGATTTAAGTTAAATCAATGTAACTTGTGGTAATTCAGTGTTCTTCAGATCAACCAGTCAATGCGCCACAATCTGCCCTGCCTTCAGGGATCATCTTTGAGTGTGAGATCGTAATTCAGTTTCCAGGCCCATGCAGCCCTTGACCTCTGCTGAAACTGTCAACAAGGCTGCTAGCTGTGATTATGTGTTCTGTGATGTGAACACCTGGCTGCCAGAAATTGTACTCAGACCACCAACTCATTTTATGTAGGGTACCAAGCAGCCATCAGAGGGCATCCAGTTGGAGGAGCTATTGATCTGTGTTAGATTTGAACAAACATTATTTTTACAAAATCTTTAGATCTAGGTTGAAGAGTTAGAAGACTAGCAGAAGATACACGAGATTCTCCCCTGATTCACACTATCACAACTTCATTAAGTAAATGTGCACTTTTGGGGGGGGGGGGGAGGGGAGGGTATTTCCCAACACAGGAACTTAATAATAATTAGTAACACTTTGCACTTTAATAATA
This sequence comes from Chelonia mydas, assembly GCF_015237465.2. Taxonomy (NCBI): domain Eukaryota; kingdom Metazoa; phylum Chordata; order Testudines; family Cheloniidae; genus Chelonia; species Chelonia mydas. The sequence goes on from NC_051246.2 coordinate 72,305,320, forward strand.
CCTTCATCCGTGGTTCCAAAGTGTTTTATGAACATTCATTAATGAAGTGTCACAACACTCCTAAAACTTCAATATGCACTGTCCTTATTTTAATGCTGAGTAAACTGATATACAAAGAGATTAAATGCCTTGACTGAGGTCATGCTCATGCAGTGAGTCAGTGCCAGAGATGCAAACAAAACTAAGAATTCTGACTTCCAGTGTGCGGCTCTAACCATGAGATCACGCTCCCCACCCACTTGGGGTTTTAAGTTTTGTTCATTTCAGTCATTATGATTCATTTCAGAGCTATTTCTTACTGCTATGGTTTTCAGTTTCACAGAGTCCTGCTACAGAAGGAATTTTCTGCCTTTGTTTGAATTTGCAAAAAAATTGCCACTGCATCCCCATCAAACCCCTTTCTCAGCCTCATTACCTGCAATGTATTGTTTGCTTTTACTCCTTTCATTTTTTTTACTCCTATAAAAAATTGAAACACAACATTTCATTGGAAAGATAACAAAGAAACCCCTCTTGGGCCTTGTCTAAACTAGGACAAAAGATGTACTGTTAGAGTTCCAACTAACACAATTGACAAATCTAATGTGGACAAGACACAACTTTTATTGTGTGCTAAACTGGTTGAGTTACCGCCTAGAGGGAAGCATTGGCTTTAACTCAACCAGTTTAGCACGTTAAACTATATGTACCACCTTGACTACATTAGAGTTCTCAAACATATCGATTAAGATATGTTAGCCAATGCTTTGTGACATCACATCTTTAAATCCTAGTCTACTTAGACTGTAATACAAATAAATGATAATAAATAAGACCCAAGAAGATCTGAAAAGTCACTGAGAATTTTAGTTCATCTCCATGCTAATTTTCCCCCTACTGTTACTCACACCTTCTTGTCAGCTGTTTGAAATGGGCCATCCTGATTATCACTACAAAAGTTTTTTTTCTCCTGATAATAGCTCCACCTTAATCGATTGCTCTATTGAGAGTTGATATGGCAACCCCCATTTTTTCATGTTCTCTGTGTATGTGTGTGTATATATGTATGTATATATATACCTACTGTATTTTCCACTGCATGTATCTGATGAAGTGGGCTTTAGCCCACGAAAGCTTATGTTCAAATAAATTTGTTAGTCTCTAAGGTGCCACAAGTACTTGTTCTTTCTGCTGATACAGACTAACAGGGCTACCACTCTGAAACCAGTCCAGAGACAGTGTAAGGTTGCCCCCTGGTGGCTGGCATTGATTACATTTCCAACTGGAAAGTAAAATCTTTTTTCTACCCAGCCCAGGTGGACAGACTTGGGCTCGCACTACTGTGATAAAAGTAGCTGTGTAGACAGTGCTTTGGAGTTGTAACTCGTGCTCTGAAGCCCACCTCCCTCTCTAACTTCAGAGCATGAGCTCCAGCCCAAGACCCATGAGACCAAGTCTGTCAACCTGGGCTGGGAGCCTTGCTGCTGCAGGATGTGTAGACATACAGGGGTATTAATCTGGAGTAATTCTGTTGAAGTCAATGTAGTTATCAGGTGAATAGCTGGTGTATGTGAGAAGAGAATCAGGCAGCAGAACACCCAGCCAGTCTAGGTTGGGAGAGGGGAACTACACAACAAAAATTTTAACTCAAGGGGTGGGGGCTCAGCTCACAAAGTTTGAAAACCACTCAGGGTACAGGGAGAGGGTAGCTTAGAGCTGTGTGCAGTGAGGGGTGTAGCTCAGGGTGCAGGGAGAAGGTAGCTAGAGGCTGTGTGCAGGGAGGGGGTAGGTCAGGGTACAGGGAGGGGATAGCTAGGGGCTGTGTGCAGCGAGGGATGCAGGGAAGGGGGTAGCTAGGGGCTGTATGTAATGAGGGCTGTAGCTCAGGGTTCAGGCAGGGGGTAGCTAGGGGCTGTGTGCAGTGATGGGTGTAGCGAGGGGTGCAGGGTGGGGGTAGCTAAGGGCTGTTTGCAGCAAGTGGTGCACCGAGGGGGTAGCCAGTGGCTTTGTGCAGTAAGGGGTGTAGCTCAGGGTGCAGGGAGGGAGGTAGCTAGAGGCTGTGTGCAGCGAGGGAAGCAGGCAGGGGGTAGGTAAGGGTGCAGAGAGGGTGGTAGTTAGGGGCTGTGTGCAGCAAGGGGTGTAGCTCAGGGTGCAGGGATGGGGTAGTTAGGGGCTGTGTGCCAGGAGATTGCAGTTGCTGTTCCCCAGGGGCTCTGAGAGCCCCGGAGCTGGGTCCACTCAGCTGGGCAGCTCTTACTGGCTGTGCGAGCAGTCAAAGGGGGCTGGGAGATTAGGAGCACCCACAGCCCCAGATACCAGCCGCAGGAAGAGGAGATAGGGAGCACAGTGGCTGCCCACCCGATGGCACCAGCCAGAGCAGCTGCCCCACCCTGCCCTGCCTGGCTCCTGCTTCCGACCTGGCCAGGGGTCTGGGCCTGCGGGGGAGGGAGGATGGAGGGGAGGGGAGAGGAGGAGGTGGGGTGTATGGAGCTGGCACTGCAGTGTGGGGGGCAATGCCCCCCATTCCACCTCTGCCCCTGATCTCAGGGCTTCTGCCCCCAGGGCACCAGAGTTTGGGGCTCACAGATCCCCTGAAACCTGCTCATGGCCCCACAGGGGTCTGCGGACTCCTGGTTGAGAGCTGCTGTTCTAACTTATTTCACAGAAAGCACCATTAATACTTAACATTCTCACAGCATTGAAATCAACAGGACTATACTGATTTACATCAAATGAGCATCTGGCCTGGTAAATGAACTGAATCAGTGTGAGTCAATCCTTTCCATTAGGCATATTGTTGGGGAAATGCAGTCAGGAATGGATATTTTAAGTCTCAATAATAGCATATCTCTTTTAAAAAAAGAGAGAGCGGGTGGGAGCTATTGGTGGATCTTCCCCTTTCAATGACAAGACAACAGATTAGGGTAAATTAGAAGTTTTTATTGGAACAACGGAGCAGTTGTCTGATCTTTATTTTTTTTAAAGTACATTGGAAATAAAATAGCAACTTAAGGATCTTCATATTGGTATTCTAGTAGTTCATCTGAACATGCCACTCCACCAAAGATCTAGCTCTAGTTGTGCGATCATAATTAAGCACTCTGGAGAGCATAATGACATCAAAGACAGAAGAGTATGTCTTCAGGTGAAGAACAAACAACAGGAGCAAATTCATTCTTAAATAATAAAGATCCTATTTTCATGGAAACGACCCTATTATATTCACAAGCAGAATTATTTCTAAATAGAATGTTTTATGCGGTTTTCTAGGAAACATCAGCAGATATTTAATATTCACATTCTTGGACATGAATGTTCACTTGCATAGCCTAAAATGAGTGCCCTTATCTGCATATGCGTAACTACCTGCTTGTACATGCATTTGTCCAATTTGTGCAAACAGCTACATCACATTCTAATGGTCTGAGCAGTAGTTGACAGGAAAACTGAATTCTGTTTCCAGCTCTTTCACTAATTTGCTGTGTGACCTTTACAAGTCACTTAGGCCCAGATCCTCAATGGTATTTCAGTACCTAACTCCCCTTGATTTCAATGGAAGTTAGGCAGCTAAATATCTTTGAGGATCTGGGCTTTAAACTCTCTCCACTCAGTTTCCCAGTCTTTAAAATAAGGATAATAACTAGAGATTTAAAAATAGGGTGCATAGTTTGGAAAAAATATGAACATTTTGCCCATTTTCTGGGGGGGGGAATCAAAATGTGAACATTTTTGACAAGCTCTAATATTAATATTTACTTGCCTTTGAAAAGCACCTAGACTGTTTTCTTCACTTGAAGTCACAGGAACAAATCCAGCTCTGATGTGAGTGCAATTCCTAGTATCTTCAATGGGAGTTGCAGTTGCCTATACCAGGCCTGAATAGACTTTAAAGAAATAGAAAAGTGTTACATAAAACATTACTTTGGCTTCATCCCCAAGGGAATCACAAATAGTTTCCAGGAATACAGGATGGATGGAAAATCTAGGAGAAGACTGAAATTCACAAAGGGGACTAGCATGATTAGAAAGTGGTTGAAAAGGGATCTTGTACACAGTCAGCCAAATTCACTACTGACGTAAGCTTGTGCCAATACATTGAGACCAATAGGGTTGTACCTGTTTATATCTGTGGTGAATCTGAGCCAATGTCTCTTTTCTATAAAAGATATAAAGCTATTACACACTCTGGATCATAAGAGGGACACTTCATGGCACATAGTGGCAGGCCACATCCTACGGACTAAGCTGCCGTTTAAGCTGCCACTGAATGTTTGTTCCTTTGCGACTGGATAATTACATCTGTGTTCTAAGGATCATAAAAAAATAACTCAAGCTTCACTTTATCTAGCTCCACAGAGCGTTCTTTTCAATTTTGGCAGCCTTTTGCCACTTCATACGCATGCAGCTTTGAACCTCATTTCAGCACCTTGGATAGTTCATGAGTGTCCAATATCAAAAGGGTGTAAAAAATAAATGCTGCTATCCTAAACCAGAACCTAAGCCCCAGAAAAAATAATCACCTTGAAAGCAGCCAGCAATCTTCTGTCATGCCAATTCTCCTAAAGCTGTGGTTTGCAAAGGAAATGATGGATAAGACAGAAAGGAAATCTACCAAAAGGTCGAGAATGGATTACCTTAGGTGGCTTCTGCCTCTGTCCAAAGCAGAGATCACACAGCTCCCTGTCAGCTACAATACCACTGCAGCCACTGCTTTACCAGTGCAAAGCAGGCTTAGAGCCAGCCTAACCAGCTACCTGGGATTTCCCCTGGCATAGGTGAATCCCTGAGTGTCATACAGCTGGCATAGATGGTTCTACTTGCCATCCCTCTCCACCCCTCTATGGCACGGGGGAAAGAGCCATGGCCAGAGCACTGCATTATGGTGATCCCCTGCTGCTAGAACAGTCCCTTGGGAGCTGCTGCAGCTGGCGCACCTTGAAGAACCCCTGAGGCTGCTAAATTGTGCCTTGGGACCAGACGAGTATCCAACAGCTAAGAGATCATGGCAGTACAGCTGGCTCACAATCATTTTTGCTATTTTGTTGCCTCTCCAAGCTGTGGAAGGTACCAAATAGCCAATGTTGAGGATGTGACTCTTTGATTCAATGGTACTGCTCACATGAGTAAAGCCCGTAGGACTTGTCCTTATAATTAGCAATCACTATAACAGTCTTTCAGAACTGCCATGTAAACTTACAAGCCCTATCACAAAAATCTCCTCACCTCCCTTTACCATGATGATGAAGATAATGAAAAAAACCTAAGGATATTTTACTCACCCATCAAAAAAAGTCATTTGCCTTGGATAGGTACAATTTTGCAAGGCTGCATGCACTATGACAGGAAGTGAAGAAGACTACCTGATCCTGTTAGGAATGCCAGAGAAAGATTAGGTAGGGAAAAAGTAATAATTTCCCAGGCAATGCTGTTGCCAGCCTGAAAAAAATACCATATGTTTGGCCTGATTTCCCTTTCCCCACCCCCTCAATCAAGTGATTTTAAAAACTCCTACCTGTAGTCTGACAGTTTTATTCCATGCATAGCTGGAGAGACAGGGAATCCCCCTGTCATAAATATAAAGGGAAGGGTAACCACCTTTCTGTATACAGTGCTATAAAATCCCTCCTGGCCAGAGGCAACATCCTGTTACCTGTAAAGGGTTAAGAAGCTCAGCTAACCTGGCTGGCACCTGACCCAAAGGACCAATAAGAGAACAAGATACTTTCAAACCTTGGATGGGGAAGGCTTTTGTTTGTGCTCTTTGTTTACGTGTTTGTTCTCCCTTGGGACTGAGAGAGGCCAGGCAGAAATCCATCTTCTCCAACCCATCCTAATCCAAGTCTCCAATATTGCAACCAGTATAGGTAAGCCAGGCAAGGCAGATTAGTTTATCTTTTGTTTTATGTGAATTTTCCCTGTGTTAAGAGGGAGGTTTATTCCTCTTGTCTGTAACTTTAAGGTTTTGCCCAAAGGGGGATCCTCTGTCTTTTGAATCTGAATACCCTGTATTTTCCATCCTGATTTTACAGAGGTGATTCTTTTACCTTTTCTTTAATTAAAATTCTTCTTTTAAGAACCTGATTGATTTTTCATTGTTCTTAAGATCCAAGGGTTTGGGTCTGTGTTCACCTGTACAAATTGGTGAGGATTCTTATCAAGCCTTCCCCAGGAAAGGGGGTGTAGGACTGGAGGGATATTTTGAAGAAAGACGTCTTCAAGTGGGCTCTTTCCCTGTTCTTTGTTTAAAACGCTTGATGGTGGCAGCATACTGTTCAAGGACAAGGCAAAGTTTGTACCTTGGGGAAGTTTTTAACCTAAGCTGGTAAGAATAAGCTTAGGGGGTCTTTCATGCGGGTCCCCACATCTGTACCCTGGAGTTCAGAGTGGGGAAGGAACCCTGACACCCCCTGTCATAAATATAAAGGGAAGGGTAAACACCTTTAAATCCCTCCTGGCCAGAGGAAAAATCCTTTCACCTGTAAAGGGTTAAGAAGCTAGGATAACCTCGCTGGCATCTGACCAAAATGACCAATGAGGAGACAAGATACTTTCAAAGCTGGAAGGGGGGGGAGAAACAAAGGGTTCTCTCTGTCTGTGTGATGCCTTTGCTGGGAACAGAAAAGGAATGGAGTCTTAGAACTTAGTAAGTAATCTAGCTAGATATGCGTTAGATTCTGTTTTGTTTAAATGGCTGATAAAATAGCTGTGCTGAATGGAATGTATATTCCTGTTTTTGTCTCTTTTTGTAACTTAAGGTTTTGCCTAGAGGGATTCTCTATGTTTTAAATCTGATTACCCTGTAAGGTATTTACCATCCTGATTTTACAGAGGTGATTCTTTTACTTTTTCTTCTATTAAAATTCTTCTTTTAAAGAACCTGATTGCTTTTTTCATTGTTCTTAAGATCCAAGGGTTTGGGTCTGTGTTCACCTATGCAAATTGGTAAGGATTTTTATCAAGCCTTCCCCAGGAAAGGGGGTGTAGGGTTTGGGGAGGATTTGGGGGGGAAAGACGTTTTCAAGCGGGCTCTTTCCTGATTATATATTTGTTAGATGCTTGGTGGTGGCATAAAGTCCAAAGGCAAAAGGTAAAATAGAATCATAGAATCATAGAATATCAGGGTTGGAAGGGACCTCAGGAGTTCATCTAGTCCAACCCCCTGCTCAAAGCAGGACCAATCCCCAATTAAATCATCCCAGCCAGGGCTTTGTCAAGCCTGACCTTAAAAACTTCTAAGGAAGGAGATTCTACCATCTCCCTAGGTAACGCATTCCAGTGTTTCACCACCCTCCTAGTGAAAAAGTTTTTCCTAATATCCAGCCTAAACCTCCCCCACTGCAACTTGAGACCATTACTCCTTGTCCTGTCCTCTTCTACCACTGGGAATAGTCTAGAACCATCCTCTCTGGAACCACCTCTCAGGTAGTTGAAAGCAGCTATCAAATCCCCCCTCATTCTTCTCTTCTGCAGACTAAACAATCCCAGTTCCCTCAGCCTCTCATAAGTCATGTGTTCCAGACCCCTAATCATTTTTGTTGCCCTTCGCTGGACTCTCTCCAATTCATCCACATCCTTCTTGTAGTGTGGGGCCCAAAACTGGACACAGTACTCCAGATGAGGCCTCACCAATGTCGAATAGAGGGGAACGATCACGTCCCTTGATCTGCTCGCTATGCCCCTACTTATACATCCCAAAATGCCATTGGCCTTCTTGGCAACAAGGGCACACTGCTGACTCATATCCAGCTTCTCGTCCACTGTCACCCCTAGGTCCTTTTCCGCAGAACTGCTGCCTAGCCATTCGGTCCCTAGTCTGTAGCTGTGCATTGGGTTCTTCCGTCCTAAGTGCAGGACCCTGCACTTATCCTTATTGAACCTCATCAGATTTCTTTTGGCCCAATCCTCCAATTTGTCTAGGTCCCTCTGTATCCTATCCCTGCCCTCCAGCGTATCTACCACTCCTCCCAGTTTAGTATCATCCGCAAATTTGCTGAGAGTGCAATCCACACCATCCTCCAGATTATTTATGAAGATATTGAACAAAACCGGCCCCAGGACCGACCCCGGGGGCACTCCAATAGTTTGTATCTTGGGGAAGTTTTAACCTAAGCTGGTAAAAATAAGCTTAGGGGGTTTTCATGTAGGTCCCCATATCTGTACCCTAGAGTTCAAAGTGGAAAAGGAACCTTGACACCCCCTTTATCCAAATATTACAAAATCAAACACGAATGGAGTTGGGATACATCTCCGTATGTAGATAACACACTTCACAAATGGAAATGTGGCTGACATGGCATTAGTAAAGTGAAATGCAGTTTCCATGTTTTGTTCCTTTTTCATTTTGGTAACTGCCGATCCCTCACAATCTTCGGGATCATTTTAGGGTTTCTCTTATTCCCATTGATACCTTTCCCCTTGATATCCAGACACAGGGGTTCCTGAAGCTAACACATTGTTTGAACTTAGCAGCAGCAGTGAAATATTTATAAGATTAGTAGCCGGTATATTGATGCAAATGATCACCAAGTTACACCATAAGCAGAGAATCAACAGGAAATATATTCAAACATTTCAATATGTTGCATAACACTGAGGTGCACGTTTACTTTTTAGCTCCCATCAAGGATCTAGATGGTAAAGGAAAATTCAAAGAGAGAAAATGTTAAATATCTTCCAAAAATGGTGCTAGTAGTGATAAAATTAGTGAATCTTTAACCTAAGCGCACAAAAGGAAATTAGGGTGGACAACTGTGGTTAATTGTTAGTCACTAGTTCAGCTTTTGCAGAACAGGTTTCCATACAGGTAGGACACAATGGTAATTTAAGAACTTAATGAGTGATCTGAAAAGGTCAAATTCACACATGACCCACCTACCTGTCTTGCAAAATAATCCCTTCATATGAATCAGGGAGTGACAAGCCCAGAAAGGAAGAGAGCAAACTTTAGAAATGGAAGAAAATAAGGTGAGTCAGAAGTATAAGTAACCGAGTTGGAAGTGAACCCTATGAGTCATAGCTCCGAGGGAGAGATCCAGTATCACATTCCTATAACGAAAGACACACAGACAAGAAAAGGTCAGCTTTGTGGGGAAAGAATTAAAGAGTTCACACACGTAAATTTAACAGATGTATTAATTCCTGCATAGACCACAATTCACCACCAGGTGGTTCTTGTGAATTTGGGGAAAACTCGGATGTGGATCCAAATTTCAAACACCTTGGGCTTCTTGAATCTGACGTTTTGGTTTAGTCTATAACTATAGAAGGTCATGTGCCAAGTTCAGATGCAGACCCAGATTGGAATTTTGAAAGCGTTAGTCATGGCCGTTGCAATGTGAGAGCTTGGCATCAGCAAGGAATCCAAGAGTACTCTTAGACTATGGACTGAATTGACCACTTATGAACATGAACTTTCAATCAAAGGAGACTGCACTATGATTTCAAATGCCTCATAATATTTTCCTTTGCCCACCAGCATCGCCTCTTGCTTTGCTCAGGTTCAGCCAGCTGTTCATCCATGAGCTGAAATGAAGAGGCAGAGGAAGAGAAAAAAACCTCTATAGCTCTAAAATACATCTGGGTGTAGTGATTTTTGAAGGGCAGCTATCTTGCAAACTGCTGGGGCTAGAAATGAATGCTCTACCTAATTAGCTTGGAATCCCATCTCTGACTTGAGCTGAGGAAGACTGTGATGGGGTATACTGGGCCAGAAGAGGTTAAAGGGAAGTACTAGGCCTAAATACCTCCAACCCTGCAGAGCATTCTCCAACTGGAGAAAGGTATAAAAATGAGCCACTCTGCTCAGAAGGGGGAGGCTGGGGAGGAGTGTAGACCTATCCCGAAGGCTCCTGCCAAAACAGGCCAGAAACTGAGAGAGTGAAGCAGCACTCGGAAGGGATGCAGGGAAAGTAGCTCAGAGGGCGCCCTGGAGACCAAACGCTGCTGATCCTCCTAGGGCGCTGGGTCAGTTGAGTGGATGGGCCTGGGCTCCCCTACCTCTGCTCCCATGACTAGGTAGGCGCTAACTAGTGGGTCACCCAGTCCATCAAGGACCCTATTACAGAGATGTTTTGATATATGATGGCTCATTGCAACCTCTTAGATGTGTCACTGGTTTAAGGCCTTTGGTCTTGGGCTGCAATGTGGAGCTAACAAGCAAGGTTATCTGTAACAGTTGACAGAAACTGGCTGCCAGTAAGATTCTACCTCTGAAAGGTGAGCTGGGGCAGGAGCTGTGTTCAGATACAATAACCTTTAGAAAAGGCATGGTTCATCCAGTGACATTTCTCAACATCTCTGACTTGCACTAAAGGTCAAACATTCTTCAGGGACACACAGGTTTGTTCTCCATGATGATACTCTCAGGCCTGTTTCTCACATTCACCAAGTGGGCTGTGAAAAGCTGTCTCACAAAGCCTCTGAGCTCCACAGAGCAGCCCAGACCTGCTGATATAAACAGAACCATTTTCCTTTTCTATCCCCTTCACTGACCCTCCCTCTCAGTCTTGAAGTGGTTCATATTACCAAGGAAAGCTAACAGTAAGAACCCACATTAGTCTGGATTCACTGGACTAGGGCAGGGCAAATGGGATCCTGTGTTGCTTTATTGGCGATTTGGCAGCCTCTGAAATGTACAAACCTGAAAAGAAGGAAGTTAGAGATCACTTTAATGCTCTCTTTGAATTGATTGGATTGCCTGAGGTCCCTCAGAAATCCTTACATAGATCATATACCTTGAGATGGGCCTGAACAAAATCCCCAGATACAAACACCCATAACCTTGTAGGATGTGGGGTTTCTGCCTATAGGAGCTATGCTGCCAGAGAGGGAAGGAAGACCAGGAGATCAGCATGAAGAGGATGGTTCTCTGCAGGACTGCTGTTCCCATTCTCTGTGGAGCCTCAGCATCCATGAGATTGTACCCCTAGCCTCTCCTCTTTGATGGAAAGAGTTGTAGGAAATCCATTAGATCAGTTTTGCAATGTTCCCTGGCCTTCCTATTCCTCTTGCAGGAAAAGCCCAACATAGCCCTATCTCTTTCCCCAGGAAATTAATAATTTTCAGCTCTTTAAGCTGGTTTAAAGGACCGTATAAGAAATCATTAAAATTACTATATGTCACACACCAGAGGGTGAGATTATGGTCACCAACATGGCCCGAGTGCACAGAGCGACAAAAACATTGTGTGAACAATATAACCCACAAATGTTATATTCAGTTTATAAAAAACCTTTGAAGTGTACTGTTTAGCACAACACACAGGACTCCATTGTCACAAAAAGGGGACATGGATTTTGGGATAACATAGTCAACAAAATATGGAATTAGATTTTGTCTCAAACTGAAATATCGCTATTAGTTCAGGACATATAGAAATATGATTAAGGCCTCAATCCTGCAATATGGCAGACTTCAGTGACTGCGCTTAGCCCCATTCACTTCAGTGGGATTGGGTGTAAGTACAGCACCCCACCCACATGTTGCATGGTGCAGGACTGGGGATCTAATTTTTTCACAGTTGAAATGGACCACCTATATAAAGATGTCTTCATTCCTATTGTATCAATATCACTGTCACGCTGCCTGGTATGGCCTACAACTGAGAGTGCCAATCTCAGGTCAGAAAACAGGGCGGACATGCCAAACTGGTGGTATATTCTATAATTAGATTTCACCAAGCCAGTAACACCTGTGCACCCCTGGATTACAATATTCATCTTACCATGGAGCCACAGACAGTCCCCTTAGGCTCTCCAACCCCTCTTTACCACCCCGACAAACTGGACTTTGACATGAAAGGTTATTAAAACCAAAAATCACCTCATCTTAGGTTATCCCCAACCCCAAGCAGTCAGTCACTAACCCCGGGTCAATGGATACTCTGGATCTCACACCAAAGACAACGCTGATGCCAATTTCTTTAGTATACTAACTAAAGGTTTATTAGCTAAGAAAAAGAAATGACAATTATGGAGAGGTTAAAGCAGGTAAAATATATTAACAGATTTGTAAGTCCAAAGAGATAGCAGAGATGTAGCAATCTGCTAGTTCTCCATAAGTCTCTCACCATTCCCCAAAGTTATTTTGGGGATCTCCATCTTTGCACCTGGAATGCTCCCTGTAAGTGTCCAAAACAGCTCAGACAAACAGGATAGATCCCTGGGTTTATTATTATTCACAGAAGGCAATTAGGCCAGTGTTTTCACTCACAGCAAGGCTCTTTCTTTGTTGACTAAATGCAGACTTGAGCTATGTCTGCACTAGCATTTTTTTCAGTAAAACTTTTGTTGGTCAGAGGTGTGAAAAAAACCACACCTCTGTGCAACATAAGTTTCACTGACAAAAGTGCTGGTGTGGACATTGCTATGTTGGCAGGAGAGCGTCTCCCACTGCCATAGCTACCGCTGCTCATTGGGGGTGGTTTAATTATGCCGGCAGGAGAGCTCTCTCCTGTTGTCATAGAGCAGCTACACGGGAGACCTTACAATGGCACAGCTGCAGCGGTACAGCTGTGCTGCTGTAAGGTCTGTAGTGCAGACATAGCCTAAGTCTGTGGATTTCCCATTGTCCAATACAATGACCCATGCTTTGAAGATAGCACTTTCTGAGATACTCCATTGTCATAATAGCACTGGTCCATTTCTCAGAGTCATACCTCTTAAAGTTAGTGTAATGCAGACCTTCTGGGGCTCAAATACCCATGAGAACATGTTCAACACTTTGCTGTGGGGTTTCACATTTCCTCGTGATGTCATAGTGAATGTTACAGAGTAGAAACATTCCAATGAACGTCCAAATGCCCTTCTGGTGGTGGGGAGGGGGGGTGCTTGTTGTTGGGATGGGTTTTTTTATTTGCTTTGTTTTGTTCTTTGGCTTTTTTTAGAATAAAGCTAACAACCTCCTGGAAAGACACTTTCTCAGTAGCATTGTTGTTTTCCCTGAACGTGGCCCTTCTTTTATTTGCCAGAATGACACTACAGAATGGCTCAGAATGCAGACGCTTCTCTCTGTGGGCTGAGACCAACTGTTCCAGGGGATTGGAGGCAAACATCACATTGGTGTAATTATGCAGCAAGTCCACCTGCTGGGCAGAAGTGTAAGAACAGTTTATAAGTAGGTGTGTCCCTGTGTTCCCTGCAGGTGCCCCCATCTGCAGATTATAATGTCCTTCATTGTGTCTGTGTGTCTGGGAAATATGGTCAATGGTGCACCCTTTTCCATGCCTGAGATGGGTCAATAGCACCCTTTTATAGCTTGCCAAGTGCCTTATACTTGTATAATCTAGAATGATTTTCCTGGTCACTTCTCTAGGAGAGAGGAGTTGGTTGGAGTTTTCATTCTGGATCAGATCACGGGCCAGATTCTGGTTCCAGCTACGACAGTGCAAAGAGTCTTCAAAGCTGCTGCACACTTTTTAGCTGAGCATTCCCATGACCAGGAGTGGGGGGAACCCAAGCTGGCACAATGCCAGCTTTGCTGCATCTACGCCAAATCGTTCCAACACCCACAAAGGTAGGGGAATTGATGGGGGTATGGTGAGAGCGCTGCTGTACTCTGGCAATTTCCAGAAGTGAATTTAGTGATGATTCTGTTTGGTGCACTGCACCTTTACATGTAAGACATCTGCCTGCGTGCCTGCCTGCCTGCTAGAGAATTCCCGTTGGAGGCTCGTACATGGTTAGGGACACACACGCTGCTTTGTATTTTTTTATTAATTGAAAATCAAAATAATCTAAACTCAAAGTGGACACTCTGAAACATCTGTGCATGGAAAGACCATATTCCGCATCCTTCACCCCCATCATGCCAACGGACTCTGTAAATTTCCGATACATTCAAGGCAATCAGATCAGCAGAAGGAAAATATCATACAGGTGCAATGTTTCTTCATTGATTCAATAGAGGAGTGTGTACAACAAATAGGTCCATGAGCTACAAAACAATAAGTGCTTTACTGCTACCATCAACCACCTGTAATCATCTGTGTAGACAACTTCATGTGATTTTGTAAGAATAAAAATGTCCCTCGTGTTCATACTGTATCAGTCTCGTAAAGGTTCATTTTCAAATCATAAGGATAGTTAAACAAAGCAAAATCCATCTGGTACAGCTTCTTGATCTTTTGAATTTGCTCTGCGCTCAGCTTTCTGAGATATTCAAGGGTGATATCATCACTAGTACGTTTCTCTGAGTCATACTTCTTAAAGTTAGGGTAGTGCATATCCTCTGGGGCGCCAATGTTCCTGAGAACATGTTCAGAATCTTGCGCCAAGGTCTCAAACTTCCCCATGATGTCATAGTGAATGTTGCAAGGATCACAGAGTAGAAACATTGGTTTCCAGTGAACATCCAAAAGTTCTTGGTTTTTTGTCAGAATAAAGTTAACAAACTCCTGGAAAGTCACCTTTTCAGTCGAATTTTTGTTTTTCCTGCACATGGCCTTGATCTCATTTGCCAAAGTGATACTATAGTATGGCTCAGAGTGCAGAAGCTTGTCTCTGTAAGCTGAAACCAACCGTTCCAGGGGATCTCTGGTGAACATCACTTTGGTGTAACTGGTCAGCAATTTCGCCTGGTAGTCAGAAGG